>NC_136419.1:4375000-5575000 GCF_052625555.1 Lactuca saligna
TTGACAAGGTTGAATTCTGAAAAGGTATCAAGTACGTTTATGTAGACAATTGAATGGATGATATTGGTGAGATTCCAATTCTATTGGAATGGAATCACGTATTCCAATTCTATTGGAATCACAGAAGTTGATGCTTGAAGAATTGACCACAAAATTGAAACGGGCCACATTATTCTTTTAGAATGTGTTAGTCGTTGTTAAACTTTGATGTTTTCTTTCCCGTTTTGAAAATTTTTTAAGTTTTATTCTTTAACAATAAATGTAATTTTTTAACAATTGTTACACGTATTCTATAAGAAATAATGTATTTTTTGTTTTTATTATTCAATTGATTGTTCAAGAATTTGTTATTCTACAAGAAGTTTTTTAAAGTCATGAGTAAAAATAGGCTCAAAAATATTTTTATTATTTATGGTTCAAGAATATTTTTATTTTTGAGTAAATAATTAAATAAATAAATATTTTCTGTCAGAATGTCCAAATTAAAATAGTTATAATTCGTAAAATTGGATTTTTAAAACTAATAGAATCTATGATCCCTTAAAATATGCAATTTTTCTTTGTTAAATCTATATTAATTGACTAATATACCATTATAATTAAATTAGATGGTATTTTTCAATTACATTTAATTCAATAATATATATTAATCGGTTTCTTAAAATAATTAAAATTGATTGGCCCACAGTTATGTATATACAATAACACTATAATTATTTTGAATATAATAACCTAGGCATATATATATATATATATATATATATATATATATATATATATATATATATATATATATATATATATATATATACTAGAAAAGTTTGAGGCCCGTGCTAAGCACGACCCACAGAGAGTAATTGGGTATTTCTGTCAATGTTATCTAAAGTATATTGTGATGATAACCAACACAGTGAAAGTACAATGCTATGAATAGGTGAATTTTTGAAAAAAAAAATACATAAATAAGAAAAAGAAAATGAAAGTATATCGTTATAATCAACAAATAAATGAAATCCATTGCCAAATTTAAATATGATTTTTCACCTTATGATAAACCTATCGACATCATTTGTTGTGCTCTATATGGATATTGAGATTAATATGAGATGTTATCTTTGATTTATGATTCAAGGCTTTAGCTAATTGTTCATTGGTTGCCCCTTGATCTTTAATGCCACATAATAAAGAAATCAAGAAAAGTTGGTAATATTACAAGTTAACCTCTTGATCACCAGAAAAACAATGCCTTGATACAAATACAATTGTAAGTATAGGGTTGTAAATTTCAATACAAAGAAATTAAAGTATGTTGCTATATCTCTCATTAGTTGTAATAAAACTGAATAACTGAAGTACTGATTGATTGTCTTAGATGAAAATGGGTAAGAAAAGTCGGCACTAAAAAATCCATGCAAAAATACTGTATACAAATAACATAAAACGAACATGAAACAAATGAATAAAAAACCAACATGAAAGTATAACATTGTGTATTTTGCCGTAAAGGAACTCTCCACTTTTAACAAAAACAACTATAAATTAAGAATGATGATACCAACATGTCAACCTATTTAAAATTGTATTGTACATTTCAATGGTTATTAAAAAATAATGTTTTTTCCAAAACAATAGTAAAATTGAGTTTAGTACCGCAGCAAAAGCACTCTACAAAAGTGAACAACCAAATAAGTGGTTTATATTGCAGAAACCTTACAACTATCATATTTTAAAGATTTAGGCCATGAAGATAAAAACTTTTGCAATAACTCTGCACAAAGTGTCTTCTTCTAGCATATTTGTAGAATATCACCTCTATTTTGTACAAGAATGAAATAGTGTTGGTGGTTAAAACCACAAATTTTGTGAGATCAGTTGACAATCTTCATTCATGTTGATTTTTGATATCCATCACAACTACCTACATAATCTAAAAATTAGAAAAAAAATAAGAAAATGATTGCAGTTAAAACAATTTTTAGAGTTTCAACAATTGATGCCTAAAGAGGAACAATCCATTAAAATTAAATTAGTTTGACAAAGGATTACAAGAAACATAAGTAGTTCTGATGTGGGTTGCTATTTAAAACTGCAAATATCATTTTCTATAAGAAATTAATAGATTTTTTTTTTCTAAAATGCAAATAAAAATTCTCCCTAAGTTGAAAAAAGACCCGGTAAGTAATTATAAGTAATATGATTTTAAATCATGTTGCATTAATAAAAAGCTTTCAAAGCACTTTCAAATATGTAATTGTGGCCATGGAGGTTCGCCTGCAGTGACTCCAGGGCATGAGGCAAAGCTTTATGTTTGCAGCGGGGGATTAGTCGGTGCGCGAAAGCTGGCCCGGAAACCCTCGTTAGGGAAGTTCCCTTTCCAAAAAATATATATATAGGTAATTGTGCTTATTGATCAAGTAACCATTATAATCTTACATCACCTCCTATCATGAATTACCACCATAACCTCACAAAAATTATGAAACACCAATAAAAAGTAAAATTAAACCGTTGTGATTACACAAGAAATATGTTTCAATGGAAATAGAAATAATTGGGTGAGCCCAAAATATGACTTGTTCAATTTTTAGAGTTAATAAATTATAAAATATATGTTTCTAAAAGCAACTGTTCATCGGACATCCCATAATATGCAATGTAGAACGATAAATTAAAGAAATAATAGAGTAAATATTTTTAAATAATGTTTATTGCTTATATCAATCTTCATGTGGATGCAATTGTGAATGTGTGATACTTTAGAAAAAAGACCTAAGCAAGCAAAACAGGATTTGGCAATGCAAACAAATGACATATTTTTTTAAAATAAAAAGGGAAAGCATATACATAAATAAGCATGCATAGAGCGAATTATTTTTTATTCTTTTTATTTCCATAATATTCTAACAATTACAAATTATAATACATCTTCTCTACTAATAAAACAGTACTAGAAACGCCACCTGGCATTCCCTTAGCCA
This sequence comes from Lactuca saligna, assembly GCF_052625555.1. Taxonomy (NCBI): domain Eukaryota; kingdom Viridiplantae; phylum Streptophyta; class Magnoliopsida; order Asterales; family Asteraceae; genus Lactuca; species Lactuca saligna. The sequence goes on from NC_136419.1 coordinate 4,377,979, forward strand.
CTCACCCTTGCATTTTCCCGCTCAAAAATTATAAGTGAAGTTCCCACTTCGCCCTTCTATTCTCAAAAATAAAACTGACACATCAGGAAACATAAATCGTCAATCAGTAAATATATAAATCAGGAAATTTCAAATTTAATTCGGTGGAATATTGAAGATAAAATCAATCCCAATAAATCAGGTAATCAATTTAAATTCCATTTTATATCAATCCCAAAAAATCAGGCAATCAGTTTAGGAATAGATGATATATTTCAATACAATTTTAGAAGTCAATACGATTTTAAGGGTCACGTATTCATCATCAGGTCAGCAAAACTACATTGCTCTTTACCTTTTAGATGTTCTATTTCACCTACATTCTTAATCGATTTCATCACTTTTCCCTCTATTTTTTTACCTGTTATGTATAAGAGTTTGATACATTGGTATTTCTTTATGTATATTCTAGTACATATAGTCACGATCTGTGTATGTCGATTTTTGGTTTTCTTAATATGTGTATCTTATATAACTGTATGTGATACATTAAAGTCATAGGACCATTCAATTTCTTCTACACAAAGTCATAGGACCATTCAATTTCTTCTACACCTATTTGCTTCCTCCAATGATTTGGTCCATCTAAATACTTAATCGTAATTAGGGTATTTGGATGGTTAGAACAATAATTCTTCCATAATGATTTTTCTTACATGACACGTTTTCTGAAAACTTGAAAATACTTTTATCAGTTGGTGGTTTCTTTTAACATCATATTCATATAAACTACAAACCTGTTGAAAAAGTAACTCAAATTATCAATTCATGTGATTTATCAAACCCGTTTAAATAATAAACAAAAAAATTACAAATTTCATTTTAAACTTCCTGTTACACTATATCTTATGTTTAGGAATCTACTCTCAAAGTACAATACTATATTTTGGAATTGATCATCTTTTAGTTTATTTTTCTAAATATATGTTTTATTGTCTATATGTACGTATATGTTTATATCTGTTTTTGAAAAGTATGTTTGCAAGTGATACAATTAAATATATAAATCAATCAGTGCTTTACGATTTTCCTGTTTATATCCTAATTTTTTGTTAAATATACAGGTTTTTTCTGTTTAGTTTTCGATTTTTAGTTTTTTTCTCATTATATACCCTTAAGGGTATATCAGTAAATATGTAATTTTCTCATTGTTTTCTTGGTAACATCTACACTTAAATGATAAACAAAAGAATTGATTATTTCGTCTGATTTATCAAACCGTTTATATAATAAACAAAAAAGTATCAATTTCTTTTTGAAGTTCCTATTACACTAGATCCCATTTTTAGTAATTTATTCTCAAAGAACAATGCTATAATCTGTAATTTATCATCTTTTAGTTTAATTTTCTAAATATATGTGTGGTTGTCTATGTGTGTGTATCTCTTTAAAAATTCTGCAATTTCATCATTTTATGACCCCCATTTGCGAAGTTGAGTATTTATTTCCAAAAATGCGAAACTCCAGGGACAATATTTGAAAATTTCTGTTTTCTTCCCCAATTCGCATTCTACTGTGAAATACTTCGCATCTTCATTCTTACACCCTTCGCATCCCTTCGCATTAATCACCTTCGCATTTTAACCTAATTAATCAAATGCAAACCACAAAATTTTCATTCCAGATGCGAACACAGTTTAGTTCTTGAACTCTAAACTTGCGAAATCAAAAATTCATATGTTGAACCCATATGCGAATATTAACCCAATTGACTTCAAATTGATTCACAGATGCAAACACTCGATTGTTTTACTTTCGCAAAATGAGCATCAACAACTCCACAATCGAGTTTTTAAATTCTTGCAAACAACAATTTCACAGTCCTTGACTTCGCGTTTTTCTTCACGAATCATCCCTCAATCATCAATCCAATTGCGAATCAAAACTCATATGTTCTTGCTTTATCGATTCATCGACTACACTCATACAAATGCGAACAATACTCAATTTCAAAATCGATTGAAACTTATAGCAAAGCTAAATCCAACTTCGCATTCAAAGCACACAAGTGTTATTGATTGCATTCATGAAATACTAACAAGATAATATATTATAATACAAATATACATATTTTAGGTGGTGAAATCGTAACAGCCTAACAATTTGGTATGCAACTTTATTAAATCAATAAAAAAAGTTATGCAAATTGGAAAAATAAATAAAAATATATCTTTTGTTGTTTTAATTAAGGAAATAAATATTTTATATGAATACTCACCTGGAAAAACGCATATTATAATTGTCTAATTTAATCGTAACAGCCTACCAATGTACTTTCTTCTTGACTGTTTGATTGTTTTTTTCTGTGTGCTGATTATAATTGTCTAATTTAATGTAAACTTTTTTTTTTTTTTTTTAACTTGCAAGGTACAATGGAACATATTACTCCTATAAAGGAAATTGACTCAATCAAGGACGATTTCACAATTAAAGTTCGGATCATACGTCTTTGGACTCAAAAGTCAAGATTTGATGCGAACGACACATACTCGATAGAAATGATTTTGATGGATGAGGAGGTATAAGATGGATGTATTCAATTATTATTTTTATAAAAAATTATTCATACTCATAAGCAATTATATTATTCATACTCATAAGCAATTATATTTAAATATTTATTATTTCATTTATTTTAGGGAAGGAAAATTCATGCATCATGTGTGAAGAAATGGTTTCCTAAATTCAAGCGCTATTTAAAAGAGGATAGTTCAATTTACGTCAAGAAACCTAACGTCGCACCAAATACTTCAAAATTTAAGTTTGCTCATCCGGAATCAAAACTAAATTTTTATCACGATACAATTGTAAAAGATTGTGAAAACTTTTCTGGATCTGCACATGGCTTTCATTTTGTTGACTTCAATACTATCGTTTCTAACAACATCCTGGAGTCAAACTCTTTTGGTTGGTTTATTTAATATTAACTTTTGCTATATAACATCCTAAATTCTTTCTTCGTATTACAATTTGATATTTTATATTAAATTATATTTCCTTGCTTTGTAGATATTATTGGACACATTTTTGAGTATGGGCATATGGATACCTCAGAACAAGATAAATCAAAACACAAGATGCTCTTGCATCTTCAAGATATAGAGTATTCACCATTATTACAAACAAGTAATATAGCTTCATTTATATTATTTACAATATTTGTTTATTATTTCAGGGATACTAAGCTTAAGATAACTTTGTGGGGTCATAATGCATACTACATGCATGATTTTCTTGCTAACAATAACAGCCTTGCTCCAGTTGTTGTTATTGTTCAATTTGCCAGGGTGAAGTTTATTAATGGTTTGTAACTATTTTTAACAAGCATAATCTAATATATATATATATATATATATATATATATATATATATATATATATATATATTATTGAATAATCAAATTTATTTTGGCAGGTCGTCCTTTTTCATCCACCTACTTTGATGTTAGTAGGGTTTTCATAAACAATGATATCGATGAAATTACAATCTACAAAAACAAGTATTTTCATTTAGAATTTCCTATGTATTATCAGATTTATTTATTTCATACTATAATAAATTTAAATCATTTCTTTGTTGTAAATGAACAGATTGGTCTCTGAAAATGGACAACAACTGTCATCAAGTGGAATTAAAATGATTGCATCAAAACAAGACACAGAACATGATGACTTTCTGAAAAATCATTTGTTTTCTAACATTGAAGACTTGTTTGAACCTTTGGAGGTACTTTACATTATTTTTAAAATTGTTAGTTTAATGCACTTATGTTTTTAAATTTTAAATGTTTTTTCATATTTAGAGTATATTGTTATAACTAAACTAAAATACACTTTCGCAAAATAACATTTATTAACAATGAGCATTATTTTAATATCCAGAAAAAGACAGTCATTATTGTTGGTACTGTTAAGGGAATACGTCAAAATATACGTTGGTATTACCTTGCTTGTAGCAACTGCAAAAAGTCAGCAAAAGAAAAAGAGTCTTCAACTGATAAGGTTGATGGTTCTCATGAAGTGGCCGAAATCGTTACTTATGAATGTGCTAATCTTAAATGCAAAAATATCAAAATTTCGGTTATTCCAAGGTATTAGATATTAATTTTATATAATAATAATATATGTTTATCATAATTGTCTAATATAATATAATTTTATACTTTATTTAGATTTAAAATCCCACTTCGGGTTCAAGACAACACAGGAACATTGACTTTAACTTTATTTGACCAAGAAGTAAAGAAGTTGTTCAAATACACAACTAAAGAGTTGTATGATAAAAACAAGAAGGTATTATTTTATATTTTAACTTGGCATCAGTTTGGATTTTTTTCAAAAGGTGTTTACAATTGTGTTGGCCTAAAACTTGGCATTATATATTTTACATACAAATTTTCTAATGATATTTATTTACATTTTAGCTTGGCAACAATTTGGAATTGTATCCAATGGAGTTGAAAGTTGTGTTGGACAGAAAGTTGGCAATTAAGATTGATATCACACGTTACAATGTCGATAATAAAAGTAATCTTTATGGGATATCAAGATTAACCGAGAATGCATACATAATTGATGAATTGGAAAAAAATAATCTTACTCCACAGGTTTTTTTCAACAATTATATTTTGTTTTTTAACACATTGACCCAACAATATCTGACTCAATGACCATTAATAAGAGTCAGGGACAGTTTCCATTGGCTGTATGTTTTGCAATGACCATTAATAAAAGTCAGGGACAGTCATTATCCAAGGTTGGTTTGTTTCTCAAACATCCCGTGTTTTCACATGGCCAATTGTATGTTGCTTTATCTAGAGTCCAAAGTAGGGACGGATTAAAATTGTTAATTTTAGATAAGGATGGTAGTCTCACAAATAAAACTTCCAATGTCGTTTATAAGGAAGTTTTTGGGAATTTATAAACAATGCTTTTCTACCATCTTTTATTTACTTTTCTACCATCTTTTATTTACTTTTCTTGTATCGTACTTCATCTATCATATTAATTAATTAATTTTTACAACTTTATTGTATTTGACTTATTCATATTAATGCTAATATCACTATTCTTCATTTTTTCTAAATTTTCATATCTTTTTTTTGTTACAAATTAAAAACTATAATTATATTTCAATTTATCACCCGTGGATTTCCACGGGTTTAAACCTAGTATAATTATATATAATTATATGAAATCGTTTCGGTGTAATGAAGCATCACCACATTTGGGTTTATAAAAGAATTTATTGAATAAAATAATCAGATACGTTAGAAAAAGTGATTTGTTGTAGGATTAAACCACCGCCATATATGGCGGCCAATTTTTTTTTCTCCACAAAAATAACGATTCAAATGGCAGATAGTTGGAACGATTTAGGCCATTATCCCACATGAAATTGTAAAATCGATTTATGAAGGGGAAAAACAACGAGACGAAAGAAAAGAAAAAGAGAGAAGACGGAATTAGAAACTCCATAGCTATCGAAATAATTAAAACCCTATATCGTAATCGGAATATTTCTCCTATTAGGGAAAAATTTGCAGGTTTATTGAATACTGGTATAGCAAAATTAGAACCAAAAATTTAGGAAACTCATACCTAAGAAACCAGAGCGTCTTCCAAACAAAAGTGTCGATCCAAAGCGTCGTTGTCCTTCAAACGTTGAGCGATATTTTGTTCTTCAAAACGTATTAATGTGTTGTAGATGAAACACGAAAGGAAGTGTTTATATAGGAGGCGAGACGTCGCAAGGAGAAACGACGTTAAGAAGAATTGAATCAATGTAATGGCAAGTTGCGTCGTTATGAGGGGTGGGTTACGTGTAGGTATTAGAATAGCGTGAATTTGTTTTAAGCGACACCCAAAAAATAGGGCTTATATATATATATATATATATATATATATATATATATATATATATATATATATATATATATATATATATATATATATATATATATATATATTTTGTGAGACCGTGAGACGCATTTTTTGATTTTTTTGATTTTTTTTTTAATTTTTTTTAGTTAATTCATGTTCCGAAAATAATATTTAAAAAAACAATTTTTTGATTTTTCCATTTATTTTGCATTTTAAAATTATTTTTAGAATATGTACAATATAATATTCTATTTAGAATATTTCACGTATTTTTCAAAAAAAATAGAATTTTATTTTTTATTTTTTTTAGTTAATTCAAGTTCCGAAAATAATATTTAAAAAAAGAATTTTTTGATTTTTCCATTTATTTTGCATTTTAAAATTATTTTTTAGAATATGTCAGTGTAATATTCTATTTAGAATATTTCACGTATTTTTTCAAAAAAAAAACGGAATTTTTTTTATTTATTTTTTATTTTTTTTTATATTTTTTTTAGTTAATTCAAGTTCCGAAAATAATATTTAAAAAAAGAATTTTTGGATTTTTCCATTTATTTTGCATTTTAAAATTATTTTTAGATTTGGTCTCACGGTCTCACAAAATTAAAATGGTCTCAAATGAACCTACATCTATATATATATATATATATATATATATATATATATATATATATATATATATATATATATATATAGAGAGAGAGAGAGAGAGAGAGAGAGAGAGAGAGAAAGAGAGAGAGAGAGAGAGAGAGAGCTAGGTTCAAATGTTTCTAGCAACTATTGTGTGCATGAATGCACCAATAGGAATTTAGAACATTAGCCCTAAATAGAACTCACCATCCTTTCTAATCCACCGATTTTGCTTCTTCTTCTACAATCGATCAATCAAGAATCAAACCCTAAATCACGAAAGTCCTCATAACCACCGTTTTCTCCACATACGCACGTACACCCTCATCTACCAAATTCGTGATTTCGTCTCCGTCAATACCATCAGACGTAGCCACTGACGACACCATCCTCCGTCCTTATAGCCACCGTCACTGACTTATTATTTCCTCATCGCCTAATTCTAATTCGAATTTCTAGATTGAACCTATATTTATGTTAACTTCTTCGTTTAACCCTAACAATTCCAAAGATACAGACGCCTCCATCATCAAGAGACTAACGTCTGTGGCCTGCTTCTTCCGCCATATCCCTATTGAATCACGTATGCCATCTAAAACCCTAGGCCACCGGCGACTCAATCAACAACACGCTAGAAATCAGCAAATCCAATGGAAGACATTGCCTTGTAAACTAGGAGGCTGTGTCGGCCGAAATCCTATATATCACGGTTTCATCAATTCCTTTTTGTATATGGCTTTTTGTAATTGATTTTAAAATTTAATCGGGTCTTTGTAATTGAATTTAATCGGCATCTGATTGAATTTTTGTTAGTGTGTATATTGCGATCGTCGATTCATTACATATAATGATTTGCTCTAACCCATTAAAAGGTAGTATATTTTAATGAATTATGATTGCTTTTGTAGTTTTGAAGGTTATTTATCAAACAATATATGCTATGTATTATATGGTGGTTTGCTAAGCTCCTGGAATCTATAACAAAAAATTGATTGTCATATATACAATTTATACTGTAACAATTTTCTTACTTGTAAGTGTATTACTAAATTTGTTAAATAATAAAATAATTCATACTTATAATTGGTTAAATTGTTTACTTGACATGACCTTCCTCTAAAATTATGATGTTTGGTTTTTTGGTTTCATAATGAAATTTTTGTTGCAAATTTATATTGTTAATGGATACATTTTCTGTATGAATTGAGTTATTTAAAACTAATTCTTTCAGAATGAGGGTAATATTCTTTTAGAATAAAGAGGGCTTTAGTTTGAAGAAGACTACTATTCTTTCAGAATGAAGAAGGTAAAAAATATTCAAAACCATTATGCAAGAATAGTTTATTCTATAAGAATTTTTATTGTTGTATTCTATTAGAATGCATTGAATTGTTTAATTTTTGAAACTTGATTATCTTTTCTTTGTGGATTCAGGTTTTAAAGAGGGTAACATTGATGTGGAGAAGGAAGAAAACATATAGAATAAGAGTGTATTATACCAGAATGTGTTATGCTACAATGTATAAAGTGTTGCTTAAAAATAATATTCTTTCATAATAGATTAGTGTTTTTGTTAGATTTTGATGTTTTTTTTTTTAATTTTTTTTTCAGAATGTTGTTATTATTCAATGAATCACAATCATACAATGTAATTGTTTGTTATATTATTTAGTTCAAGAATTGATTTGTGTATTCTTTCAGAATGTATTTACTAGTTTATGTTTGACATTCTATCATTCTGACATAATAAAATCGAAAAATATATTTACTAGTTTATAGTTGGCTATTTAGCATTCTGACAGAATAAAATCGGATTTTTAAATTTGAATTAATTTAAAATATTCAAAATTTTAAAACATAAAGGAATTAATCATCCCTAAAAATTCGAAAATTTCCTTTTTTAATATAGGTTAATTGACTAAAATGCCCTTATTCTGAAATTTATGTGATTATATGGTACATGCTATCCTATTCTACTATCATAGACCCTTAAATCATAACCTTTGATTATATTCCATCCGATGGTCCAGATCTGTGCATTCTGACATACAATAGTTAGTAAAAACAAAATAACCTAACCATATATATATATATATATATATATATATATATATATATATATATATATATATATATATATATATCCTCCCTACGCGGCAGGAAAACCCTAATCTCCGGCCAACCTCAATTTTATGGTGAGCACATACAAGGAAATTGATTCATTTCCGAAATTTGGTGTAAGAACTCCATCAAAGGTTCATGCATCAATTCCCATCTCTACTACAAATCTGGTGATTTGAGGCAACGTCTAAGGACTGGTTTCATGATGGTAGCCTTAAATCATTGGTAATGTAGCTTGGTTCTAGCTCGGGTGGTGTGGATATCCAAATTTAACCATTCAAATCAAACCCGTTCTAGATACAACAGGTGATAAAAGTTCTTCAAGTACATCAGTTGATGAACGATTTCATTCCAGGTACTATGTGGCCTAACTGCTCAATCAAATGCTTCAACCAAACTCATTCGTATGAGGACCAAATTAAACATATAAACTTGAGAAGGTTTCTACCAAACAGTTAACAAATAATTAACATGATATGCAGGTTCGATTTTTGTTGAAACTTGCAAGAAAAAAACTTGATCCGTTGGTGGGATGTCAAGTCCACCAAGCAACTTACACCATTTGTTTGTAAATAAAACATAATATAATGGTAAAAATGAGTATCGATCCTCATGGAAATGGTTGTATTCAATCATCAATGCAATCCAAAAGAATTCATGTAAAAAAACTAACTAACTACAATTAAACTAATAGGGGAGGGGAGGGGGTTATGATTGCTTGAAAACTAAAAGACTTAAATAACTAAAAAGCTTGTAATTATGCAAGATGGTGAGATGCTCAAATATTAGAGATAATTGGTCAACCAAGGCAATTCAACACAATGAACATTTGTGTGTTTATCATTATGATTCAATATGAAGCTTGTTATTCATCCCAAATTGGTTATAGCAATCATGAAGCATGATATGCAACGATTCATCATAGATAGTATGGAGGTTGAGGAAGCTCACAACACACCTTCTTAATCAAAATCAAGGATTCAAGAAAACTTGGTTGCCGTGGCTAAAATTTTCAGGCAAAAGAAAATTATGACCATGGCTAAGGGGATGTGTATATATATATATATATATATATATATATATATATATATATATATATATATATATATAGCTGGAACTCAGAGTAATACTTCTCCCATATTTGGCATTAAAAGCAATTCTACTAGGCGAGTTACTCAAATTACCAGGTAAAACTCAAGTTCATGTCCTTAAGATGCAAAAAATATCATAAATGACCATGTAAAACAAAACCGAAAAGTTTGTTGGACTATAGTGACAATAACTCTAACATAAATGGTTTTATAGTAGGAAATTGCATCTACAAATGACATGTGTTCCTTATTTTACTTCTTTTATACCGCAATTAGGATTCTTTTTCTTTCTTTCTTTCTTTTCTTTTTTGTGTTTTCCTTAATTACTGTAATTTCCGTTCGCTTTCCCTCAAGAATCAATGAGTAATTTAAATCCACAATTAAACATTACATAAAATAAACACAATCAAATTATTACACATCAAGCTTGTGTTATACATATACTCCTAGCTATCATAAGAGGGTATGACTACAACATTACTAACTATATCGGTAAATTATGTGTTTCGTAAAGTTGTTTATTATTCATATAAAATTGAGTTGTTGATTCGGACAATTTGGATTGAATAAGATAATTTATATGTTTAGATTTTTGGATTGTTTTATAAAAAAAAAATTATCACTTTGAATTTCATATCGATTTTGGTTACTAAATTAAGAACCTAATAACAATATCTTATTTTATATATATATATATATATATATATATATATATATATATATATATATATATATATATATATATATATATATATATACCCTTAAATCATTATTAAATTACTTGGTTTATTTATATTAAGGTCGTCCAATAAAAAACATTAATACATATTTTTTTAAACTTCGTATTAAGATATTAATTAATTAGTTAATTTCACAAGTCATTATTTTATATAGGAACAAAAGATAAAAAAAAAAATTAATTTCTCTTAAATTTATTTTAAACTATTTAATTCTAACTATGTAAAATTGAAATCAAATTAAATTCACAATCCATTAACACTAACTCATATTATGTGCCACTAACACTTAGGCTTTGGGGAGTGGTTACACTCACCCCACCGAAAAAGTACTGCCAAATTTCGTCACGTCAGCTTCAAAACCAACCCTCCATCAACCCACTAAAAATTGGAAATTGTTACCACTCTATTCTTTTTTTTTAACATTATATTAAATAATAAAACATAATTTATAACATAAATTAAATTTTTAAAACTTAAAAAAAATAAAACTTCATTACATTAATTAAAAACATAAAAATTTAAAACTTAAATTACTAAAATTAAACGTTACATTGTCTAAATAAAATAAAAATAAGAAAACATAAAAAAAAAACATAGAAAAATTCTAATCGTTGTCGTTGTCATCATCGGCATCACCTGTCTCGTCGTCACCATCGTCACCCTCCTCATCGTCACTGCCACCATCCTCCTCCTCGTCACCATTGTCATCCCCCTCGTCTTCAATGTCATTTTGCCCTTGAAATTGTCTTTCCCATATGTATTCGGTCAAATCATGTCGTAGATTGTGATGTGTTTCACGGTTTTGTATTACCAAAACCCTTGAGAAGTATATCGGGCTGCCAACTTGTATCACTGCAGGTAGATTATGTATATCGTTTGTGGTATAGAAACAAATAGTCCTACCCTCTTCTTCTATTATCATGTTATGTAAAATAACACAAGCAGTCAACACCGTCGTCAATTTTTCCCTGTCTCATGTTCGTGCTGGATGTTTGATTATCTGCCACTTTTGTTTGAGGCTCCAAATGGCCGTTCTAGATAATTCTTTGCAAATTCTTGTGCTAACTTGAACATTTTTCGTTTATCGTCGGTCGGAAATGTGTATGACTTGACAAATGTAGTGTATACTTGATACATCCCATCACTTAGATAATACTAATATTTATATTCATTTCCATTGACAACATATGACATTTCTGTTGCTTTACCCTGTAAAATATCATTAAAAATCGGTGAAGCTTGGAGCACATTCAGGTCATTGTTTGACCCTGCCATACCAAATAATGCATGTCAAAACCATAAGTCATTTGAAACAATCGCCTCCAAAATAACAGTCAGCACCCCATAATCACCTCGCGTAAATTGACCACGCCACGCGTTGGGACAATTTGCTCACTCCCAATGTGTACAATCAATGCTACCAAACATCCGTGGAAAACCTTGTTTAACTTGATGCGTGACATACAACTGCTCAACATCGCTTTTAGTCGGATGTTTCAAGTATATGCCACGGTAAAGCTCTATAACATACTCACAAAATAGATATGTACACTCTCGACCTGTCCTTTCAGACTTTTTCAGATACTCGTCTAATGCGTTTGCGACGATGTCGTATGCCAATTGTCTAAGAACGGTCGTACATTTTTGTATCATAGTAAACCCACGTTTACCTCTAGCATCCCATCGTAATTGGAAATTTTCATAATTACGTGGCAAATCTCTAGCTATATGTAAAAATAAATTTCTACTAATACGAAAACGTTCTTTGAATTTCGATAGATCATATAAACTATCTACGACAAAATAATCACGTTTCAAAAGTTCATATGATGCCTTTCGTGCTGCAGACAATTATCCATTTTTTAGTTTAATGTGTGTGTTTGTTTTGAAATAATATAAATGTGTTTTGAAGTGTAAATTGGAAAGAAAATAGTATGTAATTTATATGTGAAGTTGGGATTGTTTAAATTTTAAAAAATATATTTTATTTAATTGTTAAACGGTCTCCCCACCAAAGTCCAGCCATTGTAAAAAGAAGGATTGTGATTCATTGTCTCGTCCCGTCTTCGGAGCCACGTCACGCGTATCCCATTGGACTTGGGAGCGGTGTTCACGCGTGGGAAGGCGCGTCACCTCAACCCAAGACGCATGAAATACCCCCTGTACCGGTTTGCCTTAACTTTATATTAATTATGTGCCACTAAAACTAACTCATGTATCACTGCCTAGGTCATACATTAACAACATAAAATAAAGTTAAGAGTTATGCCTAATGGGTTCAAAGCTTAGTATTACTATCTAAGGTTATAAAAATCGTTCGATTGTAGCTCGACGGTCGACTGGTGTTTAAGAATTAATCGGTATTGTGAGGATTAATCGGGGACCATAGACTATTAATAAAATAGAAAAATTGATCAAAAATTAATATATTTTAAGAAAAATAAGTACTTCAAAATTAGAAAATAAAAAAATTTGTAATTTTAAAGTTTGAAAATAAGAAGATATAAACATTTTGGTATAATATTTGAAATTTTGAAAATTAAAAATTTTGAAACAAAAAATTTTAATTTTTTGAATTTTTTGATCTTATTATTATTATTTTTTTGAATTTTTTTGATCAATTAATCCCGTAAAGACCAATTAATCCTTCCAAACCCAATTAATCTCTAATTTACAGTAAACACACTAATCCTAATCGGTTGGGGAACGTCAAACAATTAATTCATGATTAATCCCGATTTCTGCAACTATGTTATTAACTCATAATCTGATAATAGTAATATCCTATAAAAAAATTAGCCTAAAATCATAACGTCATGTTAACTTACAGTGACACATATACATCAATAAAAATACATAAACGCCATAACATCAATTTTACGACGTTCTTTTGACTCGCGACGTCAATACATTTTCATTGCAAATCAATCGTACCAGCATGGTATGCATAAGCTACACTACATAAAAAACATGGCACCTCGTGCTATTACAAAAAAATAAAATAAATAAATAAATAGTGTCTACTCTATCAACACTCAAATCGTAATTTGTAATGTTACAATTATTAATTTATTTTAGTTTCATAAGATTGCAGAAACTATTGATATTTGATATTTTTATTATGGCTCTAATGTATAAAAAGAAAAACAACTTTTAATAACCGCCAAAAAGAAAACCCAATATAATAAACATGGCGCCTCCTGCTATTACTAAAAAAACGATTGATATTTGATATTTTTTATTATCGTATCAAATTATATAAAAAATTGAACTTCTAATTTCTAAAAACCACCAAGAAAACTAATCCAATAATACATTCAACTTTTATTAAGAAATCAAATCCAATAAACTTTTAAAACCCACCCCACTCCCTTCCTAACATACACCCTTGACCCCACCCCCCACCTTCAATTCAACTACCCTACCCAACCCAAATACGAACCGGAGTTATTTTATATCTTAAATCATATCCGGTTCACCTTATCAGCTTTAACAACCGGGTTAGCCTTAGCTATGGCGTCCCTTCCACTTCTCTTGAAATCAAATTCACAATCATGCTTCTCCGGATACCTATGGCTTCCACAGAAACTTTCCCCGCACTTACACTTGAATCCCATAACCCCAATCTTCTTCTTACAGGTCAAGCACCGGTTTGATACCTTCACCTCCTCCGCCGTTGAAGGTTGCGATGCCGTTTCAGGTACGGCCGCCGGAGATAAAGAAGAGGATGGAGACGCTGCGGATTGGGGAGGGAAGGAGACGACCTTGTTTACCAGCTTGTCCACGGCGGCTTTGGCGGAAGCGACTTGCTCGTCTTGGATTCGAAGATCACGGAAGCATTTGGAGCAGAGGTTCATCGTCGCCGCCGTGCCGAAGAAGCCGCAGCCGTTTGCGCAGAGTGCAGGCTCCGAAGGCTGGAAGCTTGTAGCGTCGTTCATCTTGTTCGCATCAGAACCCATTTCGATCGTTTTGCTGTAGAAATCACAATTTCAGAAATTTACGATCCAATTTTTGTTTAGAAAAAAAGAGAATCGATTTGGTTTTACACGAAAGACGCGCAGCCGGAATTCTGATATTTATAAGCGAAGGTAAACAGATTATTTTTTGACTTGATCAGAAATAGGAAACTAATCCGTGATTAAATATCCATACTACCCCTACTAGAAGCTGAACCACAAGGGTAATTTTGTCATTTCAAAGACGTTAAACCGTCTTTCTTGAGACAAAAAGACACATCTACCCTTTCTGTTTTGGCAAGAAACCCAGTACGTATAATATTCGAACAATAAAAGCCAAAGGTCTTGATTTTCAGAAAACTTTCGGGAAGGATCCAAAATGTTCTCGAATTAAACATTGAGAATCAATCAATAAAAAGAAAAGGATATTAAACATTCGTAAAGTACAAGAAGGAATAATTCTTGATTGAAATTACAAGTAACTATGAACAATCGTCAATCGAAGAAAATCAATCTGTTATTGAGAAGAGTAATTCTTGATTAAAACTAAAGACGATTACAAAATAATCAGATCGTTCGATAACTGCAACGAGATATCTATATCACATAATTGGATTAAAAAAAATACTTATTATATAAAAAGAATCGATGGATCGTTGATAGCAGCAAAAACAATCCATGGCAAAAGAAGATTTTCATGAATTAGTCGTACCTGTCTCTTTATGCCTGATGATGATGACCAGGGTGCGATGCTTTGTTACTCTTGCGTCTCGTGTGAATTTGGGTCTCTACAATTCTGAATCAATTGATCGATAAAAGGCGTTGAGATTCTAGAATCGTGTATAATTAAAGAAATGTGATGATGAAGATGAAGATGAAGATGAAGATGGTGAAAAGGAATTAGAGGAAGAAGAAAAAGGAAAAGGGTGAAATTGGGAATATAAAAAAGATGATAAGATTGTGAACCACCACCGGCAGCGACCCAAACACAAACAGCACCTGTGGTTGTGTTATGGTGTATCTGCAGCCTACCGTAATTAGCATGTGGTTTTCCTTCCGTTAGCTGTTTGCTCGGTCAAAGACTCAAACATCAAAATAATAACGTCTAGTGCTGAAAAAAACTATTTCTATAACAACTTGTGTAAAAGTGTATCAGAATACTTTACTTTTATGTGACTTTATATCGTTCGGTAAATAACATTATTTTTAGATTTTCGAAGAAATTATTGTTAAAATTCTCTAGAAAAATAATAATATTTTTTTTTAATATATAAAAAAAAAACTAAATAAAAATTTGTTTATAAAAAAACATAAATAGAAAAATCATAATATTTTATTTTAATTTATAAAAAAAAACTAAACAAAAACTTGTTTATAAAAAAACATAAATAACTGGTAAAATGACAATTTGACTTGTTTTTTTCCGGTTTATTAGTTTTATTAGTGATATAGTTTCATTAGAGTCCTATTATTTAATAATAATTTACGAATAGGTTTCAAACTAAAAATAAGTGATGATTTTGCTATTTTCTCCTTGTAACATACATCGTATGATTTCATGCATAATCATCAATTGAGCTGATGAGATGAATATGTTGGATTATATAATGTTATGTTTACCATAACTTGATATCATGCTATATTGTATATTTTTTAGAATATAAAATGCATTCAACGAAGACTACAATTAATATATACACTAGGCGAATGTTCTCGCGTTGTGCAGAAACATCTGTATAGTTGAAATCTTTACAAATATATGTTTTTTTTAAATATAATAATAAAGTTGTTAAATTTGATATAATAATTCGTATACTAAATTGATATAATATATTGATTATTTTGAATTATAAGATAATATTATACATCTATTATAATTGCATATTCTCAACCGTTTGAATGATTTCTACCTGCGAATTACTCATGAATAAAATTAAATATAATATATAGTTTAATGTTATTTATAATTGTTGTTATTGTTAATTAATTTTTTAAATTTACTTGTTTAACATTCTGATTTTTATCATTATAATTATTTAAAACATCAAACATTGTTTTTGGATTTTTAAGGTAACAATATAGTCATTAATATAGAGTTATTTTTAACTATTGTTATTGTAAGTTATTTTAAACTACTTATTTAAAAACTTTTAACGATTATAAAAATATCTTTTGGAAATATTTTAGTTAAATTGAGATGATAATTTAGTTTTTGCATTTAGCACTATAATTATCACTTTTAACTATTCAAAAAATATTCATTGAGTTTTTTAAGTGAAACTGAAATTTATATTTAAATTGACACTGTGATTTTATATTTAAATTAACAATTTAAGCTAACATTGTCTTGTGATTATGGTTACGACAAAATTCACATTGATAGAAACACATACACCATAAAATCTAAGTGTCATAAGGTTTCTCTCCGATTCATGAAATCGATAGTGAGTAAACGCTTTCACTAAGTAGATTTTAAGGAAATAGAATTGTGATATTTGTCTTCTCAAATTCAATTATGATTACGACATCCTTTTTTATAATTCGAATTGTGAGAAATGGCAAAGGTCTAAACATTTGAGACTTATTGTTGTAAGTTCTTAAATTGTTTAGACACACATGAGTTTTCTAAGGAAATGTGTATGAGTTTGAGAAGCCTAGATAAAGTCTTATCGAAGCATCTCATATATCAGAAATCTGAACACTGGTAAGAAAGTCAATAAGTATTGATTTCTAGAAGTCCAGCTGATTTCTGAATACATGTCAAAGCTAGTGGGAGCATAAGTGTTATGCAAGTAAAGATAATAATTATTATGCTAGTGGGAACATAATCATTATGGGAAGTGTTGCAAGTTGGCAATGTTAATTATAGAAAACAAAAGTTTCAAGTCGCAAAGTCGCACTGTTTGAAAAGTTGTTTTGCTATAATTAAGGGAGAGCAATTTATACTTCATTTCAAATATCAAAGGTTAGATTATGAGATTTTAATCAAATTTAGTCAAATATATATGAATTTTATGTTGGAATGGTTAAACATAAGGAAATTCTATATAAGGAAAGGTTAATTACGTTCTCAAAATTTGGTTGTGATTACGACATCCATCTTCATAATCAAAATTATGAGAACATGGCAAATAGAAATATTATAGCAAAAGACTTATTAAGTATCATGCCTTTATGTTAAACATTATGAATCGTATCCCATCTGCTTTGGGTATAAGATCGATTGCATATGCTATAATATTCTCGTGTTCTAAAATTTTCAAATGCCTAGGGCATTAAGAGGGAAAAAAGGAATAGAACCGGATTTGACTAAAGTGGTTAAAAAACTGTTAATGACAATATAAGGTTTGCTAAAGATTGGTCGCTTAAGGACGTTTGATAGTATAAAAATGGATGAATCATATTGACATATTCTGAAGAGAGACAACTTTTGTTCATAAGTGATAGTCAAAATGGGAATATGGAATGCTTCCATACTGGGAGTTGAAGAATAGATGAGAAAGTTAGAAACTTTTATGCAAGAAGTATGTTCAAAGGAATGTACTTTGAAATTGATACTTCATTTTCATGGAATTGTCTTGTAACAATATCCAAAGGAATATTTTGTAATATCATCGGTCAAGTCTCTGTGACTTTTGGCACCTAGACATTACAAAAGAATCATTGCATGATAGTTTAGAATCTAACACTTTCTAGTAGTGACAAGAATTTTGTAACGCCCGTAGATCCGGGCTAGTCAATTGGAGACGTTAAGCGTCAAAAATGACTTTTTGATGGAATATTATTTTAAAGTAATAATCTTAATTAAGTTATAGTATATGTTACAAGGTTTCCGTGCATATAAAGAACGCCGAAATCCGAGTTATAACGAAGAAGTTATGACCTGTCGAAGTTTCGCGACATAACCGGCACGACACAGCCGACGTAAATAGTGAATTTACGTTAGAGCGATATTTGTCCTTAGCGATCTAAGTGAAAGTCGTAGACTACGTTAAACCGAGAGCGTGCATAAAAAGAACATCTAAATCTGACTTCGTATGAGGAAGTTATGATTTTTCGAAGTTTCAACATTAGCAGTATGCAGCCCGAAACTCGAGATTGAGGTCGAGTGATATTTAGCCAAAACTTTCTCAATGAGAATTGAAGATCTCATCAATATTAGTCTAACGATAAAAAGACAGACGAAAACGGAGTTCGGATGAAGGAGTTATGAATTTCGAACGGAGTTTTCCTGTCCCGACCTACTAAAAGTAATATATTTATAATATATTAAAAATAAAGTCAATATTAGCCAATGGAGTCTAAACAAGAGTTGTAGATCATAATCTCACCTTCGCGGCGATATAAAGAACGTCAAAAACAGAGTTCGTATGCGAAAGTTATGAATTTCTGAAGTTCGGGGCACGAAACCCGGTACCGTGTCAGAGTTCACGACGTGAACAATGTGTTCACGACGTGAATTTTGAGATTTGACCTTCCGGAGATGTCAGAAACAAGTGGATGAGACGCATGCAGTGACGATCAATCCCCACGACGTGAGCCTTAAAACTCACGACGTGAACCCTAAAATCTCACCCTATAAATAGAAATTAAGGGTCAGCCGATTTTGGTTGCTCCTCCCTTGCTCTCTCACTCCCGATACCTTCTCTAAGCCCTATTTTATCCCCCGAAGCCCCGGTATCATCCCGAGACCCGAAGCAAGTCCCGAATCCCGAAGATCCCGAGAAGAAAAAGAGTTTCCGAGTCGAAGCTCTGTCCGCGAGAAACCCGGTGTGTGAAGTGATCCCGGTTTCACCGAAGAAGTACTACTCTTAGAGCCGTAGTGCTGTCTGATCATCTTCTGATCAAGTGAGTGTATACTACCTTTCTTAAACACGATAATAATACAAGTATGGTTTGAGTGTATTAAGTTTATTGTTGTTTATATGTGTGAGTGTATAGTCCCTTTCATAAACACGATTTTAATACAAGTATTGTTTGAATGTATTAAGTATATGTTTGGTGTGAGTGTGTGGTTACTTTCTTCTAACGCATAATTATTAAGTATTTAATATAAAATACGTGTTATGTGTATATTTTTTTGTTATATGCGTGAATATATATTCACTTTCTTCTATCTCATAGATCTGATTTATTCTTTTTGAAATACGTGTTATGTGAGTGTGCCTCATCTGTTATGTGGAATAGGTATTGAATGAGAATGCTATACAGGTTTTAAACTATGTATAAAAATATATATTTATATCTACAAATATGTTGGGTAGAACATGGGTAGATGAGATAGTTGGTGTGTGATAAAAGGATGAGTTGGATAATAATGTCAAGAGGCTAGTTTTAGATCCGGGAGTATGGATTAGACCAAGAGGTAAATTTTAGATCCGGGAGTATGGATCAGGTAAAGAGATAAAACTTGTTATTAGTCCGGGAGTATGGATTAAGACTAAGTTAATTGTCCCTAGTCCGGGAGTATGGATTAGGTACAGTTATTGATCCGGGAGTATGGATCAGATCAGGATTAAGGTATAGTTAATTGTCCCTAGTCCGGGAGTATGGATTGGGCACAGTTATTGATCTGGGAGTATGGATCAGATCAGGATTAGGGTATAGTTAATTGTCCTTATTCCGGGAGTATGGATTGGGTACAATTATTGATCCGGGAGTATGAATCAGATTAGGAGGTTAGTTTTAGATCCGTGAGTATGGATCAGGTAGTTTTAGATCCGTGAGTATGGATCAGGTGAAAATGGTTAGTTTTAGATCCGTGAGTAGGGATCAGGTAAAGAGGAAAATTTTAGATACGAGAGTTTAGATCGTGTCGTTGTGAGGATCGATGGGGGTGGGATAAGAGTTGCCTTTATATGGTGAAATTGTACAAGTTTGAATGTTCTATATTTATAAATATATGATATAACATTGTGGGATGAAAACCCTATATGCTCACCAGTCTCCCAAGCCTGATCCACTCAGTTTTCTTTGTATCACAGGTATTAATATGAAGACATATTTCACAGAGAGATTTAAAGGAGATATAAATCATTAGTGTAATTGAATGTAAGTTCTGTTTATGCTTATATGTCTGTATTGGAACATGACATCCCGAGGTTTTATTATTAAATGAAAATACATTCTCTTTGAGAAATGCTTTGATAAGTTATTATCATATCTTGTTTTGGGAACAAATTCCGCAACCGTTTTCTTTAAAAGAGTACTCTGATTTTAAAAACAAGCATAAAAAAATCGGTCTTTTCTGGCCGTGAAAATGGGGATGTTACAAATTTGGAATTCTTACACTTGCAATAACGATTTGAAAATTTGAAATGAGCATCATTGAAATGTTTTTCAATTAATCTATTTCACAAATTAAGGACCATAGACAAACATAGTGTGCATGCTTGGTGCATGGCATAACTATTGTTTAGAAAAACATACTGTGCATGCTTGGAGCATGGCATAACTATTGTTTTAATTCAAGTATTAAGTTGATTAATTGAAACATTATAAAATGAATAATATGTAATCAATATGGTGATTAAATAAAAGGTGTTTTATATATATTCATAAGTTCTGATACCATATTGGATTCGGTTATTATTGTGTTTCAATTTGCATGTTTTGACTTCCTAAATAACTAGGTTATTCAAACCATCCACAGTCGATCATACTTTGGAAGTAGGTATTAAGGCAAGATTGTCATGAATGGGCCTGTAGTTTGTCTAGGACAAAGTGGCTGCAGTGTTCATGAGTACTCCTGGAATAAGATTCGAGTATTGGATTCAACGCACGCTCATTTGAATCACTTCATGAATTTTATCACGAGTGATCATGAGATGATAATATCTTATATTCTTCAAACGGAGACATGTGAGTTGTAGTTGCGAGTTGGTTGCACATTGATGTATGTAAACGCACCAGTAACTTGGTTGTTATAAAACATATTGTTGTGTGTAATTTGATGAGTAAGTAAAAGCGAGCATTTGGGTCGAAATTTATCCGTTCCTTTTACCCCCCATGTGGATAAAAGCGATATATGTGGGCCCCTCGATGATTTAATGATGACACCATGCCTGTACTGAATTGATTTGTTCAATTAGTCGGTCGTCATAATCTGGAAATCAGGAAAAAAGATGAACAGAGAGAATGATTATAATCCATGTTTCAGTTCACATGATATCTTGAATGGAGGAATATATGATCCCTTATCTAATGGACATCTCGTTGACTAGGTCAGAGTTCGACAACGGCTTTTAAGAGCTACGATTGTTAGTCGGGTTGTAGTCATGCTTGCAATAATAGTTATTAGACTTATCCAAGTGGGAGACTATTGGATTAGGTGTCTAAGCCCATAACTATTATTGGTATGTACTTGACCCGAGAGTAGTATGGTCCATTTGGGATGCATGGCACCGGAACAATCTGGAGGATGGATAATTGAGAAGAGGTTATTTATTGTTTATTAATATATTATAAGTTCTAATATATTAATATGAAATCATATTATTTAATTAGTATTGAGCAAGAATTAATTTGGAATTAATTTTGTGATCAAAATAGACTAATTAAATATAAGGGGTTGATTTGGTAAATCATTCATTCTTATAAAGTGGGCTTATAATCCATAGTTCTTCATATTGGGCTAAACCCATGTGGTAACCCATGGATACTCCGTGGAGGTTTTAACCCATGGAGCATGAGGAATATGGAAAGTCATTAGGGTTTACATGGTGTAACCCTAGTTTGCCACACTATATAAGAACCAATCTAGCTCATGAAATTGGCACTAGTGGAAACACAAGAGGGCTAGCCAATTTTATGAGTGCAAGTGACCTCCTCTCAAGTTCCTCCATTGTTGGTGGTGCTGTATGATTTCATTTGAGGTGCAACACTTGAGGAAATAAGTTCTTAAAGGTCCAAGGCTTCCAACTACAACAAAATGTATGTCATCTAACTTGTTTTAGTACCCCAAGTATCAAAGTTTTGTATGCTAGCTAGGGTAATACATTGGAAAGTTCAAGTTTGCGTGTATAATAGAGAAAACATAGATCCAAAGTATTTAGGGTTGCATGCACACCTTAGGAGTGATAGAATGCTCAAAACCCTTCAAATTTTGCTTTATTTCTTCACTTTTTCAAGATCTTTATACTTTTGCAAGCTCATTTTCACTCAACAACTTTTAACAACTTTTTTTTTCTTTTTTCACAGCTTTTTTTTTTCCTTTTTTTTTCATAACTAAAACCTAAAAGAAAAGCATGTGCTTAAACTTGGGAGCTTAACCTCATCATTTATTGGCTAAATGTATTAGTTTAAAGTACAATGACTATATAAATTTTCTTGGATACATTTCAGTACACGATGTAAAACATATTAAGTCCCTCAAACTACACAAGTTTTCATTTTTGTCTCATTATTTCACTAGATTCGGGAAGCCACAAATATATTATAACACTAAAAACCAACAAAACCTTAGAATTTGCTTTATATTATCCAATATGACACTGGCAAACTTAGTCTTAACACAATAATATCAAAATAATTTTTTTTAAGAAGTTACTAGATTTTTGAATTTAGACCATTTTCTCAAGTCTCTATTTCCAAAATTTTGAATCTACCATATAAATTATTTTTAAAATCTAGCATGCTTGTTTTCCTTTTTCAAACCCTACCCCACACTTATTTCATACAATGATCTCATTGTATACATAAGAAAAATAAAGAACATAAAAGCAAAGAAGGAGAAAAAGGAATAAACTCCCTTAGGATAGTAGTGACGAGATTGAATCCATATGTAGTGTGTAGTTGTTAACATCTCATGTAATTACTGAAAATCAGGACTTCTGAACTGCTACATGAATGACCAGATAATGTACCAAGAGAATGTGATGAACCAATAAACGAAAAGTGGTAATTAACTTTGCCACACCGTGGCAAGGTGATGGCCACATCAGGGTTTCATAAATGCTTTGGAACCGAATTACGACTGAAAGCCTTACCATGATATGGCAAGAAAGTGACCACACCGTGGTATTTGTAAATTTGTGTAAACTGTCTTAAATTATCGCAGAAACGATAACCAAAAGGTAGTGCGGTGATGACTTGTAATGCTCACAGATTCGGGCTAGTCAATTTAGAGACGATAAATGTCAAAAATGACTTTTTAATAGAGGATTATTAAGAATAAATAATCTCAACTAAGTTCTAGTATATGTCACAAGGTTTCCTTACATATAAAGAACACTGAAATTCGAGTTATAACGAAGAAATTATGACCTATCGAAGTTTCGCGACAAAACCGACACGACACCGTGAATCATAAAAAGTGAGTTTATGAAAAAAAAATATACTTTTTATCTTTTTTGAACTAAAATAAATTTGTAGAGTACGTCTCCACCAACACGTAGATATAAAGAACGTTGAAAACGGCGCTTGTATGCAAGAGTTATGACCTTCCGAAAATGCAACTGTCTAAGGGCATGACATGTGGCAGAAATCCTAGCCGCCTTAAGTCACGAAGTGAACATGAAGTTCACAACGTGAAACGTGTTAGGGACACTAATCGGGGCTTGAAAACACGCGTTAAGGCTACGAGATGACTTAGGTAAGTTCACGACATGAACCTATCATGTTCACGACGTGAATGGCCCCAAAACACCCTATAAATAGCAAGTTCAACCCTTTCTTTCCTTACACCATTTATTTTCTCTCTTTCTTGTTTCCAAAGGTTTTTTCCCCTTCCCGAGCCTGACAACGATGAACCGATGACCGTTTCTAGTTAGTTTCTATCCAATCACGCTACTAATGTGAGTGCATATTACTTTCATCTTACACATAGATATAAAGTATTTTATATAAAATTATGTGCTATGTGTGCATATTATCTGAATACTTGTTGTCTAGTCTGGATGATTGATTTTATATACGTTTTAAATGATTTAAAGTGTATATGTATTTTATATCTACAAATATGTTGGGGTAAAATATGGGTAGATAAAATAGTTGTTGTGTGATGACAAATGAGTTGGAAGGTGAGATGAAAGGCGATATAGATCATGAGATGAAGGTGAGAGGTGAAAAGTGAAAAAATCCTTTACCCAAATGTTGGCCCCGTCATCTAGCAGAGTAAGGATGACAACCACAGACTATTCTAGACAGTCCAGCGGAACACTAGCTGGCTCGCAATCTATAGGTGTTGTGAACGACGTGTTCACCCGGTGTACTCTAAAAACCCATTGACATGTATTTCAGGTGGATTGCCGAAAATAATATTGTTGATAAATGAGCTATGGACTTAGCACCCATTGGATAAACTCTGGCAACGATGTGACTTCGTGCCTATTCCTTAAGTTGTATAAACCTTGGCGACAATGTGACTTCGTGCCTATTCCTTAAGTTGTATAAAACCTGGCGACGATGTGATTTCGTGCCTATTCCTTAAGTTGTATAAACTTTGGTGACGATATGATTTCGTGCCTAATCCTTAGGAATGAACGAACGAAGGGTGGTCGACGGGGATGTTACAACCAGCCATTAGGAGTGACGACGGTGTAGGTGGGTGTGTACGTGTACATGTATGTGTGTGTTTTTTATTCAATCATCTACAGTACTTTTAGCTCGTTCAAGCTCTTTCTGTGCTAAATGCTAAATGGAGTTTTGTCTCCTTCAACAACAACCTAAATTAGATTTTAGTCTATTGATTATTGATTTGGGTTCTCTTGGATATGAGTATCAGAAATGAGGTCTGCGAGTTTAAGGTAGGAAGAGAGAGAGAGAGAGAGAGAGAGAGAGAGAGAGAGAGAAAGAGACTATTATTTTTTTAATTGTTAAAATAAATAAGCAAATATTAAACTTTAAAATAAATGAAAGAAAAATGAAAAATAAATACCACAAATGTATTATAGTCATTTCAATTTTTGGAGGAACTATTTTCACATACAAATCACTCCAAAAGGACCATGAATCCAAAAAACTCGAGGTTTGGACTAAAACGCCAAAAATTTGCATACCACAGGGACCATTTTTGCAATTTTTTCTATTATTTATTATAAATAAAAATAATAAATTTAAATTAATAATCCAATAAAAAGACGTAACATAATAAAAAATTAAAAAAATAATTAAATGAAATTAATAGTTCAATAAAGTAACACTTAATAATAGATAAATATTATATGTTAAAAATAATATCTATTAACATACAATAATCCAATAAAAACGAATTAATGCAATAAAGAAGAAATTCAAAAAAAAAAAATAATTAAAAAAACTTAATAATAAAAAAGTAGTAATTATTAATATATATATATATATAATATTAAAAATAATATTTATTAATATATAATAATCCAATAAAAAATAATACAATAAGAAAAAAATAAAAAATAAAAAAGTAATTAAAAGAATTAATATACAATAATTCAGAAAAATGAAAAAGAAAAATTGTACAATTGGTTCTTGTAGTTTGGTAAAAAGATAAAACCACAGAAACGTCCCCGGTGGTAAATCTGTCAATTACCAAAAGTTAACAGCCATGCCGTTAAACTTAACGAGGTAGGAACCAAAACCACCACAAAACCACCAAATAGGGACATTTTTTTTCTAAAAAAACGATTTTTTGGACCTTGCTCAAACAAACCACAAGGACCATTTTTGCAATTTTGTCTTCTTAAAAATATAAGTTGGTTTTAGTCTCTCATTATTAAAGAATACCATTTGTTATATGTTGGTTTATGTCATTCATGCCTAAAGAATACGAAAATCTAAGTTCATCATGGGCAAACATTTTCTTTCAAAGAATCGAAATCAATGCACGTATTTTCTTTCAAAGAATCACGGATCAATGCAAAACTGGATCAATTGTTTAAGAAGCACATTAAAAATCATGATCTTACATCAAAAATTAAACTTTTAATTATATATCAAAGTTTAATATTATGTTTAATTATCCAGACCACACATATTGGTAGGATAAAAAAAAATCTTAGATTTAATTCCCCTAAAGCTTCAAAGTACCAATAGTATGAATAGAGAAAAAAAAACACATTACCTCATAGTTTTGTATAATCTCTATGATAATTAGCACTCCTACTATAATCAAAAGATCATGAGTATTTATACCTGATTGTAATGTCCTTCATTTCCCAAAAGATCATTTAATTCATAAAAAAAAAAACAAGAATAAGATGATGTAGATGAACAAATCTTTTTTGTTCAATCAAACGCATGTTTTCCTACAACAAAACCGATATTCATATTTCTTAATTTATTCAAATAATCCAAACTTTATACAACATAAACAAATAATTGTCACTTTACAAAGGAAACTCAAGAACATAGTACTTTGCGTCGTGATCTTAATTGAGGTCTACTTTTTTGAATAACCAATGAAAATTAGATGAAAACTAACAAAGATTTTGTGTTCAGAAGATGAAGATAATAAAGAGAAGTCGGGGAAAGAGGACACACCAGTCGATTACCTACTCTGACGAGGTTGATCTGAGTTATTGCTTATTTTCCGGCAGGTTATGACAACTCAAATAGAGAGTTACAAGATGATGAAGAGATTGAGGAAAAATAAAACTGCCAATTAAATCTTTAAAAAAACCTAATGAACGTGGTTTGAGTTTACTTCCATAGATGTAGTATTTTAATTAAATAAATAATAAAAATTATAAAACATTTATAACACATAACTAATTTGCCTTGAATGGTGATTGGTCTACATTTAGCCATATATTGACACAATATTTATAATTTTTATATGAACCTAACTCTCTCTCTCTCTCTCTATCCCTCTCTTTCTCTCTCTCTCTCTTTATATATATATATATATATATATATATATATATATATATATATATATATATATATAAAGAGAGAGAGAGAGAGAGAGAGAGAGGGATATATATATATATATATATACACACACACACACACACACACACACACACACTAATTATGGTTAATTTGAAACAAGATATTTAGGCAGAGTAACGATTAGGTACATTGCATATCCTTATAACTGACTGACATTACTTCTAGGTACTATGTTATCCTAAGGAATTGGCCATCATAACATCTAGATAATATCTCTTCCTATACTATCGGACAACATAACTCTTAGGCATAATATCATAACTTACAACTAGGTATAGTATCTATGACTACATTATCGTAAGGTTTCATGCTTTATATAATGATTGATATTTACAGATATAAATATATTGTGTTAAAGCAGTTTGATATGCATGTAATCCCCCCTGTAAAACCCTTGTCGCGTGAGACTGTTGGCATAGGGTTGAATTGGGCTCGGGACACCGGGGACCGCTCCAAGATGCAACATCTTCAAGGATTGAGGGAGTGATCCAGAGAGAAAAGTGTGCAAAGTAGGATCTACACTGCCTTTTATTTATAGGCATGAAATTTGGGTACTCCCAACACAAGGATCTTACACGTCATGTGTGATCATTGTGGCTCCATCTAGACAACGCCATGTGTCACTTTCCCAATTGGTCGTGTCCTCACAATCTACTTGAATCCAGTGCAAGGTAACACGATGGGAAGAAACGCGCACCTCGCACGCACGAAATGATTTTGTAAAAATTATAACTCTTTCTTGCGAGCTCCGATCTAATCCATCTTTATATATCTATGTGAAGATCTCAAGGAGTACTACAACTCTCCTTTAGGTTGTTTTAGCTAGTTTTGACTTTCATTTTTGTGCCTAACGGGGATAAAAATAAATGATTTTACAAAAAGCATATCTCTCTCATACAGATCCTATTTTTGGCAATCTTTGTCCTAAATTTTTTTTTATCTCAATGAGTACAATGAATCTCCTCTTTGTAATTTTAGTCAAAACTCAACCGATCTCTAAGTAGTGTTTCGAAGTAATTAACTTTAATTATGCAGTTAACCACTTGGGTTGTGGTGACTTGGTAAGGCATGTGGAAGATATGGTGGATAACCTATTGACCCATGTTCAAAACCTGACACCACTCAGCCCTTGTGTCCATGGAGGTTCGCCTGCAGTGACTCCAGGGCATGAGGAAAAAAAGCATTATGTTTGCAGCGGGAGATTAGTCGGTGCGCGAAAGCTGGCCCGGAAACCCTCGTTAGGGAAGTTCCTTTTCAAAAAAAAAAAACTTTAATTATGCAGTTGATTTTTATTTTTATAAAATCTATAACTCTCTCATTTGGAGTCGGATTTTTATGATCATTGGATCACATTAACGAGTACTTTCCAAATACGTTAATCAATTTTGAAGATGGATTCAACTTTTTAGACGCTTATATTCAAGTCTGATAGTCGATTTAACCATAATTGTAATAGCACATTTGATTTTTATTATCTCCTAAATTAAATATTCAAATATTAAGCTATTACATCTATTTTTTCCTACTCTTTACTTGTGGTGGTTAGTGACGAAATCCTCTCGGTTTTCAAACATGTACTCGCTGACACCTGATACTCGAAGTGGTAGTGATAGTGCCATCACACAAGTACCTGCTAAATTTTGACACTATAAAGGTGTTGAATTCCTATAGCAATTGAAAAGGGTTTTTAAAGAATTCTTTCCAAGATTTTCGAGGGATCCTAAGTATTACGATGAGAGTTCTAATGATGATTCCTTCACCTTTTCGTTGTTATTCATGGAGAGGGATAGATAGATAGATAGATAGATAGATAGATGGATAGATAGATAGATAGATAGATAGATAGATAGATAGATAGATAGAGTTCTACTAGTGTTATTTAACTTTCTGGCGAATACCGTTACATGATGCTAAAATTAAATAGTTTTTTGATTGAAGGATTCTAGTCTATAACGGTTGGACTCGGACAAGAGCTGCACAGTAGAGTTAAATCAGACCTTATAAAGCCGTTTAATTCTAGATTCATGCAACCTACGTATCCTCACAATAATTAATAAACATGATTTTCTTAGCATTCATTAGATTTATGTTTTAGAGTTCTTACATCTAGTGGTTATAACAAATTTATCATTATTTACTCTGCATGCAACTTATTTAACAAGGACATACCAATATCCAGGGGTGGGTCTTAGGTAGCATCTTTTATGCAAATAAAATATTCTCTTCTTCGAGTATTACCTCCTTGATTTCTCGGACTTGGGCAGTCTTTCTTTAAGTGGCCCGCTTCTCTACATTCGTAAAAATTGTGATTTCCACCAATATCAACTCCTTGGTTTATGGCATGGGTCAGGCTCCTACAGGATTTAGCGGTGTGACCCTTCCCGCCGCAGTTGTTACAAACCAGTTCTCTACATGTACCTACATGGTAGCAGTGACACTCATTGCATAACGAAAAATCTCATGCACACTATGTTAGTGGTGTGGGTGACAGGATGGTGCTACGTAAACTTTCCCTGAGTCTTGATTCCTCCATGGTAGTTGCTCTAAATCGCCATCATGATTTCTCTTGTTGCTTCTGAACTTCGGAAGGTCATCCTTCTGAGCCATAGTACCGTGGCAGATTTCCTGATTGGTCAGATTAAAGGCTAATCTCTTGGCACTATCGTATGTGGTTGGCTTGGAAGCAGTGACATGTCCTTGAATGGGATGGAACAATCTCCATATGTACCTCTCTACCTTTTTGTACTCTGGGGTGACAAGGTTGGGACATAAAATCGAGAGATCATTGAAACGGTTTCTATAAGCTACAATGTATGCGTCTTGCATGGTAAGATTCTAAAGCTTTTGCTCTAGCTCTTGTTTCTCATTTTTGGACGACACTCATCAATCAACAACTTGCTTCTCATTTTTGGGACGACACTCATCAATCAACAACTGCTTCAGTTTATCCCCTGGAGATGGAATTAGACACAACAATATCCACCTTATGTCCCCATAAAACAACAAAAATAGTTTAGTGATTTATTAGACCAATTCCAAAACTTTGTAGGGATAAAAAAAATTCATTTCATATAATTAAAATATTGACAAATATATGTTGACCAAATTAACATAAGTTACTCTTAGTAATTATGATATAATAATTTTTTTCTTAAGTTTATATAAATATTATTATTATTGTGAACCATGCCATAAAATAGACATTTATTGAAATCTCATCATCTTAATATATGTATGTGGTTTACATGTAATAATTTTATATATAAATTTTTATTTATGTTTTACCTTTAATATCATATTTAAATTAACCAATAAGTATAATAGATTGGCAATTCAAAAGTTATAGCATTAAAATGATAATAGTTTATCCCAAGATATTTTAATTAATAAATTATATATATTAGGTTGATAGTTGATTTTTTAACATTAAAAGTAAAATATATAATAATTTTAAGATAATAAAGATTCAATTTAATGAGGCCCGTTCTACGGAGTAGACGATAGAGACGACCGGCTATGATCCATCTTTTAAAGGAACCCATATATTTTATGGACTTAATTAATGGTATACTAGATAATATTGATCTAGAAGATATCATTAATAATTTTTGCATCTCACAAATATATGGATTTTTGTAATGGAAAATATTATATTTATAAGCTAGAATAAATAATTTTCTTTTAATTGTTGAGTTATTATAAAAAAGTTAATGAAATTTGTGTATTCTAAAGATCTTTTTCCTCCTCTTGTCGTGTGCCCAAAATATCTTTAGAACGACTTTGAATTTAATATGGTTTAACTTAAATATATATTTTGAACAAATTCATACAGTAACACCTTTCTTCTCCGGTTAATGCTGAAATGTCATTTCACATTATATAATTAAAATATTGACACCAAGAGGCTCCTCCTAGCCTAACGATATCAAATGTTTTCATTCTCTTCGAGTTTAATGGTTTAAATTCCATCTCAAATATAAGTGAGATGAGGTGTTAGCTTAGGTTTATATTAGGTTCTGTCGGTCAAAAAAAATTGAAAAAAATACATTGTCCAAACTAATTATATTCCTCTTAGTAACTATGATATAATAATTTTTTATAAACGTGATATAAATAATATAATTATTATTGTTTAGTATGTCAAATAAAGATATATTGAAATCTCATCATCTTTATATCTATATGTGGTTTACATGTAATAATGTTCGAGATAATTTTTTATTTATATTTTATGTTTAATATTATATTTAAATTAACAAATAAATATAATAGATTGACAATTTAAAAGTTATAGCATTAAAATAAAATAGTGTATAACAATAATATATATATATATTTATATGTGATTGATAGTTTATTTGTTAATATTTAAATTAAAATATTAAATAATTTTAATATATTAAAGATTTAATTTAATACAATTTAAATTAAATATATATTTCTAATAAATTCATTAAGTATCCTCTTCTATAAGATAGGGTCTCTCTCTCTTTCTCTCTCTCTCTCTCTCTCTCTATATATATATATATATATATATATATATATATATATATATATATAAGTTTAAAATAAGCAATGTTGTTAAAATCAATTTAGGTGGTCAATAAGTCGCCACATAGACGCCTGACGGTTTCCAAACTACTGCTATTAATGTTACTGGTGATCTAAATCATCCTTGGTCTTATTCGACCACAACAACTTTCCTTATCTCTCTAACTGTATGACTCAACTTCAAGAGAAAACCACTCAAATGAGGACCTCACAAAACTACAAGCACAAACCAACTCCGTCAATATACTTACCCAAACCGGGAACCCATCAGTCTAAACTTCAGAAACCATACCCTAGGATTGATGATCAACCAGTCATTGTACCTATCACTAGTTCCCTGAATAGGAACACCACCAAACCATGTAGAAAGAATACTCAAACATCCTGATTGTGAATTTCACCTAATCCGAAATCTAGAAATTATGCCTAAAAACCTTAAATACACACTTGACTTCTAGAAAAGTCATCACCAACCCGTTGCTCCCACGAGCATAATGATGGTCTATCCAAAAACCTCACGTTGCATCTAAATCCCTCATCAGCTCAGGTGTACATCCACCTGACAAAACGCTCGAGACATTTACAACAAACTCCATGACTCGAGATTTTAGAATTGATACCCAACATTGGTAACCAAACTCCTAAACCTAACCTTATAAAATTATCTAATCCATGCAACATGTAACTTAACGTATTCTCTTAATAGTTAGCTGATATCATTGGGGTCTCTAAAAGCACAAAGCAAGCAACATTGGAGCATCGAGTAATCCTAACCAGTGCAACAACTAATCATGCCATTCTATCCAACATCTGAAATCCCTAATCGAGCATGCAATTCTCATATACTCATACCAGAACAGTAAGCATAACAATTGTATGGGTATTTTGGAATACTTACTCGTGCTCGGATAATTGCACAGATCACACCCCTTTCTCTGTAGAAATATTTTTATAAAAATTATTTTCTTTCAAAAAGTTTACCAATTCCTCAATTTGAGTTCAGCCACATCCGAGAGTGTGCCCGAATCCCTCAATCCAATGCTCTGATACCAACTTGTAACGTCCAAAAATACCGAGTAAAAATTTCATTTTAAATAAGTCAAAACCATTCACTCATTGCTCCAAAATAAGATAAGAGTCAAATTATTCTAAAACCATCAGAGTAATTCGTAAACATTTAGTGCATAATAAAACTCTAGGGAATGTAGTGCGATCAAACTGCGCCCTTCCTTTTGGAAACAAAAGTAAACCGTAAGAACACATCATAGTGAATTTCCCAAAATACCGCATACTATACATGCATCGGGCCCCGCACGACATTTATCGTGCCCCACCCGGCTGCGAGTCCCCACCCGATATACATAATGGCCCCTGCCCAACATACATAGCATGAAATAGTCACAAAGACAGCTAGCATCCTATAAACATAATCCAGTGGGCCGACATTGGTGCCTTAGTCCAACGAGTACAATGAGATGACTCACCTCAATCGGTCAATGAATAGATATGATACTCGAGCCGTTGGTGCTAAAGTCTCTCCCACTGAATATATCCAAATCCAAACCCTAATAAGCAATTAAGGTAAATACTTCAACATGGAAATTCCAAATACCAAGATAAATGCTTATTTTGGAAAAAGACCATGTTACTCTTCTATGTCCTCAACCACTCACAGTTGACAAAAACTCAAAATGGTCAAAAAGTCAACGGTCAACCTTTCATTGACTTATGAGCAGCGTACGTCTTACTCTACGTAGGGCATAGAGTCTTATGCAGAAAACGGGAAAGAATCAGGTTATACTGGGCATAGCCCAGATTACACCCTACATAGTACAGTGAGAAGACTCACCTCACAACATAATCAACAGAAATCAGCTCACACAACCAAGAAATGGGTACTACATACCACCTATCGAATCACACAAGGAAAACCCTTACTCTACCTTCTAAAACTAGCATTTTACTAATGTAAAATATGGTCAAAAGTCAATAATCAAAGTCACCGATAGTTGACCTCCACATCATGGCCCACTCACAACCACGTTGTGGCTAATGAACTTAGACACATACATTTCCATTGCCACGTCGTGGTAACCATGCCTCCACGTTGTAGGAGAGTCCGTCCAAAATAGCCGATGAACCCCTCATCGCCACATCATGGCACCCTTCATGCTATATCGTGGTTACTGGTTGAAAACAAAATTTTCCTAAAGTTCTTAATATGTTAAGTCCCTTTGCACAAGTTGTCCAACAGGCTTTTGGGGACCCTAATGGTCCATAAAAATCCAAACTTTATCGACATGTACGCCCCATGTATGTCCACAACCCAACTATGTCAAAATATGAGAAAACTACCCTCTAACACATGTATGACTCCAAAAACCCAACCATCTTCTAGATCCATATGGTAACAACCTGAAGGGACCTTTGTGACTCATAAAGTTGCAAATTTTATCTCATTGGATCAATCAAAACTTATCAAAATACCCAAAGATGCAAAAAAATCCTAGATCTACTAAGAAGAAATAAAAAATATTAGATCTTGAAACCTTTCAAATGGTCCAAAAGGTGATTTCAAAGATTGGAAGGTGTTGCTTGCTTGATCCTTACACCAAATCTTCTTATTCTTCCTTCAAGTGTACCAAAACACCAAAGATAAACTCAAATATAGGAGAGAAAGGATTAGGGATTTATTCAAGGCTCTTGGAGGTGATAGAGGCTGCGGGTGGAGGAAATCCTAGCTACCACGTCTCTTAAATATGGCCTTAAGCCCGCAATTCGGGTTTGCTCAAAAGCAGTCGCCACATCGTGGCCAATATATTGTCACATCGTGGCGACTAATTGAGATGCATGTTTTTTGCAGGTCACGCCATGTTATGGTGATACCTTACTCACATCGTGGCCATCCAAAATTCATAAATTTCTTAGAAAAATGTGTACCTAAAAATATGGAAATTACAAATATCCCCCACTTGAATCATAATTTTTCCTCGAAGTCCACTGTTGTAAATATCTCGGGGTAATGCTCCCTTATCTGCTCCTCGGGTTCCTAAGTCCACTCAGAACCCTTACAGTGTTGCCACTACACCTTCACCAAGCCCACCACCTTGTTGCACAAGGTCTTTCTCTTACTGTCAAGGATTGCAACTAGTATCACTACATAATTCAAGCGCTCATCAACTCGGACGTTATACACGAAAAATTTCAAAACTCACAAATATCTAAGCATTTTAGCCCAAGTGAACAAAAATAAAGTAACTAGCCACTCATGGCAACAAGACGATGATCATAAAAGTGTTTTAACATCAAGGAATTAGCAAATTCTAGAAGAATGAGATGATAAATGCTTCTTGCTCTCCGTAATCGCCTCAAGCTGCTCGAATGGTGTCCAAAATCGATCTAGGGGTTGCAAGACCTATCCCTTAGGTAAATGATGGTCCAAATGACCAAAATTCCCTTGGGAAGGCAGTTACCCGGGTAGGCACATAGAGTTGTGCCGATGGAGACCTCACCTAGGTACATGATGTTGAATCTCATTGGTTGATTCCTCTAGTACTCCACTTCACTAATTCATATTTCTTTAGTCCCATTTACACTTCACATCATTCAAATATAGACCACTCATATTCTATCATCAAAATGGATATTCCAAACCTATCTTCAAGTATCCATGACGCATCTAAGTCTTAAACACACCAAACCCAAAACTTTCAATATGGGTCCAGTAAAGCCCAATAGCTCCTCAAAAGTCTACAAAGCCCAACGACTGAGCAACGAGACAATCCACAATCACAACAAGACTCCAAAAAAACTTGCAAAACACCATATGCAAAAAAGAAATCACTCAATACGATCTAAGATACAAAAATGATAAAATACGCAATGCAAAAACAAAAAAAATCTAAAATAAATGTTAAAATGATCTACATAAAATAACTAAATAAAATAAACTATCAGTAGGGTATTTTGAGAAACTCACTAAACTTGGCTTACAATTGTGGATTTAAATGTCTCTAGTACTTTTGAGGATCGTGGAAAAACTAAGGAGTGATTGTACACACTATTCAACCGTCTTCATTATTTATGAGATATATTTTGTTATGATACTATGATTTTTGGATCCATGCTGTGAAACATATATTTTGGTGATGTTTGGGTTTATAAAAATGACTTTTATTTCCTTTTACATTGATATTTTTTATATGGGATTTGGGACGTTAAATAAAAAACATTAACATGCAATACATGTTCAAAGTGATAACTTTTGAACAACAAAGATGTGTTTAGTGGTTAATAGTGTAAAAATGAATAGTTATATATATATATATATATATATTAAAGTTGTTCATCAAGATGAATAGTGAACCGGTCAATTTTTTTGGTAAAAATGGTCCCTGTGTCGATTTGAGGCATATTTTGACATTACCTATATTCTTTGTCTATACGTGTTAGCAATCCCCCACTGTATTGCGTCTGCACGTGTTGACCATCGTGCATCAGATAAATATATTCTGGATTCTTCTCATATTTCTGCTTCATACCTTTCTCACCATCAACCACACATTATTGAAACTCCACTAACCTTTGGTGGGATGAGCCACCTCCAACTTCTTGATCATGTCGATGTTAGCATCGATCGGCGTCGTTACCACCATTTGTCGTTCCAAGACTTTGTAAGAAGTGATTGAGCACCGCCATCGCCACGTTTGCTTCAGTTTGTGTCAGATTAGGGATCGATTCTGCCACCTCTAACTTCTTCAGCATGTCGATGTTCCTGAAAATCATCAACCGGTGCTGCTACCATCATCTGTTGTTCCGAGACTTTGTACGAAGCGATTGACCACCGCCACCGCTACACTTGCCTCGATTCTGGTTTAATGAAACAGATCAGGTGCCGCTACCCCCTTTTCCTCTTTCAATCACTATTTGTTTTTCATGCTTCAATTACCGCCTACACCCTTTGTACCCAATCTGACGCTATTATATTTTCACATGTAAGGAGAAGATGAGGCGACCAGAAGAGACCGTAGGCCATCGAACATCGCCACTATCAACCATACCCGATGCCGTCCGCTACTACTCACATACAGAAGACATGGTTGGTTATTCATTAATTGTGTCACTGACTCCTAATATTTTTAATCGATTGACTGCTCTTTTAAGGTAGAGGAGATGGAAACGGAAGGAGAGACCAGGGTAAGTAACAATGATGGACTGACTGATTACACATTCTTAGGTCAATTTCCTTGACTTTTCTAATTTGGATTTTTATTTGAACACTGAAAACATGTTATTCAATCCATCTCATTTTCTCATAACTTCATGTTTCATCTACAATGAAGTAATGTGACCGATTCCACCACTATTACTCTGATCTACAACAATAGTTTACAGCTTTGACATTCAAATTTTCTAGGGGATTTCTATGAAGAATGTCGTGGTCAAGTTTGTCAGATACGTGATAATAATGTTGCCACCATATCTAAAGGAAACCATTTTCGTTTCTGTGATGCAGGGTCAGTCATGTCTGTATACAGTGATTCAACGAGTTGCCATATCTCAAGGTTTGTCCCTACGATCATTACTCTTCCTGTTCTGTTAAAATTGGGCTGGTAGAGTCAAATTTATACATTGATCAAAGACGAGTAATTGTGATGAGGTTTCTATGAATTTGGGTTACAGTTTGTATGTTTCTCAAAAATTTTAAGTACAAGTGTTTGACCATTGACAAAATGACTCGACGCAAATTGAAGATGAAGAGGCACTGGGAGATTTTCTTTTGGTCAGAGATGGTATGTGTGTGTGCGCGCTTAATTTATCCGATTATCCAAATTTGATTTTATTATTCTTGAGAAGTATTTATCTTTTTGTTTCAGATGATGAGGTCTAAGAATCAAATGGTACATTGCACGAGGTGGGCATGTCTTTACTGGAAGTGGTTTTAATCGTATCCTGTTAAATTTGCTAAACAAGAACATGTCTTTCTCGACAACAATCGTCTGGTCATCTAATATCATCACGGTAAGAAATCTTATTTGTTTGATTAATGTTTTAGTTAATAAGCCACCAGCTAGGAGGTTCAATGTTTGCTTCATTGAGATTTTTATAGTTTTTAAATAAATGGATCATTTGCAAAAGAAAAACAGAAAAATGGACCATTTAGTCAAAATTGAGATGCTTTATTGGAAACATGGGTCATTTTGTCAATTTTACACTTTTGACACATCTTTTCAAGTTGCCAACAAATCGGTTTGGTGACAAGTTGAAGACACCAGGATTAGTTACTTTCCCCAAAACAAAAAAAAAAAAAAAATACAGATGTTCTATTATTTTTTAATTGTTGTTATTATACTTTTGTATTTTTGTTTGTTATAATATGGTAAATTTGTAATACCGATGCTAATTTATTTTTCAAGTACATATTGTTGATTACGGACTAAAGGATTTTAATAGATTTTTTTTACAAACAGATGCAGAAGCAGATAACTTTAATTAACAACTGAAAAAGACGATGCACAATTGCATGTTCAAGGTTCACTATGTGTGCATGAAAGTAAGCAAACTAATAATTTGTTGGATTATGTTTCATTTGACATAAAAGTTTTGCATGATTACTTATAGACTTTAAAAGTTTGATGCATTTGAAAGTTTGTGTGCTTGGTTTTAGGAGTTGAAGTTTTTTCAAAATGCTCAAATGACAATCAATTAGAAAATTTACCAAATTTCGAAAAGGAAAAAAAGAGTAATTGAAAGAAAAAACATATTTCCATTTACAATGTCCTTGAAATTATTCATGATGCATCATCTGATTAGTTTCCTACAAGTTTTCACTTATACAGTTTATATTTGCAGGTTTTGTTTCCATATATTTTATAAGTGCGTATCTCAATTGAATACAAGATGTACTTCTTTTGCCCTTAGTCATCGTGTCATTGGTGACGTGTGGATATGTTGTAGCTTCTTTCCTCCGTCATCTCAATTTCATTCAAATCCCTACAACTATTATGGCATAGGTATAATACATTGAACTCAGATTGATGTTGAATATATTTAAGTGGTAAATTGAATAAATGGCAATATACTTTGCCTTTTGTTTTTATTCCTTTGCCAAAAAACAAAGTACATTGTCATTTTTTACTTTTCCATCTTTAGGTGGTAAATGCAATAATGAGCAACCGACTTTGAATTTACACATTTTTTTTGTTGTTTTTTTTCCTTTTTTTTTGTAATTTCTTTTGATTTTTTCTTCCAAAAACCAAACTACATTGCTATTCAATGCATTTTCCAATTTTACAAGTGAAATGCCCCAAATGGCAACGTACTTTCAATTTTATATGTATGTTTCCATTGTTGTTGGCTACCTTATAAGAAGTTCGCCTCTAAGCTTTATGGTGTTGTATAGACTTTAGGACACATATATCTAAGCTTTCTTAAAGGTAGTAAATTTCATAGCATAAAGATAAACGTCATACAAAAGTTATTAATGCTTTTACCAATTTTCATGCATAAAATGCATGATGAATTGAGATGGCAAAAATAGGGAACAAAAATCTTAGATAGAAAATTAGGTACCATTTCAATTTTCAGTTTTCATTTATCTAATTTTATAACTTGGTTTAATTTTTTATCCACAATATTCTATGCAAAACTGAAAATAAATACAATCTTGAATTCTTCTGTCTTTCTTTTACTTGGTAGGCAAAGATTGGGTGATTGCTTGGAAGATCTAAACTTTGAAAAATTGTTTCTGATTGAAAAAGATTCGCAATTTGTTGTAGGTTAATATATTGAATTTATTTATGGCTCACCTATATCCACCTAAAGAGAGACGATTTCCTTCCCTCAAACATGATTTTGAATCATGGGTCCCTGCTTTAGTTGTCTACAGAACATTTGGAATCAACTTTAGGGGTAAAAAAGTAAAAATTTTCAATAGTTAACACCTTGTTTTCACTTATAAGGGAAATCTGTAAATATAGAGGTAGATGTCAATGGTTCAATGTTACCCGTCCGAAATGGGTTACGAATGTGTTTCAACAAAATATACAACATATTAAACAACATAATGTTTTTTTTTGTTGTCAGATTAGCAATACGATCATTTTTCTAAAATTGCTGCTATTACCTTTTCGATTCTACCTTTTGAACTTACAAAACTTGCAATACTCTCACGTATTTAGTCAGACAGCTGATTCTACATTTTTTTTGTGTAGATACTCACAGATTGATGACCAACGTAATGGGGAGAAAACATCAATAGCCAATCTTCACGAACAGGGTATGTAGGATATTTAAATGCACATGTTAGCAATGAACTTTCAATGATTAGTTTAGAGTACTTTTAGAGTTCATTTTAGGATATTGTAATCCTAGGGTTATTGGTGTTGTATTGTAACTACAACTGGTGGATTGACATTAAGTAGTGTGCAGTGATTTCGGGATTGGTTGGTATGGACAATTTCAGCTTCTAATACCCCTCCTGACGCATTCTTTTTAATTACTTATTACTCTTGCCAATTAATATCAACAAACACGTTCAGTCTGGATTTCCAAAATGTAGAAACAACATTTTACAAACAATTAACCAAAAAGAGTTCACACATCCGGACCCCGCAAAGCGGGGTCACTCATCTACTATATATATATATATATATATATATATATATATATATATATATATATATATATGTGTGTGTGTGTGTGTGTGTGTGTGTGTGTGTTACAAAAATAAAGTATCCATTAAAACACAAACATTATTGCCTAATACATACCGAAAAAGAAAAAAATAAAACCATGATCAAAACCAAACCCCACGGAGTGGGGTACCCAGCTAGTTTTGTATTAAAGTTAGTTAATTAGTCTACAAAGTCATTTTCCT
This sequence comes from Lactuca saligna, assembly GCF_052625555.1. Taxonomy (NCBI): domain Eukaryota; kingdom Viridiplantae; phylum Streptophyta; class Magnoliopsida; order Asterales; family Asteraceae; genus Lactuca; species Lactuca saligna. The sequence continues at coordinate 4,418,734 of NC_136419.1, forward strand.
TTTACTAAATACAAAAGTCAAATAAAAAATGACTACATCTATGAATCCCTCTTAAACTAAATAAAAGTCAAATTAAGGGTGGGTATATTGGCCGAATTTCCTTAACCGAACTGGTACAGGTAGCGTACCCTATACTTCAATTTGGAATTTGGTTCCTTTTTTGGGCCCAATACCAATTAAGTACTACATGTTTCAATATTATTTTCTGTATCAACCTTGCCCATAAGATCAAAATAAACCTACTCCGAACCGAATCAGTATGTGTGGCATCCCTAATGTCACAACCTTTTTAAAGCATTTTGTTTACGCTTATTTAAAACATTTTTTATTGTGGAATTGGTCCCAAAGTATCCTTGAGATTATATAATATCATAATCAAGGCATTTCAGAAGATTTTATATTTTAAAAGCCTGAGATGTCATAACTGATACAAGAAACATAAGCATAAACAAAGACTTACAAAATCTCAATATTAAAGATATACATCTCTACGAATCTCTCAGCAAATAATTACATTAATTATCAGTACCTTCATATCGCTACCCGTGATACAAAGAAACCGAGTGAGTCAGGTTGGGAAATCTGGTGAGTACATAGGATTTTCAACCCACAATATTATAATCTTTAATTATATATTCTTCAACATTCAAATAACCCAATGACCCCACTCTCTTTATTCTCACTTACTAACCCTAACATGATCTCGATGGATCTTTCTTAATGGACCTTTATCAGCAGAAACCTATACTTCCTAGGTGATAGGCACGGCGGTATGATAAGACTTTGGGTAAACACGACAACACGACAATACCTTAGTACTTTGGATAGTCATAACATGCGCGACAATACAATAGTACTCAGATTAAGCATGTCAATAAAAAGTACTTGGATTAAACATGACAGTACAAAAGTACTTGGGATGGGTACAATAATACAAAAGTACCTGGGATAGGCATAACAGTACAAAAGTACTTGGGATGGAACACTAAAAAAGTAATTGGGTTAGGCACAACAGTACAAAAGTACTTGGAATAAATATGGCAGTACAAAAATACTTGGGATAGACACGACAATACAAAAGTACTTATGATAGACACGTCAGACACAACTTATTATTTTGCACGGATTTCACTAACCTATTATAACCACTATCTCACACATCCCTGTCACAACCTTCACTTGTTATGTCGCACATCCTTTCACTACCCAATCATATTATTAAGTATGATACATATATGGTTAAATCAAGTAAAAATCATATTGTACGACTACATTAAACACATCAAAGACAACACACATAACAATTAAGCATTTAGAATACTTGCATTTAAGTGTAAGCAGAAAGTAACTATGCACTCACGTGACTTAGGTGGATGACTAGAGAATTCGGCAGCGCTTCGCCAAACTCCTTGACTTTTCTTCTGACGTGACCTAGATATAAATGTCATTGAGTCTTAGTCTAGTATTCTTGGTGACTAATGATCGTCTAGATTCGTCACTAATCTCAATGTCTACATCAAGATCTCTTAAGTAAAGAACAACAAGGTATGATCATATCGGATGTAGAGTCCGTTTGGTATACACAATATACTGTTTGGAAATCCCATTTTAAACATCTCACTAAATCCGGCCTAGACACCATCATCATAAGTAGATCAATTAGTATAATGACTTAGATTCACTGATAAATCTTAAAAATAGGTTCATAATAACAACTATGACTATAATTAAAAGTTACACTTAAATAATATAAGTGTTACAGAGCACAATAATAATAACGGGTAATTAAGCAAGCAAAACTTTGACTCGAGAGTTCCTAATTGCCCGCTATCAGACACCATAAGGCTTCCGACTAAAAACTTAAGGGGAAAAGGGTCTAAAATTAAGGGAACTTGAGAGAAAAACATTTGAAGGGTGTGAGAATAGACTGAATTTCCACTCCTCTTTATAGCTGATTTCGGACTGCACGTTACGCATCTGGTCCCCTGTGTGTTGTGCATTTGGTCAGAAGTGATGACGTGTCGTTCTCTGTGTGGTGCCACGTGTCGTATTCTGGGTGGAGTGACAGTGTGTGCGGTGTACTTTGTCGTTGTGCACGGGTGCACGCAAAGAATATATGTCTCCTAGAAAGTTCATATCTTCTTCATATGAGCTATGTTTTCGATGGCTTTTTTATTCACGCGTAGCTATCAACGAGATCTACAACTCTAATTTAGACTTCGTCGGCTACTTTTGACTTTATTTTTAAAGCTATATTTTAACAGGTTTAGACTATTAAAGTCCGTTAAAAATTCATAACTGTTTTATATGATATCCATTCTCGACTGTAATTATATCGATAGATAGATATTGACGAGATCTTCTAATCTCGTTTATATTGTTTTTCCTAAAAAAATCGACTGATTCTAGTTTCGGTTTCTGAGCCACATACTGCTACACTAAAATATTAGAAAATTCATAATTTCCTATCACGAAGTCAGATTTAAGCGTTTTTTTATATGTACATAATTCTTGTCATATATAGTATAACTTTGGTTAAGATTATATATCCTAAATAATCTTCTGTTAAAATATCGTTTTATCACTTATTTGACTAGTCTGTATTTGTGAGTGTTATATTATGTATCATATAGTTCGATGCTGCACAGATCAATACTGTTTCTGTTATCCACCTCTCCCGTAAAATCAAGTTAAACCCACTTCCTCGAACCGAATCAATATGTACCCTATAGCTCGGTTCAGATTTTGCCCCCAAAACGTTTCGGTATTATAAACTTTGGTCTGATTTTGATTCAGACATCACCCCTCCTCCTTGCCTACTTGTAATCGGATAAAATTTAAAACTAAAACATAGGCTTATATGTAGGGCTGTAAACGAACCAAACGAACACAAACAAGGTCTTGTTCATGTTCGTTCGTTTAAGTTAGCCGAACAACAAACGAACATGAACGGATAAACGAACGAGATTTTCTTGTTCATGTTCGTTCGTTTAACAAATTACTTTGTTCATGTTCGTTTATTTATATTCGTGAACATGCTAAACGAATATAAACGAACAAACATAAACGAACAAAGATAAAAAAAAAACACAATTGAACATATATGAACATAAACGAACATATAATATAACAATATAATAAAAAATAATTGAATATAGATGAATATAAATAAACTTAAACGAACTAATATAAACGAACATCATAAACGAACGTTCACGAACATAAATGAACGAACGAGACTATTGTTTATGTTCGTTCATTTAACTAAACGAACGATATTTTTTGTTCATGTTCGTTCATTTATTAAATAAACGAACATAAACGAACTTCCCGCCGAACAGTTCACGAACGGTTCGCCGAACGTTCAATTCGTTTACAGCCCTAATTATATGTATAAACTACAATATACTAAATGAGCTTATCTATAAGCCACTATGTATTAAATGGGCTACCAGCTACTTACAAATGTGGGTTGGGCCACCAAATGGTGTTCTTCGGTTACTAAAATTATATGTATTAACTACAATGTATTAAATGAACTTATCTATAAACCACTATGAGTTAAATGGGCTACCAGCTGGTTACAGATTTGGGTTGGGTAATCAAATGGTATTCTTGGGTTACTAAAACATGGGCTTATATGAATAATCTACAATGTTGTTAAATGAACTTGTCTATAAAGCCACTATGTATTAAAATAAGATACCAACTACTTACAGATTTGGGTTGGGTCGTCAAAAGGTATGCTTCAGCTCTTCTGATCAATTGAATATCATAGAGGCTAACGTAAGCTACATTCTACTTTACTGAAAATTAGGGTATAAACACTAAAATATAATTTTCGGTGTATTAAACAGGTTTAGTTAAAAAGTAATAAGAATAAGAACTAATAATCTAATAATAGGTTTTCGGGTTCTCCTTTTTTTTTTTTTTTTTTTTTTTTTTTTTTTAATTTTTAAATTTGGCCTCCAAATCATTAATTTAAGAAATAACTGTTAATTTATAAAAATATTATTTCTTCCTCAAACAAAACCACTAAAATGTCAATATACAAAAAGGACACACACACACACACATATATATATATATATATATATATATATATATATATATATATATATATAGAGAGAGAGAGAGATGTTTAAATATAATGAAATTACTCATGTTTATTTATGAACATATATTCATTTAGTTATATATATATATATATATATATATATATATATATATATATATATATATATATATATATATATATCATGATGTTGGAATATATAATTTTACAGGTGTTGAAATCCACGGTAATTTAATACATTGTATGTCCATTTTCTTTAAATATCATAGTCTAATAACCTAAATATAATTCTATTTCCCAAACCAATTATGTTATTGTAATAATTTTTAGTGTTTGCGCCAAGTCGTCCGGGCTACAGCCTATAGTTTAATAACATAATTGAGAAGTTGAAAAAAAACGAAGCAAAAATAGAACTAGCATTATATATGATGATTGTGGAACTATTGGTACTACCTCATTGGTGGCTCAATAAGTGGTGATATTAGCCCCAAATGTAATCGATTGCACTGCACCCATCCCATGCCCAGTATTATTATTATTGATCATTACTATTATTATTATTCCACCAAACAATAACCATTTGTAAGAAATTTTCAGACCATAATGAACATATAACTGCTTATCAGTTATTTAAAGAAACGAAATAAGTAAGTATCTATTCATTTTTATTATTTAGAAAAAACCAAATTGTTCACTTGGACTGTTTGATTATAGTATATTCAAAATTTGGATTGGATTTCAACAAAATCAACTTATAATTTTCGATTTGGGATTAATTTAGGTTTATACATTAATATGGAATAATAATTTGTAACTTATATATATATATATATATATATATATATATATATATATATATATATATATATATATATATATATATATATATATATATATATATATATATGGAAAAATGAATATACATTACAACCCCACCTAAGCTTAGGTACTAAACCTCATGAAAATATATTGTTTTACTATATAAAGATTGTGGTTAAGGGATTCACAATTAACACTTGATGATGTAGATTCAAGATAGACGAAATAGTTTTGATAAGGAAGCAAAAATATATATTATCTTCGACCTTATTAATAGTGGAAAAAAGTAATGTTTACTGGAGTTAAGTAATTAACAATAATTGAGGAAAGAAAACAAGCATGGTAAAATGATAATGGAGGAAGAAAATGTTATCGAGCAGGGATATTTACTATATGAAAACCAAATTGGGTATATTTGCTAAGTTAAAACGACATATTTTAGTGGTTTTGTACCTAAGTTTAGGTGGGGCTGTAATGTATATTCCATATCCCCATATATATATAAAAGGAATATACATTACAGCCCCACCTAAGCTTATGTACTAAACCTCTTGAAAATACATTGTTTTACTATATAAAGGTTACGGTTAATGGATTCACGGTTAATATTTGAAGATGTAAATTCAAGATCGACACAATAGGGTTTAGGGTTTAGGCTTTAGGTTTAAGGTTTAGGGTTTAGGGTTTAGATTTAGGGTTTAGGGTTTAAGTTTAGGGCTTAGGGCTTAAGTGTAACGACCAAAAATTTCAACAAAATTTAACTTTTCAAAAACAACCCATTTTAATCACGTTATTACAAAAAGGTTTTCAATACATTTATTATCAGAGTATTCCTAGGTCCATATCATAAAACATAAACACGAGGAGCGATACCATCACGCCTTTGGCTTGCTACGGTCTCCTGAAGAACCTGCAAAACATTAAACCACAACTGTAAGACCAAAAGCTTAGTGAGATACCCCCAAAATACCAACCACATATACCACACACATAACATGCTATATCATATCGAATCACAGAACAACCATGCATATCGGATCTACTGTGTGACTGGTCCGCCGCACCGGCCAACAGTCCACCTGGTCCACCCTCCGCGTCTAGCCATATACATCGAGTCTGCAGGGTGGTTGGTCTGCCCGCACCGGGCCTTCAATCCACCTGGTCTACTCTCTGAGTCTACAATATGACTGGTCCGCCCGCACTGGGCCTTCAGTCGGACCGCTCGCTGGGCCTTCGGAATAATCGGTCCGCCCTGGGTATGTTGGCCTACAGCACAAAGCAGGTCCCGCCTCAACCCAACCCCAGTCAAAGAACCATGTGCACATAAACATACAATCATATAACAATTCATATTTAATCAAGCCGATCTAACAGATCATGAAACACAACATACTCTAAGCAGGATACCGACCTAACCGGTCACTAGCATAACATCATCCTATATACCAGGATACCGATCTTAACTAGGTCTCTAACGAATACCATCCTAACTACCAGGATGCAAACACAGTAAAACAGCAACATAACAACAATACCCGGATTACAATCCGATAAGGGGCCAGCCTTGGTGCCTTAGACCCTATTGATATGGTGAGGATAACTCACCTCGCAACTGCTGACTGGAAAGATAAGATCGAGATGCTCAAACAAAAGCCAACAATTACCAAAATGCCCTTAGAAGTCAACTGGTCAATTCTTGGTCAAAGTCAAAGTCAAAGTCAACCTTCTGGCTGACTCTACTCGCCGAGTCAGCCCGCTGAGTCGCCGAGTCCCCCAATACTGAAAAGAACCCGCTTCCAACTCACTGAGTCATCCCTTGACTCACCGATTCTTAGCTTAACCAGGAAAGGCTAAGACCTCAAGAACAGACTCGCCGAGTCCAAGACTATCTTCAACCAAGTCGCCGAGTTGTTCTTCAAACTCGTCGAGTTCTTGCCTGCCTTCAAGCAACTCGCCGAGTACACCCTTGTGACTCACCGAGTACCACTTTTTCTTAACCCATACAGAAGCCTTCAGGCCATGCAATTGATCCAAAACGTAGATCTACCCTTTTACAACCCTTCCATCACGTAAAGTGGCAAACTTTACGTGAATCCATAGAGATCTAGACATTTTACACTCTAGGGCTAGGGTTTGGGACAAGATGGCTTCACCAATCACTCAATAACAGGGACTTTAATGCACTCTAGACCTTCTCCATTCCAGATCTGAGGTAACAACCTCATATCTAACCTTCAAACTCCATATACCACAAGCCAAACTTTCCATACAACCCAAAAATGATGAATCTACATGAATAGCAGCCCAAAAACGAGATAATACCTCAAAGAGAATCCCCCAACAGCAAGGAATCCGAATCTAAGCAAGCCCCTTGCTCCAAGCCTCCTAACTTTCCAAGATCTTCCTCCAACTTTCTTCTCCAAGGCTCAAAGGCACTAAAATCCTTCACAATCACGCTTCTAGGGTTTTCTGGACTTCAAGGGAAGGTAAGGAGGCTGGGGAGAGGGTATAATGTCCTTTATATAGGGCTCATTCCCTGGAATTAGGGTTTTCTTCGCACAACGCCTACTCGTCGAGTCCAGCTTTGGACTCGCCGAGTTGGCCACTTAACACGCGACCTGAGTCGCAACCCTACTCACCGAGTCCACCCATGGACTGGCCGAGTTGCCCTTCAAATTTACAGTTTGAACCCCAAACTTGCACACCTAGACTCGGGATGTTACAATTCTCCCCCACTTTAATTAGGCTTCATCCTCGAAGCCTATGGCAACACAACTTCAGAACTACTCTTGCAATGCACCTGCTGGCATTAACCATACCAGATTCTTCAAAACACAGCCATCGAAACCCAAAACCCAACTTTCCTTCTTGCGGTGTCCTGACCACCGCTTCAAGCCGGCCACCGGCCTCATCCTTTGATAACCACATCTAACCACCGAGTACCACTCCCTGATACTTCGCTCGCTCCAATTCACAACAATCATTTGACTCATACGAGCTAGACATAATCCCTAAACCACCAGAATCCCGATCTGAATTCAACTTTACCCACTCCATGCTGACAGGATGCTACATCACTTAATCTCATAGCAACTCTCATGAGTTCCCCTCCGTAATCTCTTACCCCATGCTGAACGGGCTCTAGCACCCTCGGGTTGGAAAACACGATACACTGACAATACCTCCAAACATCCCCCAGGATGAATTACCACTACATACACAAATCCTTTACCGAAATCAAGCTGGGAATCCAAAGCTCCATCCCTGCATCCCTTACGAGCCTCTTGACCTTACACCCTCGGAATTTCCTTCCGTGACCTCGGCAGTCATCCAAACCGGATGTGATTCCATATCACCGCCGCACACACTACGTAACAACCATAATTGTAACACTTCAGTCATAACTTCGCACTACTAATTTCACTTCCGTGACTTACACTCTCTCACGGAGCTACATTCCTTTCCTTTTTCCTTACCAAGTAAATCCACTTGGCTGCCTTGACACTACCACAAGTTCCACGGTGCTCCCCCAACACTACACCATTTCCTTATGGCATAACCGTTATCCCATGCACCATGCATACTCTGAATCCACTCGTGAAGGCTCTCAATTCCATGCACTACCTCCACTAATCATGATCAATATCTGGGGCCAGACCTTTTAACGCTAACATATCGCGACATACTCAATCCATTTCCTCGCACTGATCTAACAACACATGCAGAGTCTTCATCATGAATGGGTCGCCTTACCAGGCCCTCAGCCAACTGGACCACTCTCATAACCTTTAGCAGACCTGGACCGCCCTCCAGGGCCTTCAGTCTAGCTGGACCATTCTCCGAGCCTTCGGCCTGACTGGGATGCCGACCGGCCTTCAGTCTATCCAGACCGCTCAACTAGCACTTCAAGATTCCGAGTTACTCCTTCAGGAAAGCTCCTCCCATATAAACTGTTCTAGCCCTCTAGGGGTTCCAAACTCTACCTCCATCCCATATACTCAGTCCCGGCCTGATCTTAGGCCTTCCACAATTAATCGCTCTTGGTCTGCATCTCGCCCCGCACGCCTGCCACTTACTCATACCAGCCTACGCCTTTGGCTGTCCGAGACACTACTGAATCTCATGCAGCTAAACGACCTTTCATAATCATCGATTTTTCCCGGAGAATACTCCAACTCTCCCCCACTTAGAGGACTGACTATTAACCACCGGTCGCCATTGCCGACCTTCCTCAACAAACCTTCCCGACACAAACACTTACACACAAACTGATTCCCACTAACACGAGCAACCTTCACAAATCACACATCAATACTGATCATCCCGGACTTGAAAGAAACTCGATCTTCAGCTAGCCACTCCTTAGACTGCAGATGCTACCCGATATCCAGACCAACACCCGATTCCCACGAACAACCCTCATGAATGACAACCAACGAAATTACCAACACCGCAGTTGCATCCGACACTACCCTGACCTCCTCCGCTGTAAGCTGAAAAGCACGACCCTGAGCCCTTGGGGCCTCCGCTCCACCCTGACCTCCACCCGTGATCCTCAACGTGGCCGGTGCTGGAGCCTGCACCTGTCCTGCAGTAAGCTGTGGACAGTTGACCCTGAAGTGCCCAACCTGATGACAATGATAACAGATCCTCAAATCCCGACTCGGGACTGCCTACCGACAATCCCTCACATAGTGCCCCTCCTTTCCGTACTTGCGACATGCACCACCGAATCGACGAACTCCGGTGTGACCCCTCCCACACTTCCCACAAGTGTGGTTGCTCTATTATCCCAATCTAGAATCAACGGTCTTAGACTGTTTTGGTGCCGGCTGCGACTGCACCAGAGCCTGGCTTTGCTCTCGCAACTGCAACTCAATCTCCAATTCACACCACCTGGCGGCCTCCTGCAACTCTAACAAGGTCTTGCACCTCTGCGTAGACATGAACTGTCTGATATCCCTCTTGAGCATACTCAGATACCGGGACATCTGAGCCTGCTCTGAAGCAAACTCGGGGCAAAACATCGCCCTCTCAGTGAACATCCTGGTGATCTCCATCACCGACTCCGAATCCTGCTTCAGCTCAAGGAACTCCTGAGCCAATCTCTCCCTCTCAACCCGCGGAACATAACGAGTGCTAAACATCTCTCGGAACTGATCCCATGAAACCGCAGCCCTCTGAACATCTGAATATGACCCCGTGGTCAATCTCCACCAATCCTTCGCCCCAAGCCTCAACAGGTTCAGAGCACACCTCAACCTCTGATCAGCAGGGCATGAACATGTGAAGAAACACCCTTCCACGTCTGACAACCATTTCATAGCAACAATCGGGCCCTGGACTCCATCAAAGGTAGGGGCTTCGTATTATCGAAGTCCCGATACTAGAAACCTCTACCAGCTCCTCCCCCTACCGTGACTACAGCCGCTGTAGCTTCCGCGGCAGCTGTCTCTATGAGAGCTGCATAACGCTCATCAAAATACTCAACCATGGCGGTCTTGATCGACCCAAACAGTTCTGGCAGCTCGGCCCGAAACAACGCAGCAACCTCATCATGTAGGATCTCACGAATCCTAGCATCCAACTCGCCGGTACTCATCTGACCAATAACTTCGGGCGGCACTGATCTCCCTCTCCTGCTCCCGATCCTGACCCGGATCCGCTCCCAGCATGCCTCGTGACCACTATACTGAAAAACACCACAATATCTCAAATACTTCCCACTAACCCGGGAACCAACTCCCAACCCAACCCTAGAGGTCATGGTTTCCCTGATACGCGTATGAGTCCTGTCCTTTCAGTAGTACGGGCCCATACTACCTTCCACACCTACCCATATTTGTATGAAGTACTACCACAACACCCTAGTGACAAATATACATAGCAAGCTCTCAATCCTCACTCCTAGAGGAACATTGAAAATATCATACAGAAGGAAACCCTAGGCTAGCAGGCATCATAAAACAGGCAACATTATCATGAAATCCTGAAGATCCCTAGCCTAGTACTATCATGTTGTTCTATCAAAGCTCGAAAACAAATATCATGTACGGTATTTTGGGGTTACTTACTGGCTCCGGCTGATCGTACCTCCGCATCATCCTTTTACTTAATTTGAAAACCATTTTAAATTCTCTTTTAAAAACTCTCCCTGATTTGAGACTGGATTCACACGAATGTTCCTCCAATTCACTCAAACCAAGGCTCTGATACCAACTTGTAACGACCAAATATTTCAACAATATTTAACTTTTCAAAAACAACCCATTTTAATCACGTTATTACAAAAAGGTTTTCAATACATTTATTATCAGAGTATTCCCAGGTCCATATCATAAAACATAAATACGAGGAGCGGTACGATCACGCCTTTGCCTTGCCACGGTCTCTTGACGAACCTGAAAAACATTAAACCACAACTCTAAGCCCGAAAGCTTAGTGACATACCCCCAAAATACCAACCACATATACCACACACATAACATGCTATATCATATCGAATCACAGAATAGCCATGCATATCGGGTCTACTGTGTGACTGGTCCGCCGCACCGGCCAACAGTCCACCTGGTCCACCCTCCGCGTTTAGCCATATACATCGAGTCTGCAGGGTGGTTGGTCCAACCGCACTGGGCCTTCAATCCACCTGGTCTGTGACATCCCCAAAATCACGGCCAAAAAAGACCGATTTTGTTTATGCTTTATAAAAATCAGAGTACTTCATTTTATAAAAAGGTTGCGGAATTTGTTCCCAGAAAAACATGGTAAATACGTTATTAAAACATTTTCGAAGAAACGTATTTATTTCATTTTAAAACGTTTGGGATGTCATCGTTAATACAGGAACATAAGCATAAACAGAACTTACAATTATTCACACTAGTGGTCTACATCTCTTTAAATCTCTCAGTGTAATGTCACTTCATATCAACACCAGTGATATAAATAAACTGAGTGGGTCAGGTTGGGAAACCTGGTGATCACATAGGGATTTCAATCCCACAATGTTATACCATATATATAGTTTAAAATTCACAAAATATACAATTTCACCATACATATATATAAACAACTCTTATCCCACCCCGTCGATCCTCGCAACGAGGCTATCCATACTCTCGGACCTAAGATTAGTCGCTTTACCTACTCCATACTCTCGGATCAGAAATGAACAAATTTACCAAATCCATACTCTCGGACTAGGGACGAATGACTAATCCATACTCTCGGATTAAAGATGAATAATTATGCCTAATCCATACTCTCGTACTAGGGACAATAGCTAATCCATACTCTCGGATTAACGACGAATGATTATGCCTAATCCATATTCTCGGACTAGGGACAATGACTATGTCTAATCCATACTCCCGGATAAGTGACATATACTAACTTCTATTCTCTGAGTTTAACTCACTTGTACTCGTAAGAATATACTACCCAATATTCCTCATATTTAATTTAAGTCTACTCTTTATCCTAAATTATCAAATATAATCAGGTATGTTCTTTAACACGAATTTCAAGCAACATCAATTAACTCGCACATAAACATATAATTAATACTTCAATCAATACTTGTATTAAAATCATGTTCATGAAAGGGACTATGCACTCACCTGAGAAGGTGGTGACTCGGTACTCGGACAGGGCTTCGTTTACTTTAAAATAATTTCTTTCGACGAAACCTAGTATTATCACCAATAGATTTTAGTCTATTATTCGCCGAGACTAATTAATAGTCTAGCTATTATTACTATTATATAAGCGTTAAAAAAATACTTATATAACCCATAATAATAGCCCAAGTATTTATTACATGTTCTTAATAACGTTAATATAATTAAATAAAAACTATATTAAAAATAGCGTAGGCGTAGCTCACTTATAGCGAGTTTTATAGAAAACCAGGCTTTGCTTGGAGCAGCGTTTCCGAGCTGAAAAGCTCTTCTTCTCGGAGCCGTCGAGCACTCCGGGGCTTCCGCCTCGTGCTAGGGAGGTTCCCTAGGCTTTTCGGGGGATTTCGGGGCTAGAGAGAGGTTCTAGAGAGAGAGTAAAGAGAATAAAGAATGGGAAAGGTGTGAAGAAAATGAGGGTGGGAGATGTGGTATTTATAGGGTGAAAATGGCTGAACTTGGTGCCACATGTCACCATCTAGTGGCAAGACTTGGGGAGAAAGCAATGGCCAAGATTGTGCCACATCACCCATTTTCGCACAACACACTTCCGACTTCTAAAATCCGTAACTTTCACATACGACCTCCGTTTTTGACGTTCTTTATATCCACGCATAGGTAAAAATAATATCTACAACTTTCATTTTGACTCCGTCGGCTAATTCTCGACCGATCTTAAATTTAACAGTACGAGGCGTTTAGACTGTTAAATGACCGTGAAGAATTCGTAACTCCTTCATACGGACTCCGTTTTCGTCTGTCTTTTTACCGTTGAGTTCCTATTAACGAGATCTTCAACTCTCATTTATTTCACGTAAGCCAAAAACCGCTCGAACTAAAATTCGAGTTTCGGGCTGTACACTGCTAAGCCGAATCTTAGAAAAATCATAACTTCCTCATACGAAGTCAGATTTGGGCGTTCTTTTTATCGACGCTCTTAGTTTAACATATTGTATGACTTTTGTTTAGATTGCTAAGGCTAAAAAGTCTTATATCATAAATTCACTATTTACGTCTTCCAGTGTCGTGCCGGTTTTGCCGTAAAACTTCGGCGGGCCATAACTTCTTCGTTATAACTCGGATTTCGGCGTTCTTTATATGTACGGAAACCTTGTGACATATTCTAAAACTTGGTTAAGACTATTCATTCTAAATAATCTTTTGTCGAAAAGTCAATTTTGACCCCTATTGCCTCTAAATTGACTAGCCCGGATCTGCGGGCGTTACAATTATCTCCCCCTTAGGATGATTACGTCCCGGAATCATCAACGAAACAAGGATCGTATAATGACTCCATACATCATCTCTTCATCCTAGGTAATAATTATAACTTCTTTATTCCTTCAAGTCTATCTCTTAGACTTATTGACTGTAAGCAGTACTTGATCGTGCACCTGCTCTCTACCTCATATTAGACTCCAAATTATGACCTATCATCATGTGATGTACGTTTAGACTCAGGTCTCTTAAATTCTAAAACAGACTAAGCCTTCCTTCATGTTCTAATGTGATATAATCTTACTTTAACATGTAGCATTTCTAGCTACCAACGAGCGCGATACTTCTATTGATCGCTTTGATTTTTAATCGTTTGGTTTAAGTTGGACGCTATATCAAACTTGATTCTCTGAACCACGTAACCTACTCATCGTAGTTGGACTCAAGGTGATATGACCACTAGGGTCGGGATAACAACAATCTTCTTAGTCATTACCGAAACAATGGTAACGGCATACTTGAATAAAACGAAATCAATTACTGGCTTCTTGGTAACCTTGTGACTTTCCCTGATCCAAGTGTGAGTCCTGTGCTTCCGGTAGTATAGGCCTCTACTACCATTCACACCTACTCATACTCGTCCCAAGTATTGTCCCGCAGTTTTTTCCAAGTCACCATACAAGAAAACCATACAACAACTTAACACATCAGATAACAAAACAAAGGTTTTATATTATTTCTTGAAACTGTTACATAGGTGTTCAAGTTCACCCTAGACTATGCCTCTAACGGGCTACATCGTGAGGTACTATCTACACGATTACTCCATAACTCGATCCTCGGATGTCAAGCCTTCACTCTTGAATCCTTGCATTGTCATCTACTTCGTCAAGGATCATTTGAAATGCTCTCGCCTTTGGCTTTGGTGGCACATTTGGCTTTGTAGCCCCTTCTCTCTTTGGGCAGTCTTGTTTGAAGTGTCCTTCTTCTCCACACTTAAAGCAGACTTCTCTCTTGGTTGTGCATTCGCTGGCGTAATGACCAGTCTTCCCGCATTTAAAGCATGTCGTATATTTAGAGCATTTCCCGATGTGCTTCTTTCTACACTTGTCACACCATTGCGTTCCTTCTTCAAACTTCGAGAATTTTCTCTTCTCGCTGGACCTTGAAGATCCTTCAAACTTTCTCTTCTCGCCAACCTCCATCTTGCTGGAGGCTCTTCCCTTGATCATATCTTCGACAGACTTGGCAGCCCAGATAGCTGCCTCTAGAGTAGGTGCTTGACGCACTGGCACCGCGTACTCCCATGGAAGTCCTTTTGCGTACTTGTCGATTTTCGTCAGCTCATCCGGAACAAGACGCAAGGCGAACTCCATCTTCTCTGTGAAGTTGTTGGTGTATTCATCGATTGACATGCTTCCCTTCTTCAGGGTTAGAAACTGGTTCTCTAGCTCAAGCAGGTTTTGAGCTGAGCAGTACTTTCGTTTGAATCGCACCAGAAATTCTACCCATGTCAGTTGCAGAGGCTCATTAGGGCTCAGAGTCTTCCCCAAGGTATTCCACCAACGTACAGCGCCTCCTCGAAACTGACGCACTGCAAATGTGGTATGTAGCTTCCCTCTACAACCGCATGTCATGAAGGCTAACTCCATCTCCGAGATCCAATCCATGACCCCAATCGGATCCTCCTTTCCAGTGAAAGTTGATGGCTTGCAAGTCAGAAAATCCTTGTACTTGCGTCCATTCCTCTTGACCTCGTCATCTTGGTTGTTTTGTCGAACTATTGGTGGGTTGACTTGACCAACAGTCCCACTGTAGTTTCCTTCCTTAGTCTGCCCTTCGTTCAACTCGGGCTGTTCGATCTGAATAGTGGCTTCCTCACGGTTTTGCTGGAGCAAACGTCTAGTTTCCTCCATTTGACGATCCAACATCGCTTGGATCATCGCTTGCACTCTGGCCATTGTGACTGGCTCAGCGGCGGCTTCCATCACCGGTATTTGCTCAATCACTGGGGGTTGGTTTCTGTTCCCATTTGCATTCACGTTTCCGCTACGGGTTCTTGCCATCTTGATCTATACACCGAATAAGGTGAATCTAGATCTTTACTTAGGATTGACGGTTAAATCATCCTTATCACTCCGAAACGTTTATATGCTAGTTCTAATATCGTAGTCGTACGTTTAAAATCCTAAACACATAAGGTTTCCAGATCCGGTCGGCAACAGACCATAGATCCGAACAACTAACAGCATATCAGACACAAGTATTTAGCACATAAAAGCATTTTAGGCATAATTCCTAAAATAAGCTAGTGCTCACACCTCACAATCATCGCTTACCATTCTAAGTTTAAGTCTAGAAATAAATCCATATTCCTAGTTCGCTTAAACTAATGCTCTGATACCAACTGTGACATCCCCAAAATCACGGCCAAAAAAGACCGATTTTGTTTATGCTTTATAAAAATCAGAGTACTTCATTTTATAAAAAGGTTGCGGAATTTGTTCCCAGAAAAACATGGTAAATACGTTATTAAAACATTTTCGAAGAAACGTATTTATTTCATTTTAAAACGTTTGGGATGTCATCGTTAATACAGGAACATAAGCATAAACAGAACTTACAATTATTCACACTAGTGGTCTACATCTCTTTAAATCTCTCAGTGTAATGTCACTTCATATCAA
Organism: Lactuca saligna; assembly: GCF_052625555.1. Lineage (NCBI taxonomy): Eukaryota > Viridiplantae > Streptophyta > Magnoliopsida > Asterales > Asteraceae > Lactuca > Lactuca saligna. The sequence continues at coordinate 4,435,212 of NC_136419.1, forward strand.
CACCAGTGATATAAATATACTGAGTGGGTCAGGTTGGGAAACCTGGTGATCACATAGGGATTTCAATCCCACAATGTTATACCATATATATAGTTTAAAATTCACAAAATATACAATTTCACCATACATATATATAAACAACTCTTATCCCACCCCGTCGATCCTCGCAACGAGGCTATCCATACTCTCGGACCTAAGATTAGTCGCTTTACCTACTCCATACTCTCGGATCAGAAATGAACAAATTTACCAAATCCATACTCTCGGACTAGGGACGAATGACTAATCCATACTCTCGGATTAAAGATGAATAATTATGCCTAATCCATACTCTCGTACTAGGGACAATAGCTAATCCATACTCTCGGATTAACGACGAATGATTATGCCTAATCCATATTCTCGGACTAGGGACAATGACTATGTCTAATCCATACTCCCGGATAAGTGACATATACTAACTTCTATTCTCTGAGTTTAACTCACTTGTACTCGTAAGAATATACTACCCAATATTCCTCATATTTAATTTAAGTCTACTCTTTATCCTAAATTATCAAATATAATCAGGTATGTTCTTTAACACGAATTTCAAGCAACATCAATTAACTCGCACATAAACATATAATTAATACTTCAATCAATACTTGTATTAAAATCATGTTCATGAAAGGGACTATGCACTCACCTGAGAAGGTGGTGACTCGGTACTCGGACAGGGCTTCGTTTACTTTAAAATAATTTCTTTCGACGAAACCTAGTATTATCACCAATAGATTTTAGTCTATTATTCGCCGAGACTAATTAATAGTCTAGCTATTATTACTATTATATAAGCGTTAAAAAAATACTTATATAACCCATAATAATAGCCCAAGTATTTATTACATGTTCTTAATAACGTTAATATAATTAAATAAAAACTATATTAAAAATAGCGTAGGCGTAGCTCACTTATAGCGAGTTTTATAGAAAACCAGGCTTTGCTTGGAGCAGCGTTTCCGAGCTGAAAAGCTCTTCTTCTCGGAGCCGTCGAGCACTCCGGGGCTTCCGCCTCGTGCTAGGGAGGTTCCCTAGGCTTTTCGGGGGATTTCGGGGCTAGAGAGAGGTTCTAGAGAGAGAGTAAAGAGAATAAAGAATGGGAAAGGTGTGAAGAAAATGAGGGTGGGAGATGTGGTATTTATAGGGTGAAAATGGCTGAACTTGGTGCCACATGTCACCATCTAGTGGCAAGACTTGGGGAGAAAGCAATGGCCAAGATTGTGCCACATCACCCATTTTCGCACAACACACTTCCGACTTCTAAAATCCGTAACTTTCACATACGACCTCCGTTTTTGACGTTCTTTATATCCACGCATAGGTAAAAATAATATCTACAACTTTCATTTTGACTCCGTCGGCTAATTCTCGACCGATCTTAAATTTAACAGTACGAGGCGTTTAGACTGTTAAATGACCGTGAAGAATTCGTAACTCCTTCATACGGACTCCGTTTTCGTCTGTCTTTTTACCGTTGAGTTCCTATTAATGAGATCTTCAACTCTCATTTATTTCACGTAAGCCAAAAACCGCTCGAACTAAAATTCGAGTTTCGGGCTGTACACTGCTAAGCCGAATCTTAGAAAAATCATAACTTCCTCATACGAAGTCAGATTTGGGCGTTCTTTTTATCGACGCTCTTAGTTTAACATATTGTATGACTTTTGTTTAGATTGCTAAGGCTAAAAAGTCTTATATCATAAATTCACTATTTACGTCTTCCAGTGTCGTGCCGGTTTTGCCGTAAAACTTCGGCGGGCCATAACTTCTTCGTTATAACTCGGATTTCGGCGTTCTTTATATGTACGGAAACCTTGTGACATATTCTAAAACTTGGTTAAGACTATTCATTCTAAATAATCTTTTGTCGAAAAGTCAGTTTTGACCCCTATTGCCTCTAAATTGACTAGCCCGGATCTGCGGGCGTTACAATTATCTCCCCCTTAGGATGATTACGTTCCGGAATCATCAACGAAACAAGGATCGTATAATGACTCCATACATCATCTCTTCATCCTAGGTAATAATTATAACTTCTTTATTCCTTCAAGTCTATCTCTTAGACTTATTGACTGTAAGCAGTACTTGATCGTGCACCTGCTCTCTACCTCATATTAGACTCCAAATTATGACCTATCATCATGTGATGTACGTTTAGACTCAGGTCTCTTAAATTCTAAAACAGACTAAGCCTTCCTTCATGTTCTAATGTGATATAATCTTACTTTAACATGTAGCATTTCTAGCTACCAACGAGCGCGATACTTCTATTGATCGCTTTGATTTTTAATCGTTTGGTTTAAGTTGGACGCTATATCAAACTTGATTCTCTGAACCACGTAACCTACTCATCGTAGTTGGACTCAAGGTGATATGACCACTAGGGTCGGGATAACAACAATCTTCTTAGTCATTACCGAAACAATGGTAACGGCATACTTGAATAAAACGAAATCAATTACTGGCTTCTTGGTAACCTTGTGACTTTCCCTGATCCAAGTGTGAGTCCTGTGCTTCCGGTAGTATAGGCCTCTACTACCATTCACACCTACTCATACTCGTCCCAAGTATTGTCCCGCAGTTTTTTCCAAGTCACCATACAAGAAAACCATACAACAACTTAACACATCAGATAACAAAACAAAGGTTTTATATTATTTCTTGAAACTGTTACATAGGTGTTCAAGTTCACCCTAGACTATGCCTCTAACGGGCTACATCGTGAGGTACTATCTACACGATTACTCCATAACTCGATCCTCGGATGTCAAGCCTTCACTCTTGAATCCTTGCATTGTCATCTACTTCGTCAAGGATCATTTGAAATGCTCTCGCCTTTGGCTTTGGTGGCACATTTGGCTTTGTAGCCCCTTCTCTCTTTGGGCAGTCTTGTTTGAAGTGTCCTTCTTCTCCACACTTAAAGCAGACTTCTCTCTTGGTTGTGCATTCGCTGGCGTAATGACCAGTCTTCCCGCATTTAAAGCATGTCGTATATTTAGAGCATTTCCCGATGTGCTTCTTTCTACACTTGTCACACCATTGCGTTCCTTCTTCAAACTTCGAGAATTTTCTCTTCTCGCTGGACCTTGAAGATCCTTCAAACTTTCTCTTCTCGCCAACCTCCATCTTGCTGGAGGCTCTTCCCTTGATCATATCTTCGACAGACTTGGCAGCCCAGATAGCTGCCTCTAGAGTAGGTGCTTGACGCACTGGCACCGCGTACTCCCATGGAAGTCCTTTTGCGTACTTGTCGATTTTCGTCAGCTCATCCGGAACAAGACGCAAGGCGAACTCCATCTTCTCTGTGAAGTTGTTGGTGTATTCATCGATTGACATGCTTCCCTTCTTCAGGGTTAGAAACTGGTTCTCTAGCTCAAGCAGGTTTTGAGCTGAGCAGTACTTTCGTTTGAATCGCACCAGAAATTCTACCCATGTCAGTTGCAGAGGCTCATTAGGGCTCAGAGTCTTCCCCAAGGTATTCCACCAACGTACAGCGCCTCCTCGAAACTGACGCACTGCAAATGTGGTATGTAGCTTCCCTCTACAACCGCATGTCATGAAGGCTAACTCCATCTCCGAGATCCAATCCATGACCCCAATCGGATCCTCCTTTCCAGTGAAAGTTGATGGCTTGCAAGTCAGAAAATCCTTGTACTTGCGTCCATTCCTCTTGACCTCGTCATCTTGGTTGTTTTGTTGAACTATTGGTGGGTTGACTTGACCAACAGTCCCACTGTAGTTTCCTTCCTTAGTCTGCCCTTCGTTCAACTCGGGCTGTTCGATCTGAATAGTGGCTTCCTCACGGTTTTGCTGGAGCAAACGTCTAGTTTCCTCCATTTGACGATCCAACATCGCTTGGATCATCGCTTGCACTCTGGCCATTGTGACTGGCTCAGCGGCGGCTTCCATCACCGGTATTTGCTCAATCACTGGGGGTTGGTTTCTGTTCCCATTTGCATTCACGTTTCCGCTACGGGTTCTTGCCATCTTGATCTATACACCGAATAAGGTGAATCTAGATCTTTACTTAGGATTGACGGTTAAATCATCCTTATCACTCCGAAACGTTTATATGCTAGTTCTAATATCGTAGTCGTACGTTTAAAATCCTAAACACATAAGGTTTCCAGATCCGGTCGGCAACAGACCATAGATCCGAACAACTAACAGCATATCAGACACAAGTATTTAGCACATAAAAGCATTTTAGGCATAATTCCTAAAATAAGCTAGTGCTCACACCTCACAATCATCGCTTACCATTCTAAGTTTAAGTCTAGAAATAAATCCATATTCCTAGTTCGCTTAAACTAATGCTCTGATACCAACTGTGACATCCCCAAAATCACGGCCAAAAAAGACCGATTTTGTTTATGCTTTATAAAAATCAGAGTACTTCATTTTATAAAAAGGTTGCGGAATTTGTTCCCAGAAAAACATGGTAAATACGTTATTAAAACATTTTCGAAGAAACGTATTTATTTCATTTTAAAACGTTTGGGATGTCATCGTTAATACAGGAACATAAGCATAAACAGAACTTACAATTATTCACACAAGTGGTCTACATCTCTTTAAATCTCTCAGTGTAACGTCACTTCATATCAACACCAGTGATATAAATAAACTGAGTGGGTCAGGTTGGGAAACCTGGTGATCACATAGGGATTTCAATCCCACAATGTTATACCATATATATAGTTTAAAATTCACAAAATATACAATTTCACCATACATATATATAAACAACTCTTATCCCACCCCGTCGATCCTCGCAACGAGGCTATCCATACTCTCGGACCTAAGATTAGTCGCTTTACCTACTCCATACTCTCGGATCAGAAATGAACAAATTTACCAAATCCATACTCTCGGACTAGGGACGAATGACTAATCCATACTCTCGGATTAAAGATGAATAATTATGCCTAATCCATACTCTCGTACTAGGGACAATAGCTAATCCATACTCTCGGATTAACGACGAATGATTATGCCTAATCCATATTCTCGGACTAGGGACAATGACTATGTCTAATCCATACTCCCGGATAAGTGACATATACTAACTTCTATTCTCTGAGTTTAACTCACTTGTACTCGTAAGAATATACTACCCAATATTCCTCATATTTAATTTAAGTCTACTCTTTATCCTAAATTATCAAATATAATCAGGTATGTTCTTTAACACGAATTTCAAGCAACATCAATTAACTCGCACATAAACATATAATTAATACTTCAATCAATACTTGTATTAAAATCATGTTCATGAAAGGGACTATGCACTCACCTGAGAAGGTGGTGACTCGGTACTCGGACAGCGCTTCGTTTACTTTAAAATAATTTCTTTCGACGAAACCTAGTATTATCACCAATAGATTTTAGTCTATTATTCGCCGAGACTAATTAATAGTCTAGCTATTATTACTATTATATAAGCGTTAAAAAAATACTTATATAACCCATAATAATAGCCCAAGTATTTATTATATGTTCTTAATAACGTTAATATAATTAAATAAAAACTATATTAAAAATAGCGTAGGCGTAGCTCACTTATAGCGAGTTTTATAGAAAACCAGGCTTTGCTTGGAGCAGCGTTTCCGAGCTGAAAAGCTCTTCTTCTCGGAGCCGTCGAGCACTCCGGGGCTTCCGCCTCGTGCTAGGGAGGTTCCCTAGGCTTTTCGGGGGATTTCGGGGCTAGAGAGAGGTTCTAGAGAGAGCGTAAAGAGAATAAAGAATGGGAAAGGTGTGAAGAAAATGAGGGTGGGAGAGGTGATATTTATAGGGTGAAAATGGCTGAACTTGGTGCCACATGTCACCATCTAGTGGCAAGACTTGGGGAGAAAGCAATGGCCAAGATTGTGCCACATCACCTATTTTCGCACAACACACTTCCGACTTCTAAAATCCGTAACTTTCACATACGACCTCCGTTTTTGACGTTCTTTATATCCACGCATAGGTAAAAATAATATCTACAACTTTCATTTTGACTCCGTCGGCTAATTCTCGACCGATCTTAAATTTAACAGTACGAGGCGTTTAGACTGTTAAATGACCGTGAAGAATTCGTAACTCCTTCATACGGACTCCGTTTTCGTCTGTCTTTTTACCGTTGAGTTCCTATTAATGAGATCTTCAACTCTCATTTATTTCACGTAAGCCAAAAACCGCTCGAACTAAAATTCGAGTTTCGGGCTGTACACTGCTAAGCCGAATCTTAGAAAAATCATAACTTCCTCATACGAAGTCAGATTTGGGCGTTCTTTTTATCGACGCTCTTAGTTTAACATATTGTATGACTTTTGTTTAGATTGCTAAGGCTAAAAAGTCTTATATCATAAATTCACTATTTACGTCTTCCAGTGTCGTGCCGGTTTTGCCGTAAAACTTCGGCGGACCATAACTTCTTCGTTATAACTTGGATTTCGGCGTTCTTTATATGTACGGAAACCTTGTGACATATTCTAAAACTTGGTTAAGACTATTCATTCTAAATAATCTTTTGTCGAAAAGTCAGTTTTGACCCCTAGTGCCTCTAAATTGACTAGCCCGGATCTGCGGGCGTTACATGGTCCACTCTCTGAGTCTATAGTATGACTGGTCCGCCCGCACCAGGCCTTCAGTTGACCTGGTCCACTTTCCGAGCCTCGACACGTCTGGTCCGCCCTCGTGGGGCCTACAGCCTACCCGAACCGCTCGCTGGGCCTTCGGAATAACCGGTCCGCCCTAGGTATGTTGGCCTACAGCACAAAGCAGGTCCCGCCTCAACCCAACCCCAGTCCAACAACCATGTGCACATAAACATACAATCATATAACAATTCAATCAAGCCGATCTAACAGATCACGTAACACAACATACTCTAAGCAGGATACCGACCTAACCGGTCACTGGCATAGCATCATCCTAAATACCAGGATACCAATCTTAACTAGGTCTCTAACGAATACCATCCTAACTACCAAGATGCAAACATAGTAAAACAGCAACATAACAACAATACCCAGATTACAATCCGATAAAGGACCGGCCTTGGTGCCTCAGAGCTTGTTGATATAGTGAGGATAACTCACCTCACCACTGCTGACTGGAAAGATAAGATCGAGATGCTCCGACCACTGACACGATCTCCACTACTGGCTAGCACCAACACTGAACTCAAATCAAAATTCAACAATTACCAAAATGCCCTTAGAAGTCAAGTGGTCAACTCTTGGTCAAAGTCAAAGTCAAAGTCAACCTTCTGGCTGACTCTACTCGCCGAGTCAGCCCGCTGACTCGCCGAGTCCCCCAATACCGAAAAGAACCCCCTTCCAACTCACTGAGTCATCCCTTGACTCACCGATTCTTAGCTTAACCAGGAAAGGCTAAGACCTCAAGAACAGACTCGCCGAGTCCAAGGCTATCTTCAACCAACTCGCCGAGTTCTTGCCTGCCTTCAAGCAACTCGCCGAGTACACCCTTGCGACTCGCTGAGTACCACTTGTTCTTAACCCATACAGAAGCCTTCGGGCCATGCAATTGATCCAAAACGTAGATCTACCCTTCTACAACCCTTCCATCACGTAAAGTGGCAAACTTTACGTGAATCCATAGAGATCTAGGCATTTTACACTCTAGGGCTAGGGTTTGAGACAAGATGGCTTCACTAATAACTCAATAACTTGGACTTTAATGCACTCTAGACCTTCTCCATTCCAGATCTGAGGTAGCAATCTCATATCTAACCTTCAAACTCCATATACCGCAAGCCAAACTTTCCATACAACCCAAAAATGATGAATCTACATGAATAGCAGCCCAAAAACGAGATAATACCTCAAAGAGAAGCCCCCAAAAGCAAGGAATCCGAATATAAGTAAAGCCCCTTGCTCCAAGTCTCCTAACTCTCCAAGATCTTCCTCTAACTTTCTTCTCCAAGGCTCAAATGCACTCAAATCCTTCACAATCACGCTTCTAGAGTTTTCTGGACTTCAAGGGAAGGTAAGGAGGCTGGGGAGAGGGTATAATGTCCTTTATATAGGGCTCATTCCCCGAAATTAGGGTTTTCTTCGCACAATGCCTACTCGCCGAGTCTAGCTTTGGACTCGCCGAGTTGGCCACTTAACACGCGACCTGAGTCGCGACCCTACTCGCCGAGTTGCCCTTCAAATTTACACTTTGAACCCCGAACTTGCACTCCTGGACTCGGGATGTTACATTAAGGTTTAGGGTTTAGGGTTTAAATTTAGGGTTTAAGGTTTAGGGTTAGGGTTGAGGGTTTAGGGTTTAGTAATGTTCACTTGGGTGAAGTAATAAACGATAATTGAGGAAAAAAAACAAAGATGGTAAAACAATAATGAAAGAAAGAAATGTTATGGAGGATCTTATATTTATCAAGTGAAACCAAGCCGGGCATATTTAACATGTTAAAACAACATATTTTAGAGGTTTAGTACCTAAGCTTAGGTGGGGCTATAATGTATATACCCTATCCTATATATATATATATATATATATATATATATATATATATATATATATATATATATATATATATATAACTGAATATACATTACAACCCCACCTAAGCTTAGGTACTAAACCTCATGAAAATACGTTGTTTTACCATATAAAGATTGCGATTAAGAGATTCATGATTAACACTTAAAGATGCAAATTCATGATGGACGCAATATTGTTCACTGTGATAAAATAATAAACGATAATGGAGGAAAGAAAACAAGGATGGTAAAACCATAATGGAGGAAAGAAAAGATATCATGGACGTTATATTTACCAAGTTAAAACCAAACCGAGTATAATTACTAAGTTAAAACAACATATTTTAGATGTTTAATACGTAAGTTTAGGTGAGACTGTATATATATATATATATATATATATATATATATATATATATATATATATATATATATATAGACACAATAAAAATATTTTTTTATATTATATAGTTTATTAGAACGTATTCTATACCAAAGTTATATATATATATATATATATATATATATATATATATATATATATATATATATATATATATATATATATATATATATATATATATATATAATAAAACTTTCTAAAAGTGAGTGTAATCCAAACACCAACTTCTTAAAATCATGATTGCATGCTTTAGGGTTTTTGTCCACATTACCCTTACACAAAACTTTGGACTTTGCTGAACATAATGGGCCATCAAGAGAGGGTAGACTTCTCAACGTATACTCTTAAGAAGCTTGTTCAAAGAAATCATGATGAGAGGGAGATCGATGGAGATGGATAGAAGGATTGGGAATTTGACAATTAGATGAAAGAATAGTGTCCTTGCAATTCTAGATACTCACAAACACTAAGATATTTGAGCATGCAAATTTGTGATTAGCACCCTTTTTATTATGCAATCATCCATGCAAAAGTGACTTATTTGATCATTAAGAAGTGGTTTGTGCTCGCTACATTGGCATGCATAAAACTATTTGTCATTAGTGATTGAACTGACATATATAAGATTTAATGCGTTATATAAATATTAGCAAATTTGATAAATATAATTTAAAAAATAATGTATTTTTAATATATTTTCTAGGCATATGATATAGGATGTTACTATTCGCACCCTTCATTATTACCTCATTGCTAGTTTTACCATTATAACTCTAGTCAAATTGATTAAAGTGTCATCAAAACAATATATATATATATATATATATATATATATATATATATATATATATATATATATATATATATATATATATATATATATATATATATATATATTATATTTAATTTTACGTATTGTATCCTTTATTATATTGATACAATTTTCCTTTAAATACTTACTTCCTTAGACCACCCGTTATACCCACCATATACCACATATGCGGTGGGTACCACATCAGCACCACATTCCACTATCACTAGCATGTGATACTTACCACTAAACACCAGTCCACCTCATTTTTTTATTTAAATTTAATTCAAAAATACATTAATATCATTTTTTTAATACTAGTTTTTCCATTAAATTAAAATACCAAATTACATTAAATAAAAACTACATTAAATGAAATTAAAAAAAAAGATAAAAATAACAATCAAAATGAAAATTACATTAGTTAAATTAAAGAAAATTAAAAAAACATTAAAAAAAACTAAAAATTCCAACCATAAATAAAATAAACTACCCCCTACGCCTACGTCGGACTCGAATCGACTCATTCATTGATTGGAAAAGTTCCAAGTCTTCGCCCTCAAGGTCGTCCACTTTCATTTTCAAGATTTTCATATCGGTTTTTGTTTGGAGTGTCTCTTGTGCCTCTTGAAATAATGTTTGTGCTTCGATCATTTTTTGTTCCATCCGAGTCATCACCTCAGCCTTCGTTTCTTGAAGTTGCACATATCGGATCGTCGTTGATGTCGATGTGTGTTCGGCCGTCCGATTGTTGAGAAGTTCCATCGGGGTTTCTCGAACGCTTTGAACCGGAAGATTGGGAAGTTCCTTCCAGTTGCTCTTTCCATTTTGGGGCGTCTTTCAATTTTAGCCACGGTTTCATATACGGAAAAGCTTTGCGTGTTGGTGTTGTTTTTTCAAATTGGTCCATGACCGCCTTGAAAACATCAAAATCGTTCGAGCCGCTTTTGCGTATGTTTAGGAGGTTGTTGTAGATTCCTCCAAAGTCGGTGCATTTTAGTCGAATATCTCGCCATTTCGACGTAATTTGATCGGCATTTCAAGTTTCACTTTCCATTAACTCGTAAAAAATGGCTCGAACTTTTTCCCAAAAACTTCTGTAAGGCTGACTATCTCCTACAATTGGATCTTCGGAAGCCGCCGCCCATGCCTCCGCTAACTTTTCTTCTTCTTCTTTTGTCCATGAGACCCTTTCTTGGGTGGTAGTGGGTCGGGCCGTTTTTTTTTTCTTCCTTTTTTCTTATTTGGTTGCAGTGGTGAAGGTTGCGTTTCCGGAATAAAATCCGGTGAAAGTGGTGGTTGTGAAATTGGTGGTTGTTGTTGTTGTGACGATTGTTGTTGGAGTTGTTGTAGTTGTTGGAATTGTTGAAATTGTTTGTATTGTTGCATTTGTTGTTGTTGGAAAGCCGGAAAAGGTTGATATTGTTGTTGGAAAAGTGGTGTTTGTTGGATAGGGGAACCACTTTGAAGTGGATTGATAAAACCGCCTTGAGGTGACTCCATAGTTGGGAATTGACGAGGTGTCGTATCGGGTCTGCGATTTCTGTTGTTTGGAGGAGTGTTTTGGTTGGGATCTATGGTTTTTGGTTGTGAAGATGTAGTATGTAAATTATGTATAAAGATAAAAAAGAATGGTGTAAAAAATAAGAAGTAAAAGTGTTGTATTTATAGGTAAAAATTAAGAAGTTAATTGGTAAAATTTTTTTTTAAACAAATGTAGCCGTTGAACGGCTATAAAAAAATGGGTGCAATTTTATTGGTCGTGCGAGTCCGTTGTCCCGAACACGAGTGACCACGAAAACGAGCCACCATGAAACAACGAGATGGTGTGCACGCCCGTTGTTCGTGGCTAACTTGACCACGAACCCACTCATTATATGTATACCGTTTAGCCTTAGAAGCGTTCAAAATAACCTAAGCCTTGTTTTCAGGTTTTGAAGATTATAACTTTATTGAAAATGGGAAAAGAAAATAATATTTAACAGCCCCACATCAAGATAATAATAAAAGCATGAAATTATTGAAAACATACTGCGATAAGTGACCTCATGTTTAAGGGAAACCTCCATAAATTCAACTTGAGAGACAAGTAGACAAAACCATGCATCTATTATTGTGACGAGGGAGAGGACAAAGCACTGTAGACTTGGCATCATTTATATATTTGGCATGATAAGAAAACATTAAAAAGGAGTGTTATATATTTATTTAGTTTTGTATGGATGAACAAAAACCGAACTGTAAATTGAAAAATCATAAAAAAAATTAAGACTATAAAAACCAAAACCGAACATAAAACCGATCATTTGGTTTCTACTTTTCCAAAAACCAAAATATTCGATGTGGTTTCGGTTTTAGGAATTAGAAAACCGCAAAATAAAAAAAAATGAATCGAATCGATTTGTATAAATTGCTTATAAATATATTTAATTTACATATATTATATATAAACCTGCATAATTTTATAACAACTAGCAACATGGTGAGTTGGTTAAGATGATGAATATATGAATTTGAGGTCTGATGTTCGAATTTTTTTAGTTTATTTTTCTTGAATTTTAGTCGTTGTGTTTTATACAATCTCACATCAGACAGGGTAGTAAAAATCTTTCTTTTTATCCGGTTATAAATGTATTTGAACAATTTGTAAATTCCTACACTACATGAAATCTTATCCCATATTGATCAACGACCTACAAATCTTAAGATTTGGAGTTGGATTCCATATTAATTTGGGAGATACAAACTTATTTTTTAGTAAAAAGTTTATAGTTGCGATTTGGGATCAAAACCAAACCGAATTAGTTAAAAGTGAAAACCAAAAACCGCAACCGATCGGCTTGGTGTGGTTTCGGTTTTGAAAATAGAAAAACCAAACGGTTTTCTGCACGTTTCGGTTAGAAACCGCATCAAATTGTATCGTGTTCACACCTATTGTTTTGTATGTTCTAATTATATGATAGTAATAAAAATAATTATGTGATAGTAATAAAAATAATCAAATGTCACGTGAAATGTCCCATTTTAGAATAAAGGAAAATCATATTGTAGAATAAGGTTTTTATGACTTGATGTGACTTAAATGTTCCGAACTTTCATGCAACATTTTCATAAATTACATTTTGAATGTACTGTATCTGATATATATTTTTGACTCGACGTGTTTTGGTATGATATTTCAAACTAATATTCTAGAACTACATTTTGGATTTAAAAGTTTACTAGCATATGTGTTGGTTACGGTTATCATGTTATGACAAACTAATCTGAAGTACCACGAATACAAACTATCTCAAGCTAAATATATGTTGTTAGAAATGAGTTCATCACATTTAATCCATGCAAATTTTTATTTCTAGCCTCACTGTACATTGTTACGATCTACAAAAAAACCAATCCAAGAGCAATTTTCCATATTTAGTAAAATGACTATCGGGTGTTTTGAATTCTAATTTGTCGTCGTGGGTTGCATGTTAAGGTTCGTTTACAGGATGGAGGTATGTTGATTCTTATCCCCAACTAAAAATATGTTGTTAGTACCACGTTTTTTGAGGACATATAAAACTCAATACCGAACTATATACTATATGTTATGTAACATACACGTTCAGTTATCGCGTTTTGTTAGTTTTAAAAATGAATATTATTAAGTAATATATGGTTTTGAGCATTGAGTTCTAACAAGATAGTTTTATGAGAATTAAAGTAAAACCTATGTTTAGAATCATTCAGAAAAGTATTGGAAGTCTTACGAGATTCCGATCAAAAGTCAAATATCAAAATTAACGAAAATATAAAGTTGGAAATAAATAAAAATAATGTTATTGAAAGTTGTAGATTATCTCGTTAGAAACGTTTAAGCAAAAACCTCGTTGAAATAGGAGCTATAACGAAGAAGTTATGACTTCTTAAAGTTTCACGATAGAACCGGCACGCCTCTATAAGACGTAAAAAGTGAATATTTGATAAACTACTTTTTAGCCTTAGTAATCTAAATGAAATTTGTAGTATTCATTAAACTGAGAATTTTCATAAAAAGAACGTCCAAATCTGACTTCGTATGAGTAAGTTATGATTTTTCTAAGTTTCGGTATAGCAGTATACAACTAAAAACTCGAAAAAAAAGATCGAGTGAGTTTTAGACGACACAACCTAAATGAGAATCGAAGGTCTCATCAATAGTAGTACAATGGTAAAAAGACAGACGAAAACGGACGTCGGATGAAGAAGTTATGAATTTTAACGGACTTTAAATGTCTCGACCCATTAAAAATATAATATTAAAAATAAAGTCAAAATTAGCCGTTGGAGTCTAAACAAAAGTTATAGAGCATAATTTCACCTACGCATGGATATAAGAACGTCAAAAACGAAGCTCGTATGCGAAAGATATGGATTTTTGAAGTTCGAAGCACAAACTTCGAGACATGACAGCGTTCACAACGTGAACATAGAATTCACGACGTGAACTAGTTGAACGACACCTTTCAAGCCTAGAAGACACACGGCAAGCCAGGAGATGACCAGGATCAAAGTCACGACGTGAACATACATAGTTTACGACGTGAACCTCGAAATTCAACCTATAAATAGAAAACGAAGCCCTCCGGAAATGGTTGCTACTTTTCATTCCTCTTTCACTCTTTACTCCCTTTTAGCCTACTTTTAACCCCCGAAGTCCTGGTATCATCCCTAATATCCGAATGAAACCCGAAGTGCCCCGAAGTTCTCGAGAAGATCATTTTTTCAGTTGAAACTCTCCCCGTATAAAGCCCGGATTTCAACTAAAATTCTCGGCTTCGTCTAAGAAAGTCATATATAGAAACGAAGTGCTGCCCTAATCAGCATTTTAACCTCCGGTTATTTCACGGTGAGTTCAATATATAGGAACAATTGTATGGTATGTGTTATATGTGCTATGTGTTTTTCTGTGTTATTATCTCGTGCTATTATGGTAGCAAAGCTATACCTTTGACCATGTGATCAGTGAAAGGATTAGTCTCACAGTGGTATTCACATGTAGTCTTTGGCCGTATAGAGCATGTCTCGTAAGAGAATGACTTCTACCACTAAGGCATTGGCAGAAGGTTAGATAGGGCTAAAAGCCTGCAAAATCTACCAAAATGTTAATTATAATTGTATGTCTTCTGTGCCATTTGGGCCGAAGCTTTATTGATGTATATCAAGTATTGAAATTTTTATGTCTCATTGATTGTATATCTTTGAATCAAATCATTGATTGATATGGAAAGCTTGTCACATGATTCACATATGCCTTTGTTGTTCCTTGTTCCTTTTTGCTTCTGCCACATTGATGTGTGTGTGTGTGTTTGTATGTATATATATATATATATATATATATATATATATATATATATATATATGGCATAACGTTATATTATATCTATTATTGAACTCATTAAGTGTCACCGCTTATCCCTCTCAATGTTTAACTATTGCAGGTAATAAGGATCCAGTATAGACACATACTGTTGGAATATTTAGAATAGTTAATAATATTACTTTTGTATTTAGTGATCGTGTATGTATAAAATTATAATTTCCTGGGTAGTTATGTAATATACTAAAAACTTAGTCGGTTTGTATCCAGTCTTTTGTAACTAAACTATCAATGTAAAATATTGTTTATAAATATGCATGTAGCATGTTTTGGAGTAACTTATAGTAATATGATGTAGTCTTAGAGAGAGGTTCTCTTAATCATGGTATCAGAGCAGTAGTTTAAGTGAACTAAATACCATGGATTGGTATTTAGACTTAAACTGTCGGAAGTTCAATATATGAACGGATTCATTAGGAGTATATGGATACAAACCATAGGAAAGAAAGAAGGGGAGTATTACATAATGATAAATCTTAATATTTTGAAGTATTAAGCTACTTCAAAATTTTTAGAGCATTAGTTTAAGTGAACGAGGAATTGTAAGAATTTCTAGGCATAAACTTGAATTGTTAAGTAATGACTGTATGATGTGTGCCTAGTGTACTTTAGGTTGAATATCTCACTTGCTATAGTGTGCACTAGCATACTTTATGAGAGATGCCTTACGTGCTAATATGTGCTAAAAGATAAATAAAATACCTGAAAGCGCGAGCACGACTTGGAGATACATGGTGTCACTCTTTCGAAGCATCCACGTGTCGGTAGAACTGTTTCTGTTTCTTCTATTCTATCGGCATGAAACATTTCAAGGTGATAAGGAAACTTACGATATTTGACATCAATAAATAGTCAAAGGATATCGTAAAATAAAATCTATCAAGGGATACCGTAAATAGTGTATTAATACCTATATAGTGGTGTTGTACATTCAAATTATTTTTGATGAAATAATAACACCTTTGGAGGAATGTTGTGTGTTCAAAGAACATTCAGACGAGATGAATGTTTTGGTGTAATCCATGAAGTTGTTCCACTGCTGACCAGATTGAAGCAGTGATCGCTTATAGAGTTAAAAGAGCTAAAGATGGTGATAAATACTTCGACAATATCAAAATTAATGTTGTCCAAGATTTAGAAGAATTCAATGAAGACGAAAGGAAAGGCTAACAAAGTTTTCAGACCCAATAGGCCAATACCTTGCCTAACATTGTGATGTAGTATGCAGTTCGAGTAGTACGGTAAGAGATGATATGTAACCCTATACAAGATGCTCAGACTTAGTATTTAATAACACCGGGTGACAATTGACTTCTATCACATCCTTATTAAAGTTCCATAATGTGTTAAGCCGAATTTAACATACATGATTAGGATGGTTGTGAAAGGTTGAATGACTTACTAGTTAGAGTAAGGTAGAGTACATAGTTGAAGAATATATACACTCATAGTGTTGTATGAGAAGAGATTTTGCTGTTAGAAATGATAGGGAACCAAGTCGAAGCTAGTAGAACATGCTGAGATGCAGTTAAAGTGCAGATTTCCTAGGATAGATTCCTATGAAGTAGACTTAAAAGATACACCCATGAGAAGAAAATTTTCTCATATGAAGGAATGACGATGTCATGAAAGGATAATGAAATGGATAAATGTACATAGTGACTCGCATGAGTTAGAAGGTGATAGTTGGAGATCGTTTGTATCCACACTACTAGAGTAAATTATGGTATAGTGTGTCTTTTAAAGTAAACATTACCTGAGAAAGAATTTATATGAAGAATTTGGAAGTGAAATTCCTATCGACCTAAAAAAATTATTAGGATATGCTAAATCAAGCTTATGCATAAAAAGAAGTATAGAAGGTGAATTTAAGAAATCCCTGATATGTTTGATAGAAACGTGAAATCCCTACTTGAGTCTAGGAGAAATTGTTGTATTTACTTGTTTGAACACACTCAGGTGTGAAAAGTTGTTTTATGAAAACTTTTGAATGGTGACTTGGAAAACTACGAGACAATACTTGGGACGAATATGAGTAGGTGTGAATAGTAGTAGAGGCCTATACTACTGGAACCACATGAATCACACTTGGAGCAAGGAAATTCACAAGGTTACTAAGAAGCTAGAAATTGATTCCGTTTTTGTTCGAGTATGTCATTACCTTCGTTTCGGTGACGACTAAGAAGATGATTTTCGTTCAGACCTTAGTGGTCGTAAAGAATCGAGTCCGATTAATATAAATCTGCGAAGTGAGTTGATTGGTTCAGAGAACCATGTTTTGTGTAGTGACGAAACTTCAGTCGGAAGATTAAAGAAGGCGATGGCCGAGGTAGTCGATAAATGTATAATAGCCTTCATTAAAGGATTAAGCAACCATTAGCTAGAAATGCTACTGGTTATGTAGATATTATATCATATTAGAACATGAAGGAAGGTTTTTTCTATGATAGTGTTTGACTAATAGAAATAAGAGTATGATTTGTTGTGTGTCTTTTGCGTTATGAAATCAAAGGTCATTAGTATATGACCATTAGAGTTGTTGTTGTAGAAAAGTGAAGACCTTATCTTGGATTGAGTATATAAATTGAATTTAAGAAGGAGAAAAAGTATGCAATGAGAATTGAGTTTTAACTCAGAGATTAGGACCAAAAGCCCAATAGAGAACGAAGAGCGAGTGCAGATTTGAAAACCGCCATCAATTAAGAAGTTTGAAGAGTTTGTCAATCATTTAGTTAAAGGCACGCAAGGACTCGAATGTTATGAATGGTTCATTTCTCGTCAACTCTATACCTGCTCACATCTTATTTGATTATGATGCCTCAAAATCTTTTGTGTCTCATGAAATTGCGAATTCTTTTCAAATAGATTTTTATACATTCGCCCAATTATTTCATGTAGATACCGCGGGAAGTGTATCATTACTTGCTGATAAAGTCAATAGAGATTGTTTCATAGAAATTGAAGGTTATAGTTTTCTTGCTAACTTGATTTCTATCTCCTTGCCCAATTTTGATATTATTCTCGGCATGGATTGATTGTTAAAGAACCGCACAGAACTCTTGTGTTACGAAAAGATGGTATGCATCCCTATCGAAGGGAAGGATTCTATTTTATGTCTACTATAAACAAAGACTTAAAATCTTAAAAATAATCTCTTTCCTAAAAACTCATAAACTTATATCAAAGGGATATTCTACTTATCTATACAATTGATATCTCAAAAGAGGAGAAGAAAACTGTAAATGATGTTCCCGAATATCCTGACGTTTTCCACGATGATTGCCTAGACTTTCCCCGGATAGGCAAATAGAATTCTGAACTGACTTTATGTCTAGTGCTTCTCCAATTGCCAAAGACTGCTAGACAGAATGATAGAATTTGGGTAACTGTCGACCGGCTAAGAGTGCACATTGTCTTACCACGCATGAAACAGCTCCAATGGAGAAATATGCACAAATATAATTGGATGAAACTATTGTGAGACACGGTGTGCTGCTAAAGATTACTTCCGATTGTGATAGTAGCTTCACTTCTCATTATCGAACAAGTATGCAATGTGAATTGGGATCTTGTGTTACTCTTAGCACAACTTGTCATCCCCAGATAGATGGCCAGAAGAAGATAACAATCCAAACAGTATAAAATATATTGAAGTTATATGAAGCACTATATGGGCGTAAATGTCATACTCCATTATGTTGGCATGATGTAGGACAGAAAGTCCTTAGTGGTATTGAAACGATTCAAGACACCATTGACAAAATTCAAATTGTACGAGAAAGAATGAAAGTATCCCAAGATCGAAAAAATTCCTATGCAGTAAAGAGAAGACGACCCATAGATCAAAATCATCCAGAGAATTGGTAAGCAAGCATACCGTTTGGAATTGCCGGAAGATTTGGCAGATATTCATGATGTGTTTTATGTGAGTTATATGTGTAAATGTTTAAGCATATATGATGAAATAGTCCCGTTATCCGAGGTGAAACTAGATAATAAATTCAGATAAGTAGAAGAGTCTGAGGAGATCGTAAATGAAAGACTGACTGAATTAAGTAATAAAGAAGTGGGATTGGTGCTTGTCAAGTGGAAACACCATCGAGACCAAAACTATACTTGAGAAAATAAGAATGAGATAAGAACAAAATCTCCCCATCTGTTTAAATCGTTATGATTTCGGGGACGAAATCCTCAAAAGGAGGAGGTATTTGTAACATACACGCTCAGTTATCGTGTTTTGTTAGTTTAAAAAATGAATATTATTAAGTAATATATGGTTTTGAGCATTGAGTTATAACAAGATAGTTTTATGAGAATTGAAGTAAAACTATGTTTAGAATCATTCAGAAACATAAGGCTGCAAACGAGCCGAGTCGAGATCGAGCCCGACCAGGCTCGAGCTTGGCTTGTTTAAATATTTATAGGCTCGAGCTCAAGCTCCGCTCGTTTCGAGTCTTGTGGAACAAAGTATTGGAAGTGTTACGAGATTCTGACCAAAAGTCAAATATCGAAATTAACGAAAATATAAAGTTGGAAATAGCTAAAAATAATGATATTGAAATTTGTAGATTATCTCGTTAGAAACGTTTAGGCGAAAACCTCGTTGAAATTCGAGCTATAACGAAGAAGTTATGACTTCTTAAAGTTTTGCGACAGAACCGGCACGACGCCATAAGACGTAAAAAGTGAGTTTTTGATAAACTACTTTTTAGCCTTAGTGATCTAAATGAAAGTTGTAGTATTCATTAAAACGAGATTTTTTATAAAAAGAACGACCAAATCTGACTATGTATGAGAAAGTGATGATTTTTCTAAGTTTCGGGATAGTAGTATACAACTAAAAACTCGAAATAAAGATCAAGTGAGTTTTAGCCGACACAACCTAAACAAGAATTGAAGGTCTCGTCAATAGTAGTACAACGGTAAAAAGACAGATGAAAACAGTCACCTGATGAAGAAGTTATGAATTTTTAACGGATTTTTTCTGTCTCGGCCTATTAAAAATATAATATTAAAAATAAAGTCAAAATTACCGACAAAGTCTAAACGAAAGTTGTAGAGCATAATTCCACCTACGCGTGGATATAAAGTATGTCAAAAACGGAGCTCGTATGCGAAAGATATGAATTTTTGAAGTTCGGGGCACAAACTTCGAGACCTAACTGCGTTCACGACATGAACTAGTTGAACGACACCTTTCGAGCCTAGAAGACACACATAAAGTCTAGGAGATGAACATGATCAAACTCACGACGTGAACATACATCGTTCACGACGTGAACCTCGAAATTCTGCCTATAAATAGAAAGCGAAGCCCTCCAGAAATGGTTGCTACTTTTCATTCCACTTTCACTCTCTACTCCCCTTTAGCCTACTTTTAAACCCCGGAAGTCCCGGTATCATCCCTAATATCCGAAGCAAACCCGAAGAGCCCGAAAGTTCCCCAAAAAATCATCTTTCCAATTGAAACTCTGCCCGTATAAAGCCCGAATTTCAACTAAAATTCTCGGCTTCGTCAAAGAAAGTCATATATATAAACGAAGTGCTGCCCTTATCAATATTTTAACCTTCGGTTATTTCCTAGTGAGTTCAATATACAGGAACAATTGTTTGTTATGTGTTATATGTGCTATGTGTTTTTCCATGTTATTATCCTGTGTTATTTTCCCGTGCTGTTATGGTAGCAAAGTTATACCTTTGACCATGTGATCATTGAAAGGACTAGTATCACAGTGGTATTGGTATGTAGCCTCTGGCCGTGTAGAGCTTGTCTCGTAAGAGCATAACTTCTACCACTAAGGTATTGGCAGAAGGTTAGATAGGGCTAAAAGCCTACAAAATCTACCAAAATGTTAATCAGAAATTGTATGTCTTCAGTGCCATTTTGGCCGAAGCTTTATTGATATATATATATATATATATATATATATATATATATATATATATATATATATATATATATATATCAAGTATTGAAATTGTTATGTCTCATTGATTGTGTATATTTGAATCAAATCATCCATTGATATGGAAAGATTGTCACATGATTCACATATGCTTTTGTTGTTCATTGTTCCTATTTGCTTCTATCACATTGATGTGTGTGTGTGTATATATATATATATATATGTATGTATGTATATATATATATATATATATATATATATATATATGACATAGCGTTATATTGTATCTATGATTGAACTCATTAAGCGTCACCGCTTATCCCTCTCAGTCTTTAACTATTGCAGGTAATAAGGATCCAGTATAGACACTTACTGTTGGAAGATTTAGAACAAGGTTGGTATTTTGATTTTGAAGACCTTGTGCCGAAAAAAACAGGCCCTATAATTAAATTATATATATATATATATATATATATATATATATATATATATATATATATATATATATATGAAAATTTTATTAATAGAAATTAAGATGAGTTAGGGTGAGATAAAAGATGAAAAACAAAGAAGAAGAAAAGAAAAAAGAAAAAAAAAATAGAAACATGATTAATTTGAAAATGAAAATGTGGTTGCTAAGAATTGAACATTGGTATTTTAGAATAAACTTAGTAAAATGGATTCTTCATGTAAAATACAAACTTGTTTTTCTTACTTTTGCATCAAATCCTAACAAAATAAATAAATAAATAAAGACGCTGGAGGATTCGAGCCTTGGTCATCTTGAAGGTACCTGCGGAACTAAAGACCATTTCTTAAAATCTTTTAGTAATATATTATATATTAGTAAATTAAAAATATGTATATTGGCTAAAATTCGGGTTCTATTTTTTTCGTGACCTTGTGCGGTTGCACATGTTGCACACCCTAAGGCCTGATCTGATTTAGAATAGTTAATAATATTACTTTTGTATTTAGTGATCATGTATGTATAAAATTATAATTTCATGCGTAGTTATGTAATATACTAAAAACTTAGTCGGTTTGTATTTTGTCTTTTGTAATTGAATTATCAATTTAAAATATTGTTTATAAATATGCATGTAACATGTTTTGGAGTAATTTGGAGTAATATGATGTAGTCTTAGAGAGAGGTTCTCTCATGTTATCGGGACCAATTCAATTACGAGATTAAGGTATATTAATTCCATTCCAAAACCACATCTTACCGAATTTACAAGGCCGGTCCGTTGATTTTTAATATCCGGATCGAAGAGGTTTAAAAAGGGGCCCTACATTTGTGTGGAACCATATACAATATAAATTGGTAAATAAAACATTTTTTATTCAAAAAATTCATTTGTATATAAACTAAAACCTACAAATGTCACCTAAATAGATGTGGTGTATATAACTTAATACATACAACAAATTTGTTACGTATGGCATTTATAGAATCTATAACTCGTGATTAGAAAATCTCATGACATGTAACATAAAAATTTATAGAATCTATAACTCGTGATTAGAAAATCTCATGACATGTAACATAAAAACAAGCATAACCCATCTACGTGCCAATGTACATATAAACGGAGAAATGAACTTTGAAGGCAATTAAAAAAAATCTCTCATCTTTTTAAGAAAAAAAAAGAAAGAAAACATAGCCAAAGTGAAACATCTGACGTATGAGCTTATGAGCTAAAAGAATTAAGGTTTTCTTTAAAAATAATAAACCAGTTTAAAATTCATAAATGTTGAATTAGGTCGTGAAAGCTTAAAATATTAGTTAAGATTAAAAATTTCGAAGTGCCATAGTTTTCAATCAAATATCATTACAAAATTTAAAATTAACCATTCAAGTTATGGCTTCTAAATTTTCAAGTAGTCATTCATGTCAAAATGAAACGTCCTAAAAATACCAAAAAATACGAGTAAGAACATTTATTTTTAAACCATCAAATTCATACAAACATTTGTTCCAAAACAAATTATAGTAAAATGTATATATCAAACATCAGAGTAAAACAATAATAATCAGTGCAGAAAAAATCATCAGTGGATGTTTTGCAGTCAAGTCGGACATTTCCCGTTGGAACTGTGCCGAATCATAGTCTTACAGTCATTTCCTGCTATGTGCCAAATCATCGTATTTCCTCGAAATGTTGAGGGACAAATCCCGGTCTTACAAACACGTTTCAGGGGCCACATCCTGATATTCCATGCAAGTATCACGAAGACAATTCGTATCCTACATACAAATGTAAGGGTTCAGATCCTGGTCTCACATATAATTGTCAGGGGCCAGATCCTGGTCTTTTATACATATGATCGGGGCCACATCCTAGTCTTCCATGCAAGTATCACAAAGACAACTACCATCTTACATAGTATACTGAGAAGACTCATCTCACAGACGTAATCCACAGCTATAAGCTCTCGCCGACGAAAAGTGGGTATTGCACACCTCCTAATAAACCATACAATGTAAACCCTTAGTCTACCTTCTAAAACTAGAAATTTGACCAAAAGTCAACCTAGGTCAAAAGTCAACGGTCAAAGTCAAAGTAAACAGTCAAAATCATCATCACTTGACTTCCATATCGTGGCCAGCCAATGGCTACATCGTGGCTAATAAACTCGGTCCCGATCTAACAACCCAGTCGTGAATAATTTGATCCCCACATCCTGGCTCACTCTAGATAAAACAATCGTGAAAACCCCATCCACCACGTCGTGGCACCTAATGGCCACGTCGTGGATACTGGTTGAAAATAACTTATTTGCATAAGCTCTTAATCCATTAAGCCTTAAACTCCAACTTTCCATAAAGCTTTAGGGACTCTAAGGGCTCATAAAAATCCAAACTTTATAGAAATACATGTACAATGCATGTCTCTCTCTCTCTCTCTCTCTCTCTCTCTCTCTCTTTCTCTCTCTCTCTCTCTCTCTCTCTCTCCTTTCTCACTCTCTCTCTCTCTCTCTCTCTCATCTAGGTCAAAAATGGTATAAATGGGGTCAAAACCCCCATGCATGAACTCAAGGCTACACAACTCTTCAGATCTAGACCACTAAACCATCTAGGGGGCTCAATGACCAATAAAGGTGCAAACTTTATTGAATCATTCTACTCAAAACATAATGAACATGATGAAGAAGCATCTAAACCTAAGACTAGAGGAGGCTGACCAACAAGATCAGAAAAAGGAGACTCACAAAGGTATAGAAGTTGCTCAAATGAAAACTCTAAGCATTCCCAAAGGTTCTCTACACCACAAGGATCTTCTTCTTCCATTTAAATGCACCAAATCACCAAAAGTAAGCTAAAATATAGAGGATAGGGTATTAGGGTTTGCTTCGAGGTTCTTGGAGGTAATGGAGGATGAAAATGATGCCCTAATCTTGAGATTAGAGGATTAAATATGGAGGAAACCCTAAAATAATGGGCTTGGGCTGAAACAGTCGCCACGTAGTGGCCCTGCTCTTGCCACGTCGTGTGGCTCATCAGGAGGACACACTCATTTAAGCCATGACACATCGTGGGTATCATTGGGCCATGTCATAGCATAAAGTTTCTCCCACAAACTCTATTTTTTATCGCGTTAAGTATTTAGTTAAACCATTATGAAAAACGGGTGTTATAGCTCTCCCTACCAAAATTAGATTTCGCACTTGAAATATGTCCTTATAACTTACTCTACCAATAAAAGTTGGCACCGCCTGAACCACCATAATCCAATACATCACTGAAAAAATCACCTCAAATAGATGACTTCCTTCCGACACCACTATCAAACCAAAACTTAGTAAAAAACACGTGACCCGACGAAGAAACGAACACCAACACACTCTAATTAGCCAACAAAGAGAAGGACTAACTACTTCGCCTGAAATATGATAACTCTATATTGTCCAACTTCTAGAAGGACAAAACCACTCGAACCACACCCATGATGACAAGAATCCACAATCCAAGTCGACCAAAACCTTGCTAACTCTGCATCGCTTTACTGATAACCGGAAACAAACGCCGATGCGGGCAACCTTTCACTCAAATACGAAGGCGACTCCCAACACGAGCCCCTACAATTAAAGATACAATAACCTATAAATCAATCATGTCATCCGAAAAATTTGCAATTCGATCTGTCAGAGATCTTCTCGGTCCCACGTCGTCCTAATAGTAAACTAGAATATAGAATCCCCGACTAACTGTTGAGGCTGATAACCTTACATACTGTCGCACAATGGGATTCCAACCAAGAGTCTAACCGACACAAGCTATCCAAGCCAATACATGAACACAACTCTAACATCACTCAAGTCCAAAAAAAGAACGACTAACCAACCAACATACAAACGACAATAGGTCCAATTCACCCCATGTGAATGCTACAGGCTAAATCGTAGTCTTACATCACGCCCGAACCAAATCGGCATACGACCTATTTCAATCATATATTTGTTGTGGCCCTCCCATAATCTTACAACCAATTCCGAAATGGCCTAAATCAACCTAGTGAATTCTACATGCCAGACCGTAGTCTTATAACACCCCCACAATGACCTATCTCAACCTAGTGAATGCTATAGGCCAAACCGTAGTCTTAAAACACCCCCACAATGGCCTATCTCAACCTAGTGAATGCTACGAGCCAAACCATAGTCTTACAACACTTCTGCAATTGCCATGGGCATAACTCATGGTCCGGCCAACAATTCACAAGTATACCCAACCAGAAACAACCAATTCTGAAATGGCCTAAATCAAGCTAGTGAACTGGACCTCTAGCCAGCTAGACCCTTGCAAGTGTCCGGGTCGTGCTTCGAAGTCCAAAGCCTTAATAAGACATAAACAGACAGATGAGTCCTCACACAACCCTCAATCTGAACCTAGACACTAACCCACATGTGTCGTTGCCGATGCTTCACATCTTTGGATGAGATAAATTTTACTCCTCAACATGTGCTCCCTAATTACGACTGACTGCTAAACATTAGCTATCCTATTGTCCTTGGTTTATGGAACTACAAGTTTACCCACACTTGGAAAAACTTCCATTAGTCCTAAACGATTCTCCCCCAACTGGATTCAGTTACCCACTGATAACTTCATAACTATTCGAATTTCCAAGCCAAGCCAAAATTCACCACTTGGTTCTTAACATCCAAGCTTGCCATAACTAGGTATAAGAGAATCTGAATTCTTCAAAGAACTTTAAGATTTCCACTATACGACTACTACACTTAGCAACAAGACCCCAAGAGTTTCAACTTGGGCTCTCTACCCTATATCAATAAGCAATCTAAAGCACATTCAACTGATACAACTCAAAACCTTCGAACAATCTTAGCTGGTGACGTGCACTAAAATATCCAACTATCGAAAAAATGTATAAATAACAATTCCTATAGTTCAACTTACTACTGCATAAATCTCTTGAAAAAATACACATACAAAGCTCTGAAAGGTATGAAACTGACAACAGCTAACTCTGCACTCGCGGCCTGTCCAATCCTTAATTATTTTGCAACTATGAATGATACCGATGTATGTTTGAGAATGCAATGAGAAACTGTCCAACTATGTGCACTTGATTATAAACCACCATCCTTTTCTTATGCTACAATAAACCCAAACCATAAATTTATCATACCTTTACTGTATATTCCTCAGATCCACTGAGCTAAAACCATAAAATTGAACCGGGTGCCGGTCCTCCAAGCAAAACGTCCAGTTCTCCACTGCTTAGGGTTCAAACTATAATTGGCTGACATCTTCCACGTCGAAGCCTAAGATCGACTTAACCAGATACACTATAGTCACGAGTCTCGGTATACAAAATGACATCTAACGATCCTTTGCATAATTACCAAACAATCATAAAGAAACCCTGAACCTTAAGTGGAGACTTAAACACTTCGAACATTACGATTCGCACACATAATCATATAATCATAAAAATAAATAATGAAATAAGAAAAGAAATGAATACGATACGTTCCATCGACAACATCTGGCAAAACTCGGGCCTCCTAGGTCTTCAACTGAAACACTCGGCTCCTCACCACCGGAGCCTAAGCCTTACTCTCGCGGCCATCAACAATCCTCAGTGTAACTGGACCAGTTACCCTCGTCGCTCCATTTGTTGGTCTCGGCAATCAGCCTTCTTGTGGCCCGTCTAATTGTAGTGAAAAAAAATTGGAGATGATCCATTAGGAAAATCCTTACTGATATGACCAGTCTCCTGACACTTGTAGCTTCCTAAACCTACTGCTCGAAATGATCCATTGTGCGGTTTCCCACACTTCCTGCAACGACCTCCATGGTGACCTCTAGTTCATGAATCAAAGATCTTATGCTTCTTTGTTGATCCCTCTGCTAATTGGACTGAAACCGGCTTCCGCTTTGACCAAAGCTCCAACTCAAAATCCCACTCCCGGTCTCTAACAATCATATCCTCCAAGGTCTTGCAACTCGACAAGCTCACAAAATCCTGAATGTCATCCCTCAACATATTATGGTACCTCGTCTTCTTCATATCCTCATCCGCAACATAATGCAAAACCAATAAATCCCTTTCCATGAACTTGGCGGTGATCTTTTCCACTATCTATGTCGTCTGGCGAAGGTCTTGAAACTTACTCACCAACTGTTGCATCTCTGTAGCAGGTGTAATTCCGCCCTGAATCTTGTCACAAAATCAGTCCAAGTTATGGCCGCCACTGCCTCATCTCCCATGGCATGACCAACCTCTTCTCTCCAGTCGCAAGCTTCATCCCCCAGAAGGTAGGATGCAGACCTCACCTTTAATTCCTTAAGGTAGAAACTCATCAGTTCAGCATTCTCCATGTCTACAATCCACCATCTGCTGGTAATAGGTCCCTTCTCCCAAAAGAACTTTGGGGCTCCGCAAGCCTTGAACTCCCAAAAGGAGATATTCTGTGCCCTGAACTAACCAACTGCAATCTCTACACGAAAGGCCCCTAAATGATCATTCAACATATCCATGATCCCCTCCTTGATGGTACCAAACATCACATGATTCGCATCCAAAATACCGCGAGTAATCTCTAACATAATCAACTCGCATATCCTCTCATCAATCGGCTCATCACCACAACCCATACCTAAACCTGGACTTGAACCTCCTCCTCGAGTGCTGACCACGATACTGAAAGGCAACCATACAAATGATCAAAACATACCCGAAGAATTCCTCATTCTACAAATTTCATAGAATCCTCATGAATTTCCTTCATTTGGGTACTGATCATATGTTTTCAGTAGTACGAGCCTAAGACTACCTTCACACCTATCCCTACTTACCTCTAGAATTATCTTGAATCCTCTAAGTCGCTTCGTTATAATGATACTCCAAAAAATCACTAATCAGTGCCCCATTTGTACTAAAGCACTTCATAGTCTCTCGTAGGGTTCCCACATCACCCTGCTATCAGCTGCTAAAAGACTCATACTAATGTCAACTAAGTACCTTATGAATACAACTACATGAAACGAAACCTAAATAATTTTCCGACTAAAATATTGTACCCTACAACGGTTGGACTCAGACAAGAGTTTCACAATAGAACCAAATCAATTATCTAAAACTATTTAACCTTTACGGCATGTAACTTAATGTATTCATTTAATAGTTAATTCACATAAATGTAATCCCTATAAAGCACAAAGAAAGCAACATTTGAGCAGATAACTCTATAGGCAACAAGGCATCATAAAGACATCTCTCATAATAGGCATTCTAGCATGCAACCCTAAGTAGATCCTTATTCTAACCTCTAGCATGCATATTTTTCTTACATATCTTCTTGGATGCTTGTGGTAGTCTCTCTTAGATCTTTGTCCAATGAGTAGTCCAAGTCATACTGAGGGCAGACCCCTGATATTCCTCTCTGATGCCTAAGTTATAATTCATGTTTAATGCTTTAAGTGTATATGAATTGCTTAGAATGTTGCCTCTTTACCTTTCAGCGAAGGCTCGTTCTTATAGCAGAGGTTTGGACCAGTTCTTGGCTTCTTCTTTTGGGTTTAGCATTAATCTTCAAGTCACGATAGTGAGCCACTTTTTCTATTAAAATATTTTTGCTTTCCCTGTGTTTCTTGGAGATGCTTTATAGGGTATGTATGATGATATTGTTGGATTAATGTCTAAGTCCATAACTATAATTGGTAAGACTTGACCTGACCCGGCATGGTCCATTTGGGTTGCATACCATCATGCACTTGGATAGACTATAATGAGAGAAATAAGACACTTATGGTTATTAATATATTATAAGTTCTAGTATATTAATAATAAGAATAATAAGATTATTTAATTAGTATTGATCAAGAGTTAATCTAGGATTAATTAAGTGATCAAAAGAAGACTAATTAAATATATGGGTTGATTGTGTAAATCATCCATACTTATATAGTGGGCTAATGCTCCATGGATAATCAAGTTGGGCTAAAACCCATAGGATGGTCCATGGATGCTCCATGGTGTATTTGAACCCATGGATCCAAGGAAATGGAAAGCCATGACAATTAAGGATTTACCCTAATTGTAACACTATAAAAGGATCTTATTCTTGACAAAAATCGGCCACTAGAATCACATTAGAAAGTGAAGAAGAGGGCTAGCCGATTTCATGAAGTGTAGAACTCTCTCAAGTTATTCTAAGTGTTTTGATGATTGTGATTCCATTTGAGGCTTCCACACTATTGGGGCTAGGCACTCAAGCTTCATGAAGACTTTCTACATCAAAGAGGTATGTATTCTATCTTGTTACACTCATTATTTTGTATGCTAGATTAGGATAATACCTTGGATGTTATTATTTGCATGTATAATAGAGAAAACATAGATCCAAGGTATTTAGGGTTGCATGTACACTTAGGAGTGTTAGAATGCTCAAAACCCAACAGTGGTATCAGAGCCTAGGCTTGTTTTCTTGTTATACCTGCAATAGATGCTTAAAAAATTGAAAGTGTTGCTGTTTGATCATCAGACTCGGCGAGTCCATGCCTAAAAATTGATCAAAACGATCCAACTCGCCGAGTTGGTTCATGCACTCGACGAGTTGGACCCCCAGACAGCATAGTTTCGAGGTTTTTGGCTAGAAATGGACTAGGAACATTACCCTAAGTTGTTTTTGAACTTATAAACTTGTTTTTTTAATGTGGTAATGTTCATGCTAATCCATTTTTAAAGATAATTGTCAATAGATTCATGTTTTGTATTAGTTTAAGGTTTAGACTAATTACATGAGAAAGTTTGATTTGAATTATCTTGTTCTTATGAGTTGCTTAGATTAATAGAAAAGTTAATTGAAATAGTTGTTTTCAATCCATTTTAATCTAAGAGTTGAGTATAAAATGTGTTTGTGTAACTTGTCCTCAAGTTACATGAAGAGTCACATTAAAGACTCATAAAACTCATAAAAGTTGGTAATGGTTACAAAATGAAGAGTCTTGTGTCATTGATTTTTTTTTATGACTCCATAACTTGTCCTCAAGTTATGGAAGTTCAAGAGTCACTTCATTAATAAATAAATAAATAAATAAAGTGTAACCTTAATTAATTCCATAAGTTATAAAAATAAAGAAAAGTTAATTCTCTTATTAGTTTAAAGTCTTCAATAAGTTATGGAACTTGAAGAGTTTTTTGGATTAAAACTACTTTAAACACATAAGTTATGGAATCAATTAGTTTTGAATAGTTTCAAAACTTGCCCTCAAGTTTTGGAATTTGAAAAGTTTTCACTTATGAATACTTTAATTCCAAGTTAGCCCTTAGAATTTTAAAAGAGTTAAAATTCAACACTTATACTATTTATAACATTAATGGTTAATTATTATATATATGTATAAGAACAAGTCGTTTTACCGTTAGTAGGCCTCATTCACGAAGCCGGTCTATAAGGTGGGTATAAGGTTGTTGCCTATGAAATGGCAACTTAATGGGTGTATACTCTCACCCACCGCTTGCTTGACTGGTGGAGGGTCGTTAGCCGAACGGGTAGGACAATGACTTTAAATTCTTCCTTCATTAAAAGTATTAATGATAAATACTAAGTAACTAAACTCTTAATAATTCCCAATCTTAGTTACTTTAGGAAAAATGTGAATTTGGTGCTAGCCCATGGAATTCACACTTTGTACCTTACCAAGTCGTTGGTGGAGCGTGTGTGGTTAACCGACACACCAACTTGGACTAGTAAGGACCACGAAGGGTGACTTAATGTTTGTCATAGATCAATGGAGCATGTGTGGTTAACCGGCACATTGATTAGGTGATAATATTAAGGGTACCAAGTGAATTGGTATGGTTATTCACACCTTGTTTTGTGATCCTCGGCATCCCAGTCACAAAATTTGAGAGGGCACACTCGAGATTGAAACATGCCATTGAAAAGTTCAATGAATCTCAAAAGATCTAGGAATTTCAAATCCAATTAAAACCTAATAAATTATTTCGTTTTTCATGGTGGAAATTGGTGAATCGTCATTCGCCTACCTTCAAATATTTTATATCTTGGATTACGGAATCCCTCTTCCAAATTATAAAATATTGTGTTGGGTCCTAGCCTTAATATTTCATATTGGGTGTCATATTAAGGACTTTAAATCAACTATCTTGAATATCTCCCAAAACATGTCTGGTTTAGACATTTATAATCTTCCCAAATCTCTTGAAGATGATGTTCCTCAACATCATGCTTCACTTCCTCTATCTCCTCCAATTATTCTCCCTACCCCACAAGTTCTTGAAAAGTTTAAAGTCACTCGAGCCCTATTGGCAAGTAAAGGTCTTGGTGTGGTCACATCTTGGAGATGTAGTCACATATTGACAAGCCGGGAGAGTTGGGTGTCAAAGTCTTAAGAAAGTTGGTGGTTCAATCACTTTCTAAGTCACATAGTGAGTTCTTTTGGAACACCTATGAAAAAGACTATGACAAGACCCTTAATGATTTTATCTATTTTTTAAGATCAACTTCCTCCAAACTTGATGGACATTGACAATAGTGACACAGGAAATCCAGAAAAGCACTCTCTTCCCAATGGAAAGGGACCGGCCATAGTCAACTTGGTTGACCAAATGGTAAAGAGAAAAAACTAAGTCTGTGATAGTCCCGTGTACAATTATCAAAAGGTCCATATGTTTATATTGCCAAAGAAAGGAGCATTGGTTGCAAAGCTGCCATAATTTACCTAAGGATGTTAAAGTCGATAAGTTTGACTCTACTTCAGGTAAAGTCCACTATCTAACTCTGCTAAGTTTCTATTATGAGATTCTTGATACATTATGTGACTGGGTCACATGGTGATGTTTTAAGAATCAAAGAAAAGGTAAAGAAACTTAAAGAAAGAATATGTTGAATCTGATCGCGTAGATGGATTTCTATCGCGTAGTTTGAAGATCGGATTTTTGAGCTACTTCTTAGGAGTTATAATATATTACTTAGGAATAGATAACAACAAGGTTTTCATGTGGATTGTAAGGATAAGTTTTTCCGCAAAGTTTAAAAAAAAAAGAAAAAAAAGGGTTTTAATTTTATTTATTTTAAAAATATCCTTACAATGACATCTGTGGAAAATTGTTTCTTATATGTTTCCAGTAATAGCAATATTGAAAGTGGATTTGATTCTTTCATTTGTGGTAGTGTCTGAATTTACCAAATGAAGAAAGTTTTTCATCACCCAAGTTTCAATTGGACAGAAACTTGGAATCATACAAGTTGTATTGTATGATGAATGAGAATTTTCATCTTTGAAAATTAAGACTAATTCTTTGATCACATGTATATGTGAGTTAATTGAAGGACTAAGGAATTAGGTACACTGGGTGTGCACTGGTCAAGGTCCACCACAAAGATTGATTTGTCATGATTTACTAAAGATTAGTAAATATGATTATACTTATAAGGTTAAGTATAATTCTGTAACATTGGAAAGGTTCCAATGTATGGCAGAGCGAATAAGAAGAATCAAATTAGGCAGAAGGATAAAAGTTTCTCAAATATGAAAAGATGGGAGAGTACTTTAGTATCAGTTTTATGATCATCTTAATGATATAGAAACCATATCACAAATTCATACTCTAAGGACGTCTTAGTGCATTGTTATGGCTAAGAAGAGAGGTCATGAATTGTTGGATTGGTTAAGATCAAGGAGATGAGTCATACTTCGTTCCAAAACAATTGTTAGAGTCATACTCCAAGATTGTAACATTGAGTGACATAAAGTAAGGTTTAAAACACTTATCAAATGTAGTGTGAAATGTATCTACTCTTGTACATTTGAGATTGGTAAGTTGTGATGTCTTGGATGAGACAAAGACCAACTAAGACTAATTGTGTGAAGTGTTAGTCTTGATAAGAATCTGCACTATCCCTTGAATATTTGTTTTGTCAAGGAATGGTTCTTGACTAGGAAAACTTATATGTCAAGGGGCCAGTGGGAGCCTTAAAGATCCTGAAATAGTTTCAAGATTTAATCAAGAGTGAAACCTGTAATTTATCACTAGCACATGACTTAAGGTTTGCAACCTATCGTGTTGACATAATTCTTATTTCTATACCTACTTCAAATAAGTTGGATTTGCATGTGAGTTATCAGAGTTCAACTTGGAAGCATTGGTGGGCCTTGTGCTACCAAGGTGACAAGAAAGTAAGATTGAATAAGTTTAATCCATGTAAGGCTGAATTTGTCACTAACCTTATCTTGTGATTATGGTTTTAACAAATTCGCATGGATAGGAACTCATACACTATAAAATCTAAGTGTCATAAGGTTTCTTTCCGATTCATGAAAATGATGGTGAGGAAACGCTTTCACTAAGTCGATTTTACGTAGATAGCAATTGTGTTATTTGCATTTTCAAAAGTCGTTAGTGGAGCGCGTGTGGTTAACCGGCACGCTAACATGGACTTGTGAGAAATGGCAAATGCCTAAGCAATTGAGACTATGATTAAGGCATCCCTTTTCATAGTTCTTGAAATTGCTTAGACACACGGGTGAGCTATCTACGGAAAGGTGTATGAATCTAAATTTCAGAAGTCCAGTAGATTTCTGGAAATATGTCAGAGCTAGTGGGAGCATAAGTGTTATGTTGATAATCATCATGTTAGTGGGAGCATGATTATTATGATTAGTATTTCAAGCTAGCAATGTTAATTATAGAAAACAAAGTTTCAATCCGTGAAGTTGCAGGGGTTGAAAAGTTGTTTTGCTATAATTAAGGGAGAGGAAATTATACTTCATTTCAATTCTAAAGCTTAGATTGAGATTTTAATCATCTTTAGTCAAGAATATATATATGAATTTTGTGTTGGAATGGTTCAACTTGAAGAAATTCTATATATATTGCGTTTTCAAAGCCGATTATGATTACGGCATCCCTCTTCATAGTTAAATTTTGAAAAACATGGCAAATAAAAATATTATAGCAAAAGAATGGTCTAGTATCATGTCTTTATGTGACACATCATGAATCGTGTGCCATATGCTTCGGATATAGGATCGATTTCATGTGCTATAATATTCATCCTTTCTAAATTTTCCAAATGCTCAGGGCATTTAGAAGCGAAAAGTCTAGAACTGGATATGACTAAAGTGATTAAGCAATTGTCGAGGACAATCTGAGGTTTGCCAAAGAGTGGTTGCTCAGGGACATTTGGAAGTATAGTGTTAAGTTTGGCAGGACCATATTGACATTTTCTGAAAAGAGGTAACTCTTGTTCAGAAGTGATAGTCAAAATGGGACTATGGAAATGTCTCCATAGGTGGAAGTTATTCAATCTATGTAAGATTAGAAAACCTTAATGCAAGAATGATGTTCAAAGCAATGTACTTTGAATATGAGACTTTCGTTCCATAGAAGTTGACCTTCTTTGGAATACTCTGTAATGACTGGTGACAAGGTTTTGGTGACTTTGTGAATAATCATTACAAGAGGAACATTGCATAAAAGTTTAAAATCTAACAGATTTTTTGGTAAATGATAGGAATCTGGGATTCTCACATTTACAATAAGGATTTGGGATTGTGAAATGAGTATCATTGGAATCATGTTCAATTGATCAACATCACAATGTAAGGATCATAGACAAACATAGTGTGCATACTTGGGGTATGGCATAACTATTGTTTAGAAAAACAAAGTGTACATGCTAGGAGCATGGGACGACTATTGTTTTTATTCAAGTCTTAAGTTGATTATTTGAAACATTGAATAATGTGTAATCAATATGGTGATAAATAAAAGGTGGTTTTATTTATATTCAAAAGGGTTCTGAGACCATATTAGATTCGATTATTATTGTGTTTCACTTTGCATGTTTTGACTTCCAAAATAGCTAGGTTATTCTTTTCGAATAACTAAGTTATTTTAAACACTCCACAGTCGTTCATATGTTGGAAGTAGGTATGAATCAAGACTATCATGAATCGGGTTTGTAGATGGCTAAATGGGTTTAGTCATGGCAATGGTTGCTACAACATTCATGAGTGCTCATAAGTTATGAGTATTGGAATAAACCCACGCTCACTTGTATCACTTCATGGAATTTATCTCGAGTGATCGTGAGATGGTAATATCATATAAATCTTCAAACCTAGAGATATGAGTTGTTACCTATGAGTTGGTTGTGCATTGATTGCACGTAAACGCATCAGTAACTTGATGTTATAAAACGTGCCTTTGTGTACAATTCAACAAGTAGTAGAACAAGCATATGAGTCGAAGTTTATCTGTTCCTTCTAGAAATAGAAGCAATATCTGGGCCCCTCGATGATTTTGTTGTGACCTATGTACCGGCCGATCAGAACTGAATTGATGTGTTCGATTAAGTTCTTTGTCAAACAAATCGAAAATCGGGAAACAAACTGCTGGACAATAAGTACGACGTTGTTCCATGTATTTGTACGGCTGATATCATGAGAACAGAGGATTATATGATCCATTATCTAATGGACAAGTCATTGACAAGATCAGAGTTCATCTACAAGGTCAGAGTTCGACAGAAGCTTTTGAGAGCTACGATTGCCAGTTGGTTCCTGAAGTCATACGCAATAAATAGTTTTAGACTTATCCAAGTGGGAGACTGTTGGATTAATGTCTAAGTCCATAACTATAATTGGTAAGACTTGACCTGACCCGGCATGGTCCATTTGGGTTGCATACCATCATGCACTTGGATAGACTATAATGAGAGAAATAAGACACTTATGGTTATTAATATATTATAAGTTCTAGTATATTAATAATAAGAACAATAAGATTATTTAATTAGTATTGATCAAGAGTTAATCTAGGATTAATTAAGTGATCAAAAGAAGACTAATTAAATATATGGGTTGATTGTGTAAATCATCCATACTTATATAGTGGGCTAATGCTCTATGGATAATCAAGTTGGGCTAAAACCCATAGGATGGTCCATGGATGCTCCATGGTGTATTTGAACCCATGGATCCAAGGAAATGGAAAGCCATGACAATTAAGGATTTACCCTAATTGTAACACTATAAAAGGATCTTATTCTTGACAAAAATCGGCCACTAGAATCACATTAGAAAGTGAAGAAGAGGGCTAGCCGATTTCATGAAGTGTAGAACTCTCTCAAGTTATTCTAAGTGTTTTGATGATTCTGATTCCATTTGAGGCTTCCACACTATTAGGGCTAGGCACTCAAGCTTCATGAAGACTTTCTAAATCAAAGAGGTATGTATTCTATCTTGTTACACTCATTATTTTGTATGCTAGATTAGGATAATACCTTGGATGTTATTATTTGCATGTATAATAGAGAAAACATAGATCCAAGGTATTTAGGGTTGCATGTACACTTAGGAGTGTTAGAATGCTCAAAACCCAACATATATGTTGATTCTTTCTTTATTTCTTGGCATTTAAGTAGATGCTTGTGCTCCGGACAGGCAGGTCGAGTTGCTCGACTAGCCTGGTTTTACGTGGACTGGTGGCCCTACCCCATTAAGCCCCCAACCTAATTGTTATGAAGCACTACCAATGTATAATAACTAAGATTTTTTGATTGCTTTTTCATTAGGCTCGGTTGATGATTTTTTGCTTGCCCAAGATTGATCATAGCAGTTGGCTTCCCGCCTTGTAAATCATGAATGCTTGTTAAATCTTTGTCAATTACGTCCTTTTATTATTTTCTCTTGATCGTCCATATCCCCTTTGCCATTTCTCATTTCTTAATCCTCGTAGACTAATTGAAAGAATGTCTTGCTTGATGATGCCCGCTATTCACTTGACTGTCAGCCATGAGCGGCTCTACCAGGTTAGTGTCAAGTATCATCTTGTTGGAGAAGACGATGTTTCTCTTCCCGCTGCTACATCATATCATAACATTTCATTACTTGAAAGAAGGTTTGACAAGACTTGAGTTGCCAAAGACATAGAGATTTCCAACTCTCTTCCTACAACACCTGCATCCAATTTTTATTACATCTTATGGAACATTATATGTAGAGCTTTTTATCCAGTATTCAAACGAGCCATGTATGAGAACACCTCATTAATTATTGTCGCACGTAGGATGCTACGTGATCAAAACTTGAAGAAACCTATCATAATGGTTGGATTTGTACAAAAATAACAAGGAATTGTTTTACAATAAAGTAGCTGATAACTCCAATCGTTGACCCAAACCGAGGCCCAAAAAGGTAGAAGCCCAATACTGCTGAGTACGGGGCATACTTCTCTATATGCAGCGCATACCTGCTGCATGGCTTGTACCCCTTCATTGATCAACCTGTTGGATTAGGTGTCTAAGCTTATAAATATAATTGGTATGTACTCGACCCGAGAGTAGCATGGTACATTTGGGTTACTTTCACCAGAGCAATTTGATAGGATGGATATTTGAGAAAGAGGTTATTTATGATTTATTAATATATTACAAGTATAATATATTAATTGTGAAATCATATTATTTAATTAGTATTGATCCAGAATTAATTTGCAATTAATTTAGTGATCAAAAGAGACTAATTAAATTAACGGGGGCTGATTATGTAAATCAGTGATATATATATATATATATATATATATATATATATATATATATATATATATATATATATATATATATATATATAATGTTTGGGATATTGATCCATGATGGGCTAAGTTTTATGTAAGTATTCATGAAGAGTTAGCCCACATGAAATATGGATCATAAGCTAAGTGTTTGATTAGGGTTTAGTCATGACTCTTGGAATCTTAGATTATATATGTGTTATCCCTTAGCCAAAATCGGTTACCCTAAGCATTCTATGAGTTCTAAGAGAACCCTAGCCGATTTTGGTGGTACTTAACCTCTCTCTCAAAGTCCTCCTTTGTTCATGGTGTTTGTGAACCATTTAAGGCAACACACTTGAGGTGCTAAGCTCTTGAAAGGCCAAGAACTACAACTACATCAAGAGGTATTCATCTAACTATGAGTTTTATATTGTATATCCTCTATTATATGCTAGTTAGGATGTGTGCTTTGGAAAAATGAAATTGCATGTATAATTAGAGAAAACATAGATCCAAAGCATCTAGGGTTGCATGTTCACCATAGGAGTGTTATAGTGCCCATAAGCCAACAGTGGTATCAAAGCTTAGGATTTTTTTTTTGTTATATTTGTTGCTTGTTAATTTTCAAAGCTGAAAAAATCGATCATTTGGCCTCTGACCAATGAACTCGTTGAGTACACGAACTAACTCGATGAGTCCACTTAGTAAAAGGGCAACTTGATAAATCATGATCATGCACTCATCGAGTAGAGGCTTCTGGATGTAGAATTTCGAGTTTTTGGCCAGAATTGGATTAGGATCATTACCAGAAACTGTTTTGTAATCATAAAAATCGTATTTTCTGATTTAGTAATAATGATCCTCATCTAATTAAAGGATAATTGTCAAATTTTAATATAATAAGATAATTATTTGTATTATTTGATATGAATTGCCTTGCTATGAGTTAGGTTAGATCAATCATGAATTATATGATAATTTTAATTATTATAATTGATCTAAATGTTTTAATGACTTCCATAACTTGTCCTCAAGTTATGGAACATGAAAAGTCTCATCTGTCACACCCCCAAACCGAGGATGGCGGAAACGTCCGGGGGTGGAGGACTTCATGTATAGCATCATAACCACAATTTTAATAGTAATTTAAGCAAACACAACCAACATATATATAATTGAAAAAGTTACACAACTTGTATGAATTACATGTTTCAAAATCAATTACAATATGTTGTCAAAATATGAAAAGTTTGACGCCTTAACGTCCCATCCTCAAAAGCACTTGATAGCCTGATTAGTGTTTTCCTGTGAATACAAGTTGTTTGAAAAGTGTCAACACAAAGGTTGGTGAGTTCATAAGCTTTTATTAATAAACTTAGTAGAAGTATTTCACATGTAAATGTCGCGTTTGTTTCAGAAAGATCCGATATTTTCCTTGAAATCCGAAAAATGTAGCCTTATAACCAAAGACTAGAATGTATGAGAAATCATCGTTTCTTAGTAGAAATGTTGTGAGTTTAAAATGTTATGGAAAGTAAATTTCTTTTATCAACCTAAAACCTACTTCGGTTTTATGACACCCCGTAAACTTCATGAATTGTTATCCCCCTAAGTGAGTCACTATAATCATACTGTGACTATGTGAACCTGCCACAACGTTTCTCAGGCGTCGCGAAAATGAAATGACATTTGTCACCCGTAGACCTGCAGGTCCCACTGTAGCTAGCAGCAAGGTGTGGGGTGTCAAACCCAATATAGATCTATATACAAGTATCACGTTCTCCCTCAAGGAGATTCTGATTATAACTACCAGGAATTATATCCCGCACTCGGACGTACGGGGAGAGAGAGAGTCTCACAACATAGGTTAACAAGTTTACGTGAAATGTGTGTGAATATAAATCTTTCTTGTATGGATGTACCCTTTTTGTACGAGTGCGTTGAGTGATGTATCATAAACTATACCTATTATAGTTTATCTAAAATGTATATAATATGTATGAATTCTTTTTATGGAAATGTATTAGTGTTGTGAATTTATCCAACTATACTTTTTATAGTTACATAATACGTGTTCTAAATGAATGAACAATATTTAATATGAATAACTTAGTTTCAGTTCACAATGATAAACTAACAAGGAAACACATTCAAATATTAGAACTTATGATTATACACTTTGCTCAACATATTACAAAGTGTTATGATATTTACATGTTGTTGGCTAACTTTAGCAATTCTGCCCAGTTTTGTAAAAATCACAGAAAAATCATACGAAGTCGAAAACTAGATCCGTAAATTTTGAGAGTTCACAAAATGTGTCTAGTTTACTCATAATTTTTATCACGATTTTTAATGACCTCCAACTTGGGTGAAAATGTCCATAATCACAGACTGGTCCGGATTGTTGTTTGAAATGATAGGCAGTTTTGTAAAAATCACCATAAATTGTAGAAAAATCGTATGGAGATGTGCAAGTAGTCATTTTAAAGCTACAAACTTGAACTATTTGCACCTTGTACAGTTTTGAAAACAAAAATGTTTAAAATGCCCAAAACAGTCCGTGAATGGAGTTGAACTTTTCTGATGAAGGCTGTTAGAAAATTTTAATTATGTTCTTAGTGTTTTAACTTGTATCCCCCCCCCCCCCCCTGAAAACTTGAGAAAACATGAAAATGTAGGGGTATGAACTCACCTTAAGTGATTTCAGTAGATGATTGTTGAAGAATGGAAGTGTTTAATTCAAGAACACTTGGAGATGCCTTGAAGGTTTTCGAGAATCTAACATCATAGTTAGGGAGTTTGTGTAAGCAACCAAAGATTTGAGTAGAATGAAGTGAAATAATAATAGGGAGGATGAATTTTTACTTACTAAGTGTGGAAGAACACTTGAAATCAGCCTTGGATCTCGAAAATTTGTGTAGAAGAGTTTGAGAGAAAAAGTGGTGTTTGTTACTTAGTGGAATGAGAGAAATGAGAGAAAATGAGGAGTGTGGTTGTTTGTTCCAGCTCAAAAACGTGGGAGTGAGTGAAATTTGAGTGTAAGGGAACATTGAAGTGACATAGGTAAGGTGGGGAGGTATGGCTGGTCATAGAGTGGGTGTGGGGTGGTTGCTTGTGTCATAAGTTAAGGCAAAGTCAGCACTCTACCTTAAATAAATCCCCCATTAGATCTTTATTATTTAAATAATGATTTTCATCAAAATATGTTTAAATTATGAATATTTAGAGTTTATTATGTTAAAATATAATTTCTGGAGAATATCCCGCTTTAAAATCACGAAAAATGGGCTTAAATGTTAAAAATATCAAAAATGGGCTAAAAGTGACAAAAATGCGAAATCTGGCCGAGGCTCGGCCCTCTTATGCTGAACCGAGAGAGAGGGAGGCAGAAACCGAGAGAAGAAGAAGAGAGAAGGGAAGGAACCGAGAGGGGAGAAGAGGGAGAGAAGGAACCGAGCGCGCGAAGAGAACCGAGAGGAGAGAAAGGGAACCGAGCGCGGAGGCGGACCGAGAGGCACCGAGAGTGGAGGCGGACCGAGAGGCACCGAGAGGGACCGATCGCTCGGTTGGTCTCGGGTCTCTTAGCCACCAGAGGCTCGGTCTCTGGTCTCTTAGCCACCAGAGGCTCGGTCTCTGGTCCTAAGAAGCCTCTCATTCCGGTTTCGGTTCCTAAAGCCTATTTTTCTCATTTTCGCCCCGTTTTAAGCCGTTTTTGACCCGGTTAAGGGCCGAAATGACCCGAATGATTCCAAAAAGTTACGAGAAACTTTTGAGAGAGATTTGGGAGAGATTTCTCACACTTGGAGAGATTTGGGAGAGATTTGACATTCTTGGAGAGATTTCTCATACAAAGAGATATTTGAGAGAGGTTTCACATACTTGGAGAGATTTGAGGGAGATTTGACATTCTTGGAGAGATTTCTCATACAGAGAGATATTTGAGAGAGATTTGACATTCTTGGAGAGATTTCTCATACAGAGAGATATTTGAGAAAGATTTCACATACTTGGAGAGATTTGAGAGAGATTTGACATTCTTGGAGAGATTTTTCATACGAAGAGATATTTGAGAGAGATTTCACATACTTGGAGAGATTTGGGAGAGATTTGACGTTCTTGGAGAGATTTCTCATACAGAGAGATAGTTGAGAGAGATTTCAAGTGTGGCATTAGTGAGTGTTTGGTTCCGTAATGCGAGTCTCTTGAGCCCCGTTAAGTCATGATTAAGGATCCCACGCACTCTTAATGAGTGTGCAACATGGTTTTCGTCAGTTTAGTTCATTGATTAGTACTAGGGCTTAGGAAATTTTTAACACAAGACTTTTCTCAAGTGATGTTTTCCCATTAATATAGCAAGTTATACAGTATGAACATAACACAAACCCTAATACACAAGGTTTAATAGGGTTGACCGGCTTGACCTGATGACTTGACTTGACTCAAGATTGACGATTGTCACATCATCCATTTAAATAACATTACCTCATAGGTTATGGAGATCAAGAGTTTTGGAGAGTTACAAATTTGCCATCAATGTTTTGGAACTTAAAGGTTTTAAGGAGTTACAAAAATATGTCATCAAATTTAGAACTCAAAAGGTTTTAAAAATTTATGGAATCCAAAAGTTTTCAAGAGTTTCAAAACGTGCCCTCAAGTTTCGATATTTGAAAAGTCTCAAATCATGAAAAACATTAACTCTTGTAATTTAACGGTTTCAAAAGATGCAACTTTTGGGTTCATAACTTAAAAATTAATTAAATATTTTAGTTTTGAATTTTTAATAACTTAGATGCTTTGAATAGTTCAATTACACAATTATGGACTTTATTAATAGTTAATTAAATGTTTAATTAAAAGAGTATTATTAAATCCATAATTATATGGTTTAAGTTTAAGAAAATCAAGAATATAATTTATTAATAGTTTAAACCATCAAGTACTTTAAAAGTTTAAAATACACCCTTATACTATATAAAATTAAAAGGTTAATATATTATATATGTATAAGTGAAAGGTCAATCTTACCGTTAGTAGGCCTCATTCACGAAGCCAGTCTATAAAGGGGGGGGGGGGGTGTATAAGGTTAGTGCCTATAAAATGGTGGTTTAATGGGTGTCCGCTCTCACTCACTGCTTCCTTGACTGGTGGAGGGTCGTTAGCCGAACGGCTAGGATAGGATACTAAACCCTCATTAAAACTATAATGAATTATAAAGTAACTAAACCTTTATAAATTCCCAATCTTAGTTAATTTAGGAAAAATGTGAATTTGGTGGTAACCCATGAAATTTCACATTGCACCTTATTAGTTGTTAGTGGAGCATATGTGGTTAACCAACACACTAACCGGAAAATTGATTGGATGATTTGTAACATTGAGTGTACCAACCTAATTTGCATGGTTATTCACACCTTGCTTGTGATCCTTGGCATCCCAGTAACAAACTTGAAGGGCATAATGGTGATTTAAACATGCAATTGAAAAGTTCAATAAATCTCAAAGAATCTAGGAATTTCAATTCATTTAAAACCTAAAATTCATTTTCGTTTTTCATGGTGGAAATTGGTAATCGTCATTTACCTACCTTCAAATATTTTGCAATTGGATTATGACATCCCTCTTCCGAATTGTAAATATTGTGTTAGGTCCTAGCCTTAATATTTCATGTTGGGTGTTAAATTAATGACTTAAATCAACTAACTTGAATGTCTGTCATGTAGATGTCTAGTTCAGACAACTATGGCCTTCCCGAATCTTATGGAAAAAGCTTTCCACGTGAAGATGACATTCCTTAATATCATACTTCACTTGCTCCACCTCCTTGAGTTATTCTCCCTAACTCACAAGTTCAAAGACTTGAAAAGTTCAAGGTCAGTCAAGCCCTATTGGCTAGCAAACACCAAGATAGAAGGTCTGTGTGTGCACATGTCTTAGAGATGAAGTCACACATTGAGAGACTGGGAATGTTGGGAGTCATTGTGTCAAGGAAGTTAGCTGTTGACTGCGTTCTTCAATCACTTCCTAAGTCATATGGTTAGTTCATTAAAGACTACTATATGACAGACCGCGATATGTCCCTTATCAATCTTACCTATTTGCTAATTGATGCTGAATTAGCAATGATTTGGCGCACTGGTAATGCAAATTTGAATGGAATATCTACTTCCCAAACTTCAATGGACATTGACAATGGAAACACTGGAAGTCTAGAAAAGTCTTCTCATCCCAATGGGAAAGAAGCAAAGAGAAAGGCTAAGTCTGTGATTGTCCCGTGTACCATTCCAAAGGGGCTTGTTTGTTTCTATTGCCAAGAAAAGGGACATTGGAAGAGAAGCTGCCCTGAATACCTGAGAGATCTAAGAGATGATAGAATCAAATTCTATGGTTCTACTTCATGATCAAATGAAGCTTAAAGGAAAGACATGCAGAGTCTGATCGCGAAGAGATGGATTTTGATTGCA
The DNA here is from genome assembly GCF_052625555.1 of Lactuca saligna. NCBI lineage: Eukaryota > Viridiplantae > Streptophyta > Magnoliopsida > Asterales > Asteraceae > Lactuca > Lactuca saligna. Next base: position 4,479,794 of record NC_136419.1, read on the forward strand.
TGGTTTGATGATCGGATTTTTGAGCTGATGCTAGGAGTTATGATAAATTGTTTAGGAATATATAACAACTTTGTTTTCATTTGTAATTGCATTGTAAGGAAAAGTTTTACCGCTGTTTTATAAATAAATAGCTAAATTTGATTTTATCTTATTTATATTTCCTTGCAATGACATTTTTGAAAATTAATGGTAGTATGTTTCTATTTTTTAGCAATATGGATTTGATTCTTTCGTTTGTGGTAGTGTCATAATTTACCAAATAAGGAAAGATTCTCATCACCCAAGTTTCTGTTGAATAGAAACTTGGAATCATGCAACTTGTATTGTATGATGGATGAGAACCTTCATCTTTGGGAAATTAAGACTAATTCCTTGTTCACATGTATATGTGAGTCAAGTGAAGGACTAGGGGATCGGGTATACTTGGTTGTGCACTGCTTAGGTCCACCACAAAGAACGATAAGACTATTCATTATGATTTACTAAAAGTTTAGTAAATATGGTTATACTTACAAGATTAAGTGTAATTCTGGATCATTGAAAAAGTTTCAACGTGTGGCAGAACGAATAAGAAGAATCAAATAGGCTAAAAGATAAAAGTTTCTCCAATCTAAAAAAGAAAGGAGAGTACTTGAGTATCGTGTTTTATGATTATTATAGTGATTATGAAACCATATCACAATTGATCCTCTAAGGACATCTTAGTGCACTTGTGTGGCTAAGAAGAGGAATCACGAACTGTTGAAATGGTATAATCAAAAGGTGAATCATACTTCGTTCCAAAATCAATTCTTAGAGTCATACTCCAAGATTGTAACTTGAGTGACATAATCTTAAGAAAGGTCTACAACACTAATCAAATGTAGAGTATAATGTTTCTTACTCTTGTACATTTGAAATTGGTAATTTGTAATGTCTTGGATAAGACAAAGACAAACTAAGACCAATTATGTAAAGTTTTTTTTCTTGATAAGAAACCGCACTTATTCTTTTATATTTGTTGTCAAGTAATGTTTCTTGACAAAGAGAATCTTATCTGTCAAGAGGTCAGTGGGAGTCATAAAGATCTTGAAAAGTTTGGAGAACTAATCAAGAGTAAACCCATTGTTAATCACTTGCACACGACTTGAGGTTTGTAACCTATCGTGTTGACATATTCTTGTTTCCGTACCCATTCCAGTTGAAGTTGACTATACACGTGAGTTCTATGAGTACTCAGTTGCTTGCATAACAACTTGGAAGCATGGTAGGCCCTTGTGCTGCCAGGTGGCAATAAATTAAGATTGAACAAGTTAAGTCCATATGAGTTTGGATTTGTCACTAACCTTATCTTGTGATTATGGTTATGAAAAATTCACATCGATCGGAACAAACACACCATAAAATTTAAGTGTCATAAGGTTTCTCTCCAATTCATGAAAATTATTGTGAGGAAACACTTTCACTAAGTAGATTTTAAGGAGATAGCAATTGTGATATTCTCATTCTCAAATTTGATTATAATTACATCATCCCTCTTTGTAGTTCGAATTGTAAGAAATGACAAAAGGTCTAAACATTTGAGAATTATTGTTGTAAGTTCCAAAATAGTTTAGCCACACAAGTGGGCTATCTAAGAAAAGATGTATGAGTTTGAGAAGCCTAGATAAAGTCTTATCAAAGCATCTTGTAGCAAAAATCTGAACTTTGGTAAGAAAGTCAACAAGTATTGATTTCTAGTAGTCCATTTTATTTATGGGTACATGTCAAAGCTAGTGGGAGCATAAGTGTTATGATAGTAAGATAGTAATTATTATGCTAGTGGGAGCATAATTATTATGGTACGTGTTGTGAGTTAGTAATGTTAATTATAGAAAAAAAAAGTTTCAATTCGCAAAGTTGCAGGGTTTGAAAAGTTGTTTTGCTATAATTAAGGGAGAGGAACTTATACTTCATTTCAATTCTAAAAGTTTATATAGAGATTTTAATCAAATTTATTCAAGGACATATGTGAATATTATGTTGAAAAGATTCGACATAAGGAAATTCTATATATGGAAATGTTATAGCTAGAGACTGGTAAAGTATCAGGTTTGTATGTAAGACATTATGAATCATGTCTCATATGCTTCGAATATAGGATCGATTGCATATGCTATAATATTATCATGTTCTAATTTTCCAAATACATAGGGCATTAAGAAAGAAAAAGGACTAGAACCGGATACAACTAAAGTTATTAAACAACTGTCACAAACGATCTGAGGTTCGCTAAGGATTGGTTGCTTAAGGACAGTTGGAAGTATTGTAATGAATGGACCATATTGATATGATTTTGATTCGATATGATTCTATTAAAAATGGATAGTCATATGGCATTTATGGAAAAGTTTTCATAATGGGGGTTGTTGCATATCGAGAATCTGTGAGTAAGTTAGAAACTTTTATACAAGAAGGATGTTCAAAGGAATATGCTTTGAATATGAGACTCCGAATCTGTGGAATTGTCTTGTAACAATCTCCAATGGAAAGTTTTGTAATTGGAAAAGTCTTTGTGACTTGTGTACATAGTCATTACAAAAGGATCATTGCATATATGCTTAGAATCTAACAAATTCCAGTAAGGGGTAAGGACTTGGTATTCTTACACTTACGATAAGGATTTGGAATTGTGAAATGAGTGTCATTGGAAATGTTTACAATTGTTGTATTTCACAAAGTAAGGACCATATGTGAACATAGTGTGCATGCTTGGAGCATGGGATAACTATTGTTTTAATTCAAGTATTAAGTTGATTAATCGAAACATGCTACAATGAATAATGCGCAATCAATGTGGTGATTAAATAAAAGCTGTTTTATTTATATTCAAAAGTTTTGAGATCATATTGGATTCGATTATTCTTGTGTTTCACTTTGCATGTTTTGACTTCCTGAATAACTATATTATTCAAACCATCCACAATCGATCATACTTTGGAAGTAGGTATTGAGGAAAGATTGTCATGAATCCGTCTGTAGATTGTCTAAAGTGTTAGACATAGCACAAGTCTACTGTAGTATTCATGAGTACTCCTGTAATAAGATTTGAGTATTAGATTAAACCCACGCTCATCTGAATCACTTCATGGATTTTATCACGAGTGATTGTGAAACGATAATATCTTATATTCTTGAAACGGAGAGATATGAGTTGCAGTTTACAAGTCGGTTGCACCTTGACATATGTAAACGCACTAGTAACTTCATGTTATAAAACATATCGTTGTGTGTGATTTGATGAGTAAATAGAGCAAGCATATGAGTCGAAGTTTATCCGTTCCTTTTACCCAATGTGGGATAAAAGTGATATTTGTGGGCCCCTTGATGATTTAGTGATGACAACCCTAAGTACTTGGCCAAGCTTGGATTGATTTGATTTGTTCAATTAGTCGGTCGTCATAAATCGAAAATCGGGAAACAAGACATGAACAGAGAGAATGATTATAATCCATGTCTCAGTTCAAACAATATCTATAACGAAGGAATATATGATCCCTTATCTAATGGACGCGTCATTAACTAGGTCATAGTTTGATAGCGGATTTTAAGAGCTACGATTGCTAGTTGGAATTTTGGAGTTGTCATTGCATTAATAGTTATTAGACTTATCCATGTGGGAGACTGTTGGATTAGGTGTTTAAGCCCATAACTATAATTGGTATGTAGTCAACCTGAGAGTAGCGTGGTCCATTTGGGTTGCCTTCACCAAAACAATCTGATAGGATGGATATATGAGAAAGAGGTTATTTATGATTTATTAATATATTACAAGTATAATATATTAATTATGAAATCATATTATTTAATTAGTATTGATCAAGAATTAATTTGGAATTAATTTATTGATCAAAAGAGACTAATTAAATTAACGTGGAATGATTATGTGAATCAATGATATGTATAGTGTTTAGGCTATTGATCCATGATAGGCTAAGTTTTATGTAAGTATCCGTGAGGAGTTAGCCCACATGAGATATGGATCATAACCTAAGTGTATGGATTAGGGTTTACCCATGACTTTTGGAATCCTACACTGTATATGTGTTATCCCTTAGCCAAAATCAGTGACCTTAAGCATTCTAAGAGTTATAACTGATTTTAGTGTGCTCCATACTCTCTCTCAAAGTCCTCCATTGTTCATGGTGTTTGTGAACCATTTGAAGCATCATACTTGAGGTGTTATGCTCTTGAAAGGCCAAGAACTACAAACTACATCAAGAGGTATTCATCTAACTTGGTTTTTATATGGTATATCCTCTATTGTATTCTAGTTAGGATGTATGCTTTAGAAAACTCAAATTGCATGTATAATTACAGAAAACATAGATCCAAAGCATCTAGGGTTGCATGTGCACAATGGGAGTGTTATAGTGCTTAAACCCCAATAGTATGGTGCTCGACATCCTCTTTCTCAATGATTAGTTTTTATCTTTTTAGATGCTTGTTTCCCTGCTAGTTTTTATCTTGCTTCATTTACCAGTGCACCCTTTCCATCATTTCTTTCCTTAAGGATGCTTGTTTCCCTACTAGTTTTTTGAACAAAGCTCTTAGTTTCAAACCGTTTGTAAAAGAAGCAATTACCATGTTGTTTGACTTCTTTGGGGTGTTTAGTGTGGCTTTGTTGAATTTTTGAATGAAGGCACTGATTAATTCATCTTCTCTTTGTTTACATCCCAAGACAGCTTGCACGTCTGCTGTGTACCTTCTTTGTTGTACGAAATGGCCAATGAATTCTTCTCGTAATTGATTGAAATTGCTTATGCTTTCTACCGGTAAGCTTTGTACCATAACCATGCTGCTCCCGATAGGGTAGTTGGGAAGAAAATTTACCAATATTTTCCATCAAGGTAATAGGCGTCTATCGTCTATTTATAGTTCTCTATATGGTTATCGCCACAGTGTGGCAGTGGTAACAGCCCAAGCCCATGTATTTTTAGGGTTTCTCCCATATTTAAGCCCTTCACTCCCATTTTAGGTCATTTATTTCAGCTTCAATCTCCTCATTCCTAATTTTGAGCTTGGTGACTTTATCTTGAGGTTATTTCCTTCATTTGGTAAACTTGGAGAATGAAGTGGTTTATTTTGGTGCAAGGAAGCAATGAGCAAGCTTGGATCTAATATTTTCTTCAGATTTCTGAGTTAATAGAGCTAAAATTTCATACCTTGTCATTTGTTCTTCTTGTTTCAAGTATGAGCACAATTTTGGATGTTTTGGTCCCATTCTTGAGGGTTCTTGGAGTTTGGGGAACTCTAGAGCTTGATGTGGTGCTTATCTAGTCATGAACTTTTGAGATAACGAGAAAAAGGTCTTAGCTTGAGTATTCTAAGCCCCATGGTTGAGTTTTGGTCATATTAAGGATTTAAGGACTTAAGGCTTAAGATTTTTTGTTATAGTGAGGTCCTAATGGATAAAGTTGGAAACTTTATCCATTAAGTCAGTATGGAGAAGTAGTTTTGGAAGTATGAGCTTAGATCTAAAAGGATTAAGCTCTTAATGAGAAAATGGTGATTTTCTGGTGGCCACGACCTAGCGAAGTCAAAATTCCCGACTGGCTTGTCATGGCATTGCCACGGCGAGGGCAAGGAGGACCACGACGTGGCAATGCCCTGCATGTTGGCTATTTGAACTTGTGACCCCCACGACGTGGCCATGGAGGGCCACGACGTGGCATTGACCTTAACCAAGTTTCACCGTTGACTTTTGTGTCCAGTTTGACTTTAGGTCGAACTTGAGGGATTTGGACTGCTGATTAAGATTCTACATGGTTTGGTGATTAGTCGATTCGTGGGAGCTATTAGTCCAGAAAGGGAAGCGCGTCTCAGTGTTTCGGGGTTTTTCTTTCAGGCGTGTTTACCTCACTATACCCGTGCATTGAAGGAACCAATGCTAGACCACTAGTTTTGGTTACCATTTATTAGAAGGATACCCTATGGGTTGTATGTAGCCACATAGGATAGACTGAGAACTCTTGATCTAGGCTTTCTTGCCTTTTCCTTGTTTGATTGTGGCTCTAGAGTAGGATCATCCATTCGGGTGTCTATCTCACTTTTGGATACATATGGTTACGTGTTCCGTGTGAACGCATCACGAACTAGTAATTGCGTTTAATATTTGTGCCATTGAAAAATCGGGTGTCTATCATAGCCATTCATGACATGTACTGTCTTCCAATGGGTGATATTCCTATGAATTTACCTAAGAAAAGTTGTTATGGGTTTGCTGGTATTAAAAAGTAGATGAATTAGCTTTTTATGACTAGGATTAGACTTGTTAATCTCAGATAATTTTTAGAAAAAAGTATTGATTCAAGTTCTATGATTAGATTGAACTTTTTGGTTACATATGTGACCATCATGGTTGATGGTCCAAGTATCGGTACATGCAACCAATTTTTTTTTTTGAAGAAGTATCCATTAAAGATCTTGATTGGTGTGGTTTTCTGATTGGTTATTTAAATCAGAGTAAAAAATTGTTGAAATTTGAATCAAATGCAAAAGATATCAAGAGTTCTCTTGGATTTGTTTAATTTCTAGTGGTAAGTTTAAATACAATGCTTTTTTCATTTTTTTTTAAAATTATATATATATATATATATATATATATATATATATATATATATATATATATATATATATATATATATATATATATATATATATATATATATATATATATAGGAGTAGGATCAAATGAGAACTCCAAAAAGGTTGAGAACGCGAGAACAAAGCATATGCATTTGTGATTCCATATATTCATTTATGGAGAAATGATATATTTTTACGCCTTTAATTTCAATTGAAAAGAAAAAGCATATTCATTTTGATTACCCGTAAAAATTTATTATTTCTCCACAAATGAATATATGTAATCACAAATAAATATACTTGTTCTCGCGTTCTCAACCTTTTAAGTGTTCTCATTTGATCATTTCCCTATATATATATATATATATATATATATATATATATATATATATATATATATATATATATTTCATGTTATGTAGTTAGTGTATCTTCTTTGCACCAAGGCATCTTCAGAATCATTGGATAGGGTATATCATGCATCGTCTTATTGGTCTCCAACAAAAGTTAAAGATAAATTGAAAGAAGATTTTAGTAATGGAGGATATGAAAATGTTGAAGTCATAATAACATATGAACAATTTATTGACGATGCAAAAGCTAAAGATTCAGAAACATAAACAGATTTATCTTTTTTTTTTCTTTTCATTTTTATGAAATATTTATTTTTTATAATCTTATTTAATTGTTTTTTAATACTTTAATTTTTAGATTAAGAACATATTACTCTTGCTAATGTTATGGGAAGAAAAATGTAATTGAAAAAGATGAAAGAGAATGAAGAAAACATATATCCTTCTGTTGTTATGAGGATAAAAAATGAATAATGACAAGTTGAAAAAGAATACTCCTTTGAAAAAAAGGAACAAAATTTCAAAGCAAAAAGCAGAAGTTGAACAAGCTAGAAGGTAATTTTTTATTTTTTTAATTGATTTTTATGTTTATTTACATTTATAATTTATAATAATTTCTATTATTTTGTATCATTCTGTTAAGGGCGTGTTCAGCAAAACTAGCTGGTAGCGGGTAGCTTGTAGCTTGTAGCGTTTTGTTAAACGCTACATGAAGTAACATTTGGATTTGGAGCATTTTGATTAAACTAAATGCTAGAAGCTTATAGTGACAAACAAGACTTTTTGTTTTAAACAGAACGTTTTGTCAAACGCTAGAAGGTAGAAGCTCTCAAATGCTCCGTGCCGAACATGCCCTAAATAAAACAATATTGTTCAAGAGAAAACAATTAAGAATGAAATTAGAGATGATGGTACATTTTTTTTTTTGTTATTTAAATTGATTTTTATTTTTATTGACCTTTATAATTTAAAACAATTGTTATTCTTTTGGATTATGCTGACAGAGAAAAAAAAGTTGTTGAAGAGAACATAAATGAGGATCAACAGAGAAATGATGGTAAGTTTTTTTTATATATTTTTAAAGATTGATTTTTTTATGTTTATTGACTTTTATAATCTAAAACAATTCCTATTTTTGTGGAGAATGTTGATAAAGAAAAGAAATTTGTTCAAGATAACATAAATGATAATGAAATGAAAGATGATGGTATGTTGTGTTTTTTCTAATAATTTTTAATATATAATTTGTAATTTTAATGTAATTGATTTTGATTAATTTGATAATGTCAATGAAGATTGGATGGATAGCGGTCCTTCTATTCCTCGATTTGATATTATTCTTGATGGTTCATAGTCTTTAGAGGTATATATGTTTTTGAATCATATTCTGTGTGTATCATTTTTTTAATTATTTCTTGAATTTAGTGTTAGTTTTCAGGATTTGAAGGAGAAGATAGATTTTCTTTTTAAAATTTATAGTTGTTTGAAGCTTACTATTGATGATTGGATCAATCTTGCTCAAAATCAGTTCTCAGGCAACCAAGAGATTTTGAAGTATGTTGCAAGACGTAATGCGCAATTTAACAAAGTTCATAAAAATCTTGTGTTATTTTCTGGTCAAGTAAATCAACATGTTAAAGTTTCTAAGGAGTCGTCAAATGTTGGACAACAAAATGAAGTTGTTCAAGTTTCTGTGGAATTAAGAGTTGTTCAACTTGATCAACTGTTAATGACACAATTTTTTAATCATCCTATGGTTCAGGAACAGTTGGAGGTATTAATGAAAACAAGTGAAGCTTTGGAAGACGATAGTATTAAGCCAAATAAAATGTTGAACCATCTAATTGTTTAAATCAATTTCATGATACTGATGCTATTATTTCAAACCCTTCAAGAAAGCCTTCTCCTATTTTTCAGATCTTGTTTTGGTTATCGGTGAATCTTCCACAAGGAATGTAGGTAAAGTTGTTGGATTAAAAATGTAGGTGTAGTTGAAAACATTACTAATGGGAATTTGTATACATTGGTTTAGATAAAGATTTTAGAACTCCTAATGATCCAATTCATCTTAATAGTTTTATAGAGAAGATTAAGGAATCAATCATTTTTTCTCCAATACCAATACAGTCTTATAACATCAATGCTAAGCCAAGTAGACCAAAAAGAGATTTACAACCTTTTCTAGAACTTTGTTCGCCTCATCATAAAAAAAGATTTAGATACAACTAAACGTGTTTCACGTTTGGAAGAAAGGGTTGCGGGTTCTCTGTTTTTGGCCATTCATAATCCCAGGTGTTTCCTTATTGATTTTTTTTAAAATTTAAAATATATTTTTTATAATGTTATTTTTTTTAGTGAAAAGGGTTATGAATCTTCCAATGGATTTTTTTTATAAGATCTGTGATGAAGTGTCTCATACCGGGTTGTAGGATTCACAAATATGTAACTGATTCATGGTCTGCTTTTATGAATGATCTTGAGAAATATAAAGGTCACACTACACGTTTAAGGTTTTTCATGTCTTGTTCACTTATGGTATATTCCATATTATTATGTTTTATTTTTAATTTATATTTTATATTTTCTAACCCTTTTCATTTTTAAGTTAAATATTGTTTTCAAGAAGATGGACAATATTAATGCACAATTTTTCAATAGAATTCAAAGTCATGTGGAAAAGTTTCTCCGTGTTGAAAATTTACGTGTTAATTTGGTATGTTAATTATTTATATTTCAATGTTGTTAACTATATATATATATATATATATATATATATATATATATATATATATATATATATATATATATATATATTACTTTTGAATATTTTATATTTTCAAAACATGTGTTCTTTCCTATTATCAGGAAATAAGATTACTTTTGGGTTGTTTTTGATTTAGTCAATGAAAGATAGAAATGATTGATAATGATATTACTACAGGATGGATCCCTTCAAAATATCAGGTTTTTCTTGACAATTTGGTAATTTTTTTTTCAAACATTTACTTTTTTTTAACTAATAAAAAAATTGTTTATTTAGAAAACAATTTTTTAACAATATTTGACGATTACGAATCATCGTCGAGTCAATTCATTCAAAATAATGAAGATGAAAAGGTCTGAGGTGGAATCGCAGACCAAAAACAGTGATGTTGACTGTAGGTTATTTCTCATGAGACACATGTAATTATATCGTGGTGGTGGAGTGGAGAAGATTGATGTTGATATATTGTCTGAGTGTACCAGTCAAAAGATGCAATCAGTCGACATGAGGAAGAAATATGTTGGTAAGATTTTGTTGTCAGATTTGAATTTATGCAAACCTTCTTTTGTTACTACTTTAGAGGATTAGGATAAACTGAAAACCTACAAGAGGAAGAAGATTGTTATGAAACTATTTTGGTTATTTGTGATTTGCTTAATAAAGATGGAAAGGTTTGAGATGGAGTGACAGACATAAAACAATGATATTGATTGCAGGTTATTTCTCATGAGACACATGGAAGTATATCGTGGTGGTGGAATGGAGAAGATTGATGCTGATATATTGCATGTGTGGACCGATAAAAAGATGCAATTAGTGTACACGAGGAAGAAATATTTTGGTAAGATTTTATTGTCAGATTTTGAATTTGTGCAAACCTTCTATTATTACTACTTTAGAGGATTACGATAAATTGACAATCTACAAGAGAAAGTAGATTTACACTGAAGGTTATTTACATGAAGTTGACGTGAGGGTTGAATCAATAGGTGTTCTTTGATCAGTGGTTGTTTCTTGTTTTGAAACTATTTTGGTTATTTGTGATTTGCTAAGGAAGATTATATAAGTATCCTTGTTTCTTTTGTGTTTAGAATTCTTATATATGTGTTTTTTTTGGATGATCACCAATATATGGTAAACTATGATCCACTTATACTATGATACTAAAGATGGTTTTTAATTTTATATTCTAAGTAATACTAAATATCCTTGTTTGTTTTTGTGTTTAGAAGTTATATGTATGTTCTTTTTGGAGGATCGTAAACTATGATCTACTTATGCTTTGATACAAATGGTTGTTTATAATGGTTTTGATTCAAATTATCCACAAAAAAAAAGATAAATACTTTCTCAGTTAAAGAAAATTAAAATAGATAAATGTTATGTATTTTAGTTTGTGACCCAACTGGTTTTTAAACATTCTACAAGTTTAACAGTGATAGATTATCTATGTTTAGTTTGTGGTCCAATGAGTTTTTAAGACAAATACTTTTATATATGAATCCTTAATTCAAAATTATATATTTTTTTGAACTATATTTTATTCATCGTTTAATGATGCAATTTTATTACTACAAACTTTTATTTGATTTTTATAAATTAAATTCCTTACATTATATAAAAAATTTCATGTATAAAAAATTACATTATATAAGAAATCACACTAATACTTTTTAACCTTTAATAATTTTTGTCTTAAGTTAAATAATTAATTTTTTTTTAATCAAATGTTTTGCATTAAAAAATTATTTCTATATAAAGATTCAAAAAGAACATACCATTTAGAACATAATTTTAATTAAATTATCAAACAATTTTATTAAAAGCATTGATGCATAAATTAATGAACCAAAATTATTTGTTATTATGAATCAAATTTCAAATCTTATTAAAAAAATTATATTTAGTTTCTCTTGTTGTTCAGCTCCCATCAAATTCTCAATAACTTCTTTGTTGTTCGTTGATTTTGCGTTTTTTGTTTCTTTATCAACATTTTTCATCTTCTCATTCATTTTATTTTTGAACAAGATCAATTTGTCAAAAGCATCCACTAACCTATCGATTAAGAACTACATTGCAAATTCTAATTCCCATATAACATATTGAATTTCTAACTTCTTTTTTGCATGTATGGATATTTTATATTATAAATATGTGTGTATCATGGTACCACATCTTTTGTCCATCTCTTTGTCAAATATGCTTTTGGATAACTTTCCACACCTTCCATTCTTAAAAACATAGAAACAATGTCTGCATAAATTTTCCGTCAATTCAAATCTGAAGCAAGAAAAAAATAAGTTTTTGATCCGATTTAAAAAGTTTAACCTGTAAAAAAGATTAAATAATCAACATAAGTTATTTTAATAAGAGTAATATAATTGTAATTTATAACAAACCTCAAATTGTCCATGATGTTTTGGATGATTGTTTGTATCTTTTATATTAAATCTTTTTAGTTCTTCTGATTCTTCTAATGTTAGTGACATACAACTAACCATTAATGCAAGAATCTATGATTGAATACAAAAAAGAAAACATTTCTTGTGAAGAATTCAACTGCTTCAACTTCAAATTTCAATCCAGTTTAAATTCCAGTTTTGTGTATCTTGAGTTATCATCATTTTTTCTTTGAATGCATCTTTATCCTTCTATTGCAATACCAAAATGAGTTGAAAATTCAATCAAATGCAAATCTACGTTAGAGAGTAGCCTGTAAAAATAATTTTCAACTTCAGATCCTGATGTAATCCTCATCAATCCAGAGAAGGAGCATTCTTTGAAATAAGTGGGAATCCAAAGATCTCTCATTTTGTACGTATCGTTAAACAAATGTTTTTCCATGTTGATTCAGAATCCTCTTTGAGTATTGTTTCATTCCAAATGAGATTGTTCAACTTTTTCAAAACATCTCTTTTTTCCATATGACTTCCCAACTGCATCTATATATATATATAAAATTAAAAAAACATCTATATTAAATAAAAAACATTCTATAATATTGTTCTAACATTGTCAGTAAATTTTTGAGATATGTGTCACATATACAATCTATGTTTTGCACTCTTGAATACTACCGATACTGCTTGTAAAATTGCAGCATCTTGATATGTTACAATTACATTTGGCTCTTTGAGAAATGCTTTTTTGAGAGCATGTGATAGCCATGAGTAAGATTCAATATTTTCGCTTGAATGTAACCCAAATCTAAAAGTTATGCATCGTTTATGACTATTTATACCACTAAATGGTATAAAAATCATCTTATATCTATAAAACAAAGAAAGAATTCTTTTGTTGTAATGATGTAAAATATATTTATTTAACATTTTAATATTATTAAATTATGCAACTCATATTTTTATTGATTCGAATATAATTATTGTTGTTGATAGATTAAAATTTATAAAATTAATGATTCTAAAGACAACGATTCAAAAACATAATATAATGATTCACATAATAATGATATAAATTTGCCCTAATTAAAGATAATCATTAAATGATTCAATAAAAAACTATTAATAATCAAAATTTAGAAAATGATTCAAAATTATAAGTAAACTAAGTATTCATGTACTGTTTGAATCTTTTAATTTAAATGTTAAATTAAATAATAATATGAGTATTATTATTTTTTTTTATAGAAATTTAAAAATATAATTCTTATTTTACTATTGATTTAAAAATTAATGATACAAAATTGCTCTAATTAAAACTAATGATTCACTATTATAATATTTATAAATACAATAATTCAAAAATATAAGTAAATTATATAGACACTTACTTGTTTGTTCTGTAAGTTGTATCAAAAGCAACAACATCTCCAATGACAATATAGTTTCTTTTTGCTTCTTCATCTTCTCAAACAATTCAGTCAATTCTCGATTACTTCCAACACTAAGGGGGTGGTTGGTACAGGGAAATGAGATGAGGGAAATGAAATTGTGTCTATTTCCCTTGTGTGTTTTGCATTAAAATGTAGAAATAGAGAAAAAAATTGGATTCCATTTCCGTGAGTTTATTTCTCTATTATTTGGAGGGAAAATGTGAGAATTGAGACATTAAAGCCTCCCCATAAGAGAAAAAAAAAACGGAGATTTGAAAATCAAAGAAGGCTCTGTACAGTTTGAGCCCAACACACACTTTTTTTTCTTTTCTTTTTCTTCTTTCTGCATCGATCTTCTTTTCCCGTTCCACCTTCGATTTCAACTGGACGTCACCTTCTGCCTTCGATTTCATCTTTGATTAGTGATTGGACATCGACCCAGGTATTCCTCCTTCCTTTTGCGTCGATCTTATTGTGTGATTATACCCTTAAACAATTTCTTCTACCTGTCCATCTTGGCAACCCATAATTCTCCAGTTATGGTAATTGATTTCCATATAATCAATATAATTTCTCATGTGTTCTAATTCTTTAATTTTTGTGAATTATAATGTGTTTTGAGTACTTATGATTTGATCAATTTTTGTGAAGAAGATGATAGTGAAGCGAGGAGTTTCTTATTTTTCAAATTACACACTTGCAGTAGTGCAATTTTCATGGTGAAATATTGCTTGTAGAACATTTCTTTTGAACTTAAAATTACCTATTTGACATCTAAAAGTCAAACTTGCAGTTTCTTTTGGACTACATAAGTCAAATTTAGAGTTCCCTGATGGTGAAATATTGCTTCTGTATAGTTCGACCATTAACATGTTTGTAGGTTTAATCCACAGTTATAAAAAAGTATTTGGTAAAATATAATTGAGAAAATGAAAAATTAGAAATATAAAAATGCTTAATGTGACAAATTAATATTTCAATCATAATGAAAATGACCTAAAAGAATGTTGATTGAAAACTATAAACATGGTTAAAAAAATTATTTCCATTCCACTGTTTACTAAAACCAAACAAAAGAATTGATTATCGGGTAAGTCTCTCCGGTGAATTATCAGTTGTACCAAACAATGGAATCATTTCTCTTTCTCTGTATTTCACTTCTTGCTTCAATGCATTTTCTCCGTATCAAACGCACCCTAAAATCAAACGAAAAATCTTGAAAAAATAATCTTTTTTATACATCAACTTGTTTATCATAAAATTTGTATCGCTTTCTCCAATAAATTTAATCCAATCGCTTTTGAATTTTTTTTGTATATGTTCCATATTATCAAAACCACCCCTGGACTATTTCATGGATTTATGTGTAGTACTTGGTCCCATGTTCACATTTGACATATCATATATCATTTTCTTTTGTGAAAATGTGAGTCTTCTTTCAGAATTTAGAAAACTTTTATCTTCTTCATGCACAAATATATGTGTGTGTTCTTCTTTAAGCTCATATATTTGTGATACTTCATCATTATTGACCTTCATTCTCACATATGCTTCGCAGTTTACTCTAATAGAAGGTCGGCTGCGTTTTTGGTCGTTTGGATATTTTAGAGTATCATATGTATCTTTCTTTTTGGATCATTTCCTATTGCATACTATGTATCTTCTTGCATAACAATGTTCTCCTTTTATTGTCTTTGTTGATGCTATTCTTGTTTCAAAACCACTTTTCGTAGCATATTATTTATAAAATGCTAAACCAACTTCAAATGTTGGAAAGGTTTGTCCCTTATAAGGTTTGATATCTACATCTGGAGTCTAGTAAGGTTTTCCATCAATTATACTCACTATTAGATCACGTTTAGGAGACGATGAAGATGCATCATTTCTTGATGAAGATCCAATATTTGCTGTCATAGAACCATTGTTTTTTTTGTTACAAAACATTGTATCATAATATATGATGTACCAACAAAATATTTTTAATAATAAAGTTAACTTGATCATTACTTTTTGAATGTGTGTTCATGTTTCCACTTTCTGCATCAACAATATGTATTGTAGATTCTATATTCACTGAATGTTGATCCGTAATTGATGTTTCTTCTTTTATAAAATCAACAATTATAACATGTCTTTGACCTAAATATTAACATTGAAACTGATATTAACATGTTTCTAATGTATCACATTATTGATGTTTTATTAGCATCTAGTATTAGTCAAATTTGATGTCAATTAACATAATATTGATAAAAAAAATTGAAAACAAACGTTTTTCATACACTAATTTTGATGATTTAAAGTCTTTTTTGAATAAAAATTCGATTTTTACCCTAATCCTAAAATAGATACATATATCAACAATTTTTGTCATGAATCATTTTTTTTCTATCGCAATGTATTTGAATAACAAGAATATAAACTTAAATCAAAGTTTTTATCATAAATTAGAGTTAAACCTATCAATTTCTTAAATGATTTCATTAAAATTGTAATTGATTTATTGTGATTTGATACAGAGCATGACAATTGACAACAAAATATCATTTTTTTAGTTCGAATCTAACCTAATTTAGTGTTATTTGAATTGAAATTGAATAGTTTTTTTCAATTTTATTGATAATTGAAGCAACTTTTTATTTGCTTTAGTTTTCTTTTAAGTTTATTGATAATCGAAGCAAATTTTATGTTTTTCAAAACATAAATTCATGATTAATATTATAATATAAGTTTTTGATCTGAATCTAACCTGATTCCGTACGAATTGAATCAAATATTGAAGATTTTAGTAAAAAAGAATTTGGATTTCGTCGGTGTTCTTCGTATTTACGTGATGATCGGAAGATAGTGGCAAGCAGAAAGAAGTTTACGTGACGTCATCGGAATTATATCAGGCTAATGTTTATGTTATATAAATAACCTGCCCAACATTAGCAACCCATTTATTTTGTTATTGGACCTAAATACAGTAATGAGCTCGGTTGGTCAAGGTTAGTCATCATCGTTTTTTAGTCCTTATCGGAACCGATATATATATATATATATATATATATATATATATATATATATATATATATATATATATATATATATATATATATATATATATATATATAGTATTAGGTTATTTTATTATAACAAATTATTGTGCGGATATCATATGTTATGTGAATGAAAAAGAAAATATGTTGTTTGATAATATAAATACGTTCAATCTTACATAACTATTGTCATTAACACACATTCTCACTAATTAAATCGTCTATAAGGTTATTATATACTTATTATTACTATTATACTCATTTCTGTCAGAATGTTTATTTGATCGTATTCTGTCATAATGAAAATGAGTGAAAACGATGTGTGAGAACAAAAATAACTAATAATTAGCGAGAATGCATGAAAATGATGATATTTTTATAAGGTTGAACGTATTTGCATTGCTAGACAACTTATTCTCTTAGTAATGCTCATAGCATATGTTATCTGCACAATAATTAGTTAGAATACTTGAACCTAGTTCTCTCTCTCTCTCTCTCTCTCTCTCTCTCTATATATATATATATATATATATATATATATATATATATATATATATATATATATATATATATATATAT
Organism: Lactuca saligna; assembly: GCF_052625555.1. NCBI lineage: Eukaryota > Viridiplantae > Streptophyta > Magnoliopsida > Asterales > Asteraceae > Lactuca > Lactuca saligna. The sequence continues at coordinate 4,496,969 of NC_136419.1, forward strand.
ATATATAAGTTCAATAGATAATCATTATTAATCAAGGAATCACTGAACCAATCTAAAACGTCTGAATTTAAAGCGATAAACGTCAAAAGAAAGGGTTGTAGACTTTTACAATGGACACACATGCATCAAATTATAACAAAATTCACTTCCTTTTTTTCGTTTAATTTTTTTAGGCCATATATTTTATCGGAAAAAAAACGAATATACTATTGTTCATGATTTTTCATAATCTTTTCCATAAACATACACATTTATTTATAAAAAATGACATTTTTTTATTCAAAACCACACACCTCATTTCTATGTTTTTTGAAAAGTTAAGGCCTATTTTTTATTGAAAGAATTTAATAAATATATCAAATTTCATATTTTTTGGTACTCTTTAAACATATATTCATATTGATTAAAAAAAAAAAACAAATTTTCAGTATATATTCGTTCACATTGTGAATCTGAACATATTTACAATGAGAATAATATTAAGTCAGATTCATATTATGAATGTTAAAATTGAAATTTTTACAGTTCATATTCACATTGTAAGTATGAAAATATTGAGTGTTTTTTTTTTTTTTATTATTTTTTTATTTTTTTTATTTTTTATTTTTTTTATATATATATTCAATGTTGATGTTCATTAATAAATGACAGAAAATTGAATTTTTTGGTATTCTTAATTTTTTTTTGTATAAAAATAACTCAAATATTGAAAAAACAACCAAAAGTGAATTTTTTCGAAATAAAAAATTTATATGTTAATATCAATCTCTATGGAAAGAAGACGAAAAATCGTGAACAACAATATATCTGTTTTTTTATTGATTTAAAAAAAAACTAATTTTTAGTATATATTCATTCACGTTGTATATTTGAACATATTTACAATGAGAATAATATTAAGTCAGATTCATATTATGAATGTTAAAATTGAAATTTTTACAGTTCATATTCACATTGTAAGTAGGGGTGTTCACGGTTCGGTTTGAAACCGTGAAACCGGCCAAACCGGGCATTGGTTTGGTTTCGCGGTTTGTATTTTTCTTTACGGTTTGACTTGCGGCTTCAAACTTTCGAAACCGTAATGAACGGTTTGGCTTATGGTTTCAAAATTTTTAATCCGTAAAAAACCGGACCGGACCGTATGATTTATAGATAAAAACTAATTTTTTATATGTAATTATATATAATTTTATGCTCCATCGTTTGTAAAAAGAAGCATTATATTAATAAAAATAGTATTATACTATTATTATGCTTCATCGTGTCTAACAGTGAAGTGTTAAACATTATTTTAGACATTGACCTGCTTCATTTGCAATCATCCATTTATGATTTTTCTTTTTCATAATTACCAACTAATGATATTTGTTTTTTTAGGCAAGATGATATCACAGTATATGCTCTTTGAATATAAGATGTGCATACATGGTATGGGTTTTAGAATCTGTCTTCAGTCGTTAAAGAGTTTTTTTTGTATTTAATAGACGATATATTTATATATATGTAAATATGTTGGATTAAATGTTTAATTAATTTGATTAAAACTAAGTATTTTTATATAGTTATACGTGTGTGTGTATATATATATATATATATATATATATATATATATATATATATATATATATATATATATATATATATATATATATATATATATATATAAAGCCCAAACCGTGAAACCAAACCGGAACCAAACCGTTAGTAACGGTTCGGTTTGGTTCGGTGTAGATTTTCAATGGTTCGGCTTCATTTTATGATTGATAGAAACCGTTACTAACGGTTTGGCTACGGTTTGATATAAAAACCGAAAAAACCGGACCATGAACACCCCTAATTGTAAGTATGAAATGATTGAGTTATTTTTTTTTTTTTATTTTTTTTTTATTATTATTTTTTTTTTGTAACAAATGTTGATGTTCATTAATAAATAACAGAAAATTGAATTTTTTGGTATTCTTAATTTTTTTGTATAAAAATAACTCAAATATTGAAAAAACAACAAAAAGTGGATTTTTTTCGAAATAAAAAATTTACATGTTAATATCAATCTCTATGGAAAGAAGACGAAAAATCAGGAACAACAATATATCTGTTTTTTTTTCCGTTAAAAGACATGGCTTAAAAAATTTAAACCAAAAAAGTGGTAGGTTTATAGTACAATTCGATTTATGGGTCTCTCGTCATACGAAATCCTCTCAACCCCAAACCTTAATATGTGCCAACGAGGGAGCTTTCCCTGTCCATATCTCATGAGGAGGCTTGGTAACCTTCTTGGTGGGAACTACGTTAAGGATGTGGGCAGCAGTCTCTAAGGCATACCCCCAGAAAGTTATTGGTAACGAAGTCCGACTCACCATAGAACGAACCATGTTCAACAAGGTCCGATTACGTCTCTCAGGCTAAGCCTGATGCCGGAAAAGGTCCGATGCCAGATGCGGTCTGATGTCGGGGTAAGCCCGATGTTGGGTAAGCCGATGTCGGGTTTGTCCCGATGTAGCTGGGCGGAGTCCCGAAGTTATGTGATATGTTGTGTGTATAGTATGTGGTAGTTTGTGGAGCTCACTATGCTTCGTGATTACGGTTTTCAGTTTTGGTTTCAGGTACTTCTACAAGCAAAAGGAAGGGCTCGGGGTGATCGCATGACACACACCATTTTTTAGCCTGGGAGGGTTATGGAATTGAAAAATGTTTTTTGAATTGTTTAAAACTACTTTAAACTTATAAGTTATGGAATTGAAAAATGTTTTTTGAATTGTTTAAAACTTGCCCTCAAGTTTTGGAATTTGTAAAGTTTCCCCGCATGAATACTTTAATTCCAAGTTAAACCATTAGAATTTTAAAAGTTAAAATTCAACCCTTATACCATTATAATATTAATAGTTTATATATATATATATATATATATATATATATATATATATATATATATATATATATATATATATATATATATATAAAGAACAAAGTTAGTCTTACCGTTAGTAGACCTCATTCACGAAGCCGGTTTATAAAGGGGTATAAGGTTATTGCCTATAAAATAACAATTTAATAGGTGTCCACTCTCACCCACCGCTTCCTTGATGGGTGGAGTGTTGTTAGCCGAACGAGTAGGACAGGACTATAATTCTCACTTCATTAAAAGTATAATGATATATACTGTAACAGCCCGGAATTTCAGGTATTGTTATAATTATGTTTTTGGGGTGTTTTAAGAGGGGACTCGGCGAGTTGGAGCCAGACTCGCCGAGTAGGACCACAGACTTGGTTGCGGGTTCGCGACTGGACTCGACGAGTCCAGATATGGACTCGGCGAGTCTGCGCTGTTCAGCGGAAACCCTAGCCGTTTGGTTTTGGAACGTATAAAATGGACTTATAGGCCGTCATTGTCCGTTTTAGCCTACTGAGAAGAACCCTAAACCGATTGTGTGCATCTGGAGCAAGGATTGAAGATCATTGTTGAGTTTGGAAGAGTTGTTGTGCAAGGAAGAGAAGGGCTTTGCTAAAGGAACAGCAAGAGAAACACGTTCTGAGGTTTGGGGATGCAGAGAACACGTTATTCAGGTAATAAATCGAATTACACTCTTCCATGTTGATGTGTATATGGATTTAGGGTTTATGGAGCCCTTTTGGTGGCTAAATTGAATGTACCTTAGTCCCCAAACGATTGGAACCCTGTATTGGGACCTTTAGAGGTCCAGAATGTCCCATGCCTGTGCATTTCGGGAATTAAGAGAGGTTTCGGATTGGAATCCTCATGCCTTAAGTCAAAATATAAATTATAAGTCTTGGGGTGTAGCATGAGCACCTAAATGAAGGCCTTACGTGATGGACCAGCTTAGGAGGACCAGACCTATGAATGGTCGGGACAATACTGATCTTAGGAAGCAGTTTGATCGACTGCATGGCATGGACTCGCCGAGTCCAATGAACAGACTCGGCGAGTAGCTTGGAGAATAACTGGGACTCGTCGAGCTGTTTTTCGGACTCGGCGAGTGGAGTCGGGGTGGCCCCGCGATTCTTCCACGAGGAACTCGTCGAGTCAAGAGGGATACTCGACGAGTAGAAAGGGAACATCAGGGAATTGGTGAGGACGTCTAGACTCGCCGAGTCGCCATAGCACTCGCCGAGTCCGGTCAAGTTGACCGTTGACCGTTGACCAGAGTTGACCTACATGTGATTTCTTAGGGGCAGTTGTCTTGAATGATAAAAGTGTTAATGAGGGATATATGATATTATAGGGAGTCTGTAGCTCGGCGGATCGAGTATGAGTGATTTCAGGAGTTGCTAGCTTTCGATATTCACGAGGTGAGTCTTCTCACTATACTGTACCCGGAAGGGTTTGACTGTGTGACCGGAAGGTCGGATATGATATGTGATATATGTGCTATATGTGGTAAGTTAATTGTTATATGTGCTGTGTATGTTTTATGGGCCGGAAGGCAATATGTTATGGGCCGGAAGGCGAATATGTTATGGGCCGGAAGGCGATTATGTTACGGGCCGGAAGGCGTTGTGTTGTGGACCGGAAGGTCAGGGCCTGGAAAGGCGTATATGTGTAAGTAGTATACTGGGGAACTCACTAAGCATTTATGCTTACAGTTGTTATGTATGTGTTTCAGGTACTAGCGAGGACCGTGGGAAGGCGCCGGCGTGATGCGTACACACTGTTCGATATTTTGAGATCTTGGGGATTTTATGATTGTATTTTGACATAAAACTTGGAATAATTATATTTAGTTTGAATAAAGTCACTTTATTTGAAATGGAAAATTTGTTTGAAAATTTGCGTTGTTACATATACTAAGTAACTAAACACTTATAAATTCCCAATCTTAGTTACTTAGGAAAATGTGAATTTGGTGCTAACCCATGAAATTACAATTTGCACCTTGCTTAAGTCGTTAGTGGAGAGCCTGTGGTTAACCGGCATACTAACTTGGATTTAACAAGGTTAGCAAAGCGTGGCTTAAGGTTTATCATAGATCGGTGGAACGTGTGTGGTTAACTGACACATCGATTAGGTGATAAAAATTAAGAATACCAAGTATATTTGCATGGTTATTCACACCTTGTTTGTTGTCATCGGCATCCTAGTCACAAATTTGAGAGGTCACAATCGAGATTTAAACATGCCATTGAAAAGTTCAATGAATCTCAAAAGATCTAGGAATTTCAACTCCAATTAAAACCTAAAAATTTATTTCGTTTTTCATGGTGGAAATTGGTGAATCGTCATTCGCCTACCTTCAAATATTTTGTAGCTTGGATTACGACATCCCTCTTCCAAGTTATAAAATATTGTGTTGGGTCGTAGCCATAATATTTCATATTGGGTGTTATATTAAGGACTTAAATCAACTAACTTGAATATCTCCCATTTTAGATGTCTGGTTCAGATAACTATGATCATCCCAAATCCCTTGGAACAAGCTTTCCTAATGAAGATGATGTCCCATGGTTGGATCTTGGAAATCATACTTCAATTCCTCCGCCTCCTCCAATTATTCTCCCTAACCCAAAAGTTCTTGAATAGTTCAAGGTCACTCAAGCCCTATTGGCAAGCAATGTCTATGTGTGCTCACATCTTGGAGATGAGGTAACATATTGACAAGCCGAGAGAGTTGGGTGCCAAAGTCTTGAGGAATTCGGTTCTTGACTAGGTTCTTCAATCACTTTGTAAGTCACATAGTGAGTTCCTTTAAGACTACTATATGACAGACAATGACATGACCCTTAATGATCTTACCTATTTGCTTGATGCTACTGAATCAACAATGATTTGGAGCATTGGTAAAGCAAATATGATTGGAAGATCGACTTCCCAAACTTCCATGAAGATTGACAATAGTAACATTGGAAATCTAGAAAAAGTTTCTCTTCCCAATGGAAATTGATCGGCCATATTCAACCCGGTTGACCAAATGGTAAAGAGAAAGGCTAAATCTGAGAGAGTCTTGTTACCATTACTAAAGAGTCCATATGTTTCTATTGCCAAAGGAAGGAGCATTGGTTGCGAAGATGCCCTGTTTACCTGAAATATCACGAGGATGGTAAAGTCAAAAGTGTTTGAATCTACTTCGGATAAAATCCACTATTTGACTCTCTTAAGTTCCTATTTAGATATTCTTATTACATGAAGTGACTAGGTCACATGTTGATGTTTTAATAATCAATGAAAAGAGGACGCTTAAAGGAAGAATATGTTGATTCTGATTGCAAAAATGGATTTCGATCGCATGGTTCGGTGATCAGAATTTTAAGCTGCTGCTTAAGAGTTATGATAGATTGCTTAAGAATAGATACCAACATCGTATTCATATGCATTTGCATTGTAAGGATAAGTTTTTCCGCAAGTTTTAAAATAAAAGAAAAGTTTTGATTTTATTTATTTTAAGTATCCTTACAATGGCATTTGTGAAAAATTGTTGTTTATATGATTCCATTGATAGCAATATTAGATAATGGATTTGATTGTTTCGTTTGTGGTAGTGTCATAATTTACCAAATAAGGAAATATTCTCATCACCCAAGTTTAAGTTGGATAGAAACTTGGAATCATGCAACTTGTATTGTATGATGAATGAGAATTTTCATCTTTGAGAAATTAAGACTAATTCCTTGATCACATGTATATGTGAGTTAAGAGAAGGATTAGGGGATCAGGTACACTTGAGTGCGCGTTGGTCAGGTCCACCACTGAGAATGATAAGACTATTCGTCATGATTTACTAAAGTTTAGTGAATATGGTTATACTAACAAGTTTAAGTGTAATTTTGAAACATTGGAAAAAGTTTCAATGTATGGAAGAATGAATGAGAAGAATCAAATTAGGCAGAAAGATAAAAGTTTCCCCAATCTGAAAAGATGGGAGAGTACTTTAGTATCGTGTTTTATGATTATCTTAGTGATTATGAAACCATATCACAATTGATTCTCTAAGGACATCTTAGTGCATTTGTTTAGCTAAGAAGAGGAATCGTGAATTGTAGAAATGGTTAAATCAAGAAGATGAATCACACATCGTTCCAAGACAATTCTTAGAGTCATACTATAAGATTGTACCTTGAGTGACATATCTTAAAGAAGGTTTATAACACTTGTCAAATGAAGAGTAAAATGTTTTCTAATCTTGTACATTTGAAATTGGTAAGTTGTGGTGTTTTGGATAAGACAATGACCAACTAAGGCCAACTGTGTGAAGTGTTTCTCTTGATAAGAATATGCACTATCTCTTGAATATTTGTTTGTCAAGGAATGGTTCTTGGCAAAAAAGTCTTATATATGAAGAGGACAGTGGGAGTCTAAAAGATCCTAGAAGAGGTTCAAGAACTAATCTAGAATAAAAATTATAGTTTATCACTAGCACACGACTTGAGGTTTGTAACCTATCGTGTTGACATATTCCTATTTATGTGCCTATTCTAGTTAAAGTTGACTATGCATCTGAGTTCTACAAGTTCTCAGTTGTTTGTATAACTACTTGGAAGAAATGGCAGGCCCTTGTGCTGCCAGGTGGCAGAAGTTAAGATTGTACAAGTCTAGTCCATATGAGTTTGGATTTGTCACTAACCCTGTTTTGTGATTATGGTTTTGACAAATTCACATGGATAGGAACACATTGATGGGTTTTATACATAAGAACAATCCTATGTGCTCATACAAACCCTAATGCTTGGATCTAGGTTTCTCTATTGTACATGCAATGAATCCAAGACTTATAAACCCTAATCTAGCATACATATATCAAAAACTAACATATAGAATCAGATCTAGATGTTTACCTCTTCAATGGAAGCTTGATTCTTCTTTATTGGAGCTTAGAGTCACAATTGTAACTCCTCTAATGGCTTACAAACACCACAAGCAAGAAGGAAACTATATGAGAGAGGTGAGAGGATGCTAAATTTGGCCCTAGGGTTTCCTTGGAAGCAAGTGGCCGAATTTGGGAGCTAGGGGTCCTTATTTATACTGCTGGATGCTAGGGTTTCAGTCAAAACCCTGATGGATAACTTAGCCATCAAGCAGCCCAAGGAACCTTCTGGAATAAGGCCCTTGGATGAAAATATGATGATCCTTCATCATAATTTCGTTCCCCGTTAGTCCATTAGGTATCCTTAGCCCAAAACTTAACTGTCATACATTTGACAGTTTATACCCCTTTATTTAAATTAATCTCTTTTAGTCACCAAATTAATTCCTAATTAATTTAAGATCAATATTAATTAAATAATATGATTTCTCTTTTAATATATTAATCTTATAATATATTAATAAATCATAATATCCTCTCTCCCCTTAAATTACCTTGTCAAGTTGCTCTGATGAAGGCAACCCAAAATGACCATGCATGATCGAGTCAAGTACATACCAAATATAGTTACGAACTTAGACACTAATCCAACAGTCTACCAGTTCGATAAGTCTAGTAACTATATCTCACATACGACTTCAGGATCCGATTAGCAATCATAGCTCCTACACGTCGCTGTCAACTCTGATCCGTGACTCGTCCTTCAGATAAGGGATCGTATAATCCTCTGTTATAGATATCATGCTGAAAATACTTATTGTCCAACGCTTTTTTCTCGATGTCTGATTTGTTTGACATAGAATTTAGTATAACACATCAACTCCATTCTGTTCGGGCCCGACACATAAGTCAAACCAAATCATCAAGTGGCCAAGATACCACCTTTATTCTGATAGAATAAAAGGAACATATTAACTTCGACTCATATGCATCTATTGTTTACCAATTAAATCATGCAAAACAATGTGTTTTATAACATCAAGTTACTAATGCGTTTACACATCATCAACACATAACCAATCTGTAAACAATAACCATAACTCTAAGTTTTAAGACTATATGATATTATCGCTTTGCGATCACTTTATGTAAAAAAACCACGGCGTGATACCAACAAACACATGTTTATTCCAATGCTCAAATCATATTCATAAGCACTCATGAACTTTGCAGCAAACCTTTTCTATGCCCAAAACCTTTTAGACAATCTACAAACAATTCATGACAGTCTTCATTCACACCTACTTCCAAAATATGAACGACTGTGGACTGTTCAAATAATCTTAGTATTTAGGAAGTCAAAACATGCAAAACTGAAACAATAGATAAATAACCAACACAAGATAGTAGCTTTACTCATAAATAACACAACTTTATTTATTCATCAAAATGTCAAGTACAAAATATCTATTACACGTTTCTTATCTATCTAATCCAAACTTATATCATCCTTCATCCCAATGCTCCTAGCGTGCTGCAAGTGTTTGACCCTACTCAGTCCCTTCGTAAGAGGATCTACCGGGTTTTCTTCTGATGATACCCTCTTCACAATGCGGAGTCCCTCTTCTACCCGATGTCTGATAAAGTGGTATTTTCTGTCGATATGTCGAGATCTACCATGATCTCTCGGTTCCTTAGTTAAGGCAACCACTCCTTCATTATCACATAAAATTCCCATCGACTCCTTTATGGATGGCATAAATCCAAGGTCTCCAATGAAGTTCTTGAGCCATATAGCCTCCTTTGACGCTTCACTCGCCTCAATGTACTCTGATTCCCACGTTAAATCGGCTACGGTCTCTTGCTTGGAACTTTTCCAAGTCACTGCTCCTCCATTTAGGGTAAATACCCAACCCGAATACGATCGGTAACTATCCCGATCCGTTTGAAAACTAGCATCACTATACCCTCGTACCCTTAAGTCATCACTCCCACCGAGGACTAGAAACCATTCCTTGGTCCTTCGTAGGTACTTAAGAATATTCTTAACTACAATCCAATGAGCTCTACCAGGATTCCCTTGATATCTGCTGACCATGCTCAAAGCGAAGGCCACATCAGGGCGAGTACAAGTCATAGCGTACATGATAGAGCCTACTGAGGAAGCATAAGGTACTCGGCTTATATAAGCTATCTCTACCTTTGTACGCGGGCTTTGAGTCTTACTCAGCTTGGTATTACTTTGGATTGGCAACTCCCCTTTCTTGGAATTTTCCATACTAAAACGCTTTAGTACCTTATCCAAGTATGTATCCTGACTGAGTCCTATCAGTCTCTTTTCCCTATTTCTTTCTATCCTTATTCCCATAATATAAGAAGCCTCTCCGAGGTCCTTCATAGCGAAACATTTCCCAAGCCAGGACTTGACCTCCTGCAAGGTTGGGACATCGTTTCCTATGAGTAGTATGTCATCAACATACAATACAAGGAAGCTCACTATACTCCTACTGGCTTTGACATATACACAAGATTCATCTTCGCTTCGCAGAAATCCAAGCTCTTTAACTTTCTCGTCAAAACAAAGATTCCATCTGCGAGACACTTGTTTCAATCCATTAATGGATTTCTTAATCTTACACAGTCTATTTGGATGTTTCACATCGACAAAACCCTCTGGCTGATTCATGTACACATCCTCAACCAACTTCCCATTAAGGAAAGCAGTTTTCACGTCCATCTGCCAGATTTCATAATCATGAAACGCAGCTATTGCAAGCATTACCCTAATAGACTTTATCTTTGCAACCAATCACGCTTTATAAGTGTGCACTTTCCCATCCATGTCCGTCTTCTTCTTGAAGATCTACTTGCACTCGACTGTCTTACGACCCGGTACATTATCAACCAAATTCCAAACTTGGTTGTCGTACATGGACTGAATGTCGTCCAAATTCATTAGTGTTTCATCACTAATAAACGTATCCCCTTTAGTAGTAATATGAAAACCATAAAACTGGGTTGAACACCAACCCTACTAGAACGTCTAAGAGGTAAGGACTCGTCAACGGGCTCAACAGGAGTTTCCGCCGGGTTGAGTGCCAGTGTTAGAGGTTCCTTCATCGCTTTTCTATTGAATTTCTTCAAGATCAATTTTCCTCCCACTGTCCTCTAGGCTTATCAATTCCATTTCTCGGAAAACTCCTCTTCTAGCAACGAAGACAACATTGTCACTCAGTCTATAGAAAAGATAGCCAAAAGACTTCTGTGGGTAGCCGATGAAATAACACTTCTCACTATGAGGTTCGAGCTTGTCGTGAGTCTCTCGTCATACGAAATCCTCGCAACCCCAAACCTTAATATGTGCCAACGAGAGAGCTTTCCTTTTCCACATCTCATGAGGAGTCTTGGTAACCTTCTTGGTGGGAACTAAGTTAAGGATGTGGGTAGCAGTCTCTAATGCATACCCCCAGAAAGTTATTGGTAACGAAGTCCGAATCATCATAGAACGAACCATGTCCAACAAAGGTCCGATTACGTCTTTCAGCCACACCATTCAATTGTGGCGTTCTTGGAGTCGTCAATTGCGAAACAATTCCGCATTCTTTTAGATAGTCGTGAAACTCAAGACTTAGGTACTCTCCTCCTCGGTCAGATGCATTTCATATGGATACATGTCCTCATAGGACTTTTGGAGTTCGAGGTTCATGGTGGCAGCATGATGCAATGAACTTTCGTAGCATCACGCTCGTGGGCCTCAAAGGCCGCCAACTCTTTAGGATTAGCAACATCTGGGATGATCTTTTCAAGCTTTTCATCGAGGACATATTTTTTGTCCTCGTAGCGAGTGATCATGCGAATGTACCTCATCCACTCGTTGAAATTTGAGCCATCAAATGTCACCTTTTGACATAGGTTCATCAGCGAGAATGACCCAGAAGCGTTGTTGTTGTTGTTGTTAGCAGACATATGAAAAAGAAAAAGGAACAAAGTTTGATTAGAAATGAGTCCATAATTAGACACCCAAATGAGAAATTAGAGCTAGGACCCAACAACATTATTTACAACTTAGAAAGGGATGCCGTACTCTAAAAGTAAATAATTTGAAGGTAAGTGAATGACAATTCACTAATTCTCACCATTAAAAACGAAAAAGAGATTAAGTTTTAAATGTATTCGAAAACTCCTAGATCTTTTGAGATTCATTGAACTTTTCAATGGCATGTTTAAATCTCGATATGCACTTCAAATTTGCGACTGGGATGACGAGGATCGCAAACAAGTTGTGAATAACCATGCGAATCAACATGGTGCACTCAATTTCTCTAGCACCTAATCAATGTGCCGGTTAGCCATGCATGCTCCATTGATCTATGATAAACATCGAGCAACCCTTTTCCATCAATTTCAATCCCAAATTAGTATGCCGGTTAACCACGCACGCTCCACTAACGTTTGACAAGGGTACAAAGTGTAATTCCATGGAATAGCATCATTTTCACATTTTTCCCTAAAGTAACTAAGATTGGGAATTTGTAAAAACATGTTAGTTACTTTGCAATATTCATTATACTTCTAATGAGGTATTAAGTGCCCTATCCTATCCGTTCGTCTAACGACCCTCCACCAATCAAGCAAGCGGTGGGTGTGAGTGTACACCCATTAAGCGTCATTTTATAGGCAGCAACCTTATACCCACCTTATAGATCGGCTTCGTGAATGAGGCCTACTAGCGATAAGACTAGTTTTAATCTTATACATATGTATATATTAATCTTGTAATAATATAATAGTACAAGGTTGAATTTTAAACATGTAAAACTCTAAGGGTTTGAAATTTAAATTACTTAAAATTAAACTTTTAATCATAAAATTTAAATTTCAAAACTTGAGGACAATTTTTGAACTTTTCAAAACAAAAGGGATTAAATAACAAATAATTTAAATTAAACAATTAATTTCATAATTATCTATATTTGACTTAATCCAATTTTAGTTACAAGATAATTACCAAATAATATAAATGATCCATATTTATCATATAAATAAACTATTATTAAAAAAAGATTTGGAATTATCTATTGTTTTGGCATGGATAATCATTCAATTACAATAAAAATCAGATTTTATCTTCAGAAAACGATTTAGGCATTAATCCCATGATAAAATAGCAACCAAATCCCGAAATATCTTCTGCCAGACGCACAGACTCGCCGAGTTAGTCCTGGACTCACCGAGTCGGGCCAACTCGTCGAGTAGATACTGACTCGCCAAGTTGAGTCGGGCAGAGGCAAGAAAAAATGATTTTCAACTATCAAACAGTTAAAGCATCACATACAACAGAAACCAATCATGGATTTGATACCATTAATGGGTTTTATACATAAGAACAATCCTATGTGCTATTGTACATGCAATGAATCCAAGACTTATAAACCCTAATCTAACATACATATATCAAAAAAATAACATATAGAATCAGATCTAAATGTTTACCTCTTCAATGGAAGCTTGATTCTTCTTTCTTGGAGCTTAGAGTCACAATTGTAACTAATGGCTTACAAACACCACAAGCAAGAAGGAAGCTATATGAGAGAGATGGGAGGATGCTAAATTCGGCCCTAGGGTTTCCTTGGAAGCAAGTGGCCGAATTTGGGAGCTAGGGGTCCTTATTTATACTGCTGGATGCTAGGGTTTCAGTAAAAACCCTAATGGATAACTTAGCCATCAAGCAGCCCAAGGAACCTTCTGGAATAAGGCCCTTGGACGAAAATATGATGATCCTTCATCATAATTTCGTTCCCCCTTAGTCCATTAGGTATCCTTAGCCCAAAACTTAACTATCATACATTTGACAGTTTATACCCCTTTATTTAATTAATCTCTTTTAGTCACCAAATTAATTCCTAATTAATTTATGACCAATATTAATTAAATAATATGATTTCTCTTTTAATATATTAATCTTATAATATATTAATAAATCATAATATCCTCTTTCTCCTTAAATTACCTTGTCAAGTTGCTCTGATGATGGTAACCTAAAAGGAGCATGCATGACCGGGTCAAGTACATACCAAATATAGTTATGAACATAGACATTAATCCAACACACATACGCCATAAAATCTAAGTGTCATAAGGTTTCTCTTCAATTCATGAAATTGATGGTGATGAAATGCTTTCACTGAGTAGATTTTAAGTAGATAGCAGTTGTGATATTTGCATTCTCAAAATCGTTAGTGGAGCGTGTGTGCTACCGACACACTAACATGGACTAGTGAGAAATGGAAAAGGTCTAAACAATTGAAACTATGATTACGGAATCCCTTCTCATAGTTCTAAAATTTGTTTAGACACACATGTGAGCTATCTAAGGAAAGGTGTATGCTTTTGATAAAGTTTTATCAAAGCATCTCGTATAAGAAATTTGAACTTTGGTAAGAAAGTTAATAAAATATTGGTTTCTAAAAGTCCAACTAATTTATGGATACATGTTGAAGCTAGTGGGAGCATAAGTGTTAGCGGTGTGTATGGAGCGGTTTGGTTCGGTTATTGGTCAAAACCGAACCATAACCATTATGATTGGTTAATGCATTTTGGTAGCCATTGGGTATGGCTAATATTGGTTATAGTTAATGGTTTTTGTCGGTTAACGATTTTGGTTAATGGTTAATATTGGTTAACCATAATGTTCAAAATAATCTAAATGACGAAAGTATAGTGGCATAAAACTGAAAAAAGAATACAAAAAAGTCATCGACACCAATGTCTGTAACCTAGCTTATCATAATATAATAAAATGTGTATCTTTGATACTTAGAGTGAGATAACACATAGTCACATTCAAATTCAAAAACATTTAATAAAAATATAAAACATTAATTTTTTTTTTGGCATTAATAACTTCATATATTGATAATCAATATTAACATTAAAATAAAGCTAAACATTCATACACGTTCAATGCGATTGAATAAAAAACTATACAATAAAATAGCTAAACATTTATATTACGTGTTATCTGGATAAAAAAAACCAATGACTTATATATATATATATATATATATATATATATATATATATATATATATATATATATATATTCAATGTGATTAAGTCAAAAATAGTAAATAAAAACAGAAAATTTAAAAAATAAATACATTCTTAATATATCACAAAGTCAAGAAGAACCAAAAACTTAACTTACCTAGAAGTTTGGATTATAGATTAAAAAATCCTTCGAATAGAACTATAAAGTCGAAACAATCTTTGATTAGAATTAACGGTGTGAGAAGCCTCCGATTATGATTATAAATGTGAAGATTAAACTAATTGTGAATAATGTTTACAAATTATAGAATTAGCCAATTAAGATTTACAACATTAATCAATAATCTAACTCAATGCATGATTGGAAATTTGACCATCCTTTGATGGTTTGATTGCACGTTCGTCTCCTGATAAGTGAGGATTAATGAATTATATTTTAAATTTTTAATGGGTCTTAATTAAGTTTGACTTTATTATTTTATATATAATCCGTAACTTTTATGTATTAAAATATAAAGTTAGCGGTTCGGTTAATAGTGGTTCGGTTAACCTATAAAACCATAACCGAACCGTTTGTTATCGGTTAAAAAAAACTAGAAACTGAACCAACGGTTTTTAAAATGGTTCGGTTATATTGGTTAATTTGGTTATGGTTTGGTTTTTTGGTTATTATGCTCACCCCTAATAAGTGTTATGCTAATAATTATCATGTTAGTGGGAGCATGATAATTATGATAAGTATTGCAAGTTAGCAATGTTAATTATAGAAAACAAAAGTTTCAATTGGGAAAAGTTGTTTTGCTATAATTGAGAGGAAATTATACTTCATTTCAATTCTAAAAGCTTAGATTGAGATTTTAATCATCTTTAGTTAAGGATATATATATATATATATATATATATATATATATATATATATATATATATATATATATATATATATATATATATATATATATATAAGCTTAGATTGAGATTTTAATCATCTTTAGTTAAGGATATATATATATATATATATATATATATATATATATATATATATATGAATTTTGTGTTAGAATGGTTCAACATGAGGAAATTCTATATATATTGCGTTCTCAAATTCGATTATGATTACGACATACCTCTTCATAGTCAAATTATGAAAACATGGAAAAGTATTGTAGCAAAATAATGGTCTTGGATCATGTCTTTTTGTGAGACATCATAAATCGTGTCCCATATGCTTCGAGTATAGGATCGATTACATATGCTATAATATTTATCCTTTCTAAATTTTCCAAATACGTAGGGCATTAAGAGGGGAAAAGGTCTAGAATTGGATATGATTAAAATGATTAAGCAATTGTTGAGGACAATCTGAGGTTTTACCAAAGATTGGTTGCTAATGTATAGTTGGAAGTATGGTGTAAATTTTTGGAAAGGACCATATTAACATATTCTGAAAAGAGATAGCTCTTGTTCAGAAGTGATAGTCAAAATGGTAATATGGAAATGTTTTCATAGGTGGAAGTTATTTTTTAAATCTGTGTAAGATTAGAAAAACTTAATGCAAGAAGGATGTTCAAAGGAATGTACTTTGAATTTGAGACTTTGTTTACATGGAATTGATCTCCATTAGACTACTTTGTAATGTCTGTTGCCAAGCTTTGTGACTGTGTGCATAGTCATTAGAAGAGGATCAATGCATATAAGTTTAAAATCTAACAGATTTCGGTAAATGGTAGGAATTTGGAGTTCTTACATTTACGATAAGGATTTGGGATTATGAAATGAGAATCATTGGAATTATGTTCAATTGATCCATTCCACAAAGTAAGGATCATAGACAAACATAGTGTCCACACTTGGTGTATGACATAAGTATTATTTAGACAAACATAGTGTGCATGCTTGGAGCATGGCATGACTATCGTTTTAGTTCAAGTATTAAGTTGATTATTTGAAACATTATGCAATGAACAATGTGTAATCAATATGGTGATAAGTAAAAGGTGTTTTATTTATATTCATAAGTTCTGAGACCCTATTGTATTCGATTATTCTTGTGTTTCACTTTGAATGTTTTGACTTCCCGAATAACTAGGTTATTCAAACTATCTACAGTCGATCATACTGTGGAAGTAGGTATTGAGGAAAGACTGTCATGAAGGGTCTGTACTTTATCTGGGACAAAGTGGCTGCAGTGTTCATGAGTGCTCCTGGAATGAGATTCAAGTGTTGGATTCAACCCACGCTCATTTGAATCACTTCATGGATTTTATCACTAGTGAATCATTAGACGATAATATCTTATATTCTTCAAACGGAGATGTGTGAGTTGTAGTTGCACATCAATTGCACATTGACATATGAAAATGCAACCAGTAACTTGGTTGTTATAAAACATATCGTTGTGTGTAATTTGATCAGTAAGTACAAGACAACACATGGGTGAAAGTTTATCCATTCCTTTTACCCTTGGAGGGATAAAAGCGATATCTGTGGGCCCCTCGATGATTTAGTGATGACACCCCTAAGTGATTTGCCAAGCCTGGACTGATTTGATTTGTTCAATTAGTCAGTCGTTATAAATAAGAAATCAGGAAACAACAAATGGACAGAGAGAATGATTATAATCCATGTCTCAGTCCATATGATATCTAGAATTGAGGAATATATGATCCCTTATCTAATGGACAAGTCATTGACTAGGTCAGAGTTCGACAGCGGCTTTAAGAGCTACGATTGCTAGTCGGGTTTTGGAGTCATACGCAATAATAGTTTTAGACTTATCCAAGTGGGAGACTGTTGGATTAGTTTCTAAGTCCATAACTATAATTGGTATGTACTTGACTCGATTTGAAATTGTCTATTTGGGTTGCATGGCATCGAAATAATTGGATAGACAAAATGAGAAAAAAGGATACTTATGATTTATATTAATATATTATAAGTTCTAATATATTAATATGGAATCATGTTATTTAATTATTCCAAGGGTTTTTAGTGTTGTGTGAACCATTTTAGGTGCAACACTTGGGGCACTAAGCTCTTAAAGGTTCAAGACTTCAGGCTCCATCAAAATGTATGTCATTCTACTAGATTCTTGTATTGTATTTACTTCATATTATGCTAGTTAGGATGAAACATTGGAATATTGAATATTTACGTGTATAATAGAGAAAACATATATCCAAGGTTTATAGGGTTGAATGTACACCATAAGAATGTTAGAATGCTCAAAACCCATCAAAAGGTGTCAACTTTATGACCATGGAAATCCCATGTAAGCTTAAGGAATTTATCATGGCCTTTTTAGCCTAAAATGGCCATGCATGGATGTAAAGTCTCAGACTTTACGTGTTCTTTGGGTGTTTAAGACCTAGATTTCAGTTTTTACATTTTGGTTTGGAGTGATAAGGCCTATGGACAAAGATTTGCAACTTAAGGAATTAGGGTTTGGGACTAAACCCATTAAGACTGGTTATAAACGTGT
Organism: Lactuca saligna; assembly: GCF_052625555.1. Lineage (NCBI taxonomy): Eukaryota > Viridiplantae > Streptophyta > Magnoliopsida > Asterales > Asteraceae > Lactuca > Lactuca saligna. The sequence continues at coordinate 4,515,251 of NC_136419.1, forward strand.
AAAGCTGGAAACTTTACCCTTAAGAGGACATTCCCAGCATGTAGAAGTAGTATGGAGCTTGTGAATAGAGTGTAGGGGCTTAATCTGTTAAGATGGCCAAAACAGACAGGGGGACTCGTCGAGTCCAAAGAGGAACTTGATGAGTTGAGACGTATTGTCCCGTTTCTGATCATGCTAGAACTCGATGAGTCTGAGGGTGACTCGACGAGTTGATTCGATAAATCGCAATGAGTAGTAGCCCGAGAACTCGATGATTTAAGGGGTTGACTCGGTGAGATGGATCGCGAAACTAGGGTTATCATGACTTGGGATTCCGCGAGTAAGTAGGCTGACTCGATGAGTTGAGTCAACCAGAATGTTGACTTTGACCAGGTGTAAAATGGTCATTTTACCCTAAGCAAGATTACATGATTTTTGACGAAGTATTATTGTATAGTATTAGCTGGGGAGTCGTGGAAGCAGCTAGTAGAGATTCCTCATGCACAAGTTCATCACCCAGTTGGAGAGGTGACTTTTCTCCAGTAGGAACAAGTCTAAAGCCACAATGTCAGCCCGTGTAGATGTTAGTAGTTCCAGACTACGGTCCGATGTCTGGTATGACCCGATGTAGGTTATATGCTTTCCGGATTACAATCCGATGTCGGGGCGGTCCCGAGGAATGTTTATGTATGCTTGATATCTTTGTGATTCTTGCATGTTATGTGTTATGTGTTTCGGGATTCGGTCCGATGATGGGGTAAGCCTAATGTATGTTAGCCTATATGTTATATGTTGTATGTTCCAAACTCCGGTCCGATGCCGGGACAAGCCCGATGAATGTTTATATGCTTATGTTATGTGTTTATGTTATATGATATGTTGTATGCCAGGGAAAGCCCGATGAAAGTTATATGCTTATTTTATGTTGCATGATATGTTTTATGTATGCCAGGGCAAGCCTGATGCCGGAAAAGGTCCGATGCCAGATGCGGTCTGATGCCGGGGTAAGCCCGATGCTGGGTAAGCCGATGTCGGGTTTGTCCCGATGCAGCTGGGCGGAGTCCCGAAGTTATGTGATATGTTGTGTGTATAGTATGTGGTAGTTTGTGGAGCTCACTATGCTTCGTGATTACGGTTTTCAGTTTTGGTTTCAGGTACTTCTACAAGCAAAAGGAAGGGCTCGGGGTGATCGCATGACACACACCATTTTTTAGCCTGGGAGGGTTTACTCTGATTTATGATACATGGTTTTTATACTTTATGTGATTGATAATATTAATGGTTTTTATTACTGATTTAAAATGAAAAGTTTGGATCATATTTTTGGGATGTTACAGAGTTAATAACTCCAATCGGGGCACCAAATGGACAGATAGTATGTAAGGAGACTCCCAAGGACAACTTTAGCAAGTGTAATTTGACCACCAAAGCTAAAGGTTTTTGCCTTCCAAACCAATAGTTTTGCCTGTAGTTTATCCAAAATTGGATTCCATGAAGCCTTTCAATTCATATTTGTTCCTACCGGGACCCCAAGGTATGTGAAAGGTAGTGATGACAATTCACAACCTAGAGGAATTTCCCAATTAACGACTTCATGGGTCAGAGCACCAATGCCATAGACTTTGAATGTGTTGAAGTTGACCTTCAAGACAGAAGATACATACAAGCATCTTAGGATTCTAGCCAAGTTTGCAATATTCCTCTTCGACCGTTCCCTTAAGAACAAAGCATCATCTACGTATAAGAGATGGGACAAGAAAATGTTAGAACTTGGAATTTGAATCCTGTCGAATATACCTTTGGAGGTCGCTGAATTCAATGCAATATTTAGTCCCTCCATCGCGAAAATAAACAAGAAAGGGGAAAGTGGGTACCCTTGTCTCACCCCTTTTGACATTGGAAACTCACTAGTAGGGCATCCATTAATGATAATAGAAACTCTATCAGACTCCAAGCAAACCTGGATCCACAATCTCCATTTTCAACCAAAATTCGTTTGGGGCATTATATATTCAAGATATCCCCAATTAATAGAGTTGAAAGCCATACTGAAATCTGCCTTGAACAATAGAATTTCTTTTCGGTTTCCCTTGGCCCACGAACAGATCTCATTTACAATGAGTGGCCCCTCTAAAATGTTTTGCCCTTCTACAAAGGCGGATTGAACCTCATTAATGACACTCTCGGTTACCATTTTAACTCACAAAGCATGGATCTTTGCAATGATCTTATACATCGATCCAATTAAACTAATTGCACGATAATCAACAAGATGAAGTGGGTCTTTACTCTTCGCAACTAGTGTAATAAAAGAGACATTGCAACCCCTTGAGAACTTGACCCACCTTCAAAATATTTTAAAAATTCAAATACATCATCTTTTATGGTTACCTATATTTTTTTTTTGAAGAAATTGAGGGTAAACCTATTCGACCCCGAGGCTTTCTCTCTACCACATGAACAAATGGCATTTTTATTTCAATGAGTGAGATCGGCGACTCTAAAAATTCAGCATCAGTCGAAGATAGTTTTCTAAATAATTAGCTGCTAAATCTTGGTCTATACACCCATTTTTCATGGAACTTATTGGAGAAAAAATTCACAGCTTCATTTTTCATTTCGTTGGGATTTGATACCCATTTTCCTTCGCCATGAAACCATCAATATGGTTTCTCCTTTCCTTGTACTGCCTACTTAATCCTTGGTTTCTGTATGAGATCCAAAGAAGCGAGCATTTCCAGTTTAGAGATCCTGCTAAAACCTCTAACTGTTTCTTCGATTTCAAGATAAGATAATTGCCTAGTTTCCACCACTGAGTCGATCCCTCCCATTCTTTTTTCATGTTCATAAGTTTCTCATTCTCTTTTTGAAATTCAATTGCCCTCCATTTCTTGATTTCACCCTTCAAGTGTTTGAGTTTACAAGCTAAGAAAGCATCATCAACACCATATCCTTTGATTTCTTCCCATGTTTTAAGTACCACCTGATCAAAGCCATCTCACAACAACCATGAGTTGAACAACTTAAATGGGGGAGGACCAAAGTCTTCAATCTTCGTTTTAAGGATCACAGGAGAGTGGTCTGAAAGATCTCTGGGAAGAGCAATAGATAAGGCCATAGGAAACTTGTCAATGAAATTTGAACATACCAAATATCTATCTAACTTGCTCAACTTTTTCCCCGAATAATTCAGCTCTTTCAATGAAGCTATTGAAAGAATTAGCACTCAATTTACAAAAGGTCGAGTTGATCCTTTAATTAGTCTCTGGACATCGTTAAAGTCACCAAGAATTATCTAGGTGGCATTCCATAACATCGTTTTTTCTAAGACAGGTTTAGGCCTATACGCATTTACTACAGCTACCATACCATCAACGGATGGGCAGGTTCCAAAGGTCGCTAGAAAATACCTAGATTTGATCGCTTCACCAATTGATTTATATTTTAACAGTATCCGTTTATTTATTAAAATCAAATCTGATTGAAACACTTGGTCCAATATTGTGTTTTCGATAAAGTATATTTCAAAAATTAACTCGTAGTTTAAATCTTTAGTTGTTGATTTACTCGTGTAGAAATATTTGATAAAAATAGTTGCTATCTTTTTTAAATGTGTAAAATAAAATAAAATGTAAAAGCTCTAAATAAGAAGCATGATGTAGATTATGTATTATGAGTTTTCAATTTAACATGAAGAAAGATTAAACCTATATTTTCAAACTTTATTTTGCTAGTTTGGATTTTAAAAATAACTAAAAGATAAAAAAAAAATCATAAGATGCAAGATTGCTCCGATTTCGATTTTAATCTTAAGATCTTATGATTTTAAGATTTTACAAGCGAAAAACAATTATGATCACATTGTGATTTATCTAAAGCAATATGAATATTAAGATCTTAAGCTTCCGACTAGGATGATAATCTCTTAACACGAACAAATCCCACCTATTTAGCTTTATTATATAGTTGACAATCAAAAATTTGTCTATTTAATTTGAAATCAAACATTCTCCACATCTAAGGCTCTAAGAGAAAAATCAAATATATGTTTATTTTTGTAGGATCTGTAAACATAATCTTACAAAACATAAAATGCTTTTAGATAAAATCCTAATTTAAAAGCCTTAAAGCTATTACAAATTGGTTGTCGAACATAAATTATGTTCGATGTAGGGGTGTGTAAATAGGGATGAGCATATGGACCGGGGAACCGGCCGGAACCGGAACCGGTTGGGCCGGGACCGGAACGTTATTTTTGTTGATTTTTGGAACCGGGAACCGGAACTGATATAACCGGAACCGGTAGAACCGACAAAAACCGGTAGAACCGGTAGAACCGACAAAAACCGGTAGAACCGGTAAAAACCGGAACCGTATGATGCTATTTTTCGAGGGCCGGTTCCAACATTTGAAGACACGACAAGAACCGGTAGGAACCGGTGGAACCGGAATCGGTAGAACCGCCGGGCCGGTTTGGTTCTTCATTTTGGCCGAAGCCGGTTCCCGGTTCCGGCCGGTTCGGTCCTTTTGCTCATCCCTAGTTGTAAACGAGCTGAGTCTAGCTCGAGCTCAGGTAGGCTCAGACTCGGCTCGTTTAAAATTCATGGGGCTTGAGCTCGAGCTCGATTCAATTCGAGCTTAATTTTCAAAGCTCAAGCTCGACTCGTGGATGAATTAAAATGCTCGAGCTTGGCTCGGGCTCGACTCGTTTGTATGTCATGCCTAAATGAGCCTAAGATCGGCAGTAAAAAAATAAGCTTATTTGTATTTTTAAGCCCGGTAATTAATCTATAAAATTAGAATTAAAAATTATATTATATAAATATTCATTGGCTTGTTTAAGCTTGCGAGTCTAATCGAGCTCGACAGATAAAGTTCGGGTTCAAGCTCGTTTAATAAATGAGCCTAAAACTAAACTCGAATTTGGATCCGGCTTGTATAACTCAAGCTCGAATAGAGTTTTTAAAGAGTCGATCGGGAACAGTTTACGAATAGTTCGGCTCATTTTCACCATAGATGAATGAACTCTTTTGTTAAAATACCTAAAACGTAATAATACTTTGATTTTGTTACACACATGTATACTGGCCCACTACACACAAGGTTAAAATAATGTCTCCAGTTTTGAAATAAATGCAAACACCATAATTACCAAGGTCTGGATTCGCATCTAATCATTACACATACTAAATTTTTTAATATATTTAATAGTTGTTTGATAGAGATATGTTGTGATAATAAATTCTATTACTCTAGCTATTTTCTTGAATTAATAATGAAAAATACATAGTTGTCCTATTTATAAAGGAGGCAGGAACCAACAACTTAGGCATTCATGTTAGTATTCATCCCTAAAAGGGAAACTAACACAACCTCTAAATGTGCACATATAACTCAAAATGTGTCTCATCGCCTCTTCTTAGTTCCCCTACCCGGAAAATGAAGTCAAATCGTGTTCGAAAACACATACAAGTTCGACTTCATAGGTTTAACAGGTACATGAATCACTTTCTCCTTTGTATACAAAATGTTTCCTCTTTTTCTCTGTAAGGTTATTGAAACAAATTTGTTTTTGTTGTGATGAACAGACGCATCAATGAAAAGATGAAACAGGAGATGGAGTTCAAAAACTTGAAGTTGTATATGGAGAACATGAACATCTTGAAAGAAAACGCAGAACTGTGGAAGAAAGCAATCCAACTCCGTGAAGAAAATACTATTTTACTGTCTAAGCTTGTGAAAAATATCAAGCCTTCGGGTTCGTGATAGCAAAGGAGACACGAAACCTAAATTTTCTCTAATCTATTTGCTAAATTCTTGTTTGTACTTTGTAGTAACTATTTCATCAATTCCTAATATTGGCTTCTTACATAATATCTAATTAATAAAACAATTATTAGTCTATCTCATATAAATACAACACGTCTTATATGTTGAAGTCCCATGTTTTTCATAAGAATTCTTTTAAAAAGAAAATCTTAGACTTCACATGTACCTTACAATTATTTTATTATGATTTATCTGGACTAATCGTTGTACATAAAAGAGTTACTTGATGTATCATTTGAAATATGATATATAATAACATATTTCAAATAGGGTTTGCTTGCAAACTAGAGTTAATGAAATGATTTCAATCTCTTTTTGGCAAATAATAGTTAAAATTACGTTAAACCAACTTGCGACCAATGTTCTAAGTTGAACACTCTTGAAATTTACCCTAATTTTACAAAGCTGAATCAATATAAAACCTAGAAAACACCCAACTCAAATTTCACTTATTTAATCATGTTGCCAAAACTATATAAATGATGACAGTTAATAAATACATCAAAATCCTTTATGGAGCACTAGACTTTTATTTTTATTTGTATTAATTTTTTTTTTGAACCGGCAAATGAATATATATAAAAAGGAGCCCCTAGCAAGAAGCTAAGAAAAGACCCAAAACAGATACAATATGGAAATAAGAGAAAATAAAGGCACTAGATGGCCAAAGTTCTGATAACATTTGTGTTATTATTTTGAAATTTTACCACATTAACTATTAATATATTAAATATGTTTATACGTTTAAAAAAAATAATGACCCAAGTTCTTTTAATTTAACAATTTGGCATAATAAAATACTTTGTATGACTTTTAAATGATACCCGTAAATAGAAGTCAATAAGCATAATGTCACTTGAAGTATGGAGTATGGACCATAAAGCTATAAAAAGTCAAATTTGTATTTGAGTTTTAAGTCTAAAAGACAATCTAGAATCCAACGGCGTCCGAAAGCTTTTGACAAATACATCAAAGATTCAAAAGTCATATTCTCCGTGTAAACGGATTTGCAACTTGTAGTAATGTAGTATCTTTTTGCATTGGTTGCTTAAATGTGCAACTATATATAGATGTATATTGCCATTTTTATTTTTAAAATTTTAAACGATCATTATGTAAAACCTCGTATTTTTTTTTTTTTTTTTTTTTTTTTTTTTTTTTTTTTTTCCTGGTAATGAGGACGATACATCCAGATAAATTTATAACCAAACCTCACAAAATTTGAATTAGCATGCATTAAGTCCAACACTACCATGCTGTTCGTTTAATTATGATTTAATGAAGTTTAACTATATTATTATTATTATTATTATTATTGTTGTTGTTAGTATTATTATTATTATTATTATTTTGATTATTATTATTATTATTATTATTATTATTATTATTGTTGTTGTTGTTATTATTATTATTATTATTATTATTATTATTATTATTATTATTGTTGTTGTTGTTGTTATTATTATTATTATTATTATTATTATTATTATTATTTTTATTATTATTACTTTTATTATTTGTATTATTATTATTATTATTATTGTTATTATTATTATTATTATTGTTGTTGTTGTTGTTGTTGTTGTTGTTATTATTATTATTATTATTATTATTACTATTATTATTAATATTATTATTATTATTATTATTATTGTTGTTGTTGTTGTTGTTATTATTATTATTATTATTATTATTATTATTATTATTATTGTTCTTGTTGTTGTTGTTGTTGTTGTTGTTATTATTATTATTATTATTATTATTATTATTATTATTTGAAACGACAAACTATCCTACTCCTAATTTAATCCTTAACTTCACTTATGTTTCCTAATGAGACTTGAATCCATAAACACTCAGTTGAGAGAGTCACTCCTAATAAGTCAAAACAAAATAACACCTAAAATTTTATTTGTTTATGATTTCATAGAGTTAATAATATACATGAACTATTTGATACGCCATATCAAGCTATTTGAGTCAATTTTGAGCAAGCACCAAAAGGGACAAAAGGATCAGACCAATTGAGAAGACTGCTAGATCGGACCTCCGGGCCGACCATGATTTTGAAGTAGGATATTTTGAATGTTTTGGGGTCACTTATAGTTTTTTTTAGATGCTCATTAGCCGTTACGGACCGGTCTTCGATCGCTCTCGAAACGATATACAATCTTTTTGGGGCGGTTTCCAAACCGTCTTGCCTTTTTTCAGTTTGGTCTCGGTCTTTTCAGTCCATCTCGCGGTCTTTCCTTGAGCATTTTTTCGGTTCGGTTTCGATATTTTTTAGTTTTGAGTTTTTCTATCAATAGAGATGTGTCTATTGGTCCGGTAATAAATGGGAGATTCCGTGGAGGAGATCGATAGGTGAACGAGTTTTGGAGTTGCAACTCCAACAATTAATAGAGTTGTTGAATTCAATTGATAGACGAGACTCATGGAGGGGGGTTATCAGGATGGATGACACGTTTTATGTGAAGGTGGCTAGATCTCATTTGGATCTCTTATCTTTTCCTAGCAACGGTGTTGCTACTAGGTGTAATAAGTCTCTTCCTATAAATATAATTATTTTTTACTTTGAGACTTGTTCTCAATTGTATGCCGACGAGATGTAATCTTGATTATAGAGGAATTGAATGTTCATCTCTTTGTGTTGTAGGGAGGTGTAAGAAGATGTTGTTCATTTGTATTTAAAGTGTTCGTTGGCTAGGCAACTTTGGCTAAAGTTTGCGAAATGGGTAGTGATGGTGCCTATGTTTGATTCCATTGAAGATTTATTTGAGTGGATTGATGTTCAGTTTGTAGCAAATGCTCGGAGATCCATTATAGAGGTGACTTGTGCTACTTTGATTTGGGTTCTTTGGACATACCAGAATCCATGCACTTGTTTTTAGGAATGTGAAGTACAAGAGGGAGTTGATGTTTGATTCTATTGTTCCATTCTCGTTTTATTGGTTTTGCATTAGGTTAGGGAAACTTTAATTTTGTAAATGGGTGGTGGCAAAATCCACTCATAAACTAATTGTTTTTGTTCGCTATGGTTAGCTTCTAGCTACTTTTTATATATAAATAATCATTCTAAAAAAAGATTTATTAAAAATGATATACTAAAGTTTAATAAAAGAAAAAAAGGAAATCTCAGAAAAATCCCAAAAGTTTTGGGAAACTTAACAATCCCTTTTGACATTTTCAGTAGGTAATCGCCAATGTGGTATTCCAAGTTGGAAGAGATGTTAACTTGGTAGCTAATCTGCACATCAACCAAATTCAAGACCCTCAAGACATCTCTCTCCTAAACCACGACCATAACTAATTAGGCTAGAACATCTTGTTTATTTTATCCTTAACAATTCTATATCATGTCTATCGGTGTTTTTTAGCATTGTAAACAATGGTATTTAAGGGAGGAAAGGGATGGCGGGGGGATTGAACCTACACCCTCCTTCTCCTTAACCATGGGATGAATCACTTAGTGTAAAAGGCTTTTGGGTAATTCTTCTTTCACCCTTTTATTTAATGTATAAAATGTCAAAGATTTAAATATTGTTTGTCAAACCCCCGGCCGAGGCGGCGGAACATGTCGGGCTGTGCAACTAAGCTCATGGATCACATATAAACTGAATATATAGCACAAGTACAACAATAAGCAAAACAACATTTGTATTCCATATTTAAGTTTGAATATAGAGTTCTTACAGATAGTAGTAATACATGAATTACCATAACAGTTATGCTAACATAACTAAAACTAGTAAATTAAATCACATGCAATCCATGATTTTTCATTGTTTGGATGCTTGAAATTATTGATTCATTGAGAATACATGTAGTTTGAGAGTCAACACAAGGTTGGTGAGTATCATAGTTTTTCTGCTAACAGCAGTATGATACTTTTAAAAAGTCTAAAAGGTATTTTCTTTGTAAGTGTAACCATACTCAAAACAGTGTTTGTAAATAAGCTTTGAATACCAAAATGTATCTTTGCATAAGTAAATCATACTTAAAATAGATTTGAAAATAACCAAGTCTATGGTTTGTAGTAAGAGAGAGTTTTAGTTAATGTTTATAGTGAGTCCTATAACCAAACTATGTGACTGTATGTACCCCTTACGTCGCTTCACTATACATCGTAGTAACAATAGTAGACACTTATCATCTACTTCGATTGATCGATCAAGGTTGTAGCTATCAACCGCAGATGAGGATGTCAACTCCGTATAGATATATACATATGTATCTCGCTCCGAAGATTAACGATTATAGTAGTATGGGTATGCTAAGTGTTTAGACTTCGCTAATGAAGATAATCTCACTAAAAAGCCCTTAACTAAGGTAGGTGAAAAGCTCTCAACCCTAACTTATAAGTGGAAAGTTATTAGGCATAATGAATTCTTATAGAGTTTATAAAAGTCAATCATAATTGGTATTCATGTATAGTATAAGGAACTAACATTTATAACTAAGTATGTTTCATGTATAATTTTTTGTAGTAACAAGGCAAATGTTATTTTAATAGTTGTATTATTCTAACAGCATGACATATGAACGTATTGATGTTAGAAACTAGTTTACGACATATAAATATCAAATTATTGTTTTGTAACTAGTATAGTATTTGCATAAAATAATAATATTTTATGTGTATTATGTATGAATTTATATCATATTGCACATGTATTCTCCCCCAAAACATGTAAAAATATAAAAGATCGGGCCATAACCCACCTTAAAGTGTGGTTGTTGGGTCGTTTATTCGTGTATTTGACTCGAGGAACCGAGATGTGTTGCTTCAAACACGATCCTCCAAGATTAATTTAGTTTCGTAGGAAATTTTAATATAAATTAATATGTGGAGGGTTGTTTGGTAATTTAACCAAAGCATAAGGCCCATTTACTAATTGAAATAAATTAAATGGGACTAAATTAGTTAATAATTTCCAAAAATAGGACAAAATGATTTATTTAAATTCTAAATTTGAGTTTAGGATTTATTTTGAAAATAAATCTCAAGGGAGCGGTATAATTTATATAAATGATTGGAAATTTGATGACTTGGTCCTCTTTTGTAAGGGATTTTCAAGTGGGGGTGAGTTTTAAACTTTCTTAATTGAACTTTGAAGAGTTTGGGCCTGTTTGCACATATTTTCAAAGGGAGGGTAGGTTTTGAACTTTTTATTTTTTAATTGGAAGTTTAAAGGCCTAGGACTTGTTTTGTAATAAATTTTTAAATAGGATAAATTGAATTTATTTGGATACTAAGTTTAAATGGGAGGAAGCCTTCCTCCTGTTTCGTTTTCATGCGCATCGAGAAAATACAGGTCTCCGGCTGGGCTTTCTGCGATCGACGAAACACTAAAACAACATTGAAATATAACGGAGGGGGTGCATGGTGGTGTACTTACGGTGCAGCAGCAGCAGAAACACATGGTGGCCAAGGGTGGTGGTGGGGGTTACTCGACGGTGGTGGCAGGAGGGTGGATCCGCTGTGGCGCTGCCTCCTGTTGGTTTTTTTTTTTTTTTTTTTTTTTTTTTTTGCAGCTTGGCCCTTGGGTAAGTGGGAGTGGGAGAGGGAAGGTGTGGGGATGGAAGGAGGTGGTGTTTGGGTGTGATTTCCGATCAAATGAGGGTGTTACAAGGTGGTTTATGGTGGTGGAATAAGGTGGTGATGTTGGTGGTATTTTTCTAACTTAAAAAAGAGGAAGAGTGGAGAGGGGAGAATGAGAGCTTGTTATTGGTTGATCTTGGTTTGTTCAAATAAGGAGAGTAATGGTCTTTTTTTATAGCCATGGAAGCTTGTAATCTCATGCAAGCCCCTGCTTGATTAGCTAGTCAAAGAACTCAAACAACAATGATTGTACCTTCTTGATCACGAATGTAACTAAGAGAGGGATGGTTGAGGAAGAAGACGTGGGAGGGAGGGGGAAAGGACCAAAAAGATATGATTTTGAGCTCCTTAGCATCTCATGTGGGCCCCACAACGAGGTCACACTCTCTTTAATTGTCCAAAACCATCATATTTTGGTGTATCGAGATCCCGACGTCACAAACTTTTTTTCAAATGTTTCGTTAGATAGAGTCGGATTCAAGGATTCCAAAAACCCAATCGGATGACTTTTTTGAGTTATGGAACTCCGGGAAACTACCTTTCAAGTTCCGCATCTAATTGGCTCGTAACTAGAGATGAAAGTGGATCCAAACCCAGACCGGATGGATCCGGACCCGGAAAACCCGGAACCGGTTAATGAGATTTTTTAGAACCGTAAAACCGGACCGGTATATATGAACCGGTTTCGGTTCGGTTCCGGGTATGGTACCTGGTAAAGTGGGTCTAGAACTAAAAAACCCGGAAACATCAAAGTGGGTAGGATGGAACCGGATAAAGTGGATTTAGAACCGGAAAACCCAAAAAAACCGGATTTTTTTGGTAATTACTTACTACTTAGTGGGTTGAACTTTGAAAAAGTTCATATTCATATCCCGATATGAAACCAAACTTAACAAAATTATAGTCTAAAAGCATGTACAAACTCTAAAATACACTCTGAAAAAACCGCATATAAATCCGACTTAACGAAAGAGATATGCATGTGTTAACATTTTCACAGAATACAAAGTACAAAAACAAATAGCTGAAAAAAATGAAAATTTTCAGTTTTCATATCCCGACTTCGGAGGATGTAAATCATTGAATATTAAACCAAAAATGATAAAATTATAGTCTAAACTCATGTACAAAATGTAAACTACAAGTTGGAAAAAACCACATGTCAATCCGACTTCAAATGAATTAGATATGCATTTTTTAATACTTTCACCGAATACAAAAAAACTAAAAAATTAAAAACTTACAGCTTTGATATCTCGACTTTGGGGGACTATAATTCAATGAATATAAAGCTAAAAATGACAACTTTATAGTCTAAAATCATGTACAAACTCTAAACTATATGTTGGAAAAAACCTCATGTCAATTAGAGTTGAAACGAATGAGATATGCATATTTTAAACATTTCACAAAAATTGGTTCCGACCCTAAAAGTGGTTCCGGTACCTAACACCGGTTCCGGTTTTTAGACTCCCGGTTTACCCAGACCCGATGGACCCAAACCCGGATTAACCGGAACCCTGATAAAGACAACTTTTAAACCCAGAATCGGAACCGGTTCTATATATTCCGGTTCTAACGGTTCCGGTTTCGATCTGATTCCGGTTCCAGTCCCGTTTTCCAGTTCTAAATCTCATCCATACTCGTAACACTCGATTTTTTGACTTTTGCACATATTTTCGTAAAACAAATTTAGTATGAAATTAAATATAGACCATAGTCTGAGTCCAAAAACGCTCTCGAAAATTTCATCAGAGGTGTGCAAGTGCCTCAACGGATCGATTTAGTTTTACGTGATTAAAGAAAGTCATTGTTTTACTCTTTCTTTTCTTAAAACTGTCATATATTTTGCATGCGAACTTCATTTTAGACGTTTTTTATATTTTCGGAAACAGGGGAATATGTACTATAGGGTTTTAATGTTTGCTTCTCTCATAACTGCTTATTACGAATTTTTAGTTTTTGAGACACATTAACTAGCGTTGTAGTTTGAACTGTTTGATTCGTTTCATAGTTTACACATTTGGAATTAAGATATCATCTAGTATCTTATAATATTTAAAATGAACTCATTTATTTTACATTAGATGCAATAAAACTCAATGAACCAAATTACAAAAAGATTTACGGTAAATAATCATTCATAGTCTATGACTTAAATTCTGGGATGTCACATTGTTGTTGTTAAATTATTTTTAGTCGTATTATTAAATAAACACATGTATAAATACTTTTTAAATGCCTATTTACACATTATATATATATATATATATATATATATATATATATATATATATATATATATATATATATATATTTGTAAAAAATACATATAAATGTAATTAATATATATAAAAAGATGTATTTATATATTTTTATAACTTAGAAACGTTTTAAAAGTTTTTCTAATTTATATGCATTTTTCATTTTCTAAAACATATAAAACCGTATAAAAGTGATTAAATACGTATAAAACATTGTTAAACATATAAAAACATATAAGAATGTATGCTTGTCTATTTGGCTAAGGGTCCTCTTTTGGGGGAGATAGTTCCCCAGTTCAAACCTCATCCCTTCTTTTCACCGTAAATAGTTGATTTTTTTAAAGCTATAATGAATTGGGTTGTCGTGTCATGCCTCATCAACATCTCTACTAGCTTGACATGTCGGGTCGGCAGATTACATGTTGAAAATGTTAAAATGGGATAAAAGTGAATAAATTAACCGATTTCTTGGGTTTTTCTATTTAAAAAAATATTTTGGGACTTATTCGTTAATTTTTTTAAAATTTTGGAACTTTTTTCTAGAGATTAAAAAAAAGTTAGATAATCTATGATTAAAAATTGTGTAGTTTACGCATAAATGATATGTTTATAAGCTTGCACTACCCGAAACGATCTAGCGATGGATCTCGAGGTTAGAAAACCCTATATATCTAACATTGTCGCCATTGATGACAATGTGGGTAGTCAATTGGTGTAGTTTTGGTTGAGAATGACGAATTGTTAGCAACAATCAATGATTTCTTACAAGATGATGTGGCGACACAAGGTGGTAGAAAGCAACAAACGGAGGAAATGACCAGGGGTGTTTGGATCAAACCTCCTGGTGGTTAATACAATATTGGTTGTAACATAAAACAACCGACTTAGTGGTAAATACGTAGGATTCTGATAGAATGTGAAGAGGTTGGTGGTGGTGGCTACTGGCAACGTTGGGTAGAACAAGAATCCAGATTTACCACTAAGTTGGTCGTTTTCTGTTACATCCAATATTGTGTTAACCACGAGGAGGTTCGATCTAAACACCCGTGGTAGTTCCTCTATTTGTTTCTTTCTACCACCTTGCGCCGCCACATTATCTTGTCTAAAATCTTCGATCGTTGCCTACAATCCGTCATTCTCAACCAAAACTACATCAATTGACTACCCTTACTGCCGTCAATGGCGGCAATGCTAGAGATATGGTTTTCAAACCACCAGATCCACCGCTAGATCTTTTCAGGTAGTGCAAGCTTGAAGCTTCGATGTTATAAGGTTGTGAAAGACAATGAATGGAGGAACTGACTATGTAGTATGATTTTCTGGCGTAAGATGGTAAAAGGCCACAAACAGAGGAACTGACAGGGGTGTTTCGGTTGGACTTCTTGGTTGTTCAAATAGTAATGGTTCTAGTGTAAAACGATCGACTTAGTGGCAAATATAAAGGATTCTGACGGATTGTGAAGAGGTTGTCATAGGTGGCTACTAGATAGCGGTGTTAGGTGAAACAGGTTGATAGTGTTTTCGTCAGACCTCCGATGAAGGTGATTAGTGGTGGTCTCGACGATTTTCGATAATGGGATGCGGTGCTTTTGCATATTCCGAAGACTTTGTGGTAGAACCAATAAATTAAAAATAATTAATATTATACTATTGAGAGAAAAACTTTGATAATCGTTAGTAATGTGATAATAAGTTGTGGAATAAAGTTAATCTTAGTGGATCTTGTTAGCTCAACAATAAAAGTTAGATAAGTTAGATTGTGGAAATATAAGGAAAGTAAATAACAGCAAGTTATATCAAGTAAACACTTAGTTGAATCGTAATATGATTTGCACTCAAATCATGTTAGTAGGTGATGTTCAACTAAAGTGAAGAGGGACTCGAGTGGAGTATCAAAAGATAACTTAGATAATATGAAGATGAGGAGATTTTATAATTTATAAGCTTTGGAGTGGTGAAAATACATGAAGTGGGAAGCTCTATTTACAGAGTCCTAAAAGTTACATGAAACAATAAAATAACATAAACCAATTGACTTCGGTGACCCTAAATGGTACACCGGACAATACTACGATTATAAGAAAAGTCAGTAAAAGTAACTTATAACAGTCTTCATGATCAATTCATCTTAGGGTCTTTAACAAGTCTTCGGGTTCACATGATGGCAAAAGTAGTCTCCGAGTAAGTCTTCTTCGGTTCACAAGGCATAAAGGTCTTCGGGTGTATTTTAGTTGAAGATGGTCACTTTCTTGTTTCAACATGTACATTTAAAAAAATTAATGATCCACTAAAATATTATTTATTATATATAGAATATGATAAATTAAATGTAATAATCCAATAAAGAAATCTAATAATTTTTTTAATAATCCAATAATTTTTTTTTAAAAATAGTTAAAAGAAAATAATAAAATAATAATATAATATTTATTAATATATAGATATTATATATTAAAAATAAAATTAATTGATATACAATAATCAAATAAAAAAATTAATCCAATAAAGTTAAAATTAAAAAAGAACTAATATATAATAGTTCAATAAAATTAAAAAGAAAGAAGAATTAATATAGAATAATTCAATAAATTTAAAAAGAAGAATTGCATAAATGGTCCTTGTAATTTGGTAAAAAGAGGCAACTGCAAAAATGGTCTATGAGGGTAAAATTATCATTTTAAAAAAGTTAACAGCTAAATGTTAAAGGTAACGAAATAAAGACCAAAACTAAAGCTAAACCACCAAATAAAGACTTTTTTTGCTAATAAACTTTTTTTGGACCTTACCTAAAGAAATTAGCAAACCATATGGACCATTTTTGCAATTTTGTCTTCAAAGAATGATAAGGAATTTTTGGAACACATTTGAGAATTATTAAATTTGAGAGTTTTGATCATCATAATGAGCTTGTAAATTGGAATTTGAGGACGGAATTGAAGATGTATTAAAACAAGTAATAAGGGTTCAGTACATAATTTGGATCATTTCAAAAAAGTATTAGTGGCTTTGGGAGTGTTTAGAACTAGTTTGGACACCTTTCGACAACATAAAAGCAAATTACCTGAAATGGAAGTGTTAGGCTTGACTCGGTTTAGTGGAGGCCAAGGAAAAATCCCACTCGTTCTAGTGCGAAGCTGTTGGATACCAAGAATTTCAAACTTATCCAATTAAGCTCAAAAAGAATAATAATATTGACTAGCCGTTTACCCGCACCAAGCGACCGATACGAATAGTACTTGCGTTATCTGTTTAGTACAATAATAGGCTTTCATTTCTTTATATTATAGCATTGAAGTTTTGGGTATTTATCCAATTAGAGCAATATCCACTTATATATTTGGGTTTATTTCTAAGTATAATGCTTTAATAAGAAAAAAGTTGAAAGTACAATGTTATAACTGTATATATTTTTCAAAGTAGAATGGCTTAATAAGAAAGAAATTGAAATTAAAATGCATTAATGGAAATAAATGAAGGTAGGGCTAGTCAACATTTAGTATTGGTTCGTGGTTGTTGGTCAGCTTTGATGTATACTTTGGTTTTAAGGATGAGCGTTTGGGTCGAAAAACCATACGGGAACCAGTTAGGACCGAATAAGCTTTTCGGTTCTGTTTCCGGTTTTTTAAATTAGGCTTAATCGAAAGCATGTTATATTACAAAGAACACTCAATGCATCAGTGAATAGTTTATTTTAGGTTTTTTGGATCATGCTTTCGGGTTTAAGATTGTTTAGGATTTAGGGTTTACATACCATTTCGTAGGGCAACGAATATATTCCTTTGAAGAAATAGCCGTTAACGAATTGTTATTATCGGTACCATATTCATATTATAATGTCCTAATAATAATTAATTTGTATGTATATAGCTATAATAAGTAAATACAAAAGTAGAATATTTGTTTATATAGCGCAAAGTACATATTAAAGACAAAGGATGAATATTGTTTTTTCTGTTGCATAATTTTTTTAATTTATACATAAAATGCATTAAATTTTATATTTAAAAATAAAGGTATATAATTTTAATCTTTATACAAATTTAGAAAATTTTTAATTAGACTAAATAGTTTTTTTTTTTTTTTTTTTTTTTTGAAAGAGAATTATACCGAATAGTTACAGAACCGACCAAATGCAAGTAGATGTTGACACAAGAAAGTTATGTAATTGATGTGATAATTTTAATGTCAACTAGAAAAGTGTTCCCCGCTTTGCGGGGGTCGTAAGCCTTCAATATCGTTTTTCCGGTTAAAGGCTCTGATATCTATAGAAAATCTACCTAATCATGGCATTATACTTTATAAAACATTATCCTTCTTAGATATTATATGTTTGAAAATCTACCTGAATATGATAGCTTATTATAGAAACCTACTTATGATTATTTCTTTAACAACAAAAATCTACCCTATTATAGTAATATTTTCAACATAGTAATCTTCATTCAAATTAGCAATACAATTAAGAAAAATGTTACACATGAGCTTAAATTATGAAGAAATTTGACACATCAATCTTATTCGAATTATGTGAAACCTAGTACAAATTTTGAACTGCAATCACAATATTAGCATGCAAAAAATGGAATTTTAAGTGATAATCTGACCTCAACAATCCAATATAAGCATGTTAAAGAATATCCATCTTTTATTCTCCCCGCACAATTAAATTGAAGCCTTGTTAAAATAGTTAATAATTTACAAATTAAGATCTTCCATAACTTCTGACAGATAATAGAAATACAATAAAGCACTGCAAAACTATTTCAGAAGGATGTCCCTAATAGTGATATACTTATAGTTGCAATTACCATTCAGTTTACTACAACAAACACATTCGACCAACATCAATTACAGAATGAGATTAGACTTTGGCAGATATAAGGGCAGCGAGGGGTATTTTATGCAGAACAAGTAGCTATGTAACATTATTTGATACATTTCGTATAACACCTGGGGTTCATGGTCTATAAAATTAGAAAAAGAAAATAATAAACGAAGGTTCTTAACCCAATAAAATAGCAAAAAAAAAAAAGTAAATAAATCAATGGATTTAGCAGCATACTTAGTAATTGCAATCTCAAAGAAATGATGTGGCAACTTTCTCATAAATTGAACCCTAAAACAATAAAGTGAACATAACAGTTAGTGTGCAAGGTTTGTTAATAATGAGCTAAAATTCTAAATGCAAGAAATAGCAACATGCTTTCTGTTATTTGTGTATTATAGCTGTTGGATTAGTGTCTAAGCTTGTAACCATATTTGGTAAGTACTTGACCCGGTTGTGCATGGTCCTTTTGGGTTGCCTTCACCAAAGCAACTTAACTAGAGAAATAATAGAGAAAAAGGTTATTATGGTTTATTAATATATTATATGAATAATATATTAAAGGATAAATCATATTTATTTAGTTAACATTGGTCAAGAATTAATTAAGAATTAATTTTGTAATTAAAAGAAGTTAACTAAACTAGGGGGGCTATATTGTAATTATGTGATAGTTGCAAAATAGGGCAATGGATTCCCTATGGGATAGGGTGGACGAATTCAAGGGGATAATGCCTTATAATTCGTCCATGATAAGGTTTCCAGGGTTATCCTTTGGACTGCTTGGTGGACAATTAATCAGATAAGGATAAAGACTGAAACCCTAATCTCTACACCTATATAAACACCCCTTGGCATATGAAATTCGTCCATGACTTGATATCTAGGTTCCTAGAGCCGAATTTCATACCTCCCCTCTCTCTCTTGCCTCTCCATTTTCTCTTGCTGTTTGTGAGCCATTAGAGGTACTACACTTGTGGTACTTGCTTTCAAAGACCAGAAGATTCAAGATTTAAGTTGTTATTACAAGATAACATCAAGAGGTATGTATTTCATCCTTGTTTGTGATTTTCGAAATCGCTAGAAGCATAATAGGTTTCTTTATGGGTTCATAATGTTGTATAACTAATAGTGATAACATAGATCCAACTCTAGGGGTGCATGCACACATAGGATTGTTTGTATAAAATGCATCAGTGGTATCAGAACCATTGGTTTTTGTTTTCAATTAGTTTTCTATACAAAAGTATGAATTTGACATATTTGGGTTTATAGCCAATAAACCTTGAAGGTATGATTTTCGAATTTAGGGTTCATGAGCCTTAAATTTCGAAATTTGTTTAGGGTTTCGCAAACCCTTTTCTTAGCCTCCAAGATTTCGAATTCTAGGGTTATCCAACCCTTGAATTTCGAAATTGGCCTTCTCTCCAAGATTAGATCCTAAATTCTAGGGATTTGGATAATGTCATATCTTGTAATTATCTTTTAAGTGTTTAAATTTGGTAATTAAAGATTTTGAATTATCCCATCCCATAATTTCAATTTTTAGAGGATTTAAGGGATTAGGTTAAATTAATTTGTTTAATTTAATAGATATACTCCATGATTAAATAATTTAAATTAATTGTTTAATTTTGGATAATTATTAAATCAATTTTTTTAATATTTAATATTTTAAATTAAAAAGTTTTAATTTTTGAAAATTTTAAATACAATCAAAACCCTAGTGTTTTTGATAGTTAAACATAATTGTTTTGAAAAGTTTCAAAACTTACCCTCAAGTTTTGGAATTTAAATTTTATTTAAAAGTTTAATTTTAAAATGTTAAAATTAAAAACCCTAGTTTGATTGCTTGAAAAGTTCAAATCTCACCCTTATGGTTTTATTAAATTAAGTGTATAATTAAAAAAGAGTAAATAAATCCATAATGATATGGTTTATATTAAATTAAAAGTGTAATTTATAAAATTAA
This sequence comes from Lactuca saligna, assembly GCF_052625555.1. NCBI lineage: Eukaryota > Viridiplantae > Streptophyta > Magnoliopsida > Asterales > Asteraceae > Lactuca > Lactuca saligna. The sequence continues at coordinate 4,535,722 of NC_136419.1, forward strand.
ACAACCCAGTATTTTAAAAGTGTAAAATACACCCTTATACTATATAACATTAAAAGTTTCAACCGGTTGGACCGTGACCCGGGGTAGAAGGCAGGTCAATTGAGACCGTTTTTTTATAAAAATACGAACCGGCCGGGTTTCCTCTAAACCGCGGTTCAAGCGTTTATGTCGAACCGGTTAAAACCGGATTGACCCGTTTTAGTAGGGTTTAGATAGTTGGAACCAAGTAGCGAACGCCAAAACAACGAACCGTTTGCGGTTTCTTTAATGGTTTTCAATGTTTTTAAATATTTAAACTTTGTGGATATTAAATTATTGATTTTATACGTTTATGCATTTTGCATGAAAGTAAAAATATATAAAAATAAAAAAAAGATCATAAACCGGGTTGACCCGACGGTTCAACCGTTTGACCCGTGAACCGATCATCATACCGGGTCAACCAAATACCCACGTTTTAAAACATTGATTAATACACTTTGTGAACATGGATCCACAGCGCAATGCCTCGATCGTATATTATATCTATCAGTATTAACTGTAAGCATATATTGGGCTAGCATAGCTATTAGGTTATTATGTCGGGCCTTTATTTAAGGCTTTTGTTATGTATCTCTAGAAACCCTAATCTTTTTCTATTTATAATTCTTTATTTCATCTTTGTTATGTACAAACTTCTTTGATAACAAAATTCTATTTATTCATGGTAGGAGAACCTTTTGTGTCCACGCATGTCCTGATTTGATGTTTGCTGAAAGCTTCACGTTTGGCACTGGTCGATCGACCTAGGTTAGATTTTTGCTCTTGTTTCGTTGGGATTGTGATATAATTGTCATTGTGTGTGTTTTATATTTTGTATACCCGTTTTGCTGCTTGTTTGTATTTTATATTTTGTTAAAAGATTCAATTGTTTATAGTGCTTTTCATTTTGTTAAATCTGTTTAAACTTGCAACGTTATTGTTATGCTTTGTTGATAAAATTGAAATTAATTAAGCTAGCTTCCTGGTGATCCGGAATATGAACCCACGCACAGCGCAATCCCTTGGCATTATATTATATGTATCAGTATTGACATCAATATTTGATGAGGATGTTACATTGCTAATTCGATTTGTTGAAAAGTTAGGGTATATAACTAATTGCTAAATAACTGCAGATCCTATTCTAACAAATGATGGTAACCAAGTTCTGATCTCCATCTTGCAGATTCTTTACTGATATTTTTGATTACATAGCAAACTAGTATATGCATCACAATGGAAGCTTCTAACAGAAACCTGAAAACAGCTCTAGAACAAACACATTGGGCTCCTACAAACCTCACAACGACACCAGAAGGAGAAGACAAGTTGATGCAGAAGATGCAAATCTCTATTGCGAAACTAAAGAAATCTGGATTCTTTGCTGCTTTTCTAAATCAAATCCGTAACTCTGAAGCTTCATTCCATTTCCATAGGGTTACGGAATCAGAACACAAGTTAAAGATGGTCATTTACGGAATTGGAAGCATTGAATCATCTAAATCCTCTGAATTACAGCTTAGCCTTGCGATCCTGATGAAAAAAGAAGTGGATTGGATCGGAGATGTTGAAGTTTTCGATCCGATTATTTCTTTGACAGAATTGAAAGTTATTGAGGAACTCGGTTGTTGTGTTCTTTCGGTTAATGAGTGGTGTCAGAGAGAAGCTGTGAACCCGATTCTTTTTTTCATGCCACGTTGTCGAGTAACGCTATTTGAAAATCTCCTAAAGACCAACTGGAGACATGGTATGTTGAACCGAATTATTATACTTGGCAATAGTTTTAAGCACCAGAAGAACTATAGGTTGAAGCATTTATGTGCCATACAACCATTCACCAAAGAGTTTGAGATTTCTAACCTTTCGGAAGCATATATAAGAGCCGCCTTTGGGGGATTGAGTTGGCATTTCTTTAGCGTTGGTTGTGAGGCCAACCTCAAACTAACATGTTGATACTTTTCTAGTGGACTAACATATTATATGTGGTTTTTATTGTTGCCTACGTAATTTCTTACATGTTCGTTCTTTTGGCCACGCTATCGATAGATACAAAATTTGTATGCCAAATGTGAAGTTTGATAAAAAAAAAATTTCGTCGAATAAGAAATATGAAATAATTAGTTATGAAATATATTGGATATTAGATCAAAATCAGTATGGATTACATTGAACTTTATTGAGTTCAATAGATTACCACATCGTCTTTTTAAAAAACTATTAGCCCCACACAAAGTTTGTGAATAAGTGATTGTGTGATAATGAGCAAGGAATATCCGTCTTTCTCCTAAAAAGGATGTATTGAACTCATAATTCATTAGATACTTTTTATGAATGTCAACTCAGTATCGTAAGTAAATTGCTCCCGGTTGTTCAATCATTTGATAACCAGAGCCAATCTTTGAGAAATGATCACTATGAGTCAGACTCAATAAAATTTGATCAATCCTTTTTTCTGTCGTTAAGGTGGAGAACTGAACCAAGAATTCTCTTTTTTCATCATCAATCGAATCGTTGTTTGCAACCCACGATTCTATTTTATCATCAATCAATATAACTTTATTCTATTTTATCATCAATCAATATAATTTTATAACTTTTTTTCCTTCAATGCACTGATTAAGCTCTACAATGTCCATATAGATTGAATGTCAAGGACACCTAAACTTGCAACCTCATTCAATTTTCCCATTAAACGAACCATTGTGGATGCTTTAATAATAAATCTACTCACATGAATCATTTAATAAGTGGTCATAGAGTTTGGATCAGGTATGGTTGACTAGTTGATGTTTTGTATCTTGTTTTTGAAATTTTTATACGACTGACATTAAATATTTTTATGAATTTGATTATTATTTTTCGACCAACCAAACATTTTTTAGCCGGACACTGGCAAGATGTTAGCTAAAGAAAAAAAAAACTAATAAAATAAAGATAAAAAAACTTGGGGTTTGAATCCACTTACTCCCAAGAGATAAAATGACCATATTTACAAAAAAAAAAAAAAAAAAAAAAAAAAAAAAAAAAAAAAAAAAATCTTAACAGATAGATTTATCAATCGAAGGACCAACTATTCATAAAAGTAAAACCTCAAGGATTGTCTATGTCTTGATGTTGAAAGACGTATTAAAACTAAAAAATTGTCGGAACCATAGGGACCATTTTTGAAGCTTACACATGTAACGCCTTGTTTCGAATAAAGTTCTAATTCGAGGTTGTGGCCCGAAGAGCGGTCATCATAAGGATTTGTGCCTTTATAAAGGTAAGATTTAGGCCCATTTGAATATGGGTAATGTAGGTATGTGACCCAATAGTTCAGTTTACACTTTGGAGTCAAGGATAAAACGGGAATATAGTATTTCAGACTTCTTTTATGAATTTTGGATTTTATTTCGTTTTTTTTTTCAGGTTAAATAAATCTTATAGAAGTGAGGGGCTTCTCATTACCTTTTCGTAGATATAAGGATCGCCGGAATCGGGTTTATAACGAAGAAGTTATCGCATTCAGAAGTTTCTTGGTTTCCAGGCATAGCCGAGTACGCGGGGCGTACTTGACCAGGATGATCGCGAATGTTCTTTAGTGTACGCTAGGCGTACGCAAATCAGATCAGAACCCTATTTTAGGGTCTTGGACCCTATTTAAACTCCTTATCCCATAGTCTAACCCTAATATCTTCAGCCTCGGCCCTCTAAAACCCTAGAAATCGTCATATATCATCCATGGTGGCATTTTGAGCTTATGGAGTCCATTTTTGGAGTGTTTGGTCCATTTTCAAGAAGATGGAGTTTGATGCAAAGAAAGGAATCAAGGACGAGCTTATGGATCTGGCTTTTAGGACTGATTCTCAGCTTGATGGAGGTATAAAATCTTAAACTTGGTGGTTATTTCCTTAGATCTCTTATGTTGAGCTTTTGGTTCCTTTTGGTCCCAAGGATCAAGCTTTATAGACCAAATATGATTATTTAGGCTTAGGGTTGCCACCCTTGGTTCTATTTGAGTCCCTAAGACAGAAAGTTGCCATCTTGAAGGTCTTAATGGGTGCATGCATAAGTTAAGGTCACTTTCATGGAAGTAAAATGTCATTTTTGGATTTTGGGCTTGTTTGGGGCATGCAAAGTCACCAAGTCGATGACTTTATGGATTTAGACGTTATTTGGGACTTAGATCTGAGTTTGGGACGTAAAGTCTTCATGTATTAAGCACTTAATGGATTTTAGAGATAAGTTGTATGTACGCTGGGAGTACTATGTAGTACATTGGGGGTACTATGTTGTCCATTGTGCGTACAACTCTTCGCCCAGTACGAAAAGCGTAGAAAAGAGGTACGCTGGGTGTATGCTCTCAGGAAGACTTGGGCCTTAGCGGACTTTGGACCTTTGGGCCCTAATGGTTTTGGGCCTATATTTACTAGTTGTTGGGCCAAATATAGAAATGGAATTCACTTTTGTTGGCCTCGGTTTGACCAATTCTTGGACTGGGTTGTTGTCGGCCTTTGTGGGCCAACTGGAAACAAGATTATGGACTAGAGAAATTATTGGGCTTTTAGACAAGACCCATATGGAGGTTTGGGCCTAATTTGGAAAATTGGGCCACTGATGGATTTATGGACATTATAATGTTGGGCTTTTGTTTTGGGTTTAGGCCTTAGTTTTGGATCATACGGGTCTAGGGGTAGAATGGTCATTTTACCCCATATGTGTATTAAGGTTATGGTATTGGAACCCAATTATTAATTGGGTATTGTTTAATGTTAGTAGTTCTGGAATCTGTTAACCAGAAGTTAGAGTTTTATCTGCGGGTCTTCAGCAGTGCCAGGTGAGTTGTCCTCACTATACTAAGGGGTCTAAGGCACCAATGCCGGCCCATTGGATTTGATATCCTAGTAGTTATTGATATGTTGTGTGACAACATAATTTATTCCGTCAGAAAAACCATTCCCGTTAAATAAAACCGTTCGTATTCATATTGTCCCGTTAACCTTTGAGTTAACTTAATTTAATCGCGACTTTTATTTCAGTTTCGTAAGTGTCGGGATGCGTTATAAACATTAAAATATTTTCCATAATTGTTTGGAAAATTATAATTTTCATCTAAGTCATGATTACGTCAAATTATCGGGTACGACCAAAAGCACCGTCTAACGGTAGTATCAGGTAGAATTCCACCAGGCCACAAACTCAACCGCTATATAAGGGATTGAGCGACATCATTTTGAAGATTTTTTTCTCTCTCTAAACACTTTCTCTCACTACTCTCTCTCTAGAACTCAAAATTAGTCCAAAAACCCCATTTCAAGCATCATTTAGTAAGCAATCCATCCTAAACTTGTTGTTAAACTTGAATAGCATGCAAATCCATGTTGAAATCACCCAAAACACATGTGAACATGTGTTTACGGTTTGGGGACCCTCCCAAAACCGTGAACACCTCTTATGAGGGTTTTGTGCCAAAAAAACCCTTCCAAACCGCATTTAAGGCTTAGATTCGACTTAGAAACTTGCATGCATGAACTAAGGACCCCAAAATCATGACATTTGATGTATGAACATGAGTTAACGGCCCAAGAACATTCTTGGACTGTAAACCCCCATGCATGAACCATAAACACCTCTTAAGGTGTTAAAAATACCCTTAAACACCACCAAAAGCTTTCAAACGTATCTAGGACCTTCTACTCCATCACTTGAAGCACCAAATCATACAAGAAAGGAACAAACATGAGTTTACGGTCCAAGAACATTCTTAGACCGTAAACCCTCGTTCTTAGACCTTAAACACCTTTTAGAGTGTTAGTTTGCCCCTAAACACCTTCAATGAACTTCCATGAGTGCATATAACCTTATAACCCTTCAAGAAGTGCATCAAAACCTTCATAAATGGGATAAACTATAGTTTACGGTCCAAGAACATTCTTAGACCGTAAAATCATCTTCCTAGACCATAAACTCTTCAAATGGGTGTTTTAAATGTCCTTAACACCTTGAATGGCTTGTATGTTGGACTAGAACCACATGTGATTAACCTACAACCACCAACACCCATGAATCATGAACAAACATGAGTTTACGGTTGCAAACTCATGTGTTTAAGGTATTAAACTCCCCAAGAATATCTTCATAGACCGTGAACTCCATTTCCAAGGCCGTTTCAAGTCCCGATCACTTCCTAAGCCATGGAATCAACCCTAGAACTTTCTCGTGTGCATTGTAAGACTTTTTGGCATCCAAGAACACACCACCCATGAGTTTACGGCCGTAAACTCATGGGGATATGGTCAATGGACCGTAAACTCCTCAAAGAGTTTACTTTTGAAGAGTAAACTCCATATCTAGGTCCTACACATCCATAGATGTCACTCGGGTCACTCCGAACACTTGTATTGAAGTGTTTTCACATCTCAAAGTGTATATTCATATCTAATTAGTGGTTCAAAGTCTAATTAGGTACAATTGTGTATCATTTCATATTACATAGGAACCTCGCGCGTTATTAAGCCCCGAACCGACACATAGCATCCAAACCGACACATTTTCTCGTCTGGTGAGTTCATACCCCTACCCATTTTCAATGTTTTCACTGTTTTTAGGGGGGAATACAAGCAAAGTACAAGGGATACTTGTACTCAAAAATGGTTTTACATATGTTAATTTTAATATTTCATATGCTTTTAAAATTGTCAGTCATAACAAACAACCATTGAACTTGCAGAACACACTATCATTTTATTTGTGAAAAACATTATAAATTGTTGTATTTTATATTTTCACAAATGGATTTTCCCACATCATAACAGTTAAAAGCATAACATTGAACTTTGAACATTAACTTAGAATATTGTTTTGTCCTCAGTAACACTCCACAGAGATATGCGAGTGGAGGATAGTCATTTGATCTTTCTGTATTATTACTAGTAAATTTGTTATACCTATAAATTGGAGACACGTCCTCGGAGAACACTCCACAGAGATACGCGAGTGGAGGACCGCCCCCGTAACCAGAATCTCTTAGATAGGGAGCGTGACTTGAGTGTATAGATCTATACGGAGCTGACTACCCCACACCTGGCTGCTAGCTACAGCCGAACCGAAAGGTTCAAGGGTGACGAAAGTCTTAAAGGGTGATGGACTACTTATTGCCATAATTAGTCTATCGTATGGTTATGGAACTCGCAATTTGGATAACAGAGATTTAGTTTTTAGTAATAATGGGTTTAGTAACTAGTTTATGTTGTATTTATTAGTTTTAGACAAAACTTCAAAAATGGTCCCTGTGGTTTTCGAAAATATCAAGTTTAGTCCTTAAGTTCAAAAAACCTCACAGATGGTCCCTATGGTTTCAAAACTTTTAACAAATGATCCTTTTCTCTAACGCCGTTAGATTTTGGCCGTTAAGTGAAGGGTATTTCTATCTTTTCACTACCACAGGGACCATTTATGAAGTTTTGTCTTATTTTAAAAATAATTATATAATATAAAAGGGTCTCTCTCTCTCTCTCTCTCAAAAATCTCGATGTAAACTTCACACCTCGTCATCTCATGGTGGCCCATCCCTACCAGACACACTTTGTTGCCAGCACGTGTGGCGGTGAGAGCCATTGTCATTGTCTTGTTGAAACCTGCACAATCAAAGCTCATATACACTCCACTTCCCGTGGCTTTCTGTATGGATTCCACTTATCCTTTCATATCCTAAGTTTATTAAATCTGATGGATACCCACAATTTGAAACATAAATCCACTGGATGCACCACCTGTTGATTGAACCCATAATCAAAATTAGGATTTCAACATCTTATTGGGGACGATGATGATGTAAAAGTATAAACTTTACCTGATTGGCAAGAGATCCGTGGACGGGAGGAGTGGCAAAAAATTTCATATCCGGGCGAAGATTATATCGGCCTTCTTTGCATTGTGTACATCCCCAACAGCTAATTCCAGGCTCAAGAGCTACACAATCAACAAGGACAAGATCCTTCACATTGCTCAGAATTTCTTTAATCACACCAGCACATTCATATTCGATACCCATCGGTTCTTTCACCACAAAATATGCACATCTTGATGTCTGTGTATGTTTTCACAGTAAAATTTGTATCGAGGATCAATTACATCGATTGTTACTCTATATATTCTATGTTTTCACAGTAAAATTTGTGACCAGGTTCAGGGCGGAGTTTGCACCGGCTGTCGAGCTTCAGCAGTTGGCCAAGGAGTTTCTGGATATGAGACAGACGACGGAGACTGTGGCGGAGATCACTGCCAAGTTCCGGGAGAGGGCTTTGTTGGTGCCCCAATATGCTGGTGACGAGGATATGAGGAGGACTCATTATCACGATATGCTTCGAGCTGACATCCGGGAGCATGTTAGGGAGAGGGAGATAGATTTGGAGCACATCCGGAAACGGAAATTAGAGGAGGGACAGACAGGAGGGGTTTCGGGAAAGAAGCCCAAGGGATTAGATATGGGGCCGAAAGGCCAACAGGGACAGGGACGCTGCCGGAAATGTGGCAAGGCACACGAGGGGGCGTGCAGGATGGGATCATCAGGCTGCTACAAGTGCGGAAAGTTTGGGCACATCAGCAGGGATTGCACTGCTCCTGCAGCAGTTATTCAGACATCGGATTTGCTGTGTTTCCACTACAACCAGAGGGGCCACAAGAAGGCCAATTGCCCCTAGTTGATAGCTTCAGCGTCGGTGAAGGCGCCAGCTCCAGCGAGCCTGCGGATCACGGATGGCCGACAGGGCAAGGCAGAGGCTCCAGTGGTGAGGAGCCGAGCATTCCAGCTGACTACCGAGGAGGCACGCACCGCGCCCGATGTAGTGACGGGTATGATTCTTTCCTTCTATCTTTTGTTTTGTGATGTTATGATATTGATTAGTACTCCGTGTGTGTATATATGCATTAGGATCGTTCCATGTGAACGGCATCCCAGTTCAGGTATTGTTCGACTCGGGTGCATCCCGATCGTTCGTTTCTCTTGCACTTAGCAAGAGGTTTCATGAGACTTCAGGCGAGTTAGATTGCCCGTTAGAGGTAGAGATTGCTGATGATCGATCGGTGCGAGCATCGGTGGTGTTTCGAGATTGCGTTCTGCGACTGTTTGAGTAGCGTTACCTGGTGGACTTGGTTTCCATTCCATTGCGTGGGAACAAGGTGATTATTGGCATGGATTGGTTGAGCCCTAATGGGGCGGTGATAGACTGCACGCAGCAGCTAGTGCAAGTCAGGACCCCGAGCGGGGGAGAGTTAGTGATTCATGGCGAAAGGCCGCAGTGTGGACCCACTGTGTGTTCAGCAGCGAGGGCTAGGCGCTATCGTCAGCAGGGATGCGCAGGATATGTCGCGTATGTGACGGATACCCGAGAGGCGGGAAAAGCGACAGTGAGCGAGGTTCCGGTGGTTCGAGATTTTGTAGATGTTTTCCCGGGGGAGCTACCTGGGATACCTCCGGAGCGACAGGTGGAGTTCAGGATTGACCTTATCCCCGTTGCGGGTCCGATAGCCAAAGCACCGTATCGATTGGCTCCTCCCGAGATGCAGGAGTTGTCTACGCAGCTGTAGGAGCTGCTAGACAAGGGATTCATTCGTCCGAGCAGTTTGCCTTGGGGAGCCCCGATCCTATTTGTGAAGAAGAAGGATGGGTCGCATCGGATGTGTATAGATTATCGGGAGCTGAACAAGGTGACGGTGAAGAACCGTTACCCACTCCCGAGGATTGATGACCTTTTTGACCAGCTTCAGGGAGCATCTTGGTTCTCCAAGATTGACTTGCGTTCGGGTTATCATCAGATGAGATTAAGGGAGGAGGATACGCAGAAGACCGCGTTTCGGACACGTTATGGCCACTATGAGTTTGTGGTGATGCCGTTTGGGCTCACCAATGCTCCTGCCGCGTTCATGGATCTCATGAATCGCGTTTGCAGACCGATGCTGGATCGGTCTGTAATAGTCTTTATCGATGACATCTTGGTTTATTCCAAGACTCAGGAGGAGCACGAGAAGCATCTAAGAGAGGTGTTGGAGGCCCTGAGGAGGGAGAGCTTGTATGCCAAGTTCTCCAAGTGTGAGTTCTGGTTGCGTGAGGTGCAATTTCTTGGGTACCTCGTCAACCAGAACGGGATTCTGGTCGATCCGGCCAAGGTCGAGGCCGTGATGAGATGGGAGGTTCCGAAGTCTCCATTTGAGATTCGGAGTTTCCTGGGATTAGCGGGTTACTATCGGAGATTTATCCAGGATTTCTCCAAGATAGCCGTACCCCTGACGCGGCTGACGAAGAAAGCCGTGGTCTTTCGGTGGGGACCCGAGCAGCAGGCTGCATTCGAGACACTGAGACAGAGGTTGTGCGAGGCGTCGATCTTAGCCCTGCCAGAGGGCGTGGAGGATTTTGTGGTTTACTGTGATGCATCCATTTCGGGGTTGGGCGCAGTTCTGATGCAGAGAGGGCATGTCATTGCCTACGCTTCGAGGCAGCTCAAGCCTCACAAGGCGAACTACCCGACGTATGATTTGGAGTTGGGGGTTGTGGTCTTCGCCCTCAAGATTTGGCGACATTACCTCTACGGGGTTCGTTGTACCATCTACACGGACCACAAGAGTCTGAGGTATCTCATGGACCAGCCAAATCTGAACATGAGGCAGCGTCGGTGGTTGGATGTGGTGAAGGATTATGATTGCGAGATCCTTTACCACCCGGGGAAGGCCAACGTGGTGGCCGATGCGCTTAGCCGCAAGGCAGCTCCGATCAGGGACGTATGCATGAGGATGACCGCAGTGACTCCTCTATTGGAGCGAATTCGAGGAGGCTCAACAGGAGGCTATTAAGGAGGAGCATCGGAAGAGCGAGCGCGTGGTGGGTCAGGTGTCCTCCTTTTATTATGATAGCCGAGGACTATTGACACTACACCGTAGGGTGTGGGTGCCGTATCACGGAGGCGAGTGCCAGGTTTTGATGGAGGAGGCACATAAGTCCCGATTCTCTATTCATCCCGGGGCAACGAAGATGTATGGGGATCTTCGTCTGGATTATTGGTGGCCCTGTATGAAGCGGGATGTGGCTTGGTACGTTGAGCGGTGCTTGACCTGCAGGAAGGTCAAGGCCGAACATCAGAGACTGCATGGAAAGATGCAGCCGTTGGATATTCCACTGTGGAAATGGGAAGATATCACGATGGACTTTATTACGAAGCTTCCCAGGACCTCGCGTGGAGTGGATTCGATTTAAGTCATCGTGGATCGATTGACCAAGAGTGCTCACTTTATTCCGATCCAGGAGAGCATATCGGTCGAGAAATTGGCCGACATCTATATCAGGGAGATCGTGGCGCGGCACGGGGTGCCGGTATCGGTGATCTCGGACAGGGACATGCGTTTTACTTCCAGGTTTTGGAAGAGATTTCATGACGAGTTGGGCACTCGTTTGCATTTTGGCACCGCCTTTCACCCCCAGACGGATGGCCAGAGCGAGCGGACCATCCAAACTTTGGAGGATATGTTGCGGGCATGTGTGTTAGATTTCGGTGGTAGCTGGGATACCTGTCTTCCCTTGGTTGAGTTCTCATACAACAACAGCTACCACGCGAGTATTGACCGACCACTTTTCGAGATGTTGTACGGGCAGAGGTGCAGAACCCCAATATGTTGGGGTGAAGTTGGCCAGAGAGTCATGGGAAGCACCGAGGTGGTGCTCGAGACGACCGAGAGGTTCCAGCAGGTTCGGAGCAGACTTCAGACTGCTCAGAGTCGGCAGAAAAGTTATGCCAACAAGCGTCGATCCGACTTGGAGTTCCAAGTCGGGGATATGGTTCTCCTGAAAGTGTCGCCTTGGAAAGGCGTCATTCGATTCAGGAAGCGGGGCAAGTTGGGCCCAAAATTCATCGGACCGTTCAGGGTTGTAGCCCGGGTGGGCAAGGTGGCGTATAGGCTGGATCTGCCAGCCGAGCTCAGTCAGATCCACAGCACTTTCCATGTTTCTCAGCTGCAGAAGTGTCTAGTGGACGATTCAGCGGTAGTACCGTTGGAGGATATTCAGGTTGATGACAGCTTGAATTACATTGAGCGACCAATCGCAATACTCGACAGGAAGTCGAAGGATTTGAGGAACAAGAGGGTAGAACTAGTGAAGGTGCAATGGCAGCACCGCAAGGGTTCGGAATGGACTTGGGAGCCGATGGACGAGATGATGGCGCATTACCCCGAGCTGTTTCAGGATCGAGCAACAGACTTCGAGGACGAAGTCTAAAATAAGTGGGGGAGATTTGTAGCACCTGGTTCCTGGTATGTAAATCTTATTTGAGTATTTCCCATTTTAGCCTTGGACTCGGCGAGTCATAGGTCTGACTCGCCGAGTAGGGACGAGACTCAGGACACGTTTAAGTTGGCGACTCGGTGAGTCCATATCATGGACTCGGCGAGTCACTGCTGTTGGATGAAACCCTAAGTTTCAGGGGTTTGCACCCTATTTAAACCTCATATCCGTCCCTTTCCAGCCCCCATTCACCCCCAGAGTTCCCAACCCTCGTCCTAAGCTTGTTTCTTGTGAGTTTGAGGCTCTTGTGTGTATTCTTAAAGGTTTTGAGGTAAGAAGGGGAAGAAGATCAAGAGGAAGGAGAGCCATCCAAGCATCATTGTGTTTTTCAGCTGTTTCATTGAGGTATATCTCGTTTTCCCCCTGTTTCTATGCTTAAGATTTCATTTAAGACACTCTTGAGCAATTCCCCAAGCTTGCATGTGCATAATGTTTCGTAATAAGTGGATTGGCCTTTAGATCTAGGCAAGATTGAGCTCCAGGAGCTCAGATCTATTAACTTTATGGACCCATGTGGCTTGTTCATCCTAGATCTACCCTTTTGAAGCATTTTGAACCCTAAAATCCATATTGGTGAATATCCACACGTAAAGTTGGAAACTTTACGTGTGATTCGTGTCTTAGAAGCCCAGATCTATGAATGGCATGAACTGAAATCGAACAAATCGGTGTATTTAATGTATGCATGGCGGCGACTCGGCGAGTCGTTCATGTGACTCGGCGAGTCTGCTCGCGAGTCACCGAATTGGTCCCTTTATGCTGTATCGAGTTTGAGCAGTGAGTCACAGGGGGTGACTCGGTGAGTTGGAAGCTGAACTCACCCATGGTAGGACTCGGCTAGTCATGGCCTGGCTCGGCGAGTCCAAGGCAATCTTCATAGATCAAGAACAGACTCGGCGAGTTGTTCATACAACTCGGCGAGTCTAAGCATGAGTGTTCATCGAATGAAGATGAACTCGACGAGTTGTTCATACAACTCGGCGAGTAGGACGAAGAACTTTAATGTCAGTTTAGAAGAAGAACTCGTCGAGTCATAGCCTAACTCGACGAGTAGAACCAGGGACTCAGGACAATCGTCTGGATATGGACTCGGCGAGTTGGAAAGCCAACTCGGCGAGTCGGGTCAACTGAAAGTTGACCCTGATTTTGACTTAGGGTTAGACCAGGGGTAAAATGGTCAGTTTACCCAAAGGACAGTTAGCAGTGTGTGATTGAGTATGTTGTGGGAATTGCAGTCGGAGGAGTTTCGGAGCAGCAGCAGCGGTCAGTCAGTTCCCGATCAGTTCAGCAGCTACTTTGAGGTGAGTCGCCTTCCAGTAGCGGTGGGTCTAAGGCCACAATGCCGGCCCACCAGTAGGAGATGTGTGATTAGATGATTGTCTTTGTGATATTCATCTAGGGTTGCTAGACTATGTGATATATGTGTTATGTGGTAGTAGTAGTAGGGGTGAAATAGTCCCCAGTATCCTGTCGAAAGGACCGAAGGGGAGGCCAGCACCCAGATATGCTAGGCAGTATCCGGTCGAAAGGACCGAAGGGGAGGCCAGCACCCAGATATGCTAGGCAGTATCCGCTCGAAAGGACCGAAGGGGAGGCCAGCACCCAGATATGCTAGGCAGTATCCGGTCGAGAGGACCGAAGGGGTAGGTCGGGCACCCAGATATGTATGACAAATTTACGTATGTTATGTGATTATGTGGTATGTGGTACAGTGGGGGAACTCACTAAGCTTTGTGCTTACGTTTTACAGTTTTGTTTTCAGGTACCTCTTCACCGAAGGGGAAGGAGCTGGCGCGGTAGCGGCACATCATGCACACACTCTGGTTTCCGCATTTACGAGATTCACTGGGATTTGTACTCTGATATTTTGATAGGTTGTATGGTTTGGCTTTTAAACATGGGTTGCGTTGTGTTGTGGTTTGTTCAAACGATGTTTTAATTATTAATGTTTTCTAAAGTAAGGTTTTAAAACGAAATTTTTGGATGTGAAAATTGGGTCGTTACAGTATTACTTAAATCTAAGTCAAAGTTAAATACTTGATAACCGTGACGCCATTACTCCTCAAATTCTCAGTTTCTAATATATATATATATATATATATATATATATATATATATATATATATATATATATATATATATACAGAGAGAGAGAGAGAGAGAGAGACAGACAGAGAGAGAGAGAGAGAAAAAATTTTCAAAAATGGTCCCTTTGGTATGTATTTTTTTTGGAGTTTTGGTCCAAACCATGATTTTTTTGGATTGGAGGTCCTTTTGACCATGTTTGATTGTGATTTTAATCCCTCAAAAAACTGAAATTACTGTAATACCCTTATGCATTTTTTTCTTTTATTCTTTATCTATTTAAATAATTAAAAAATAATAAAACATACACACATTCTCTCTTTCTCTCTCTCTCTCTCTCTCTCTCAACAAACAAGAAAACCCATCCTCATCTATTTCTTCCCCAGAAAACCTAGGATGAGCCACCGTCAATTTTCTCCATATCTTGTTCATCTTTTTCCTCCTCCCAATCTTTAGTCTACTTATTCCTTCACTTTCCGGCCTCTACCACTCGATCTTTTAAACATCCTTATTTGGGGTGGTTCATGGTGGCAGAAGGAATGAGTAAGCAAGGGATGGTGTCGGTGTCGACTGGAATAATCATGAGAAAGACCATCGTATTTAGGTTTTGATTTCACCAATGCATCCAGGTTAGTTTAATTTGATAAACTTAGGTCTCAATTTGATGAATGTATTTGGGTTCTGGTTCTGATTTCGTTTTTTATAGAGTTTGACCAATACAGTTTTCAGTTTTGTTTTCGAATTTTGTTTTTTGAAGCAAAAAACCCCAAAATAAGAATATGAAATTGATTTGTATTTGTGTGTGGTTATCGTTTTTAGAAATTGGTATGCGTGTTTAAGCAGATGTCTTATTACCTAGAAGCCTTCACAGAAAGAACAACTCATGAAATCTTCAATCGATTCTCTTTATTCTGTTCATGGAATCTCAATTGTAATCTATCAATTTTGATTTTCTATTGCAGGTTTTTTGCGTTGAACATCGATCGTACAAGTCTCATGAATGCTCAAACTCGGATCACAACAATAGAAAAGTTTTGGTTTGTGAAATATGTTTGATGACGATCGAGATTCCATTAAACAAAAAAAGAGAAGAAAATGAGAACATTTTGATTTTGGAAAAGAATCAGAGATCTAGAAATTGTGATGCGAACAAGAAGAAGAAACCAATGTGTATTGTTTGATTGTGATTGAAAAATTGAAGCAAAAAAGATTTAAATCATACAATATGATTCTTCGTTTAGTTGATTGTGTTTGTGTACACTTAGTCAAGGATTGTAAATGAGCATTGGAAGTCGTCGAAATATGGTGGAGAGTGAAGAGGATGAGTCGTCGAAATCTATTGAGAGAGAGAGAGAGAGAGAGAGAGAGAGAGAGAGAGAGAGAGAGAGAGAGAGAGAGAGAGAGAGAGAGAGAGAGAGAGAGAGAGAGATTGTGTGTGTGTGTTTTATTATTTTTTAATTAATTAAATAGATAAAGAATAAAAAAAATACATAAGGGTATTACAGTAATTTCAGTTTTTCGAGGAATCAAAATCACAATCAAACATGATCAAAATGATCAACAATCCAAAAAATCCGTAGTTTGGATTAAAACCCCAAAAAAAATCATATCTCAGAGACCATAAGGGAATCATATGTATTAGTTTATCAATATTAGAAATCACACCATCTTTTAGTAACGGTTCGATTATAATGCTTCAATTATATTTGTTGGTTCGGTTTTGATGTGATTTTCGATTAATATGTTTACCCTCAATATTTTCCACGTAAGTCTCTTTTGAAATTCAAATCGTCGATCTTAACATGTTATACTAATCTTGCGCAACGCCTAAGTATATAATAAAAAGTAATTCACTCATATAATAAAAAGTATACTAATCTTAACATGTTATACTAATCTTGCGCAACCCTGGAGATTACGCCTAGTTCTAAGTAATTCAGGCATATAATAAAAAGTATACGTTCAATTAATAAATCCAGTAAGATACATTTGCATTTGATGATAGATAGGAATTGTTTAATACATTCGTATGAAAATCACAAACTATATATGGCTCATGGCTTCGTTTACCTGTACGAATCTCACAACTTGATGTTCGATTGTTCTTATTCTTTCTCAAGTGTTTGCTTATCTCCTGAACCGTTCTTTCTGATCGACACCAAGGACTGCTTTGCCCAACGCTTCAAATTCATAGGTTTTTTCTCTCTGTCTCTGATATGTCTCGTCTTAGTGATTGCAATGGCGAGATCATTAGGAAACAAAGTCTGCCAAAAAAATGCGTGAAGTAAGGTGGACACAAATAGGACCAACACCATGGTTGATGAGAGAAACGACAGTGTCAATGCAATTCCTTTGCTTTCGACACTCGGATTATATTCTGCGTATTTGATTGCTGCGATTGAAATGGTAGTCATTGGGAACGTGTAAGACCACCAAGCTACTGAAAACCTGCAACATAATGAATCGAATCATCAATTTCAGAAGCAAAACCTCAATTGGGGATTTACTTTTTTACACTTTTACCTGAATCCCCAGAAGAAATTGAGTCGTACAACAAGAGAGATATAAAGAAACAGTGCGATGAAGTAGCAAGTCCTTGCAGACCCATCAAATTCACCATACAGAGCCTCCCAAGCAATACTAGCAGCAGATGGAGCTGCAATAAACATGGAGTAAACAGGATGCAACTCCTTAGGCAAAGCTACACTTGTAGGCAATCTCTGATACAATGTCACAAAAAGCACAAGATAATGAGCAAACCCAACTGCCCAAAGAAACTTCCCTGGTTCTTTCCACCCAACTTTCGCAGCCAAAACTGCTCCAACAAAGTTCCCAACAACCGATAAATGAGAAGAAGGGTTAGCCACTTTACAAAGCCTTCTCTTCCCTCCAGAAAGCCATTGCCCATAGATTTTAAGCTCGAGAAGGAAATAAGGTATCATGAACACACACCATAACGCTGGGTGAAGTTCCTTTTGAGATATCATAGGTGGAGCCCCTATCGCCAAGAACATGCACACCACCCATGGTGCAAAAAAGAAGTTGATACGAACAGGGTGGAAGTATTCTCTTCTAATCGCTTCAAAGTAGAATATGCATTTCAGAAGGTAAGTAGTCGTGACACATACAAGGACCAATAGTGCCAAAATCCAAAGAAGAAGGTTAATATATGGTGGAATATGTAAGAACTTGGTGGCTGGGCTGATTGAAAGATTGTGCCATAGTATCGCTTGGCTGCTTAACCCTAGACACATACCAAAACAACCAATTGGGAATCGAAGTAGAAATGGCCATTGTTTGTCTTTTGGTAGAAGAATGTCTTCGGTATCCTGCAAAGAGTCAAGGGCAAATAGGTAATTAACTTAAAGGGTTGCTGGTGTCTTAATACGTTAAAGATAAAAACAATTACTAATATATACCTTGACTTGATCAAGTTCGGGTCCTGTAAGAGCAGCAAAGTATCTACCAGCAGGAACACTTTTATTAAGAGATTGATCAAGAAGTGCAACACCATCATCGCCAATATTCTTCTGAAACTGATCCATTCCACTTTCTTTTCTCAATGGCAACATGAAAGAGTTCTGTTTTCCTAAAGTGGATTTTGTTCTGAAAATATTAAACTCTCCATTCTTGCAATTTGGGTCAATACCATGACTATGAGACGAACCAAACCCTCCAAAACTTCTTCCGCTTCTTGGAAGCGTTTTTTGTTCGTTATGTGCTTTGTTAATCTTGGAGACGCCTGTTTCTAGTGACACTTGTCTGCTGAAACCCCTGTGAATATTATTACTTCTTTTGCCATCTCGAAGCCTGGTCAACTGTGGCCGGTTTGACCGGGCTTTTTCTGCCATTTTACTACCTTGTTTGGCTTCTTCTTCTTCTTCCTCTTCATCATCTTCTTCATGAACTACTTCATGGATATCCACAAAATGGATATTTGTTGGGTTTTGGGAATTCCGTTCCTTACCCATTTCGTGATGAAACTCTGATGTACTTTTTTAATCGTAGTGCAAGTTTTTAGGGTATTTAGTTGTTTGATAGTTTATAGAATGCATAAAAATTAAAAAACAAGTCTCGTCATATATTTGTAACGTAGAAATGAGGAAGTGCAAGGATGATTTTTGTATAATTTCACATGCAATATATGCATTGTTGGGTTGTGATTGTTAGGGTCACGGGAAGTGGTTCAGTTTGTGGTGAGTGTTTGTATTGAATTTAATGGAAAGGAGTCAAAGGGGGGCTTTTTGAAGGGGTATCTCGTGAGAGAAGAGAACTGCTGTCTACAATTTCTATTTTCTTCCATGAACATATGTAAAAACAACGTGGATTAATTTAAGCCTTTAGAATTATGATATTAGAATAAAAAAGAAGCAATTATTTACTACCTCTTAATTAAGGACACGATTTGGATAATTTTATGTTTTATTTCTATTTTTTTATTTTTTATCCTTTATTACTAGCCCTTAGAAAAAGAATACACGATGTGGATAATTTTATGTGCATGAAGTTCTGCAGGATCAATAAAGATGAATTTTAGAAGGAATGGTCGAATTTATTTTCAAATTATACGCATAAATTGGAGACTCATTCGCAAACTAAGGCTACAGGGGAGTGGACTTGGTTTTAACCGATAGTTCCGCCACATCATCACCCAAAACACTATCCCCTCACTACGGTTTTTACCGTACAATCTCTCTCTTCACCAAAATACTATCACACTCCCAATTCTCTCTCTCCTTATTTATTTGATTTCTCTCTTCTTTCTCAACCAATCAATTTTTTTTCTTTTCTCTCTCCTAACCATTCTCCCACCCTTGGTGTGGTATCAAATTGATGATATGAGAAAAATTATAAGTTGGCATCTATGTGGCATAAAAAGTAGTGTGGTTTCAGTAGCATTACTCCCTCCAGCCTAACATCACGCCAAATAATTTATAAAATAAAAATCTTCTTTCAACTTTTCATATAAAAAATAAAGGATTTTTAATATATGCTCTAAGATCATATATATATATAAAAAGCATTAAATATCATAAATATTATCATAACAAATCATATTAAATCAGGACAATTGGTTTTGGGTATAGGCCTTTTTAAAACCAAAAATTTTTAGTTTGGGTTCGGTTAGGATGTTATAACCAACCCACAAAACGAAACTGAAACCGGCCCATACATGCCATAATTCTAAGTACTTTTAATATATTATTAATAATTATTGTATTATTTTGTTAGAAGTAGAAACACATGTTAGTTTGTCTATTCTGGTGCTTGTGAACTACATACGTTGTACTATAGATGATATTTGGAAGATGTATTGTGTACTTATTTGGAAATGATCGGTACATTAAAAGTATATTACACAATAACTAAAGCTTACAAACTTTAAAAATAAAACTAGAACTTATTTAACCATAGTTAATAATTGCTAGTTGTATCATCTCTTCACAATCTATGCACTTATTTAACGGGTACAGGAGTAGCAACGAGAGGTGTTACCCTTAGCAAAGCGAGGCCAAAAATGTCATTCATGTCCATTTCTTCCCTAGCATGTGGAAGCTTCCATTCAAAATGATACACAAACGATGCAACCATTAAACTCACAGCCCTATGAGCCAAGGGAATTTCAGGACACATCCTTCGCCCTGATCCAAATGGTATAAACTTGAAATGTTGACCCTTGTAGTCGAGTTCATTTCCCAAGAAACTTTCTGGATTGAATTTTTTTAGCTCCTCCCAATACCTTGGGTCCCGTGCTATAGACCAGGCATTGATAAGAATTTGTGTATCTTTTGGCACAACATATTTACCGAGTTTAATTTCTGTTTCGGTTTTATGAGGTATTAATAATGGAACTGATAAATGGAGTCACATTGTCTCCTTGATAAGAGCATGCAAATATGGCAAATCAAGGATTTTGGCTTCTTGAATTTTCCCATCTTTTCCTACTATTGTGGACACTTCTTCTCGGACTCTTGAGAATATATCAGGAATAAAGTCATTTCCCATTCTGTTGTGTTTGAGCTTGTTTCTGTCCCTACTGAAAACAAATCCTGTAACGGAACATGGATATTAAAATCTTTCATTAGCATCATCGGGTTCACTATATATACAAAATGAAACAATTATCAAACCTTATTGGTATACTTCTTTATTTGAGAATATTAAAATATTATTTTTGGTTATTATGATCTATCCAACACTTCTATAATTCCAAATCCGACTATCATTTTCTTTCATTGTCTCTTTCAACGATCCACATAAAACCAATATGAAACTTTTGGACTTTTTGTAAGGAACGTTTCACAAGCGGAAAACTTGGAGTAATTATTTTTAAAAAGGAAATCAAAAGTAGTGAATTTTATCTTAAATTACTAGAAGTAGTTGGCTTGCTAAATGCTAGATGTGGCTCCTTAACTATTAGGCAAATGTCCGCGTGTTGTGCAGAAGCAACTATATAGTTGAATTATTTACAAATATATGTTTTTTCTAACATATAACAATAACGATGTTGTTAAATTTGATATAATAATTTGTATATTAAATTGATATAATATATTAATTATTTTGAATTATATGATAATATATACATATATTATTACTTCATAATCCCAATTATTTAAAATGACTTCTACCCGCGAGTTATATATGAATAAAATTAAATATAATATATGGTTTAATGTTTTATCATTTTTGTTATTATTAATTAATTTTTTAAAATTAATTTTCTTAATGTTTTAATTTCTATCATTATAATTATTTAAAACATCAAATATTACTTTTTGATTTTAAAGGTAACAATATAATCATTTATATAGAGTTATTTTTAACTATTGTTTTTGTAAGTAATTTTAAGCTACTTATTTGGAAACTTTTAAAGATTATAAAAATATTTTTAGGAAATATTTTAGTTAAATTGAGATTAAAATTTAATTTTTGCATCACTCACTACAATTTATCACTTTAAACTATTTACAAAGTATTCTTTGGTTTTTTAAGTGGAACTGAAATTTATATTTAAGTTAACATTGTAATGCGCAGAAACATCTATATGGTTGAAGTCTTTATATATATATATATATATATATATATATATATATATATATATATATATATATATATATATATATATATATATATATATATATATAACAATAACGTCGTTGTTAAATTTGATATAATAATTCGTATACTAAATTGATATAATATATTGATTATTTTCAATTAGATGATAATAGATACATCTATTATAACTTCATAATTTCAATCGTTTGAATAATTTCTACCTACAAGTTACACATGAATAAAATTAAATATAATATATGGTTTAATGTCATTTATAATTGTTGTTATTGTTAATTATTTTTTAAAAATTTATTTGTTTAATGCTTTAGTTTCATCATTATAATTATTTAAAACATCAAACATTATTTTTTATTTTAAAGATAACAATATAATCATTTATATTGAGTTGTTTTTAACGATTGTTTTTGTAAGTTGTTTTAAGCTACTGATTTGAAAACTTTTGATGATTATAAAAATATCTTTTGGAAATATTTTAGTTAAATTTAAGTTAAATTAAGTTTTTGCATTTATCACTATAATTTATCACTTTTAACTATTTACAAAATATTCTTTGATTTTTTATGTGGAACTGAAATTTATATTTAAGTTGACATTGTAGTGTTATATTTAAGTTAATAATTTAAGTACTTAGTCCAAACTATTTAAAGTTGTAGCTTTAAATTAATAATGGTTTACATATAACGACAAATTAAATCTAATAAATTAAGTATAATATGTTAAAAGTTAAAGACATAACTTTATAAGTAGAAGTAAAGATATTATTTTAAAATTGAAATTTAGTTTTTTTATGATTACACTTTAGGTGTGATATTTATTTAACCTTATTATTAGAAAGACACTATAATTTATCACTTTTAACTATTTACAAAATATTTTTTGGGTTGTTTAAGTGAAATTATAATTGATATTTAAGTTAACTCTGTAATATTATATATCAATTAATAATTTAAGTATTTTATACAAATTGTTCCAAAATTGTATCTTTAAAATAATAATGGTTTACATCCAACAATATATTAAAACTAATAAATTAAATATAATATGTTAAATGTTAAAAACATAACTTTATAAGTAAAAGTAAAGATAGTATTTTAATATTAAATTTTAGTTTATATATGATTACACTTTAGGTTTGATACTTATTTAACCTAATTAACCAAATTATAATTATTATTAGAAAGAAATTGAAAAAGTCATGAGAGTTTCAAATGAATGTGGTGAAAGAAAAAAATGCATGAGAGTTCCAAATGAATGTGATGCTTTGAAAAATGTTTCTTTTATAAGTATATAATGATATCACCGTTTCCCTCCAAAAAAAAAAAAACTTAGTAGTTGGAGTATTAAAGGCTTTCTGGTGGAATAAAGTCCTAATTATGCCATGTTATTGGAAACAAGTTGCCACGATTTGAATTATACGATGAACCAACCTGATTCAAATTAAATACTTAAATATGTTGAACCTTACAGATTATATTAGATACTCTTTAAAAATTTGAAAAAAAAAAACCATAGTTACTTAT
The DNA here is from genome assembly GCF_052625555.1 of Lactuca saligna. Taxonomy (NCBI): domain Eukaryota; kingdom Viridiplantae; phylum Streptophyta; class Magnoliopsida; order Asterales; family Asteraceae; genus Lactuca; species Lactuca saligna. The sequence continues at coordinate 4,558,741 of NC_136419.1, forward strand.
TATTTAGAAAGAAAAAAAAAATCTAAACAACTCGAGCATTAAGAATATTTGGAATCTATGCCTTGTTTAGTGTTTCTTTTAAATAATGTTTTTTCTATAAAAATAATAGTAAAATAAGGAAAATGAAGGAGAATCTACCATAAGTAAAGTCTTGATATGTATGAGATTGAAGTTTACTTCGTTTCCTTAACTGTAGTCCAACAGTGAATCCAGCATATCACCAAACCTCTCAAGGCTCGACATTCGATGCTTTAGTCTCTCACTTATGAAACCTGTTGTCACTCTATCGAACCAATCATAAGCAACCTTCGCCTGCCGCCGTATGTTCTGAGGGTCCAACGGTTTCAACACCGGAAATATGTCTGCCATGTTAAACTTCCCGTCCACCTCCATCAATGTCTTCACAGCCGTCTTGAACCCACCGATATCATCTGACTTATAGCTGGTCATGTTTAGTGAAAGGCATGTGTTTGACATCTGGTTGAGCGCCACTGCGAATGACAACTTTCCTATATCCACGGCCACCTTCTTCCGCCCGGATTCCCGGAGGAACTCCAGCATGCCCTCGACAACGTTCTGGCGAAGGTCACGGAGGGTGTTGAGTTTGTGTTGGTGGATGAGGTAAGTGTTGAGGGCTTTCCTGATGGTCCGCCACTCCTCATTTGGTGAGATCCATAGGACCGCCATGTCATGGTTATCCAAGGCGGTGATGACATCTGGGACGATACGGCCGGAGCAGACCTCCTCATTGCGTTGGAGGATTTCTCTGTCGGCATCATGTGTGGACGCCACCATGCTGGTAATGCTGCCTAATCAGAAATTAGTTTTGAAATGGTTTTATGTCATGTTTTTTTGTTTTGAATAATTCAAAGCCATGTTAGCACTAAAGTCCTGGTCTTATGCAAGTAGGGGTAGTTGGAGTCTTTTTAGCAAAATTCTCAGTTTAAATAGGTGTGCAGTAGGCACGTTGAATGTATTCTTTTCCCTTTCAGTTCAGTGAATAAAAGCTTCCAGCTTTGAAGCATTGTGCTATGTTTTTACTTTGTTACTATTCCATTGTTAAAACTAAGGTTGCAGGCTTGTGTCAAGCCAACAGTTGGTATCAGAGCATACCTGGTACAAGCCCTAGTATCAACCTAGAAAAGAAGAAATGGCAGGCAGTGGCAGCAATGGGAATGGTGACAAAGATGGGAAAATCACCCTGCACTACCCGATGTTAACAAGAAGCAATTACAGTGCATGGGCAATCAAGATGAGGGTTTTTATGCTGGCCCAGGGTGTTTGGGATGCAGTAGAACCCAAAACAACCAACACTCTTATTGAAGCAAAGAAGGAAAATATGGCCTTGGCTGCCATTTATCAGGGGATACCTGAGGATTTGCTGATGACATTGGCGGAGACGAAGACTGCCAAAGAAGCCTGAGAAGCTCTAAAAGTTATGTTTGTAGGGGCAGACAGAGTGAAGGTTGCAAGGATTCAAACACTCAAAGCTGAACTTGAAGCCATGAGTATGAAGGAAACAGAGAGTGTTGATGATTTCACAGGAAAAGTCATCAACACAGTCAGCACACTACGAACCTTGTGAGATAAGGTAGAAGAATCTCAAGTTGTGAAGAAATTATTGAGGGCAGTTTCATCCAAATTTCTTCAGATTGCCTGGACACTCAAGCAATTTGGAGACTTGGAATCAATGTCCGTTCAAGAGGTGATCGAGAGACTTAAGGCGTATGAAGAACGGATGAAGAGCTCATGTGAAAGAGATGATCGGAAACTCTTGTTGGAGTGGTCCGATAGAAATAAAAAGAAATCGGAAGGTGACTCAAAACAAAGAGCAAGCCGAGGTGGCTTAAGTGGTTCACGTGGCGGTCGTGGCAGAGGAAGAGGAAGAAACGGAGGAGGCCGTGGTGGTCGCGGTGGCAGAAGCGGAACACCTCACCAAAAGGAGAACAATTTCGATGCATCGAGTAGTCATGACAAGAGTAACATTCAGTGCTACAATTGCCAAGAGTATGGGCATTATGCATCTGAATGTAAGAATTCTTGAAAGGAACGAAGCCATGAGAGTAAGCTAGTCCATGAGCATCATGAAGATGAACCTGCCGTGTTGCTGGCAACATACGAGGATGAGAGCTTTGTATTCTTGAATGAAGAAAACCTTAGCCCACAATTGAGAACCCATGGAAATCCAAAGAAGTTATCCTGCACATGGTACATGGACACATGTGCCAATAATCATATGACTGGAGACAAGACTAAATTTAGAAGCTTCAATGAATCGATTCATGGTTTTGTAAAGTTCGGGAATGAATCGAAAGTGAGAATTGAAGTAAAGGGGTCTATAGTCTTTAAATGCAAAAATAGTGGGCATCGAAAATTGAATGATGTATACTACATACCTGATTTATGTAGTAACATCATCAATTTGGGTCAATTAGCAGAGGGAGGAGATGAGATCAAGATTAAAGACCCATTCTTATGGGTACATGACCCAAATGGCAAGCTACTCATGAAGGTTAGAATATCAATGAATAGACTCTACAAGATTGAATTAGAAGAAGATACTGCAATATGTTTTGCCGGAGAAGTTGAAGACTCAACGTGGCTGTGGCACAAACGATTGGGGCACATAATTTTCAATTCATTAAAACAAATGGTTGATAAGAATATGATTGAAGGAGTGCCACAGATAACAATTCCCACACATCTCTGTGAAGGTTGTTTAGTGGGAAAACAAACAAGGGAACCCTTTCCAAATCAGACGAGTTTCAAGGCAAAGAAAAAACTTGAATTAATCCATGGTGATTTATGTGGGCCAATTACTCCTCCAACACCCTATGGGAACAAATACTTCATGTTGATGGTTGATGACTTCAGTAGAGTGATCTGGGCATACCTACTGAAATCAAAGGATGAAGCCTTACAAGTATTCAAGACTTTCAGAAGAAAAGTAGAGACTGAAACAGGGGAGAATGTTAAAGTATTCAGAACTGATCACGGAGGAGGATTTCTCTCAAACGAATTCACTAAGTACTGTGAAGAAATCGGATTGGAAAGGCATTACACGTCTCCTTACTCTCCACAGCAAAATGGAGTAGTAGAGAGACGTAATCGAACTATATTGGAGATGGTGAGATGCAACTTGAAGACCATGTCCATGCCTGATGTATTGTGGGGAGAAGCTGTTTCGTACTCTGTTTATGTCTTAAACAGAGCTCAAACTAAAGCCTTGAAAGAAGTGACTCCGTATGAAAAGTGGACTGGAAGAAAGCCACATATAGCACATCTCAGGGTATTTGGGTGCGTAGCCCATATGAAAGTTGTTAAAGGGAGTTTGAGGAAACTTGAAGATAGGAGTATGCTTCTGGTTCATCTCGGTGTAGAAAAAGGGACGAAAGCTTATAGGATTCTAGACACAGACACTGGGAAGTTGTATGTGAGTCGTGATGTCGTATTCGAAGAAAATGGAGCTAGGAAATGGGAAGAGAGTGTCAAGATCAAGGCGACCCCAGGAGTAACCTTCACCATCGACGGATTTGATTTCGATGGGATTATTGATGATGGAGAATGGAGGACGGACGCTCAAAATCAAGCAACTAGATCGGATCAAGTAAGTGGGTCATTTTCTAAATGGCCCAATAGTGAGCAGTCACATATGTTGGGTTACCCACAATCAAGCCCACCAGGTAGTCCGATATCGTCAAATACCCCATATACCCCTGTCGCACAAGGTGACCCTATTACGATCGACTCATCGTCTCAGGCAGCGACTCCGAGCACCGCTTCTAGCTCTACGGGCGGTGGAGCTCAAAAAAGGTTCAGGCTTCTTACCGATTTGTACGAAAGCACGCAGGAAATTCATGTACCCCCTGAAGACCTTATGTTGATACGAAGCGATGAAGAATCTACATCATACCTTGAGGCTAGTAAGAAAAGGAGTGGCAAGAGGCGATGGATGCTGAATTAGCCTTAATCGAAAAAAATAACACCTGGAAATTGGTCGATCTCCCAAAGAATCGCAAGGTCATCGGATTGAAGTGGGTTTATAAACTGAAGAAGGATCCAAGTGGGAAGATCATCAAGCATAAAGCCAAGATTGTAGCGAAAGGGTATGTCCAAAGGCATAGGATCGACTATGATTAGGTATTTACCCCTGTGGCCAGAATTGACACAATTCTTCTCATTTTAGCCCTAGCAGGTTCAAATGGGTGGAAGGTTCACCATCTGGACGTCAAATCAGCATTCCTAAATGGAAACCTAGAAGAGGAAGTTTACGTGAGTCAACCTAATGGTTATCAGAAAAAGGGCCAAGCTCACAAGGTGTACAAACTTTCTAAAGCCATTTACGGGCTCAAACAAGCTCCCAGGGCTTGGAATGCTTGCCTGGATCGACATCTGAAGAACATTGGATTCACAAGGTGTGCCTATGAATACTCTATCTACACCAAGAGGTATGATGAACATGTCTTGATTGTAGGAGTGTATGTAGATGACTTCATTGTCACATGGAGCTGCCCTAAAAGTGTTCAGTTGTTCAAGAAGGAGATGAACTCCAAGTTTGAAATGAGTGATTTGGGACTCCTAACCCATTACTTGGGAATTGAACTAAGTCAAAAGGAAGAAGGGATCACACTAAAACAGGAGTCCTATGCCAAGCATCTGCTTGCCAAAACAGGTATGCAAAACTGTAATCCCACAAAGACTCCCATGGAACACAAGCTGAAGCTTAAGAAAGAAGATGAATCTAAATTGGTGAATCCCACAGAATATCGAAGTATAGTTGGTGGGCCGCGGTATTTAACTCATACCAGGTCCGATATAACCTTTGTTGTGCGAATTGTTAGTCGGTTCATGGAGAAGCCAACCATGAATCACTTACGAGCAGTGAAGGGCATTTTGAGGTACATCAAGGGCACTCTGAACTTTGGTTTGAAGTACTCAAAAGGAAAGGAAAGTGTCACACTAAAAGGGTACACGAACAGTGATCTAGCAAATGATGTCAATGATCGAAGAAGCACAGTAGGGATGGTATTCTACATGAATGAGAACTTGGTTACATGGGCCTCACAAAAGCAAAGGTGTGTGGCACTCTCCACATGTGAAGCAGAATTTATGGATGCCACCATGGCAGCCTGTCAAGGAATTTGGCTCAGGAGATTGCTCAGTGAGATAACCGGACATAAGTTGCCACCTGTTGAATTGAAGGTTGACAACAAATCCTCACTAGATTTAATGAAAAACCATGTCTTCCACGGGAGGAGAAAGCACATAGATATCCGGTTCCACTTTATCCGAGAATGTGCTGAGAATGGGAACATTTTGGTCTCTCATGTCAGCAGCAAGGAGCAGAAAGCAGATGTCCTGACCAAGTCACTGGGAAAACTAAAGTTTGAAGAGATGCGAAGCCTCCTTGGAGTAATGAAGGTATGATTTCTGAATTAGGGAGGACAATGTTGGAATAATTCAGAAATTAGTTTTGAAATGGTTTAATGTCATGTTTTTTTTTTTTTTTGAATAATTCAAAGCCATGTTGGCACTAGAGTATCGGTCTTATGCAAGTAGGGGTAGTTGCAGTCTTTTTAGCATAATTCTCAGTTTAAATAGTTGTGCAGTAGGCACGTTGAATGTATTCCTTTCCCTTTCAGTTCAGTGAATAAAAGCTTCCAACTTTGAAGCATTGTGCTCTATTTTTACTTTGTTACTATTCCATTGTTAAAATTAAGGTTGCAGGCTTGTGTCAAGCCAACAGTTTCTTGGAGAGTTTCGCAAGGGACTCATGGGGTTTAGGTCCAAGCTCAAGAAGGTTTCCGATGATGGGAAAGCCGACATGACCCGACGATAGTTTTCTTCTACGGTAGAGGTTGGGGCCATGGAGGAAGAGGAAGAAAGTAATGGAAGATATAACCAGAAATAGAAGTTCCATAGTTTCTTATTTTTGCGAGTAATCCAATGGTCCATGGGTTTCTATTTATAGAGTACTTAATTGAAGTTTACCACATGAGCAAAATTAGGTAGCTGGTAGCATTTTCTCTAACTGAATCATTTTGTTAAAATAAACGAAACGAGACATCCCGTTCAAAACGAAGTGTTTTTTTTTGTGAAAGCTATAAGATTGGTGCAAAACTCACCCATAACATTCGTAGGTTTTACTGCATTGAAGTTAATTTGGTAAAATAATATGTATACATAGGGTCGGTCCAAACGTACATGTGGCCCGGGGTGAACATAATAAAATGGTCCCTCAAAGATAAATATAATAAAGATTAAAAAAATCATTTATTTTTCAGTATAGACGTGTTCAATTAAAAATAACAAGCAAGCCAAAATGTTAATCTTTTGAAGTAATTTGAATTTGAACCAACTTTAAGCCTAAAAATCATTTAGGTAATATATATATATATATATATATATATATATATATATATATATATATATATATATATATATATATATATTACCTAAATGATTTTTAGGCTTAAAGTTGGTTCAAATTCAAATTACTTCAAAAGATTAACATGTTGGCTTGCTTGTTATTTCTAATTGAACACGTCTATACTGAAATATATATATATATATATATATATATACACACACACACACACACACACACATTACATAGCCATAAATTTTAGGCTCCTAGAGAAATGGGCCCTAGGTGGTCACCCGGGTTGCCCATCGTCTGAACCGGCCCTATGTATACATATTGGTTATAAACATTACATTTAAGCATATGGAAAAAAAAATTATTGTATTTATTAGAGTTTAAATGGATTGTTACATGAACATTATATTTTCCAATGTTCTAAAAAGCTTGCCCCATTGCACTCCAAAGCTTGTATGTGCCGCCAAACTTTACCAAAACTCCGCATTGACTTATATATGTGTATAAAAATAAATAATAGTTGAAAATACATATAAAAATATGAATTACGTATAAAATTTCTGCCTTAAGTCACGTCTTACAAAACGACGTGACTCGTCAAGGCTCGGAAAAGCTTGAGACTTGACATTATCATTAAGTCACGCCTTACGTTATTTAGAACATTGATATTTTCTATACAAGTTTCATTAAAAAAATTTAAAATAATTTTGTTTCTACGATCCCCTGAAATCTACAAAATAAAATAAAACATTTTATAAAATCTAATTTATATCATATTTAATAAAGTAAGATCATTGTATAAGGTCCCTGTGGTTACCTAAAATCTGAAGTTTAGTCCCCGTGGTTTAAAAACCTCACAGATGGTCCCTGTGTTTTCAAAACTTTTCATGTTTGGTTCTTTTTGCTAACTGCGTTAAGTTTGTCCGCTAACTTAAGGGTATTTTCGTCATTTCACAACCACAGGGACCATTTATGATGTTTTCTCGTATTTTAAAAAAAAATTAAACATAATTAAATATATAAAAGGTCTCTCTCTCTCTCTCTCTCTCTCTTTCTCTCTCTCTCTCTCTCTCTCTCTCTCTCTCTCTCTCTCTCTCTCTCTCGGATAATGTCTCTAAGAAGTGGTGCCTCCTACGCCTTCAGAATCTACTCTGCCGCCCTCAAATCCAGCCAAGGTTACGACCAATCGACTCTCGACACCATCTTCATCTTCAAGGACATCGGCGCTAATATCGGAGTTTTAGCTGGTCTCCTCTATCACGTCGTCACTAATAATCACCACAATTTAATGTCGTCGTCTTCCCGTTTCAAATGCAAACTTCCGATCATCTACTTGTTTGGAGGCTCAGTGCTTCTTCGGTTACTTCCTTATGTGGTCGTCTATCACCGGACGTATTCACAAGTCGAGCGTCCTGCTCATGTGCATCTTCATGTTCATGGCGTCACACGCTCAGAATTTCTTCAATACCGCAAATATCGTCGTCGCCGTCAGGAATTTTCCAGATTACGGTGGGACAACGATCGGCATTATGAAGGTAATTCATACAATTATCAATCAGGTGGTGCATTTTTACCTACCGGCACGTTTACAGTTTGTTCCGATCTATCAGTTTTTCGTTTGATTCTACATTCCGATGATTGATGAATCAAAAGTTAGAGATTAAGGTGAACGTAAAACCGCCGCGTGAATCATATACTCATACAAAACATTTGAATTAAACTCATTGGAAAGTTGTACCATACGCTTTAAGTTTCATACGGTACTACTACATTCACAATGTACAAATTTTCATGAACGCTAGCTAAGATCAACAAAAGCTTCATAAATCCTAACATCCATCAACTCCATTTTTGCAGCTTCATGTCATTGATTAACTATATGAATGTATGATCTTATGAATATGCTATGTTATAACAGAATTTTGTAATTTTCATTTCCTCAGGGCTTTCTCGGTCTAAGCGGAGCGATACTAATACAAATCTACCTGACGTTCTTCGACGGCAAACCAACCAAATTCATACTAATTCTTGTCGTGGTTCCATCTCTCATCTCCCTCATTTTCATGTTTATCGTTCACGAAAACCCCTCAAACACGACTCATGACAAACATCATCTAAACAACTTCTCACTAATCGCACTCACCATAGCCGTATATCTAACGATCATACTTGGTTTCTCATCATGGGCTCGCTTCCTCACAACCATCATTCTTGGTATTCTAATCCTTTCACCTCTGCTAATCGCATGCACAACTCAAACCAACGAACAACAAGACGCTACAGAAGCACTAATTGTAGCTTCAGAGAGTCAGGTGGTGGCGAGTCACGGTGGTTCACTGATGGTTAAAATGAATCTGCTACAAGCAGTGGCGGAACTAGATGGGGCGTTGGGGGTACTACAGTACCCTCAAAAAATTATTATTATTATTATTATTATTATTATTATTATTATTATTATTATTATTATATATATATATATATATATATATATATATGTATATATATGTATATAATAATTATAAATATTTTTCATGTTATTGTATTCCCATCTAAAGAGATTATAACATGTTTTTTAATGTCTGATATTATATAACTACATATAATATATATTGATAATGTTTGTACCCCAATATCAAAATTTTTGGTTCCGCCACTGCCTCTAAGGCTTGTGTCAGTGGAACGATCTCGTTTTCGTTATACTCACATATTGCACTTCATCTTTGAGAATCATATTATGCAATATGATACAAGTGTACATCGCCCCACTCATTTTCTTTTCCTCCATATAAGGAGCGGCATATTTTAGAATATGTCAATGTTTTTTCAAAGCCCCAAATGCTCGTTCAACATCCTTCCTCTCCTTCTCTTGAGCTCTCTTAAACTTCAACCTTTTGCGATCATTTGGAAAAGACAATGACTTCACAAAACAAGCACGCTCCAGATAGATCCCATCCACAAGATAATACCTATTACTGTACGATGTTCCACATACTTGAAAGGATGAGTCGGGTGCAGTCCCGTTATACATGTCGTCAAGTAACGAAGATATGTTTAGAACATTAATGTCATTGAGGGAGCTATGTGTGCCAAATAATGCATGCCATATCAACATACCATGTGAGGCAACCACCTTAAGTATAATGGTTGGATAACCATGATCGCCTCGGGTGTATTGCCCTTTATGGGCATTCAGACAACAACCCCATGCCCAGTAGAGGCAATCTAGGCTTCCCAACATTCCAATAAAGTCGTACACATATGAGTGATGAGCATACAATTGTTGGATGTCACTACAGTCATTTTAATCATATATGACACTTATACTTAGTTTCATCTCTGCCTTGCAATCAGTTTAATCGTGACATTGCTTGATGCATGATTGGTGTTTGTGTCAAACAAAATTGTAAGGGTTCTAATTTCTACATTGTATGAGACACTTTTACTTAGCGATAGTTTATGATCATTATAGAGTCTTTTGATGATACTTAGAGTCTAACCATGTACATCTTAAATAGCCTCATTCATTTGCTCTACAACGATGTAGCTTTTCATAAATTTCTTCAAAATCGGTATGTGTGTTTTCCATGCTTTCCATAAAAAATTTATCTTTGTAATTTGATAAAAGATGATGACCATAGATTCCGTAATGGGCATTCAGAAAAATATTTGAAACTAATGTCGTTATGTGTTGTAATCTATAGATATAAAGGGTTATTTATGCAAGTTGTTGACGCATTCGTGTAGTTTCTATAAGAAGTATCACACTTTCACCATTGGAGTTTCCATACCTCTTAATATTGAATGTGGCCCAAATTGATCGACGTAATAACTTGCAAATATGATCACATTAGTGAATATCTCAAAATAAATTTGAGATAAGTTATCAAAGGGTAATCACAAATTGATCACATAATTTTTTAGAATTAGAGTAAATAACCAAAGTTTTTTTAAGTTTAACAAAGTGATCACAATTTCCTAAATTGATCCATTTTGGATTTCAGAAGTATATAATTCGTAATTTGCTCTCATTTGCACTAAACACTTTCAAATGTAAATTCATCAAAATTTACAACCACAAAATGGGACATCTTGAGCCATGGATTGGGCGTGTGATCATTCGAACCATTGATTAAACAAAAATAACAATTTCAAAATTCCAAGGACAACTCCAAATATGTATATTATGATATATATATATATATATATATATATATATATATATATATATATATATATATATATATATATATATATATATATATTTCCAAAATTTGTAACACCCGGTTCCTGGTACGTATTTTAAATAAGAATTATACAGGGACTCAAGATTTGGAGGCCCTAAACTCATCGAGTAGGGGCGAACCTTGGTCGCGAGTAGAATAGTCTACTCAACGAGTTGGAATCCCTGACTCAACGAGTAGAGCTGTGTGAATGAAACCTTAAATTTTAGGGTTTACACCCTATTTTAACACCTTATATGGCCTCCACTCCAACCTCCATCACCTCCAAACCCTTTTCACAAAACCCTAATCAACTTTTGAGTGTTCTTGAGCTATTTTGTGCCATTTTGTTATTTGAAGCTTGGAGAAGGAAGGAAAGGCTTGGAGATTCAAGAATAAGGTAGTAGATCCAGAGCTTGGGTTGCATTTCCAGATTGTTTGAGGTATAAAGCTTAAACCTTGACTTTCCATCACCTAGATCTTTTTAGGGAAAAATATTGTTATTTTTAGGCCATTTCCAAGTCACTTTCGGGATTTGAGTGCATATTGGAGTGATGACTTCATATTTGGGAACATTTGAGCTCAGGAAGCTTAAAGTTGCCACCTTTATTGAGTTATTGGAGATATGGTTCTCGTGAAGGTGTCACATTAGAAAGGTGTCATCCTATTCAGGAAGTGGGGCAAGTTGAACTCTAGGTACATCTGTCCCTTCATGGTTTCATCTCGGGTGGGCAAGGTGGCGTATAGGTTGAATCTGCCAGCCGAGCTTAGCCAAATTCGCAATACCTTTCACGTCTCCCAACTACGGAAGTGCTTGGTAGATGACTCTACAGTGGTACCTCTAGGGGTATTCATGTGGATGATAGTCTGAACCACATCGAGCGATCAATAGCTATCCTTGACAAGAAGTCGAAGGATCTGAGGAATAAGAGGGTTGAGTTGGTGAAGGTCCAATGGCACCACCGCAAGGGCTCAGAATGAACTTGGGAGTCGGAGGACGAGATGAGGAAGCACTACCCCGAGCTTTTTCCAAATGCAGCAACAGACTTCGGGGACGAATTCTAAAATAAGTTGGGGAGATTTGTAATGCTCGGTTCCTCGTACTTATTTTAAATAAGAATTATGAAGGGGCTCGACGAGTTGGAGACCCCAAACTCATTGAGTAGGGGCGGACCTTGGTCGCCGGTGGAAGAGTCTACTCGACGAGTAGAACTATCTGAATGAAACCCTAAATTTTAGGGTTTGTACCCTATTTAATCACCTTATATGGCCTCCATTCTAGCCTCCATCACCTCTAAACCCTGTTTATGAAACCCTAATTAAATTTTGAGTGTTCTTGAGCTATTTTGTGATTTAAAGCTTGGAGAATGAAGAAAAGGCTTGAAGATTCAAGAAGAAGGCGGTAGATTCAAAGACTGGGTTGCATTTACAGCTTGTTTAAGGTATAAAGCTTAAACCTTGGTTATCCATCACCTAGATCTTCTTTAGGGTTTGTGTATTGTTATTTTGGGCCATTCCCAAGTCACTTTCAGGATTTGAGTGCATATTAGAGTGATGACCTCAGATGTGGGAACATTTGAGCTCAGGAAGCTTAAAGTTGCCACCTTTACTGAGTTATGGCCCTATCTTATGCATTAGAACTCCTTTATGGCTTAATTTTGGTGTTCTAGCTTCATAACACCCATGCATGCACGTAAAGTTTGTAACTTTACGTGTTATATCGACCCTAGGAGGTCAGATATATGCTTTGGATGCAATAAGCCCGACTGAAATCGACTTAATAGACTTGGACTTTGGGGGACTCGATGAGTCGTTCATAGGACTCAGTGAGTCGGGTTGTGGTTCCCCAACCTTTTCTATTTCTGAACAATCTGGTTGAGTCTAGAATAGGACTCAGCAAGATGGACATGATTATAGACTTGAAAATCAAAGAACTCGACGAGTTCAAGGATGAACTCAGCGAGTTGAAAGCAAATGTTCCGACTGTTATAAAGAACTCGACGAGTCAAGGGCTAAACATCCCAAATGATATGAAGCAGGACTCGACGAGAGAACTCGGCGAGTCATGAGCAAATGGTCCCGATTCTATATGAAGGAGAACTCGACGAGTTCAAAGAGAATTCGACTGGTTAGGAGGAACACGACGAGTTCTTGAAAGACTCGACGAGTAGGATCGAAGTTCAAGAATTTTGTGGAATATGGAACTCGACGAGTTGGTGTGACCAACTCGGTGAGTTGAGTCAACGAGATGTTGACTTCGACAAAAGATTAACTTTGACCAGGGTGTTAACCTTAACTTTGACTTTGACATGGGTTGACCCTTGAAAGGGTCATGAGTATAAAAGGGTAATTAAGGAAGATTGTTGTGTGCAGAAGTTTGAGAGGAGTTGATCCCAGCACCGAAGACAGTTCAACTACTACACGACATTGAGTGAGTTACCTTCCAGTAGAAGTGGATCTAAAGCACCAAGGTCGGCCCGCTAGTAAGAGTAATAGTAGAGATGATTGTCTTTGTGATAATTATCTGGTATGTTGTTATCTTTGATGATTATGTGCTAGTATGCCATGATGTTATGTGATATGTGATAGGAGGGGTAGGATAGACCCCAGTATCGGTCGTTAGAGCCGAAGAGGTATGCCAACACCCATATAAGCTAGCCAGTATATGACTTATATGTTTATGCACTAGGATGCTATATGGTAGAGTAAGGGGTGAAATAGTCCCCGGTACTGGTCGAAAGGATCAAAGGGGTAGGCCAGCACCTTGATATGCTAGGCAAGGTACCGGTTGAAAGGATCGAAGCAGTAGGCCAGCACCCTTATATGCTAGGCAAGGTACCGGTCGAAAGGAACGAAGGGGTAGGCCAGCACCCCGATATGCTAGGCAAGGTGTCGATCGACAGGACCGAAAGGGTAGGCCAGCACCCTGATATGCTAGGCAATGTACCGGTCGATAGGACCCAAGGGGTAGCTACTACTCAGATATGTTAAACAGTATATGTTATGTATGGTATGTGGTATGATGGGGGAATTCACTAAGTTTTGTGCTTACAGTTTTCAGTTTTGCTTTCAGATACCTCTTCATCGAAGGGGAAAGAGCCGGCACGGTAGCAATACATCACACACAGATGATTTATGAGATTCTTGGGATTATACTCTGATATTGTTACTATTGTATGATATGGTTTTAAGACATGTGACTATGGTTTTATGAAATGAAGTGACTTGATGATGTTTTCTTAAAATTGTTTTTATAAATCGTTTAATCAATATGAAATTTTTTGTCTTGAAAATTGGAATGTTACAAAAGTTTTTTTTTTCTTCTGAGATATACTTTTGATATCCTATTTTTGAGACATGATTATTTTAGTCTGAAATTTAAGTTTTTCGAATATAAAAATCAAATTCGTTACTCTCAAAGAAACTAGCGTTATACCCGTCCGGTGGCCGGGTTGACCGATGTAAAAAAAACGTATAAATTTTACTTTCATTTACAACATCTTACTTTTATTTGTTCCCGGTATAGCATCTATCATATGTAGTAGCTGTCACCAATAATGGTTTGATCATGCAAACATATGTTAGTTGTCAAAACAAAAACAGACATGCATTCCCTAAAGTCGCTGATTTGTTGGTTTCTTTTATATCATACCAAGTTGTGATCAAACATTGCAACATAGCATCATTAGCTAAATAAGAAAATGCCTTTCTTACGCGCAAAGATGTATATGTTGTAAAAAAAATATGTATAGGAAAGTGTTAAACAACATAATATATTCTCATGGAACTTTCACCTGTTATCCAACAATCAACAAAGAACAAAAATCAAGTGTCTAATTAGAATGCAGTTTCTACTTCTTCCAGCCATTGATGTTAATATCAAGTTTGAATACTGCAAAAAACCTAAAAAGGATAATTAGTTGATACGTTATATTTATGATGGAGTCTATATATTTAATTAGAACTCAAAAGATTAAGAATAATTTATAGAGGATTAAGGAGACTAAGTACCTTGTGTGATCTGTGTTCAAAATTGTGGCAAATCCAGGAACTACAAATCAGAGAAAATGGATGGGCAAGTTCTTGAACAGAAATAATCAGACATAGAGGAAGAGACGATTGCATTTGTAGTTGTTTTGCCTGAGAAATTGTGACGAAGTCGGAGTCTCCGAGATGCGTCGGCGATAGTAATGTGTTAAAGAAGCTTGGTCAGCAATTACAGAAGTTCTGGATGTCGGTGACGAGTCTATGGGGAGGCGATACGGTAGGAAACTGATGGAATATCAGAGGAAGATGACGCTGCTGAAGGTTGAAGTAGTGGCGAAAGTGAAGCTACGATGGATGCTATCAAGGGCACAAAAGAAAAAAAAAAATGTGATACTTACTCGGTCAGTATGATTTTTTTCAAAGACCGGGTCAAGCCTAAATGACCGAGTCAGATGTGGTTTTAGAGAAATCAAACGGCCGACTCGGATTGGGTCAACAAAATGCTATGACTGACCCAGTTAGATCCAAATCAAACAACCCATAAAACATACACTGTAAAATGAGACGCTCATAAATTTGGTAATTATTTAATCACACAACAACCGAATATGCATTATGACAGATAGATTTTCCAGAAATAATAATGTTTTGGAACTAAAACTGGAAAAAAAAAATCAGCATACTCATTTCTTCTGGGAAAAAAAAAAAAAAAAAAGGCAAACCAATTTATGTAGCATGCCTTTGGTCCACTCCAATTTTTTCTCCTTTTACACCTACAAATAACAAAAACACAGCCCTAACAAATGGTAAGATACTTTTTCTGAGTTTTTTTTTACCAGACACACACATTTGTAAAATAGCATCCTATTTTCTGCCTAACAACCCAAATGTCAATGGGTTTTCATTTTTTAATGTTCTCTTTTTCTTCAAATGAAAGTAGGATGCTACAATAATCTATTCAATGAAAGTGCGATGTTATTCCTGCTTTGTATTTATAAAGCATAAAAAACAAGATACTTTTTCATTCTTTTATTATAGCATCCTTCGTTTTTCTTTAAAAACCCAAGCATAACTTCCATCTAGCAAATCAATTTCAATTGATCATGCCAAGATTCTGAGTATGGTCAATCAGTTAACACTATTTGCTCCACCTCTTCCTCGTGGTCATTATTCCCTCCATGGCTATGGATGAACTCAAAACTTTAGTACATAAAAAATTTACCCTAAAATGAAAACGTGTTCAGATATGTGCAAGTTCTGCTTCCTCTTCTAGCCCTATATCAGTACATCTATAGGTTTCATTTTATTTGCAAAAAGATCGTTTTCCTAGACAAATTTAAATGACCCAATAAAAGATAAGTGAAAATGGTATAAAACTTTCCATTCCGGTAACCTAAAATCATATAAGATTGTGAAATTTATCTTTTTCTGGCTTTACCCCTTTAGTGTTGATGTTTGTTTATAAAGTTCACATAACGAGGCCTACATAATATTAGAAAGGTAAGCATTAATAATAAATCTTTGAAGAAAGTTATAAGGCAAACTACCTTTTAGGTTATGTAGATAACTACATTATCTTTGATGTTTGTTTATCTTTTTAAAGATTATTTTACCTAAATGCCGGATAGCAAAATTAACCAAAATCAAGACTAAAATTAAAACTCAATTTAGGGCTCCGATCAAAATTTTAAAGCTAAACTCGCAAAAAGTTTCAAATATTTGAAAGATATAGAACCAAAAGAGGTTACTCTATGAAGAACATACCTTGCAAAAATTAATAATTAAAATCCTTACATTGCAGTCCGAAATAGTTGAATCCTATAGTGTCCCTGTTTGAATGTTTTTATCTTGGAACTCAATTAGAGCATCCACAGCGGGCATTGCAAAGCCCTTGCAAAACCAAATTAAAAGCCGCCTTGGATTTGATCTTTCACAACTTGAAAGACTTACAAAAGAAATTTGTCGGCCATTTTAATATTATTATATTATTTTTATAAGAAAACTACTTTAAGTCTTTAATAAAGTATAGCCACAATCCTACATTGAATATTCGAGATTTGTTTCTACTAGTTATACGATTTTAAAATTTAATATTTATTATTATTTTGTTATTTTATTTTAAAAATATTATTTTAATTATAATAATAAAATTTATGTTTATTTATTATTAAGTGTGTATATATATATATATATATATATATATATATATATATATATATATATATATATATATATATATATATATATATAATAATTGTTGATGTGTCAGTGGGTACCACTTTTGAAATATGAGTGTTAGTATACTGATGTAAGTAGTTATTGCAAAGATGATGTGTAACAGTTGAAAGATTAGTGATATTGCAATGATGTGGATGGCTTTATAACTACCTCCAATTAAATGCAAACAAAATATATTATGGAGTATGTTGTATAATGGCAATATAGATCACACATTTCACATAGAATTCAATAAACTAAAAAAGAATTGTGTGAAATGTTATTCCAATATAAAAAATAATAGTAGTCTAAAATATTAAATAATAAAAAAAACTCACTCGAGAAAACCCTTCAAAACCCTGCCTCGCTGAAAATCTAAGTAAACCCGGTTGTTTTTGTAGTTGTCATTCCGGTCCCCGTCACACACAAATCAAGAGGGAAACACATTCAACGGGCTACCCTCAATTGACCAATGTTATATTGATTTCTCGGTAACCCCGTTATTTTTATTTTTTTAATTATTTAAAAACTCATTTTTAAAAGATAATCACAATGTGCTAAATCCTTTATTTTGGCTACATGGGAATTCCTTTTGGGAAGTGTTGATGATGAAAGGAATTTAGTATATTTTCCAATAGATAATCAAATAGCATGTTAACACGAAGAAATATAAATAATTTACCTAAATAATCAAAAGGATAATTGTTCATATATGACATAACATTTATATGAGTATCAACAGTTTTTTTCTTTTAGAGGATACAGTGTGGGCACATCTCGTGCTTGTTGTGGCTAAGGTGGATGCCAAAAACAGCGTTATAACTGGGGAACATCGTCCCTCTTCTCTTTTCTGCTTGTTCTGGCACTTCTCGTGCCCGTTACCACTTATTGAAACAAGAAATAAGTACCAATCAAAATCATTTTCCTTCATCTTTCTCCCTTTCTCTCTTACAGTTTTCTACCTTTTAACAAGTTATAACATTGAAACATCATTTCATGCATGGTGTTATGATGGTGTTAAGGTTGATATGGTATATAAGATGGTGTTATAACACTGGCTCATACCCAATGCTCTTATGAATGAAAGATCATGAAGAATTATTGTAGCATCAGTGGAATCTAGAATTTTCAATGTCTCCCGAAACCCTACATCATTTTACCTAGTTTCGTATTAGAGATAAATAATTAAACAAAAGTAATGAAGAACCTTTTGGAATAGTTGATGTGAAAGATGACGGGACGCGATTCAGCATCAGAACCAGAATAAAATAAAGAAATTTTGAGAAATTGATATAGGATTTAATAGAATTCTTAGTGATTGTTCTACATGGCCGATGTTGCTCAGTTATCCTAGGGTTTTTCCCTATTATGAATGCATTGTCGCCTTCAATTAGGCACTTCCTCCATTTTTCCATCTTTTCTAAGTCAATCGTCTAAGAAACAACCAAACACATAACAACAATGTCAATACTCAATAAATAAGTAGGGATGACTACTCTCGATCCAACCCGTAACCCGATGCTGACTCAACCCGAAAATAGATGGGTTTGGGTTGAGATTTTTGACCCACCAACCCATTTATTTCATTGGTTGGGTTGGGTTATCTGTTTGGATTCGCGGGTCAACCCGCCAACCAATATATATATATATATATATATATATATATATATATATATATATATATATATATATATATATATATATATATATATATATATATACATTACATTTAAAAAATGATATATAATTATTAATGAAATTTGATTTTCATCCGTATTCGTAATATTTTGTATCATTGTATTCTTTCCGTATTTGTATGTGATTAATTTGCATTTGCGGTTCGTTAATCAGAAAAAAGGAAAAATACGTGTCTTTTTTTTTTTTTCACGAGTTACGAATGTAGAACACATCCACTTTCTATGAATGTTTTCATTTATTCATTTTTATTTGGATGTTATTGACTTTATGAATTTATGTTGAAATCCATTTTTTTTATGTTAAATACTTTAATTATTTTATGAATTTAAGTTGAAAAAAACCTCATTTTTTTTAAAATGTGTTGTTTATTTATTAAACGGATTATATGGGTTGGGTTTAACTCATTAATTTGTGAACATACAAATCTATATACTTAAACGGGTATATGGGTTGGGTTGGGTTGGGTTGAGGTTTCCAACCCACCAACCCATGACTCGTCAACCCATATATTATATGGGTTGGGTTGAATTTATGTTTTTTGACCCGTCAATCCGTCAATCTGTGCCCACCAATCCGAACCCAACCCAACTGTTAGGCTTATTTAACAACAAATCAATCAAGAAACAAAAGGTTAGCCCGATTAATCTACAACCTCTCTTAGTCTGTTAGATGGATGACCAACAATTAACGAAATCGGCCAATTACATCTCATGTTTCCAAAACTATACAAAGTGAAAGCAATTAACGAAACACCATGTGTTTCCAAACTGAGAAATCCACCCATTTATAGCATTATTGTTTCCAAACTGAAGCTGAGATCAACATTTGATGTAATGATAAGGATACTTTGTTCGCTGTATATTCTCCATAATAACATTACTACACCATGCACGATAATTGTTTGTGAGGCCTGACTCGTGAGTTTCCATATAAACATTTTTGCCATAAGAAACCCTAATTGTTTGCCCAAGTTACAAATAGACTCTGACATCAAAATGGATTCCCCGGAGTTTCTTCGTCGCCGCCGATCACGAAGCAGTTGGATCTGAAACCTAATGTTTCCGCTTCCCTAATCACGAATCCAAACACCTCCAAAGCCCTTCCAGAAAGGTACGTATAGTTTCCCCGTTTCTGCTACCGTCCTCTACTGAAAACTATGTCTTATATTTGAATAAATTGACGATAATACTTGACTATATATTTTGGGTTTGTATACAACATGATTCGTAGGGTTTGAATATTTCGGCCATGTTTGAATGCAGCGTGACATCTTCATTCGCAATGGAAAATCTCGATTTGGGCTTGGTTCTGGTTGCCACTCCGATCGATAGCTCTGATTTGACACGATCTGCACCACCAGCAGCACCACACAAGACTGTTACTACCAGATCTGCAGAAAAAGGTCCCAGAAGATCACTAACTTTTGATTCTTCTTTGGAGAATGAAACGTTTCGTGTCGGAAAGGCCTCCTTTCCTCTCCACTAATCGTGGTGATCGTCCTAATGCTCTAATTGTTCCGTGGGTATGTTTGTATAACTTATGTTTTTGTTACGTTTTCTTTCTTCCTCCAAACACATATCTTTATGCATGCCTGATCATACCCCTAAACACAAATCATAATAATACCTTATCATACCATTTGATCTCCCTTCTTCTTGCTTACAGTATGTTTTTTTTAACTCATGCTTATCTTTGATGTTCGGAAAAGAGAGTTTGTTTCTATTAGACGAATTAATTATGTCATCTCCTTTCAGGTTATAAAGCGCAAATGGATCTCAAAGGCTAACTGGACTGAACAGATGGTTGCACAGTTGCCTAAACTCTTTGACAGTCTTTTGGAGATCTTTCTAGCACACCCAGACCCAGTCATGTCAAAAAAGGAGCTTGTGCAAATATTAATCTCACACCATTTGGAAGCGGCTGAAGAAAGTAAGTGTTTTCATGATCATGGTATAAACATTTCTATCATGAAAGCCCAAATCTAATCCTAACCTTACCTATAGAAGAAGTCTATGATCAGCTCAGCTTGATGACTTTTATGGTATGAGTATGACCAACAGTTGATTTTCTTTAACTTATCCATGACTTTTTACCCCTTTTCTTTCCTCCGTGTGCAGTGTTAACAAAATGCTGAACCCTAAGTCAATACGCCAAAAGATTTATCTGAAGCTAAATATAAGGGCATTATGTAGTTAACACATTTTCTTTGTTTTATCTAGGATTTGGAATATGTTTTGGAATTTAAAGAAGTTGAATAGTTTCTTGTGTTTTGTTTGGTTCACCGTTTAATTTTATCTACATAGATGATGATTATGATTTTGTTTCATCACATACTCATGTTTTCTTTAACATTAGTTTTTCTGAAAATTGGAAATTACATTACATCGTTTTTCTTTGTCGGGGGATTTGAGTTTTATACGATTATTAATCTTGGACAATGAACACTTAATTCTTCTAGAATCTTACACTTAAAAGATGATTTTCCGGTATTACTTCATGTTTAACAAAATATCGATAGCATTAATTTTCTGTGACTTATATAAGTATAGTCGGGTTTTTTTTTTTTTTAAATGCATTGACTTTTGGGATTTTAGGGGTTTTAGTTTCAATCACGGTATAAATAAAAACTTAATTCTTCTGTCAATGTAATGGTTTGTGATTTTTGTAACATCGGACTTATGTGATTTATGTGGGTTAAGTCAGGTTTTTTTTTTTTTTTTTTTTTTGACTTTTTTACCAAAGTGGTGTCTTTTAAAAAACTTATTTACCAAATAAGTATTTTTTTAACAAATTTACCATTATAAAGTTGTAAATTGTGTGTATTGATACGAGATGGATTACATGTACATATACAGGGGATACTAACTGAGGAAGAGATATACTCTCCTATACATACGGTAAGACTATTGACTATTGTTATATACACGTGGTTTATTCTAATGCTACTACCCCCCCCCCCCCCCCCCTCCGCAAGCTCATGAGCGGGACGAACTTGAAGCTTGGAACGTAGAAAGAAAATTATATCCTTTCCCAGTGGTTTAGTGCATATGTCTGCAAGCTGGTCCTCGGAAGCAACATGACATATCTTTGAGTTGGCCAGCTTCTACTAGTTCTCTGATGAAATGAAAATCCAAGACATGTGTTTAGAGCGTGTACTAATCACCGGATTTTTAGTCATAAAGATTGCTCCAACATTGTCACATATCAGTAGTGGAGGAGTTGTAATAGGAACATGAAGGTCTGTGATGAGTTGCTTCAACCACATTAATTCTGTTGTAGTGTAGGCTAAGGATTTGTATTCAGCCTCTGTGCTGGAGCGGACAATAACTCGTTGTTTGCGAGAGGTCCAGCTTATGAGATTGGAACCGTGGAAAATAACAAAGCCATATTGAGATCGGTTGTCATCAAGGTCAGAGTTCCACCCAAAATCAGAAAACACATGAAGACCTTTTGCATTTATTGGGGAAAAATGCAAACAATAATGAAGTGTGCCATTTAGATAGCGTAGAATTCGTTTTACTGCTTGCCAGTGATTATTTGTAGGACAGTGCATGAATTGGCAAACACGATTCACGGAGTAGGCGATATCCGATCTTGTAATAGTAGCATATTGTAGAGAACCAACAGTTTGACGATAAAGTATAGGATCATGAAAAAGATCTCCAACTTTAGTAAGACGTACACTTATGGACCAGCAAGTGTAGAGATTGGAGATGACAAAAACATATTGCAGCGATTGAGAATTTCTTAAATGTAGGACTGTTGTGAGAGGATAAAACCAGATTTTGACTTTTGAATCTGTAAGCCAAGAAAAAAATTCAAATCGCCAAGGTCCTTGAGAGAGAACATCTGATTTAAATCTGTGATGAACTGATTGAGTTTGACATCATCAGTACCTCTGACAATTAAATCATCAACATATACCAAGACATATATAGTGTATTGTGGTGTAATATGAACAAACAGAGAGGTATTAGATTGACATGCTCGAAATCCATGTGTGACTAAATAGCTTTTGAGCTTATTGAACCAAGCTCTTGGAGCTTGTTTAAGGCCATACAAAGCCTTGTGTAAGCGATACACATGATTAGGTCGAGATGGATCTTCAAATCCCTTTAATTGCTTCATGTACACCTCTTCAGATAAGTCCCCATTGAAGAATGCATTGTTAATGTCTATTTGCCAAATTCTCCAACCGCTAGAAAGAGCAATACAGAGAACTAATCTGATTGTTGTGGGTTTGATAACGGGGTTGAATGTGTCAAAGAAATTAAGCCCTGCCTCTTGACTGAAACCTTGTGCCACTAACCGTGCCTTGTGTCTAGCAATTTTCCCATCAAAATTTTTCTTTACTTTTAGATCCACTTACAGGCAACAACATTAGAATTAGTAGGGCATGCAACAAGGGACCAGGTATGATTTTTCATGAGAGCCTCATACTCTGCTTTCATTGCATCTTGCCAACATTTGTTCTTAATTGCTTGAGAAAAATTAGAAGGTTCGATGATAGAGGGGGATGAAGTAACTATATGAAACAACTTAGGTTTAAGCGAATTTGTGCGAGCCCTAGTAACCATGGGATGTTGAGTTGTATCAGAAGGATGAAAAAAGGAAGGTATGGCATGAGGTGGAGGAGGGATAGGAGAAGAAACAACGGAAGGAAAAGAAACAACGGAAGGCATCGATGTTTGGTCGGTTGGAGTGATAGGGTTTTGAGATGAGTTAGGATGTGGGCTTTGGATGATTGGGTTGTTAAGAGAAGTTGAAGGGGGAGGTGTAGAAGGTCCAGTGTTAATAACAGGAGGTGGGCTTGGTATGTGAGCAACAATGTTTGGCAAGATGTCTATATTAAAAGAAGTGGGCTTAGTTTGAGTAGGCGATTTTGGCACGTATGGAAAGACATCTTCATCAAAAATTACATGTCTGGATATGTATATTTTTAATGTTGGTGGATGATAACGTATATACCCTTTGTGGGAAGCACTATATCCCAAAAAATGCATGGTTTAGAACGAAAATCTATTTTGTGAGGATTATAGGGATGTAAATACGGATAGCACAAGCAGCCAAATGTTTTTAAAAAGGCATAATCTGGAATTTTGTTATACAAGTGTTGGTATAGAGACTCATAGTTTAAGATAAGGGTAATAGTTCGATTGTTTAGATAAGTGGCAGTTTTGAAAGCATGTTCCCAAAATACATAAGGAAGAGAGGATTGTGCTAACAAAGTGAGACCTTTTTCCACAATGATTCGATTTCGTCTTTCAATGGCCCCATTTTTTTCTTTTGTATAAGGACAGGAGACTCGATGGATTCCATGAGACTTGAGGAAGGTAGAGACATTATGATACTCTCCTCCCCAATCACTTTGTAGGGTTTTTATATCACAAGAAAACTGAGTTTTGACCATTTGGCTAAAATGTAAAAAGGTTGAGTAAACTTGCGATTTATGAGAAAGGAAATAAACCCATATAAATTTAGAACAATCATCCATAAAAAAACAAAATATCGATTTCCATTCATGGAGAAAACGGGAGCGGGTCCCCAAACATCAGAGTAAACCAATTCAAAGGGCTTTAAAGAAGTTACATGTGAAACTGGAAGATGCAACCTATGACTTTTTCCTAATTGACAAGAGTCACAAACATTAGGAAAATTATTTTTTGAAACAGGAAGATTAAAAGTAAAAACTAAGCGACGAAGAAGTTGTTCGTGTGGGTGAGCCAGCCTCTTATGTTATCCATTGAGAGAGACTCGGATGTTATTGAAAGCTTTTGGTGAAGAACGGAAACTGTGACATGGTAATCGATATAGACCTTTGTTTTTATCCCCTTGGAGCAATGTTTGACCTTGAAACGTCTTAACAAAACAAGATTTAGGCCAAAACTCCATGTAAATATCATTATCATCAGTTAGTTTGGACACACTAAGGATATTTTTAGTGAGTTCAGGAACAATTAGCACATTTGGCAATTTGAGATTAGGCAAAGAAGAAGATCCACCATGAGAAATATGTAAATTTTTACCATTTCCTACTTGAAGTTTGTCACTCCCTGTGTACGCATCTGCAATGTTAAGCTTAGAGATATCGGGAGAGACATGATCAGTCGCCCCTGTGTCAAAGTACCACGAGGGATCAATGAGTGTCGAGGGACTGTGTTGCTGTGTCAAGTGAACTTAACGAGGGTTATTCCTCGGGTTTAGCCTGCGTGATGGAAAGTCGATCTGATTTCCATGATGCCAACAATCAATTGCCTCGTGTCCTGGTTTCGTACACAACTGGCAAATGGATTTCTTCTTTCGTGGATCTGTGCGTCGAGCAGGGTTGGATGAACCTGAACTAGAGCCATTGTGAGAAGAAGAAGAATGGTAATTTGAGGGATTTGAGCGATTTACATTGAGTGCTACCGCTGATGTATGAGTTACAGAGGCAAGACGAATGTGTTCTTGCACCAATCGAGCTTCTTCCTGTAACAATAAGCCAACGATATCATCAACATTTAATACCTCTGATTTGATCATAAAAGCAGTAACGAATGCTCCGTATGAGGAGTCAAGGCCGTTGAGAATATAGCCAAAAAGATCTTCATCGTCGATAGGATAAAGATTTTCAGCCAAAGAATCAGAAATCGATCGTTTCCGTTCTATGTACTCAATCATTGTTATTGGCCCTTTTGTAAGGGTTTGAAGCTGGGTTTTGAGTTGTAAACGACAAGCCCTGGTTTGGGCTTGAAAGAGTTTCTCCAGTGTCAGCCACGCAATTCGAGAAGAGTGTGAGCGGGAAACTAGAGCAGAGGGATTGTTCAACAGCGCTGACTTGAGCCATAAAAGAACAGATCTATCTCTCTTTTTCCAAGCAGAATACTCTGGATTTGGTGTTGTGGTGGCTGGTACAGCAGCGACAGCCGAAGATGTGACGGTGGCTGGAGTTGCTGGAATAGCCTCAACATCAATAGTTTCAATCGGTGGTTTGGGATTTAAGACGTAATCTTCCAGATCAAAGATTTCTAGGGCCGATATAATCGTTGTACGCCAGAGAGAATAATTGTTGCGATCCAGTTTGATGTTGATAGCTAGAATTTGGAAATTTGGGGTAGAGATATTGGTGGTGGTAGCGAGATGAAGAAGATTGGAGGTATTTGAAGCCATGGAAGCAGTAATTAAGAATATTGAGTATCAAGAGATGAACTCTCATACAATATCAAGCTGTAAATTCTGTGTATTGATACGAGATGGATTACATGTATATATACATGGGGATACTAACTGAGGAAGAGATATACTCTCCTATATACGGTAAGACTATTGACTATTGACTATGGACTTTTGACTAGATACATAGTTATATACATGTGGTTTATTCTAATGCTATTAACCATTAAGGGTTATATAACAAAAAAAAATTAGTAACTCAGATCGAAAGTGACCCCTGTTACCCGAATGTCTTCTGATCAATCACTTTATTTATCCTCTTAGATTTTCAATGTCCAATTGTCCTATATGTTGCCTCGATATGCTTGTTTGATAGGCTTTTTGGCACAGTTGGATGATTGCTACATGTAATGCACACACATATATCTGGTTTATGCTAATGTTATTTGATTATAGCATCTTACAATTGGTTTGGTTTTAGCATCTTAAGTATGGATTATAGCATCTGACATTTGGTTTTTTATGCTTTATAGCATCATACTTTAGTACGGATTAAAACAACTTAATTTGGTATCGATTATAGCATCTAAATTACCTTCTCTCATGGCATTATTCAATGCTTAAACTGTCATTTGTTGATATTATTCACAACCAAAAATTAGCATTTACAACTTTGCACACCCAAAATTACAAAGACTAAAAAAGGAATACCATTAGATTATCATTTCACACCTTGCAAATTACAACATAAATACTTTCAAAAGAAAAACGAATTCTAGCCTAGCGGTATCTGGCATTGCCCTCACTCCTTGAGGTCGAGGGTTCAAGTCTCATTAGAGAAATATGTGGAATTAGGAGTAGTTTAGAAGTAGATTAGATTACCGTTCAAAAAAAAACTTTCAAAACATGGATTCTAGTTCAAAACACTAGTACATTACATTACCAATCACATTACAAAAGTACATTGCCTAAATTACATTTTCAGGACAACAATTAAAACCATTATTGCAATAAATATTAACCCTACAACAATCTTCAACACACCTATCAATTTATCTTCTTGCTCGATATTTTTTTTCCCACATTATTCATCCACCCACTTGAAAAAACGGCACCTTAAAGAGTCCTACAAATTAAAATGGAGAAAAACGTGTAATCACAAGCCTAAAATCACAGTAACAACAATTTAACAAGTTTCATTCTATTGTGTGAAGTTTTTGCGTTTGAAGACAAAGCAGCCATTGTTTCATGAAGTAGCTCTGATTTTGGGCTACGTAAGTGGGGGAGGAGGGATGAAAGACGTTGAGAGTCCCTTTTTTATAACAGTATTTGTGTAACTGGTGGGATGTTACCGGACGACTGACTCCAGACCTGCTAAATGGCATTTGTGTCAAAAAGAGCCCAAATGTTGGGCATTAACACACCATTATTAACCAAATGACCAATGGCCTAGCGGTAATGAGTGACTCTCTCATAGGAGAGGTCATGTGTTCAAGTCTCGGTGGAAACATATGTGGTCATTTAGAAGTAGGTTAG
Organism: Lactuca saligna; assembly: GCF_052625555.1. Taxonomy (NCBI): domain Eukaryota; kingdom Viridiplantae; phylum Streptophyta; class Magnoliopsida; order Asterales; family Asteraceae; genus Lactuca; species Lactuca saligna. The sequence continues at coordinate 4,585,930 of NC_136419.1, forward strand.
TTAGTTTGTCGTTTCAAAAAAAAAACACACTATTATTAAGCATTGGCTTTTTTTTCTTAAACCCTGCTAGTAGGTTTTACCAAGTTACCCCCTTAATGATGGAGGAGCAAATCAATGATGGAATTGATTGTTTGAAAATGAGATTAAAAAAAATGGATCTAATAGAGTAGGAACAGAAAAATATATCTCGACATCAGATGATCGATTGGAAAAAAAAAAATGAAAAGGGTTTGATCTAGGATTTATGAGTAAATGGAGTTGGCATTGCATGGACATAGGAGGAGTTAGCGTAAAGGCCCTTGGCGGAGGTAGGAGCTAGGAAGTGGCTACAAGAGATGAAAAGTAGGAAGTGACTGATCTAGTGCCAAATGGAAAAAGGGGCAGATGATGAAGATAACCCAGTCTGGTTTTTTTCCTCTTGGACCGAGTTAGAGGATTTCAGATGGTTGTGGACCAAGTTAAAGGCTATATTTCTGACATCAAACACACAAATTCAAATCGGATCAACAAAAATTTATGTCTAGACTAGGTCAGAGCGTAATCAAACAACCCTTTAGAAGTGTATAACGAACAAAACTTTAAAAAAAAATTCGTTACGATATTTTAAAATTTAAAATAACAATATATAAATAAATGATACAATAAATTGAAAGGTTGGGTGATAAAAATACATTAATTTGGTTGGGTGACTTCATAACCCCTGGCTAGTGATTATGTAGTTTTTTGTTTCTCCTCAGGCTAGTTCCTTACTAGTATGGTTTTTTTTAACTAAAAATACATAAATTAAAAACTATGAAACTAAAGATACATTATTTGGTGAAGACAAGTCTTGTTATTTTGAGGTTTTTTTGATAGTCATAAAAAAGATTGTAACAAAAAAAGTCTTCAATATTTAATTTTTCACTATTATATGTCATTATCTGTTAAAATAATAATAAATTTTTCGTTAATTTAAACAAAATATTAAATAATCATGATTTTCTGTTTATTTTTTTTAAGACTTTATCAAAAAAAGTTCCAAAATAATTGTACTTTTTTTGCATAAACCCTAATTAAAAACTATGAAACTAAAAATACATTAATTAAAAATTACGAAACCTAGTAAATGAAACATTTTCTTGGACTTGCAAAATTTTTATGTTCTTACTTCTTATATAATGTTTTATATATTTTTCAGTTAATATAATGACCTATAAAATATCATTCATTTTTTTGATCAACTTCTATAATTTAAGTCTTTATATCATATGTCAGTTCTTATTTGTTATGTTTTATTAAGTTTTTGTTAGATTTTATTATTAGTATTATGATTTTATTATTATTACTAACACTCAAATATAAATCTAAAATCCATAATACTCTTTCCAAAAAAGAAAACTTTAACTGGTATTAAAGAAATGGATGTGTGGACCATTGAACTATTCAATGATGTTGGACCACAATGATAGATTCAACGCATTTAATTATTTATCTCCTCTTTAACTTATATTAAACTTTCTTAGTGAAATCTTTAATGATCAAGTTTAATATTCCAACTTAAAAAACTTAGCGAGCATTCTGAAATGTTTCAATACATCTTGGGCCCTCAAAGTCAACTTTAACAAATCAAAGATTTTTGGTATTGGTGCCTCGGTTAGAGAGGTTGAGAACTGGGCTAGCATTTTTAGGTGTGAAGCGGGTTCACTTCCTTTTAAATACCTTAGAGTACCAGTTGGAGCAAATGTGAACTTAAAAAAAAATTAAAAAAATTAAAAAAAAAAAAAAAAAAAAACTAGAAACCAATCATCGATAAACTCCAATCCAAGCCTTTTTCTTGGAAATCAAAGACTCTCTCATTCGGGTGAAGATTAACATTATCGCCTCTGCCCTGGCGAAGCTTCCCGCATACTACTTCTGTCTCTTCAAAGCTCCGAGGGCTGTTACGGAGAAAACAGACCATATTCGACGAAGATTCTTATGGGGGTGGAGACAAAAGCAAAAGGTAAATCTATTGGGTATCTTGGGACAAAGTAGTTGCTCCCAAATCTAGAGGTGGATTAGGCGTGGAAACTATTCGTACCCTAAATACTAGCTTGCTAGTAAAATGGTGATGACGTTTAAAAACTGAGAAGAACTCACGTTGGGTTAAAGTTGTAAAAGGAATTGACAATCTATACAGTAAACCACATGATTATATCTCAAACCAGAAAATAAGAGGTGTGTGGAACAACATTGCAGCAAGCAAGAATGATCTTAACAAGCTTGATTTGGACATTATGGATGTTTTTCAACTAAACATCAAATCCAGGGATAATACACTTTTCTGGTATGATAGATGGACAGGCCCGGTTACACTTGGCGAAATATACCCTTCCCTTTTTGAAGATACCGAACTGCAGTGCATCAATAACCTCAAAAATAAGTTATCACGGGTACAACTGGAACCTAGCGAAGACCAATGGACTTTTGCAATAGATAGCGGCAACCACTTCATAGTAAGCTTACTAAGAAAAAAACTAGAACAATCACTATACCCCAATCGTGTTGTATCAAATTTTAAATGGAACAAGATATCCCCAATAAAGTGAATTGTTTTATATGGAGAGCGATACAAATGAAGATCCCTTCTGTAGTTGCATTGAGATGCAAAGGGGTTGACATAGAAAATGACAAATGTGGTGCCTGTGTTAATGGAGTGGAATGCTCAGATCACATCCTCGTAAATTGTCCATTTGCCCGTGAGATCAGGAAGGCTATATATTCAAATGGTGTGATTTACAACAGAAAGATTTCATATCAGTTGGTGACTTAATCGCTTTCGCAGAAAATTGGGGTAGATGCCAAAGGAAGCGAAATAGATTCCTTAGCATTTGTCGTGGCTTAATCTGGATTTTGTGGAAACTAAGGAATGATCGGGTGTTCAATAGAGTATTCCAAAATCCTAATTACGGTGCAGGGGCAATTAAGTCTTTGGTGTTCTTTTGGATAAAATGCAGGGGCAAAGATGGAATTGGCGATTGGGAAAACAGGAATGCTTCTCCGATTTGTTTTTAACATAACATAAATGTATCTAATTCCATGAAAGATGTTTCGCTTTTTGTAATTCTGTTCCTTTGCTAGTTACTTGCTAGTCAAGGTTCGTTTTTAATAATAGTCGCCGTTTCAAAAAATAAACAAACAAAAAATACACAGATTAAGAAAACACTAATTATACTAACTTTATAAAATAAAATGACAGTTATACATTTTTGTTGTATTTAATTTCATTGTAGTTGCATTTAATTCCATGATAATTTAACTAATAAGCAGGGGTATTTTGGTAAAAAAAATATTTATTTTTAGAAGTAAATTATTATTTTAGGACAAAACAAAAAGAAAACATGAACTGTTAATATGAGACGGAGAGAGTTTTTAGTGATGCTTTTTTTTTTTTTTTTTTTTTTTTTTTTTGAGATCTACTTCTAAAATAAATTAGTGTTTTATAAGTAAATTAATATTGCCCGTATAAAAAAAAAAAAAAAAGTCAAGTTCAATGACCATTAAATATTTGTAAAATATATGAGTTTATATAACATTTGTTTTTTTTTTTTTTTAAATATATGAATTTTATAGAGTATTTGTAAAATCGCCAACGTTAATCCTAAAAATCCTAAAATGAGAGGGTCTCTATATGTAACAACCATATTTTCACATATGTTACAAAATAACCGTCTAATTCAAAAAAAATAAAAAATAAAAATAAAAAAAATATTAGTCTTTTCATTTTGTTGTTTGTGTCATCGTTTCAAATAAAAATTCTTTAAATGCTCGTAATCAACATTATAATTTGCAAAACAAGAAAACTTCACTAAATGTATTTCGTTTGACGAAATATTATATTTCACGTCATCTCAAGTTAATTTTAAAATAATAAACATATTGGGTCCCCATCCAGTTTGTAGAATATTAACTTGTTCACTAGTTTAAAATACATGTTTAGTTGAAAAATCCATATCACTTGCATATAAAAAAATAATAAAAAATTGAAATGCTCTTATTAACAAAGTTAAATTACAATTTTGGTCAATGTAATATTGTATGCCCATTAAAGTTGATAAAAGAACATAGAATTCTAACTCTAATAATTACTAATGATATATTTCTTCTGAAAAGTTAAAAACCATCTTTAAGTACAAATCCATCGTGTTCTTCCTACAACAAAGTTTCGATTTCAATTTCAGTTTGATTTCACATTTGATTTTGAGTTTTCAGTTTGATTTCAGTTTCAGTTCGATTTCAAGCTTTAAATTGCCATCGATTTTGATTTCAGTTTTCATGTTTGATTTCGGTTTTAGGTTTGAATTCATATTTGATTTTGAGTTTTCAGTTTGATTTTAGTTTCAGTTCGATTTCAAGCTTCAAATTGCCATTGACTTTGATTTCAGTTTTCATGTTCTTTTGGTTTCCGGATTACTTTCAAAATCAATTTAAGGTTCAAGTTCCAATTTTTGTGATTATTGGAATCTAATTTGTTGCCAGAGAAGACCAAAATGTCCATCCATTTCATAAGAAACCACTTATTTAACTTCTGATAACGTGGTTTGGAATCACCAATGACTTGATTGAGATTTCTTCCCAGTTGATTTCAGTTGTTTGTTTGTTTTTTTTTTTTTAATTCATGGAATGCGTTTGGGTTTGATGCATGTTTGTTGGAGAAGACATTATTTTGATTTTGGTTTTGGTTTGGTATCTATTGTTGGTTCGCCGGAGAAGACATGGTTATGGATGGTTTGCAGGAGAAGACAAATTTGTGGGTGGTTTATAGAGAAGAAGGAAAGGGGTGGGGTGGAGTGATAATTTAGGAGTCACTAGATTTTAATATTTAATTAATATCATTTCCACATTTAATTGTTTTTTTTAATTAATTGATAATTTAAAAAATATAAAAGAAATCAATAAGGGTAAATCAATGTTTTTAGAACGAATAGAAACCAAACGTACAACAAATTTTTTAAAATGGAGATGATCCAAGGTAAAAAAACATAAATTGTTAAAAGTCAAACTCGTAGATTACCTAAACCTTATTGACCATCCGTGTAATTTACCCTTTAATATATTTGCACTTAAAAAAAAATCATTACGTTCAATGTTCCCTACAACCATTTCATGTATTTGAGATATATGAAATTATTAAGTAGTTTAAAAATAGATTAGATTTTGCGTTAAAAAAGTCTAAGTCAAACGGTTAACAAATTTGTACACGTCCAAACTTTTTTATTAACACCCAAAATTCAACACGACGAATGTTTGCAAAATATATGAAGTTATATAATATCAGTTTTTTGAATTATAGTCTATAAACTATTCAGATATTTGTAAAATATATGAAGTTATATAATATGAGTTATTTTTTTTTTATAAAATATTTGAATTTTGTAGAATATTTATAAAATTGCTAATATTAATCACAAAAATCCTAGAATGGAAGGGTCTCTATATGTAACAACCATATTTCATATTGTCGTGTCATGGTTTCAAGTAAATATTCTTTAAACTAGTTTATAACCCGTGGGCACCACGGATTAGAATGGTAAAAATAATTTTAATTAAATTATAAGGTAATTATTGAGCAATAATAAAAAAAAAAAATAATAATTTAATAAATTAAGCAACAGATATTACAAATAAATTTTTTGTTGATGCGTTTGATATGTGTAAAATGGAAAGAACTGAATTAATGAAAATTTAATTAATGAGGAAAAACCTTACAATGACAAGTAGCAAATAATTAATGTGAAACTCTAATTGATTGACACGTGGCAAATGTGCTACTATTTTATTAGGTAGGGAGATGCTCGTATTTAGCATGATAATTTGAAAACAAGAAAATTTAACCAAATATATATTTCATTGAACGAAATATTATATTTCACGTCATCTCAAGTTAATTTAAAATTAATAAACATATTGTGGTCCCTATCCAGTTGTAGAATATTTACATGTTCGCTAGTTTAAAATGCACCTTTAGTTGAAAAATCCCTATCACTTACATCACAAAGAAAAGAACATTCGGCAAAATGGATATATGGCTTTTTGAAATGCTCTAATTCCATGTTTTTTTTACATCATCAACTTATTAATAAAGTTAATTTTACATTTTTGGTCAATGTAATAGTGTATGTACATTAAAGTTTGATAAAAGAACATAGAATTGTAAGTGTAAGTACCAATAATGATAGATTTCTTTGAAAAGTTAAAAACCATCTTTAGTAGTGACATTCTTGTGCTCATTTTACATCACACAAATACATGTCATGGGGTCCATCAAATAAAAACCAAAAAACAACACTCTAATAGAAACAAACAACCCACCTGCATAAAATAATATTAATATTGTAGCGCTTTTACTAATGGTGTTGCATAAGAAAAGGAAAATAGATAACTTGAAGTAAGGTACACCTAAGGGTATAAGCATTAGGTACACCTAAACTCCTATCAAACTTAATAAATATTTCGTCTTTGAGGCTAAAAGAGGAAATTATGCACTCATCTCACATGGGACTATGCTCATATTTGGTGTCTTACCTATATTACTTTCTTTCTACTCTTTGTATTTGTATGGATTTAAAATAACTTGACTAAATTGCCCTCAACTCCCAAGGAAAAGAAAAAGAACCAAAGGTAGAACTACCATTGTTTAGCATTCTGAAAACATTGAGCAAGAAACTAATCCAATTGAAGAGAGGGTATCCTAATGATTTCAGAAATAAATATTCTTGAAATTAAGCTTCCTATTAAAGAAAGCATTGGATAAGATTCCTAAAGAAATTTCCCACTATGAAAGGTCCTGAAAATTTCTTTTCTACATTTGCAGCAACAGGAATTAAAGCAGATAGTCAATAAAAGTAACTTAAATCGGACCACAATCAATACACATATCTCCAAACATTCAGAGGGATACTATTATTCTATTCTCAATATTAAAGGTAAAGATGAATTGGAACACACTCAATATAGTCAATACACCAAACATTCAGAGGTTGCCAATCTTCATTCTATAGCATAACCACAGATCCATGTTCAGCTAAATCGAGTAGGTGATTAACGTTCTACATACATATGTCATATATAACTATAAAGAGGCAAATAATATCGTTTCAAGAATCTTTCAATTCAGGAAATTTGTATTCTAACTTCATGTTGCTGATAACGTGTAAAAAGGTACAAAACAGAAACAGGGGAATGTTCTGTAAATGAATGGTATACAGTAATATGAAATACTATACAATCTAATCGTGTGATGTTCTTTGCTTTCAATTAAGTTGAGAAAGAAATGAAATTAAATAGGCATCAATGATCAAATGACAGCAAGAGGAAAAGAACGTGCACCAGTGAATTTTCTTTTTGGCTGTCAGTGAACTGTGACTTTAGATCTTTTTCTTGCCTCGCTGTAAAGAACTACTCCCATTATCGTCACCCCGAAACCGGAAATCCCCATCGCCGTCACCGGATTTTTGAAAATCATTACAGAAACCACCGCTGCAACAGCAGCCTTGGCGTTTCCTAACACCTGCAATGTCAATGCACTCGTATGCTTCGTCACCAAAAAGTTCGTCAAGTTCACCAAATACGCCACTGTAGCATTTCCGATCAACAAAAACACCATAAACGAATCACTTTTCGCTTTCTCTAATGTCTTGCCCAACACATTCCCTTCTATATACAAAGTAAAAGGTAACAAAATCGCCGCCGCCATTGGCGCCATATACAATAAGAGATTCATTGAATGGAGTTTCTCCGAATCCGACGTCAACAACAATCCTTGAACCACCGATTTCAACGCTCTGCCAGCGGTGGATCCCACGCACATCAAAAATCCAAACAAATGAAACAATGGTTCGCTGTTACTCGCCAAAACGATTCCGAATACAACTGGCATTAAAGCGAAGTATACCTCAGCAGACTCCTTCTTACAAGTGATCAGGAAAGCGAAGATCGCGGTGAAAAATGGCGTCGTTGCTCCAATAGCTTGGTTGAATGAAACAGGCAGGTATCTGAGTGAGGTATTTCCACAAACGACTGAAAAGCAGAAAATTGCGGATAATGCGAATATTTTAAAAAACTGCTTTCGAGATGAAATCTGTTGAAACGGAACGATCTGGAACCACCGGATTGCGATCAAGCTGTAGAAAGTACAGGAGATCATGTGAAGCATTGTGAGGAAAATCGGGTATCTGAAACCATAGAAGCTGAGAAGGTATTTGTTGAGGAGGAGGACGCCGATGTTGGATAAGTACCATGACGCGATGATCAGAGCAGTTAAGATTGTCGGAGAAACGACTGATGTGATAGATAAGGCCGCGAAAATGTTGTTGCTGGTACCGTAACGGACTTCACCGGTGGGCGTGGTCGGGATGTCGACGGAGGTTTCTAGCCTAGGATTGCTGCTCCGGCGAGTGGTCCATGACTGAGCCTCCACCATTGACGGTGTACCAGAATTTACACACACAGTGAAGCTGAATGTGTTTGTGTTAAGATTCGGATTGGATCTGGGGAAAATGAGATGTGTGCAGTGCAGGTGACTATGATATATTGATAAATCAGAAATTTGTATAACTTACCCTGATGTTTAAACGTTATGACATTTTGCGCCCTCAAAGTTATATATATATATATATATATATATATATATATATATATATATATATATATATATATATATATATATATATATATATATATATATATATATATATATATATATATATATATATATATATATATATATATATATATATATATATATATATATATATGGAAAAGTGAATATACCCTTAAAGGTATATAAGCTTAGGTACCCAAACTCACCATACTACGTTGTTTTGTATCATATAATATATTATAATTATCCAATGTTCTTATAATTTAACTTCTAAAATGATTACTTCCATTATTTTTACTTTTTACACATTTATCTTCCTCTTACTTAATTTTCATTTTCAACTACAATAAATATAACTTAATAAGTGTTCGACAAAAAGATGTGACATAAGAGAAAAATAATAGTGAAATTTCGAAAATCTTGAAATTAAATCAAGTTAGGGGTTGAAGTTTAAGAACATTATAATGAATATATTACACAAAATGACGTATTATGGTATGTTTGGGTACCTAAGCTTATATACCCTTATGGGTATATTCACTTTTCCCATATATATATATATATATATATATATATATATATATATATATATATATATATATATATATATATATATATAAGGTTAAGTTATTTTGTTTCTAGTAACTATTGTGTGCCAGAATGCACAGATCTGGACCATCGGATGGAATATAATCAAAGATCATGATCTAAGAGTCTATGTTAGTAGAATAGGATAACATGTACCATATAATCACACAAATTTCAGCATAAGGGCATTTTAGTCAATTAAACTATATTAAAAAGGAAATTTTCAAATTTTTAGGGATAATTAATTCCTTTATTTTTAAAAATCTGAATATTTTAAATTAATTTCAAAATTAAACAAGTAAATATATTTTTCGATTTTATTCTATCAGAATGGCAGAATGTTAACCATAAACTAGTAAATACATTATGAAAAGAATATACAAAATCAATTCTTGAACTAATAATATACCAAATAATTACATTGTATGATTGTGATTCATTGAACAATAACAACATTCTGAAAGAAAAAAAAAACATCAAAATCTAACAAACACTAATCTATTCTGAGATAATATTATTTTTAAGCAACACTTTATACATTGTAGCTTAACACATTCTGGTATAATACACTCTCGTTCTCTATGTTTTCTTCCTTCTCCACATCAATATTAGCCTCTTCAAAACCTAAATCCACATAGAAAACATAATCAAGTTTCAAAATTTTAAAAATTCAATGCATTCTAAGAGAATAAAAACTATAGATTCTCACAGAATAGATTAAAGACTATAAAGTTTGACAGAATATAGTAGAAAAGAAAAACTATAAATTCTGACAGAATGTAGTAGAGACTATAAAGTCAACCATAAAGTATCACAAATTCATTACCAGTTACACAAATATACTTGTTGTGTATGAAGAAGTATGAACCTATTCAACCATTTTGATAGAATGTGATCCTCGAATCACCATTTTTTAATCGAAAAAAGACTGAAAAACATAAAATACACCAAATTAAAGAATTAAAATTTATCTAAAATAATAAAAATTGACAAACAAAGAATCTATAAGAACACATATACTTTATTCTAACATAATATTACTTAGAGTCTAATAGCTATCAAGAAACATGTTTATTCTGCAAGAATGATACTGAAAAAGGAAGCAGTAACTTCCAGTATCTCATAAGATCCTTCCCTAGAATACCAAGCAACAATTCTCCTCTCCTTTTTAATGTTAACCCATCCCAATTTATCAAATTAATTAAATGAAATGATTTTTTAGGGAAATATCTTTCGATTTAAAGGGCTTACCTGTATACATAATGATGCATGAGAACCACCACTATCAAAAGTAGACAGTAAAATAGGAAAGTATTGTTGCTATACTTTTCTGCCAACTGCTCCTGTGTGTAAACTGTAAAATCCACATACATAATATTTATAATCACCATAAGAATTTTAATTTCCATAAACTTTGAATAAGAATTTGAAAAACGAAAATGTAAAAACCAATGTGGTATACGATATACCATACCAGGTGATTGGTGATTGCCAAAAGCAACAAGGACGATGTTTCTAAGAACAATAAAAGTTGTGGCAACTAATACTCTGCACAAAAAAAGCTACAAATGTTAGTAAAAGTTATTTTCAGATCATATAACAAAAAAAAAAAAAAGATGCAGATTCAAAAACACATACTTACAGCGACTGTTTTCTGTAAGACAAAATAGGCAAACACGATATTTGACACAAATTGTATGGATCCTAATGCTGCAAGAAGCGACTGTGAAATTTGTGGATTTAAAACGACCAGAAATTAACCCTAATCGAAGCCATCTTTCCCTCAATTATGTTGTCGAGGGTCGGAGGTGGAAAGGGTTTTAAGAAATTTGTGGTTTTGAAACGACCAGAAATTAACCCTAATCTACAAATTTGACGGAGAAGACGAACCATTATACTGCAAGTTGTGGTGTTCCGATATAGATGTCGTCTTCTTTTCACCCCTCTCTGACTGCATGTTTCTGTCTCGACCCCACTACATCTTCCTCTCTCGACTCCTCTGTATTTGTGCAATCGATTGGGATAACAACGACTTTGTGCAATCGATTGGAATAACAACGACTCATTAGGCAACGATTTGAAGTAAAGGTTGACTGCAATGGTTGGGATCGATGGATGCAGAAAAAAAACCAGGAACAACATTGATCTTCTGCTTATACATAGAAGAAAGGGAAGAGGCTTCCATCCTTTGATCGAAACCATCTCTGACGATGTACATAGCAACTCGAAGAATAGAGGATAAAGAGGGAACAGAAGATAGAATGGGGAAGCATGAAAGAGGCTACAAATTTTTGAGGTCGATTGTTTGAAGATAAAGAGAGGAGAAAACTAGGTTTTAGAAAGTTAATGAATTACCATAATATAATATTCAAAGATTACTATAATACCCTTACATTATTTATTTAATGATTTATTATTTCCTTAATTCTCATTGGTGCATACATGCACACAATACTTGCTAGAAACATTTGAACCTAGCTCTCTCTCTCTCTCTCTCTCTCTCTCTCTATATATATATATATATATATATATATATATATATATATATATATATATATAATAAGCATTTAGCTTCAAATGTTGAATTTTAAGAGGTACAAACCAAATTGCAATACTTACAATAAGTTTATGCAATGTTTTGACCTAATAACCTTCTATTCGCCTAACGATCTCCCATGAAAAATGCTAAAATTAACCACGTTTTAACCCATGTCTTCTTATCTTATCTTGACCTAGTCTTTCTTTTTCATTTGAATTCTCTAAATCATATCATATTTAGTCAACAAATTTGTATCACAAGCACGCTTCATAAGCAATATAGTTACATTCAACTTGAATTCCAAAATTTCCAAACATGTTGACCCCATCTCTTTATATGATGATTAACTTTGTCCATCTCTACAATTTCTATGTAGAAACCCTAAAACACAACACCTCGATGCCGACATTACTATCCTTATCTACAAATTCTCTTAACCCTCTCTCTCTCAATCACCACAGGCTACCAGATATAGGTGCTTCCATCAACACCCACCGACAGAAGATGTAGATGGGGGCACCAATACTAAACTCTCTCTCTCTCTCTCTCTCTCTCTCTCTCTCTCTCTCTCTCTCTCTCTCTCTCTCTCTCTCTCTCTCTCTCTCTCTCTCTCTCTCTCTCTCTCTCTCTCTCTCTCTCACTCATGCACAAAAATAGACCACTATCACTCATGCTCTCCCTTATGTTTGATTGATTGCAGGTTAGGTTTATCTCATACATCTTTAAATTTTTTTAGGTTACAAGTGCTTTATATGTTTGTATTTCATGGCATATGAATTTGTGTGTTCACTCTTTAAATGTCCTTTTCATTTAGGATCGAGTTAAAAGATGAAATATTCTCCAACTAATTAAATCATGTTTGTACTGCTTCACATAAGAGACTATTGGTTTGTTTCCTTTTTAAGTTTTGTTTTTTTTTTTTCCGAAATTATGGTTCTTCAATACTAATTTGGTCTATTTCCAGTTTTCCACTTCATAGATAAAGGTCATGAAGTAAGATGGCTACGTGGAGTTCTTGTTCTTTCATCTCCAACGACACGTGTCATGTGTGAATATTCAGAAATGGAAAGTATAGATATATATTTTCATCATTCGGTTCACAAAATTGTTTGATTCCTCTCTACAAGAAGTCATGCTTATTTTTCTAAACAAAATAAACATGCGTAAGTATGTCCTCACAAGGATGAGGAACAACGATTGATACAATAAAAGCAAGTAACACTATCTTTTATTTTGTTTTGGATATTCTTTGTTTTGAAAAAGTGCCTGTGTGTTTTTTTTTGTGAGTGTGACAAAACTGTCTATTGAGGAGTTGATGACAAAACAACGGCCGAATCTGCTTTGCCTCATTCTTACCTAAAAACCATTTAAATTTCTCGAATTCTTTCTAATGCAGCTTATTGTGTTTCATGATTCTCAGAACCGGTGACGTTAAAGACCACATCATGAAGAATTGGGCTTATAATTTGGAAGGTAAACTCTAACTATGATGAACTGAGCTTCTAAAACTTAATCTTTAGGTTAAAACTTAATCTTAAGGTTTTGACAAGTTCATGAACCTTCAATGAAATGTCTGCATGAAACCGAAACATGTTATATATGTTTTTTTAATATGTTTGTTTTCTTTAGTTGATGTTTGTTTCTGTTTCAAATCTTTTTTATTTTAATTTTCCTACCATTAGTATTTATTTGACTCGACTGATAATCAATTATACTATTTGAAATTTTCCATTTAAGGATAATTATAAGTTCCTTATTGACCTTCATTTGAATAGGGGCATGTCAAGAGAGCATACAGTGAAGCCATGATATTGACAGTACCTAGAAGGCTAGAACTACATTAATTTATGAATCCTACTGTCGGATAGTTGCTCGAAAAGGTGATGCTCTTTTTCTTTGTTACTCAAATGCGTTACTCACTGGTCCTTCTTTGGCATTGTTTAATTGGTAAAAATCAATCTTATAATTTTCATGCAATTTTTTGCAAAATGGTTTCTAATTACATATAAGTATTAAAATTCAATACATGTTTAAATGTTTACTAATTAGTTTCTTATAAAAGTTATCACCACGGAGATGACATCCATGCCATTGGTTAGTAGATTTCTTCATATCCACCTATTTACATAATTTTACATAAATAAATCATGCTATTTGTTAGTAGAAATATATTTTGATGAATAATATTACAATATGATCCACATGTGCTTCTATGTCTGGTAATTGGAAGTCAAAGGGAGCAGATGTTCTTGATGATAATGCATCAACTGATGCTAATGTAGTCGAATCATTTCCTAAGATGAATCATTTTTAAAACTATGAATCATGTTCTTAAAAGATTTAATTACATTGATCAACCCTAAATAGTAAATAATAAATATACGGTGTATGCTGATTGGATATACATGCTGCCAATTCTTAGACTTTAACCCTCTCATCAATGGCATTTTAGGCATGTTTAACCTTTTTTATTATCAACTTTTGTTTGATTCATGATTTTTTTATCTTTTAAGTAAAACAAAGTTCATGATGCTCTACATCAAATCCAAAATATTGATAGATTAACATATTGGTTGAGTACAAGAATTAACAAAGTAATTTCATTGTTTTGTCTAATAGTTGGATGGTGATAGATAGCAATGTACTTTCTTTTTTTATTTAACGATGGTTTATATATATATATATATATATATATATATATATATATATATATATATATATATATATATATATATATATATATATATATATTCTTATCTCACCACTTGTCAAAAATAAAATATTTAGACTTTTTAATTTCATTTTTGAGTTACTACGCATATTTGAAAGTATGTTGCCATTTCTTTTGACTCGATTATAACAATGTACTCTCAAAGTACAATGGTTTTATACAAAACAAGTGAATAGCATTTAAATTTATTTAGAGTAAATACAATTTTGGTTCTTATGGTTGTCGCTGTTTTGTAGTTTTTTGGTCCATGTTTTGAAATTTTGACATGTTGGTCTTTATGGTTGCCCACTCTTGCAAGATTAGTCCCGATCCATGTAAATATCTTTTTTTATTTAAATAATGTCATTTGTAGCCATATTTTAAGCAGGAGCTGTTCGGTGATTTTGTTTTTATGTTGTGTGTGACTATAAAAGCTCTTATGAACACTAATAACCACCAAAACACCATATTCCCTCCTTTTCTTTTGTTTCAATATTTCATTTTTTATTTATGTCAATTTGACCATATTTCCATCTTCTTTTGTTTCCCATAATATTCCATATTTTATTATGTCCATTTTTTAAAACGGTAACATGGTTTGTAACTTTTTTTGGCTAATTAAAGGAAATATTGTTTAGTATAACAAACAAATTTTGAAAAAAAATCCATTTATTCTTAGGAAATAATGTTTATTAGAGCATTTCTGTCAATTATTTTTAAACCATGAAATTAAAAAAAAAAATGTTTATGATATGCTGCCATTTTTTTTTGAACGATTGGTTAGTGGTTAGTATATCCCCAAACTATTTTGTTTTTCAAATTTTGGCAATGTTATTTTATATTATTATTTTTAGTAATTGATAATTGTTATATTCCATTTTTATCATTTAGTGATTATTCGTTTTTTTTATTCATCATGATTTTGACTCAACTATTATTTAAGTTTTTTGAACAAACAAAATTATTTTTTGAAATGGCTACCAGCTTCCTATTAACTATTTCATGCATCAAGTTCCTTTGCAAAATTCTTGATTCAAAATGATTCCAAAGCCGAATATCAATAATAAGATACTATCATTTGCAAAGTTTCTTTAATGGCTAAATACCAAAAATAGCATTATACTTTCAATCTTTTCTCTACTCTAAAGCAGTTACTGATTACAGTAATGTACGTTAGTTATTCTAATGACTCGGTGGAAATAGAAATGTAATTTTCCTTTTTTGTCCGATCTTTGATGATGATATATTGAATAGAAATTAATATTTATGGAATCGAGTATCATTATCTATGTCATTATTGATACATTGTTCAATTCATAATACTGTATATGGTTATTGACAAAATAAAAATCACAATTTGGAAGACACCTCCTTTCTCATCCTGTCCTTAATTACATGTTTGAAAAAAATCACAATTGAAAATTTCACCCCCCCCCCCCCCTTCTTGCGTTTATTCATTCATTTGACCCCTAATGCAATACTAATTTTATTAAAAAAAATTATCTTAAAAACTACTTGAGAAATAATATATTTGCTTACCACGCCGACCATTCCCCTGCTTATTCATCTCATATCATAAAATAAACTAAACCATTTTACAATATGAAAATGAATTAATCATATAGGGACATTTTTGCATTTAATCATACACATGAACTTTTTTCTTCATTTAAAGCATTGTACTTTAATGATTTTAATCTTCCAAACCTAAATGCAATTGTTGATTTAGAATATGGTGTTTTCATGAAGCACAAAAATGTTGCATATTATTGAAATCTGATAATTACAAGCTTGAGATTTTCTCAAGAAAACACAAGAACGCTATATAGTATTTGAGAACAAGAACTAATTGCCTGTAGATATTAATTTCTGAAAAAAACAATTCTCACCCGACGCTTGGCGCGGATAAATGGCTACTATATATATATATATATATATATATATATATATATATATATATATATATATATATATATATATATATATATATATATATATATATATATATATATATATATATATATATATATCATTTGAGAACTCAAGGTTTCCTGAGAAACTGAGAACTAAATGTGGAGCGTTATCAAAAAAAGAAATGTCAAGATGAAAGGTGGCGTTTTTTGTAAATAATTAGAAAATTAAAGAGAAGGGGGTATGTTAATTAAATAAGATCAGGGTACTATAGGAAACAAAATATTGTTAAATTGAATCCAAACTTTTGATACAGTAAACTTGCAACCTCTCTCTCTCTCTCTCTCTCTCTCTCTCTCTCTCTCTAATCCAAACTTTTGATACAATAAACTTGCAACCTCTCTCTCTCTCTCTCTCTCTCAAATGCACGTTCTGTGCTCTTTCTCCCGATGACATTCTTCTCCGATACTTCCCTTCATCGATCTTTTTCTCCAATACTTCCCCTCATCAGTTGCTATATCCATCATTGATTCGTTTTCCCCCAAAATTAACACCACCGCATTCCAAATCTGAGGATTATTCATCATTCAACATCTCGTCTCATTACCGCCTCCAAATCCAGATCCAATTAATCCAACTATCATCATCGATAATCATCAATCGATAAATCTTGAAACGATCCAGGCTTGATTATCTTCAATCATCAAAAAGATGAAGGTGTGATGTGGTTGTGGTTCAAGGCGTCAACGACGTTTAGTTCTCCTTCCTCTTCCGTCTGTGAAGAAGTTGTGATTTTGATTCAGACGACTGACGCAATTGTGGCACACTTCGTTTAATTTCTATTGCGATTCTCTAGGTTAGTAAATAATTTTGCTTTCTTAATCGAACTCTTCGACTTTCTTTCAGCATTACAACCACAATTACGACTTTGTTCTTCATTGCAGTCATGGTTCATGGATGATAGCCATGAAGATCCACAACTTCCTCACATCGCAATCCCTATGAGTTCGTCTCCCCAGATCACTTATCAGGTAGGTACCTTTATGTTTTCACTTTCAAAATTGCAAAAAGAATCTGACATGTATGATTTTTGATTCTGGGAACCCTAAATTCTATTCTTATTTGGAGTTTACGTAGAATTGGACATTTTGTACTAGAAGCTAAATCCAAACAAGTACGAGGAGGATGAAGAATTAGAACATATTAGAGCTACCAGAGGCTACAATGACATGGTAATCTTACACACTTTTAACCTAAATTCAACCGATACACCTAATTTTTCTTTTTCTTTTTCAGCTTAAGATGGATGTAGAGTATGGTTTTAGGTTTTGTGACTTCATTTTGTAGCATTTGCTGGATTTATGCCCTGAGAAAGTTGAGAATTATGAGCAAAAGTTGAAGAACTTCTATACATAACACATTCATGCAGATGAAGAGATACGATACTGCTTGGAAGGGAGTGGGTATTTTGATGTCACGGATAAAGATGATCATTGGATTCTACTACCCTCGAACTTGGCATTCTACAGGTTTGTTCATCATTTCATCAACTTGTTTTCTAATTTGATGTCTATATCGAAAAAAAAATTACCATTTTATCCTCTTTTCTAGAAGTGATGCTAATTGACTATTTACTAACGGTTGTAAATTGAAATTGTAAATGACAAACAATGCTGAATCAATAATAATTATTTATTTGAGAACTTAATGAGAATAAATGACCAATTTACCCTTTTATCCACAAACAATAATGACTGTTTTGGAATCTTTATAAACATTCTAATATTTATAAAAAATGCAGAATCTTTACAAATATTCTAATATTTATATTATTTTTGGACATAAACTAATTATATAGTGCACTAATAATCATCATCTGCTTCTTTAGTATTCTATTTTTGAATTTGTGTTTTGGAATTCAGCAAATCTCATATCATTATAGAAAAATCATATGTAATTAACATATGGATCACATGTGATTCACATGTAAATCATAAGTGAATCACATATGAATCACATGTAATTCACATGTAAATCACAAGTGATTTATATATGAATCACAACTGATTCACATATAAATCACAAGTGATTCACATATGAATCACATGTAATTCACATATAAAATCACATGTAAATCACAAGTGAATCCCATATGACTTACATATGAATCACAAGTGATTCACATATGAATTACATGTGACTCACATATGGATCACTAGTGAATCACAAAAAAAATTACATGTTATTCACATGTAAATAACATGTAACTCACATATCAATTACATGTGATTAATATGTAATTCACATATGAATCACATGTAAATCTTATATGATATATGCATGTGCATTTTTATGAGTTTTGCATTAATCAAATTTTTTTTTTTTTTTGTAGATTTTAAAGAATTTTTGTGGAAAACATTGAATAGGTGAAAAGTGATAAATTGACAAAAATATGAAAATCCTGATATGAAGAAATGATAACATTGTGAATCTTCGTAGCATTTATTTAATTTTTATATTTTATTTTGTATCGAATTAAATACTTGTACTATTATGTTTATAGATTAATTAATAAAAATGAGATTTTTTATGATTTACTTACGAATATTATAGTATAAGAAATATTCATATATTCATTTGAAAAAAATATGCATATATGCACCTAATATGTTAATTTTTTTATTAAAAAAAACTGGAGTTTTTTTTTTTTTTTTTAAATATTCTAGTTTTATTTTTATAAATTTACTGATTTATATATATATATATATATATATATATATATATATATATATATATATATATATATATATATATATGCAGCTTTATTAAAAAAATTGCAGTATTTTTTTATTGCAGTTTTTTATGAAAAAGTTGCACTTTTTTTTAGAAAAAATTGTTGTATTTTAGAAAAAAAATGCAGTTTTTTTTTTGAATTACAATTTTGTTTTAAAAATTATAGGTTTATTAAAAAATTTGTAGTTTTTTTAAATACAGTTTTTTTTTTTCAAAAAAATTGCAGTTTTTTTAAAAAAAAATGTAGTTTTTAAAAAAAATTCAAAATTTTTAAACATTTATGTTTTCCAAAAAAGTTAAAAAATCTGCAGTTAAAAAAACGAAAATTATTTTTTTTATAAAAAATCTAAAATTTTGTTTTATAATGTTAATTTGAAAGTTTTTTATTAATATTCCCAATAATACAAAAAAATAATTATTGAGATTGGTATGATGACGATCATGCCCTTAATGATTTGATTTTGATCCAACATTCCACTTTTAGTTTTTAGGTTCTCGAGAAACTATGAGTTCTCAACCGATTGTTGACATCCGCTTACAATTTTTTAAAAAGCATCCATACGTACATTCATGAAAAATGTATGGATATAATGATCGTAAATAAAAATATATATTACTTTTTAACGAGAGTAATCTAAACGAAAGTTGTAGTAGACTAAAATATGAACGCATGAATATAATGATCATTAAAATCCAAGATCGTATGAAAAAATTATGACGTTCAGAACACATTACCTAATCAACAAAATAGTTAAGATCGCGATGGGCATAAGTATCAAAAATCTCAAACACCTCATTAATAATTGTTTCAGATAAGATGTCGTGAAGAAACCTAAAGAAACTATTCATACGAACTGAATGAGTACAAAAAACAAAATGACATATTTCACAACAAAAAAATATTAAGAAATAAATGTATACAAACATATTAAGGACTAATTATGTACAAAATAAGAAATATATTACTCGTATTAAGTTAAGGGGCAAAACACTCACTAGCTCCGTCCATGTTTCCAATTATAGCTACAAAATTTGTTGGTAACATTCAATATTTTTCTGTAATGAAATATGATATAGACGATTAATATTTTTCTATAATGACATATGGTATATATAGAGGATTAAAAGCTAAAAATTACATGAACTGTTTAAAACTTATATCATTCATTCATTAATAATTTCATACACACTTGAAACTTCACGATATTATGTGCCCAATTTGATGGGTGAAGGGATAGCGACTAGAGGTGTTGCCCTAAGCAATGTAAGTCCAAAAACAGTATTCATATCCATTTCTTCTATAGCATGAGGAAGCTTCCAATCAAAATGATACACAAATGATGCCACGATTAAGCTCACCACCCTATGAGCAAATGATATTCCAGGACACATTCTTCGGCCTGATCCAAATGGTATAAATTTAAAGTGTTGGCCCTTGTACTCAATCTGCTCTTTTTCGAAGAATCTTTCTGGGTTGAACATCAATGGGTTTTCCCAATACATAGGGTCACGTGCCATGGACCATGCATTCACAAGAATTCGTGTATTTTTTGGTACTACATATTCACCAAGTTTAACTTCGGTCTCAGTTTTATGAGGTACTAATAAAGGTACAGGTAAATGAAGTCGTAAAGTCTCTTTGATTACAGCTTGCAAATATGGCAAATCCAAGATTTTGGCTTCTTGAATTTTTCCATCTTCTCCCACTATTATGGAGACTTCTTCACGAAGTCTTGAGAACATATGAGGGTTAAGTAGTAGCTCAGTCATAGCCCACGCGGTTGTACTTGAATTCGTTTCTGTTCCAGCTATAAATATATCCTGTACGTAAATTAACAAAAGCTTTATTTATTTATTTATTTTTTATCTCAAATCAAAGTTCTTTCATTTAATGAAAGGATTTAGATCTTAAACATTTTTGTTGAAGATTTGATCATGTAAATGCCATTCTAAAAAAATTGGTTATGTAAATATCTTTGTTATTGTTTCTGCCTGCAAGACATTTAACAATTGATGACAGACCAAAAAGGATTTTCAACTATTTGATTTTTTAATTAATTTATTCTTATTTATAATACGATATATGAAAAACCATTTTAATCAGCCAATTTCATCCAAGACACGAAAGGATTCTGTCTTTTTTTTTTTTTTTTTAAATAAAAAAATGAAAAATAGGCCAGGTATAGAAGAGAGCATTTTAGTATTTTACCACAAGTAAAATTTTGATGTGTGTGAGATTGAAGTCGGCTTCATGAACTTCACTGTAGTCCAGCAATGAATCCAAGGTATCACCAAACCTCGACAGCTTATTGGACTCTCGATGTTTTAACCTTTCTTTTATGAAACCTTCTGTAACCTGATCGAACCAGTCATAAGCTGCTTTTGCCTGCCGCCGTATGTCCTGTGGATCTAACGGCTTCAGCACCGGAAATATGTCTGCGATGTTAAACCTCCCGTCCACCTCCATCAATGTCTTCACTGCCGTATTAAACCCCCCGATATCATTAGATTCATAGCTAGTCAGATTCCGTGAAAGGCATGTGTTTGACATCTGGTTGAGCGCCACCGCGAATGCCAGCTTTCCGATGTCCACAGCTGCCTTCTTCCGCCCGGACTCTCGAAGGAAATCTAGCATCCCCTCCATCACGTTCTGGCGAAGGTCGCGAACGATGTCAAGTTTTAGATGGTTGGTGAAGTACGTCTTGAGCGCTTTTCTGATGGTCCGCCACTGGTAGTTGGCTGGAATCCATATCACCGCCGCGTCATGGTTGTCCAAGGCGGTGACGGCGTCTGGGATAATACGGCCAGAACAGGCCTCATCATTGTGTTGGAGGATTTCTCTAGCAGCATCGGGTGTGGACGCCACCACGGTGGTGATGCTGCCCAATCGGATTGTCATAAGTGGACCGTGTTTCTTGGAAAGCTTGGCAAGGGACTCATGGGGTTTTGGTCCAATGTCAAGGAGGTTTCCGATGATTGGGAGGCCAGCTGGGCCTGGCGGTAGTCTCCTTCTACGGTGGTGATCGATGCCATGGAGGAGGAAGAAGAAGAAAATAACGGCGGAGAGAACTAAAAACAGAACCTCCATTAATTGTTTTCCTTTTCGTTGATTGGTATGCAATTTATATGTGAGGGTGACGTCTATTTATAGAAACATATATATGCAGCAGTGTGCAGTATCTATCTATGCTGATGATGTAGAAGTAGACCCGACAATGGGAATGATAGAACCGATACCTGATGCTTAATTAGACTAAAGCATCCACGTGAAACTTCTTTTATTAAGCTTTATGCTCATGGTTTGTTACTAATTAATGGGATATGATAAGAAAACAAAAAAAACAACTTACAAAACTATTTTAAATGCTGTGACCCTTCATGGCTTGATCGCTTCCGTAGAATGCACAAGTAAGGAAAAAAAAATCTTAGATGAAGATTCGTCTAATGAGGTGATGCTTTCTAGCCACTAGCCCTCTAGGACTTAAATGGATCAACTTCATTATTGGTTCAAGCACATCTTATTATTCCCACAGGCCACAACGTACTATCCATCCATAAGTAACTTCAACTTGATTCTTGGTCCAAGCCCAATTAATTTCAGATCAACAGCCCATCCGAAAGCCTCGATAACAAGGCCATCTATGGAATAACTTAGGTGACGTTGGTTTTTTCGAAGTGAAAATGTCTGAATTATGCGGATCATCTCTGCAACCCTCTATAGCAGAAAAGGAGGATCAAACGGCTACAACATGTAATAAAAAAATTTGTTTGTTTTTTAACTTCTGCAGACTGCTACAATAAGTTAAAATAATATGTGAAGATGTTTGAAGCAAATGGTCAAGTGTTGTGTCACGCAGCACACGCGCAACAGTTTTTAAGTCATAAGTCTTTTGAAAAACAAACAACTGCAAATGTTCAAGTGCTGCGCGATAAAACAATAAGTGGTTAGAAGAGGTTTTTTAGAAAAAACAAACAACACCTTAATCCCAACAACTCGGTAGGATTCTCATCCTAACGACAATTATCCTTTCTTCTTTCAAAATCAACTTTAATCTTTTTCGTCTCAGCAAAAAGTCAAGACCAATAACATTCTTTTCATCAACATGGGTCAATTAGGAGAAACATATTATCTACCGGGTTTAAACCCATAGAAAACAGGATTGAGAAAAAAAAAAAAAAAAACATTATTCATAATTGGAAATCCTAATGCAAAAAAAAAAAAAAAAAAAAAAAAAAAAAAAAAAAAAAAATCAAAGTTAGAAAAATAAGTGATTTCTCACAACAAAAAAGATTGAAAATTTATATAGAAAACAAAATCCGGATATAAAAGAGTTAGTAACCAGTTATAAAATTCATACCGACTACTAAACTAATAGAAAGTTTAAATGGCGTTGGATATAATTTAAAAAGTTTAAGTAAAATGAATTGATAAATTTCTCAATAATTAAACTACATCAACTAAACACTAATTAACAACCGATTTTACTTTTTTTTTTTTTCCTTTAAGTCATTGTAATTTGAAAATTTACCCAATTATAAATTTCAAATTTTAACGTTTTTATTAGGACATTGAATTTTAAAAAAATATACTCTTTTATAGTGTTGAAATTTGTTTTCTACGAAATGATATTGATATAATTGGACCACTTATCAAAAACAATAGAAAGCAATGAAAGTGGAATGCTATTATAAAAGCATAAATCAAAGTAACTGCTATTTCTTACAGAAAATTTTGTGTCGGGTATAATGTTATGATAAGAAGAAATGACAATAAAATACTATAACGAACAAACCAGGAAAACTATGTTGTTATTCTTTATAAATGCGATAAATAACAACGTAGTACCATATATAATTTATATAGTACCTATTTTAGGTAAATGCAATAAATAAAAGTATAGGTAGTTCCAGCTTTCTTTTGTTACAACTAGATGGTTACCCCGCTTCGTGGGGGCAGAATCTTAATCTCATCTAGCTGAAAATATATCAGAGTTATCACGACACTAAATAGAGAAAAATGCTTGATTGGTTGCAGCTCGTTTTCAGTCTATTTTCAACCAACAAAAGCCACAACAAATTGTGTTTCCCTTATTCCACCCCCAATTTGTTTCTATTCCTAAAAAACATTGTACAAAAATAAATTTTTTGTCAAGGTGTATGAAGTTTTAGAATTTCTAAGTTAAAAAAATAAGCTTATCAAGTGTATCCTTATGGAAATCAAAACAACATTCCACCATAGAAGCAACCAATGGAAACGGAATGCACTATTCCATTCCTTATGTGATTCCCACATACTAAACTTTCATGTCCAAATAGCTTTACAGCCAATTCTCTCCTTTTTCGAAACAGGTCCCATAAAGTAATTGTGCAACTGGGATCCAACAGTTTGCTATCTGGATGTCGACAACTTTTCAAAATTTTGCATCGTCCTATCCCTGCCATGAAGTTAGTTACTGCCATCAGAAATTTTGGGATGAGTTTGCCCCACTGGTTAAGTGTTAATTTCCGAATTAAGTAAGATAATGCTTAATTAATAATACGACACAGATTTACAAAGTTTATAAAATTTGAAACTTATGAGTTTTACATATAAACTATATGAACGTTTGTACAAAGTTTTAAGAGTAAACTTGGCTATTTTATGTTTTCACAAAGTGTGATATGATTTTATTTTATATAAATTGGCTTTCAAAATCTTTATATAAAGAGCATTTCGGTCATGAGAACCGTAAGAATTTGTTATAAGTTTGGTTTACTTATATATTTTGCAAATGGTGTATTTTTGGATTTGAGCAAATGACTTGTCTAAATGAGTTTAAATATACTTTTAGGACTCACTTATTTCATACTTTTTATAGAAAAGAATGTGTTTATAAAAGCTGGTCAACCAGATAAATTTTATAAAACATTTTTTAGTATAAAAATACTTTGTGTCAAAACCTGTAGAACTCCCCAACAATTTTATTGACGTATCTTAATGCATGTATTCTCAGGTTATTATAAGGTCCGAAGTGTTCGTACAGAAGATCCTCCGATATGTTGTAATACAATTGTGAACGCCGAATTGTTAGACGTGTGTAGCTTTTCAGCAATAACTACTGGCAATGTAATTTCCATTTCGGTAATAATAAAAGATTAAATTTGTGCTGTTCAATGTATGTTCAATAACTGTGATTACTGGTTTACGTCGCGCACCTCGGCGTTTCCGCCGTTGGCCGAGGGTGTGACACTCTCTTCCAAGTTTGATACTTCTTTCTTCAAAACTTCCTTCAAAAACTCAATGCACGAGGGGAAAGGCGATCTAGGGTTTCTTCTGGACAGAGAGGCTGGTAAGGAGGCCATCCCTAGAAGTTAAGTTCTTTAAACAGGGTGCAACACCCGGAAAAATTAGGGTTTCATTCCCAACGTCAACTCGTCAAGTTGGATCCTTAAATTCCGCGACCAAATGGATTCCTACACAATGAGTTGGAGCTCCCCAACTCGTCGAGTCCTAGTCCAAACCCTAAAATGCTGAAAATTGAATAATACTTGAACCAAGTGTTACAGTACTACATGCTCATGTAAATCGAAGCAATACGTTTCACTAAAAGCTTAGCAACAATTTTAAATTGCATAACAGTGAGACTAATAGATCGATAATCTTTAACCATAATGGATTTTCAATTTTCGGGATAAGAGCAAGAAAGGAAGAATCACAACCTACTGGGATAATAGTTATATAAAATATCCTCTACAAAAGCTACGCCATATCCACCCAAAAGATCACAATAATGCTTCCAAAAAAAAAAAAAATTGTGTACACTAGGTGCTCGATTAATATTTCAAGTTTGAAAGGATATGAATGAAATTTTGCCAAAAATAAATTGTATGTGCCACGAATTGAACATGGACCAATTAGCAATAATAAAATGCTTAGGTACGATAAAACTTGAACCATATTTTTTTTGAAGCCTTTGCAATTGCACCCCTGCAATCTTCAGAGTCAACCCTTTATCTTGTATATAATTGATATTTTTTGTATATTTATTTTGGAAATCGTCGTTACCTTAAAAGTATTTATTGCATAATAACCGAAACCTTACAAATTTTAAAAATAATACTACAACTGTTTTAACCATAGTTAATAATAGGTGAATGCTCTCTTCAAAGTCTATGCACTTATTTAATAGGTATAGGTGTTGCAAAGAGAGGTGTTGCCCTTAACAAAGTGAGGCCAAAAATATCATTCATGTCCATCTCTTCTCTAGCATGTGGAAGTTTCCATTCAAAATGATACACAAACGATGCAACCATTAAACTCACAACCCTATGAGCCAAGGGAATTCCAGGACACATCCTTCGGCCAGATCCAAATGGTATAAACTCGAAATGTTGACCCTTGTAGTCAAGCTCATTTCCCAAGAACCTTTCTGGATTGAATCTTTCTGGCTCCTCCCAATACCTTGGGTCTCGTGCTATAGACCATGCATTGATCAAAATTTGTGTATTTTTTGGCACAACATATTTATCGAGTTTAACTTCTGTCTCAGTTTTGTGAGGCACTAATAATGGAACCGATAAATGAAGTCGCATTGTTTCCTTGATAACCGCATGCAAATATGGCAAATCAAGGATTTTGGCTTCTTGAATTTTCCCATCCTTTCCTACTATTGTGGAGACTTCTTTACGCACTCTCGAGAACATGTCGGGATTAATCAATAATTCAGTCATTGCCCATTCTGTTGTATTTGAGCTGGTTTCCGTCCCTGCTAAAAACAAATCCTGTAATTTGAAGATATTAAAATAGTTATCATATATCAAACAATTTTGACCCCCCCCCCCCCCCCCCCCCCTCTCCCCTTATTGTTATATGATCAATCCAACACTTCTCTAATTCCAAATCCGACTATGATTTTCTTTCCTCGTCTCATTCAACGATCCACATAAAATCAATATGAAATTTTTGGTATTTTCGTAAGCAACGTTTCGTAAGTGGAAAACTTAGAGTAATGACTTTATGAAAACGAGAAGAATAGCAGCGACTTTTATTTTAAATTAGAAGTAGTTGGCTTGCTAGATGTGGCTCTTCATTTATAAATATAGCGCCATTTCCACTATTATAATAATAATAATAATAATAATAATAATAATAATAATAAAATAGTGTTGGAGTATAAGAGGCTTTCGGTTGGAAGAAAGTCTTATACCATGTTACCGGAAACAAATCACCACGATTTGAATTATACAACGAAGTGAACGAACCGGCAAATGTTTAAAGACCAATAATTATAATTATTATTATTATTATTATTATTATTATTATTATTATTATTATTATTAGCATTCTTATAAAAGAGCCATGGAACTCAAACTTCACAATTATATAAAACTGTAAATCAATCATTACTCTTTAAAATATATGTTGAATGGTTAACATATCTTTTAAAAAAGAATGATTGATTTACAGTTGTACACATTAAAAACTTACCTATTATTTTGAAAAAGAAAAAAGAATTAACATATCTTTTAAAAAAAATTATTGATTTACAGTTGTACACATTAAAAACTTACCTATTATTTTGAAAAAGAAAAAAGAATTGAACATTTCGATCATTAAGATTTAAGAGTATTTGGTGTGTATATATATATATATATATATATATATATATATATATATATATATATATATATATATATATATATATATATATATATATATATATATATATATATATATATATATATATATATATATATATATATAACAGTTTGATAGTAAAATAAGAAAAGAAGGAGGATCTACCACAAGTAAAGTCTTGATATGTATGAGATTGAAGTCTGCTTGGTTCTCTTCACTATAGTCCAGCAGCGAATCCAGCATATCACCAAACCTCTCAATGCTCGACATTCGATGCTTTAGTCTCTCACTTATGAAACCTGCTGTCACTTTATCGAACCAATCGTAAGCAGCCTTCGCCTGCCGGCGTATGTTCTGAGGGTCCAACGGTTTCAACACCGGAAATATGTCTGCTATGTTAAACTTCCCGTCCACCTCCATCAATGTCTTCACCGCCGTCTTGAACCCACCGATATCGTCGGACTCGTAGCTTGTCACGTTCTGTGAAAGGCATGTATTTGACATCTGGTTGAGCGCCACCGCGAATGACAGCTTTCCTATATCCACGCCTACCTTCTTCCGCCCGGACTCCCGCAGGAACTCCAGCATGCCCTCCACCACATTCTGGCGAAGGTCGCGGAGGGTGTCGAGTTTATGTTGGTGGGTGAGGTAAGTGTTGAGGGCTTTCCGGATGGTCCGCCACTCCTCGTTTGGTGAGATCCATAGGACCGCCACATCATGGTTATCCAAGGCGGTGACGGCGTCCGGGACGATACGGCCAGAGCAGGCCTCGTCATTGCGTTGGAGGATTTCTCTGGCGGCGTCAGGTGTGGAGGCCACCACGCTGGTAATGCTGCCTAATCGGATTGTCATGAGTGGACCGTGTTTCTTGGAGAGTTTGGCAAGGGACTCATGGGGTTTTGGTCCAAGCTCAAGAAGGTTTCCGATGATGGGAAAGCCCACAGGACCCGGCGGTAGTTTTCTTCTACGGTAGAGGTTGAGGCCATGGAGGAAGAGGAAGAAAGTAATGGAAGATATAACCAGAAATAGAAGTTCCATAGTTTCTTATTTTTGCGAGTAATCCAAAGGTCCATGGGTTTCTATTTATAGACTACTTAATTGAAGTTTGACAGACATAATATTCGCATATATAGTTTTCAGTGAACATGCTTGCATTGTAGTTGATGTGGTAAAATAGTATGTCTACATATTGCTTATAAATCAATACTTTTAAGCATATAAAAAACATTATATTATACTGAATTTACTATACTTTAAATAGATCGCTACATGAATTTTCTATTTTTTATACAAGTCTAATAATTTTTATAATCGTTTTGTTCATAATTTTTATAATAGTTTTGTTCATACCATGCACTGAAATTTATAAAATTTAATAAAATATTTTATAAAATCTAATTTATGGATATTTAATAAAATATTTATTTTCTTCTATTAAAGAATTCAATGATTATTGGAATGTAACATAAAATTTAATAAGGGTGTAAAGTTTAAACCAATTAATTTCATAATGGTAGAGTTTAAAGTAAGAGCATCCACAATTATGAATTTAATAAAAAAGTTGAATGAGGTGGTTAGTATATATCAAGGTTCTAAATAATGTAAGACGTGATTTAGCGGTAATGTCAAGCTTCAAGCTTCAATCTTCAAGCTTTGACGAGTCATAACGTTTGTAAAGCGTGATTGAGGTGACAATTTTGTATATAATTAATATTTTTATATGTATTTTCAATTATTATTTATTTTTATACACATATGACTTAAAGCGGCGTTTTGGCAAAGTTTGGCGGCAGGTGTAAGCCTTAGAGTCGTGGCGCGCTATGGCGGAGCCATGACGAACTTTTTAGAACCTTGGTATATATGTTATTCAATGGATGGAACTCCACCATTATGAGATGTCATGTTGGCATTCAATGATTTTGAAGTTCAATGAGATTTTTTTTTTTTTTTTTTAAGATGATATGAAAAAAAAAAAAAAATAGAGTTGTATGGATTTTAAAAAGATGATATGACAATCCATTGAATTCTATGGAGTTCAATTGTAGAAGCCCTAATTAATATCACTTCTACTTGTCCTATCCTTCAACTCTTTCATTCAGGGGCGGATCCAAGGGGATCCAGGGATACCCCTCAAAAAAATTTCGGTAGTGTAATTTTTGTTTACGTATCCCTCAAAAAAAATATGTATAGTGTATATATACGCATCCCTCCACTTATAAACACAAATAAACAGTTGGTTTGCTGGTTAAGGCATTGGTTTATTGAAGTAAAGGTCTCAAGATCAATTCTTGCTTCTTACATATTCTTTGTTTACTTTTGTTATATTTTCCCAGTTATTCTATCTCACATCACTAAATACATGTAAACTCAACAACTTTTTTCTATTATATAAACATGTTATCCTCATGTTTTATTTTATATCTATTTTGAGTCCTACATCGATTCAAGTATCAAAATATACTTCAACTTCATGTTTATATAATAAGACTTGAGGTTAGCTAAGGATTCGATTAAGATTTAGGTTTAAAACCGAAACCGAACCGGGAAAGCCCAAGCACCCCTGGAAAAAAATTGGGTACCCTAAAAAAAATTGGGATACCCCTTTACTTTGATCCTGGCTCCGCAACTGCTTTCATTAAATTTTATATTTAGTAGATCGGATAAATACCTTGATTTTTTTTAAATGAAAAACTAACTTCTTAAATTACCTTATATATATTCAACGATGCTTGAACTCATTTAGATGCTGATTAAATTTTATATTTAGTAGATCGGATAAATATCTTGCTAATGGTAAAAGGCTATTACATTGAAGTCACATCAGTTTTTACATCAGTTTTTACAGTTTTTACAATTTTCACTTAAGGTGTAGTAAATTTACCTATGAGTTGTATTTATTTATTTATTTATTTTTAATTTCAATAAAAAAAAAGTTTGGTCAAAACCATTCTAAAATTAAAAATTACATTTTAGAAATCCTAAAAATAAAAAATAACATAAAATAAAAAATAACATAAAATTAAAAATTACATTAAAAACCTAAAAAAAATACATGAAATGAATTTTTTTTAAGAAAAAAAAAACAAGAAAAAACATAACAACGAAATTTCATTTACGGGTTTAGCTTATATTTTTGGCGAATCGACTCCATCACCGTTTTAGCCACCTCTTGATCTTCGGGGTCGAGGTGCATCACATCTTGCATTAACAACGAATATTTTGTGAGTCGGACAGTTTCAGTCATATGTCTCTCTAATGTAAAATCCAATTGTGTCATTTATGACATCATTTCATCCGATCTAGCTGACCATTAGGTTCCGACCGAAAAATTTGAAGATATCGCTTTCCTTTTTCCTTTAATGTAAAATTAAAAATTACATTAAAAACCTAAAAAAATACATGAAATGATTTTTTATTTAAGAAAAAAAAAAACAAGAAAAAACATAACAACGAAATTTTATTTACGGGTTTAGCTTATATTTTTGGCGAATCGACTCCATCACCGTTTTAGCCACCTCTTGATCTTTGGGGTCGAGATGCATCACATCTTGCATTAACAACGAATATTCTGTGAGTCGGACAGCTTCAGTCATATGTCTCTCTAATGTAGAATCCAATTGTGTCATTTGTGACATCATTTCATCCGATCTAGCTGACCACTAGGTTCCAACCGAAGAATTTGAAGATGTCGCTTTCCTTTTTCCTTTTCTCAAGCTTTTGTTTTGTCTCTTCCCATTGGAGGAGGAGGCGGGCGTATTTCTTTGATGTCGTCATTATCATCATTAAGATTAATGCCTACATGACCATCCAATGAGACTTGTTGTGAGCTCGAATATGAAAATTTCCGGCATCTTTTTGGTGGATTAGCAATTTCTTCATTTATTGCAAGTTCTCTCCACCTAATGCTTCTTTTGACAACTTCTCACAGATGAATAAACTTAAAAGGCTTTAGCATATCATCTTGGAATGTAGCGTGCGTTTTGTTCAACAAATTCGCTTCATTTTCTCCACAAAGCCCATTGATTTTCAAAGTTTGTGTAAATTACATTCCTGTGTGTCTCGACTCACGAGTTTGTTCATAAGATTCCATTTCAGGCTACATTGTTCGAAGGTCCGATAATCTGGATCTCGACCCATTCCCTTATAAAACCGTTCCGTTATATGTAACCAAAATTGAACATAATTTTGACCCTTTTCCGTACCACCATCTTCAGATATGTCGACCCATATATTTGCTAACAAAACTTCTTCTTTTTGTGTTCATCTTCTCGGATCGGTCTTCCCTTTCTTTTGTTAATGATGTTGTTGTTGTTGTCTTTCATGTTCAGAATCAGTAAAAAATTCGATTGCACGTGTGAAGGGCGGTTGAGATGGAAATTCGGGTTGGGATGGTTGGTTTTGGGGTTGCGATTGGAATTGAAATTGTTGTGGCATTTGAAATTGTGAATAATAACTAGAAACACAATCCATTTATGACCAGTAAGGTGGTGGTGATGACGGATCGTAGCCGAAAAGTACGTAAGGGTTGTTAACATTTTGGTTTGGAGCATTTTGTTTGGAAGAGTTTGGATTGTTGCTGTTGACAGACATTTTCAATGATTTTTTTTTGTAAAGAATGTGTAGTGTGGTTTTAGTTTGGAAGAATGAATTGTATATATAGTAGATTTGTTTAAAATGAATAGAATATATATATATATATATATATATATATATATATATATATATATATATATATATATATATATATATAGTCATTTCCAACCTTTTGTCAACGGTTTGTAACACCGTAAAAATTTGAACAATTTTTCACTTTTGTAACCCATAAAATATCATTTGAAAACATAAACAAATCATTATATCAACATTATATCAATACAAACCCAAGATCAATATATATATATATATATATATATATATATATATATATATATACTCCGATATGCGTGTGTACAGATCATGTCAGCGCCTTCCCGCGATCATCGCTGGTACCTGAAACACATAACACATAACACTGTAAGCATAAATGCTTAGTGAGTTCCCCAAAATACCACTCTAACGCATAATAGCCACTCGAGGCTGTAACTCTATTGACCCTCAGGTCTATGTGTCTTGGTGGGCCCCTCCAGCCCCAACTCTCTATGGGCCCTTTGGCCCTAACTCTGTCGACCCGAAAGTCCTAACTCTGTGGACCCAAATGTCCTAACTCTGTAACTCTGAATCATACATAGCACATATTACAATAAATCATAGCACATAAATAACATGCAATTACACTGGCATATAACTCTAAAATACTCTGTCACATAACTCTGTTACCACACTATATAAAGTATAATGAAAAGACTCACCTCAGGCGTCTCGGTAGGAATATTGCCTAGTCTTCGCCTATTCACATAAAGTAAATACTCTTATAAATATAATTCTCAAGACTAGACTTAACCTGCCTTTGGCACCCTCAGGAGGGAAAAAGGCTATTTTACCCCCCTCTCAACACAAGTACTCCATTAACCAAACCCTAAAAGTCAACGATCACACTTTGACCCTACTCGCCGAGTGCACTCTGGTGACTCGGCGAGTTCACACATGTTCTTTAACACTTTGTCCCGCTTGGCACCCCGAGTCCCTCCCTATACTTGACAAGTCATACTAGGCATGAATCGCGGGGCCACCACGACTCAACTCGCCGAGTCTCAAGAACAACTCGGTGAGTGCCGCCTTGAACTCCAGTCCTCTAACTCCCTTCTGACTCACTGAGTCATCCCCCAACTCAGCAAGTCTACTCACTGAGCAATTTACGTGAAACCCTAACCCTACTCACCGAGTCTCAGGAACAACTCGGCGAGTTCATGCCATGCACAAACTCTACTGGCCTCCTGAGGTCAGACTTGTTTCCCTAAATCAAAGATCTGGCCTTCCCAAGCATGAATGTCACGTAAAGCTCGAAACTTGATGCTTGTATAACAACAACAAGGCATCAAAAGGAGATTTAGTCCCAAAAATGGCAACCTAAGTCCAATAACCCCAAACTAATCCATAAAGCTCCAAGGGTTAAGGTCTCTGGACCTCTTTGAGTCCAGATCCAAGGCACAAACTCGAAGAGGGACCATTTGCTCCACATAATCACTCTCCAAAGGGGTTAGAAAACCCTAACTCTATAGATCAACACCAAAACTGAAGGAGGTTCGAACTATTACCTCAAAATAAAGTCTCTGAATCCCTGGAACTACTAGAATCGCACCTCCCCTTTTGCTTTTGCACCTCCTTCTTGCTAAACCAAAGATACAAGGATCAAAAGTGTCTTCTTCTTCCTTTCAACGATTTGGCTCACTTAGGGTTCTCTCAAGGGATTGGTAGCCGCAATGAGAGGCTATAAGTACCCTTAAATAGGCTCCAAACCCGGGGATTTAGGGTTTCATTAAACAGCGTGGACTCGCCGAGTCCAAAGCGAATCCGGATGAACAATCACGACCCTACTCGGCGAGTCTACGCATCAACTCGCCAAGTTCCTTCTCATAATTCAAAATAATTAAATAAAATAATATACCTGGAAACTCGACTGTTACCCGGTTCAAATCGTCCAATGTTCCAAAATTTTAAATTTCACAGATGGTACAAGGCCATACAGGCAGTAAATATTAAGTTCGTGGCCGGTGTTTGTTTGAGGTGAAGCCTTACATGTTGGATACTGGCGGTAAGCCATTCACGACACCCATAGCCTAACAATGACCTAAGAAAAAGCACGCCACTAAAATAAATAAATAAATTACGTCCATTTCATAGTTCAACCTACCTACGCACTTTTAACTAAAAGGCAAAAGCTCTTTCCAACATCTATGTATCTCATTAAATTTATATGCATAAATTTTTTCCAATTTCCATATATCTCATTAAGAGACATCAATATGCATAAATTTTTTCCTGACTAAATTATCACGTTTTAGTGGGAACTGTTTAAAATTTTCCAAACTAAATTATCACGTTTTCGTGTGAACTGTTTATAATTTATAGTATTTAGATTAGATAGATCTTCCATAAAGTTCTAACATGTTTAATTTTGAAATCTTTTTTTCATAATTATATGGAAAATAAAAAATTATAATTTTTAGTACTTCAATAGACATTTCATTTCATGTGTTTCTTAAGTAATAAAAACTGAAATTATAGATTTTATGACCATCGAGTTCATGCCTTCCCTCGTATCTCTACTCAATGTCAAAGAGAAAGACCATCAATAAAGATGAAAACACATGCAACAATATTCCATTCATCAACCCATCTCACCCACGTCAATAACGAAGGCAAACAACTATTGATCTCGTGAAGCATAACCAGAAAATTGGTTTCTCCTCTCGTCGCCGATAAACAAAAAGAAAAAGAAGATGATGTCAAACCTATGGTTTTTGTGTACGGATCGATTTGTTGATGAATAAAATGTATGGGTAGATAAAAATTTAGTAGATAAAATTTTAAAATATAAAAAAACATGAAAGATTTAAATTTCTACAATTATACAATCTCACGTCTATTATAATAATAGTTTATAACTCGTATGAGTCACGGTTACAAAATTAATTAAACTTTTATAATCAAAACTCAATTTTATATTATTTTAAATAAATTAGTAATTAAGAGATATTTTTTAGTTATATAAAATTATAATCGTTGATTTAAATAAATACATAACTTTATAATCTGTATTAATTTTATTTTAATTTTTATTATAATGTTAGTAATTAATTTAATATAATTAGAGGAGAACTTTAAAATTTAAAATTTAAAATGGAGAATCATTAGATTGATAAGTGGTATGAAATTAAATAGGATGTCTAATAGGATAATACATGGTATTAAATAATTATTTACTATTAACAAATTAATAAAGTAATTCAAATTTAATCATAATCCAAATCCTTCTCATTTTCGAAAAAAAGGCTAGGGCTAATCAGGTTTTAATTGTTTAAAATTTAAGGATTTTAAAATAACAAATAAGGAAACAAAGTAAACCATAAAAGGGACATCTCAATTTTCAAAACATTAGCAAAGTAGGCTATGGTTCCTAAAACCATTGCTAAAATCGAAAATATGAGGTTGGAGGCTAGGATTTCAAGAACCCTAGGGATTTTCGAATAAATTACCTCCTTAGGGTTTAGTTTCTATAAACCATAATTTTGATCTATTCAACTTTGTGCAAGATCAATGAGAACAATGGCTTTCATACCACTAATAGGTTTTATATGTTACGAAATTCTATTTTTGGTAGAAAAACATAAACCTTATGTTCACATACACCCTAAAGGATCCGTGTTCTCACTATGATTTGCAAAAAACTATTGAACATCAAGAACCCTTAAAGTATTTTTCTATTTTCAAAATTATAAAAGGGTTATTAGAAAATTCATGCCTTAGTTTATTATAGCAAATAAACTAGTAATCCTTCGTTGTTGGTCTTCAGAAAGCAATAACCAGAAGTCTCGTGCCTCTAATGGCTCACACCCAAACCCTAGAAAATCGGAGGCTAAAGAAGAGAGAAGAGGATGAGGGAATTTTATAAATTCTCTTTGGAATAAGGTGCATTTTGAAAATCATAACCCAATGGGCTTTATATAGGTGATAGGGAAGCTAAGGATAAGGCAATTTCCTTTTAGATTACCCTAATCCATTTGTTTTCCCCCTAAGGCATCCAAGTTCCCTTAGAGCCCAAAAAAAGCTCTAGGGGCCATTTAAAACTCCTCTAGACCCCCCACCCACCCCATGGGAAGTTCTAGAATTTATCAGTGTTCAACTTTCAAACATTGTCACCTTTAGTCATTCCATTTTTAATTAATTAAATTAATTCTAATTAATTTTTGATTAATCCTTAATTGACAATACTATTTATAATTAATATATTATACTCATAATATATTAATGAATAATTTATTTGATTTATAATTAATTTATTAATCATATAATAAGTTAATAAAATAGTCTCTCTCTCTCTCTCTCCCTCTCTAAATAGCATTCCATTCAATTAGTAGGTTTGAGGGCAACCCAAAAGGACTTTTCTAATAAGTGAAGATTATAGTAATTTAGTTATTGGCTTAGACACCTAATCTAATAGTATAAACCTAGGAGATAAGAATTTTGTAGATGCACCATATCTTATAATTATATCAAATACCTGATTTGATGGAATTGATTCTTTAATGATAAATGTAGATCTATTATTTACGGAATAGATCAGAGTAGATATTAAGAATGCTTCTTCACCGAGTAATTCTAATCTGTTGTAGATTTAGATATCAGCATCACACACCATTTGTTAATCAGGGCATCAACATCAGGGAGTCACCGTGGTCAGGGCATCGATGTCACCGTTAGGAGATGATCTGTTGATCAACTTCAACTAGAGTAGCTTCAGCTTCAGCTGGTAGTGTATAACCACCAACATATTAGTGTATCGAATGATTAGTGTGTCATAAGTGTAAGAACTTTAGTGTATGAAACACTGATCAGTCATCAGTACCAGCTGATCAAGTCTTCAGTCAATGGTTTTATTCATGCCGACTATGCTTTCAATTGGTTCACATGTTCATAACTCCATCAGGGTCAAATATGTCATCAAGATGTCTTCAGTGTGTCATCAGTGTAAAGACTTCAGAGTATGGACACACTGATCAGGTCTTTACTGAATGCTCTTCATGCTGATAATACTTTTAGTTCCTTTCATGCTAATTGTGTCTTCGGTGTCTTTTGCTCATCAAGGGGTGATCTTCAGTCTTCAACATATGAACTTCCATCATCATATCTTTAGATTATCTACATAAACAAACTCTGACAAATTAGCTTGTATAAGTTATATTATTTACACTTACTTAGACAAGACTAACTATCTACAATGATCAGATAAACTATAACTATAATGTGTATATTTTGCATCATCAAGTCTATACAAATATGTGTCCAAACATGTACAGCAATCCAACTTCTTTTCCATCTCTAATGTGCTTATGCTCTTCATGTTGTTCTACATCGTCATTATCTTTATCTTCTACATACAAATATGTATTCCTTTAAGATGTTTTCATCACAAAACATGTGAAATGAATGTTCATTACACTTACTAGATATTGGTGAAGGTCTCTGGTTTGCAATCCAAAAAACCAATATCATGATTAGAGTCCTCATCACATAGGTATGTTCGTAGGACCTTTTTTATTTTATTTTTATGTAATGTGGATGTCTATTCAAACACTACAAACAATTTTGGTTTTTAATAATAAAACCACACTAAAGTTAAATATGGAAATAAATTCCCATCACATCATCTTCCAATTACAATTGGCCTAATCTCTAAAACCTTTAGATGAAGTCCTCTTCCATTCAAAAATGGGGTTTTGAACTGAAGACTATGAAAATATATTCATCCTCTCTCAATCACTTTAAAAATTGTATATTACGTTGATATTTTCTTGCAAAAAAAATGTGTGTAAGGCGTATAACATCCGTTTTCCAAAATGGATTAGTTGGTGATCTAAAGGAGGTGAATGTATCATTTTTTAGGAAGACCATATTGCACGATGTGACATGGATTTCTTTTATGTGTGTGTTTGGATGGCCACAATGATGAGGCAAGTAGTGTGTAGCCCAAGCCCATGATTTTAGGGTTTCTCCCACATTTAAGCATCTTAATTTATTGAATAGGACTTCTCCATCAGCCACCATCTCTTTATTTTGAAAGCCTAGCCTCCATTCATGATTGAGAGCTTATTTGTTTTATTGAAGAGCTTATTCTTGGATTTTTGTGAGGATTGAGGAAGAAGGAAGTTCATATTCATATAGGAAACAAGGAGCTAACTTGGGTCCATCACCTTCTTCTAATTTAAGAGTTATTGAAGGTTTATAGTTCATAATTTGACCTTTTATCTTCTTGTTTATAGTTTGAGTTCATTTTGGATGATTTTCGTCCATTCTGTGGATACTCTTGTTGTGACTCTCAAATGGTCATTAGGTTTCTAAAATGAGAAAAGAATCATGTTTGGATCTATCTTGTGGAGCATGCTTTGGACATATATAAGGACTTCATGGAGTTAGTGTTGTAGCTCTTGCCTTCAATTGAGGTCCTTATGTACAAGCTTGGAAAGTTTATCCATTAAGTCAATGAGAAGGATTATATCTGAAGTTTTTAGCCTTTTTCTAGAAGTATTAAGCTCCTAGTAAAGATATGTATACTTTTCCAGTAACCACGACGTGGACAAGGAATGACCACGACATGGATGAATCTAGATTCACGATTGTTTTGTTCGGATATGCCCACGACATGGCGAAGGAGGGTCCATGACGTACTGATGTCTTGCACGCCAACTGTTTTGTCCTATCATACCTACGATGCGGCCAAGAGGTCTCCATGTCATGCTGACTATTGACTTGGTTGACCATTGACTATAGGATAGTTTGACTTGGGTTCAAGCTTAGAGGATTTAGGTTGTTAATTGAGGATTTATCTCTTTTGGTGTTAGCCGGTTCGTGGGATTGAGCAATGCAAGGAGTGAGAGTGTTGTTGTGATTCTTCGATTCTTCAGTTCAGGTGAGTTTCTCACTATACGACATATCCATTTTATATCCTTTGCATGATTGGATAGAGGTACTATTAGAGTATAAGTATGTTAGTTGACTGTGATAACTCATTGTTATGCTTGTGTAGTATAGGACACTTGATGTCACGATATGCTAGAGTGATAGAATTTTGTTTGAGGTTTATGTAATACTACTAGGTGTCATGATTGGTTAGGGTAATGAGAGTATTGACTGTTTGATGAATGTTTAACTGAAGGGATTGTATGTAGTCAAGTTGGATAGCCTCAAAACTCTTGGTATAATGCATGACTATGGAGTTTCGGCTAGGCCTGTTTACTCTTTGGGTGGGGCCCGTTATGTATGGTTAGATGGGTCCCATTATGTGAGTTGGGCTAGATCTGTTAACTCTTGGGTTAGGATCTTGTGTATGATATATGTATGTGGATAGGAGTTTTGATTGCTTGGTGATAGAGTCGAGGATTATGTGTGCATGCATTGTATTTATGGTGGGATATATGGAAATACTGGGGAACTCACTAAACTTTATACTTATAGTTATGGATTACACATTTTACTGGTTGTTCATGAGAAGAGCTTGGCAAGACTATACACATGTATTGATGATTTTAGTTTTTATGGTTTGTAAACGTAACTCGGATAATGTATGGTTTTCACTCAATCAAATGTTATTCAATGGTTTTTGAAAAAAAATGCTTAACTGGTTAATTTGTCTTATGAAAAAAATCTTTGTGCCTGAACTCAAATTGACAGTAGAGGGATTTTCTAAATAAAACTTTTGAAAGAGAATGAATTTATTCAAGAAAAAGATTTTCTAAAAAGGTTTTATAACAATTGGAGGATGTGATGCGCACAATTGTTAGAAGCTTTAGAAGTAAGTGATTCCAAATATATCATTATGGATATGTATATGTGCCATGAATTTCTCTGCATGCTACATTATAGACTAAGAGTCCGTCTATGAATTGCATGCTAGAACTGTCTGAGTTGTATAGATGGCTTCTATGTTTTTTTTTTTTTTTTTTTGTGTATTCTTGCATCTGTAATGGAATTCTTGATTGTTATTAAGTAAGGCTTTATTCGACTGCGAGTATGTGGTTAGGGAAGAATCCTAGAGAGAGTTTAGGAAGTGTAGTATTATGTATATGGCTGGTGGTATGCATGTGTGCAAGGAGTTTTGTGAGGTGATTCAAAGTGACATAGGAGTCTTCATACAATACTTGGGATATGTATGGATATGTGGGGAAGGTAGTTTTGGGACGGTACTACTAAAAGCACCGGATCCATACTCAGGTTAAGGAAGGGTTATAGGAGTACCAAGGAACTAGTAGGTAGGGATGCATAGTGTGGGTTTACGTTGTGAATTGATTTTGATGTGTTCTCATTATCTTTCATATTCACGATGGAGAACTTTCATATTGGGGATTCAGATCTGAGAGAGGGGAATTCTGCAACATCATAGCTGCA
Source organism: Lactuca saligna (assembly GCF_052625555.1). Classification (NCBI taxonomy): domain Eukaryota; kingdom Viridiplantae; phylum Streptophyta; class Magnoliopsida; order Asterales; family Asteraceae; genus Lactuca; species Lactuca saligna. The sequence goes on from NC_136419.1 coordinate 4,626,749, forward strand.
TAGATTTCGAGGTTTATGAGAGAGGATTTTCTTGGGTTGATCAGCACTGTCATGGAAGAGTTGGTCATAGTGGTGGACTTGCGCCTTAGGATTCTGCACATCGAGTTGGTGAATGGTTTTCCATGGGGTCACAGAGTCACCTTAAAGGAGTTTGATGCTTTTGAAACTCCTTGTTTCTTTGGGAGTACGGATCCAATCCTCAGTATGTGTTGGATTTCCGATGTGGAAAGTGCCTTTTGCGCCTGTTTTTGTCCAACGGAGGACAAGTCAGATTTAAAACATGCTTTATGCACGATGAAGCTAAGGATTGGTGGTGCAAGGTCATTGAGAGTCTCAAAGCGGAAGCAATCGATTTTATGAAATGGGAATACTTTTTCATCAGATTAAAGGGAGTGTTCGTGTCAATGGTTGTGTCAATGGTTGAGGTTCAACAGTTGGCCCGCGAGTATTTGGCAATTGAGCAGACTATAAAGATTAGGGGTGTTAACGGGGCGGTTCGGTTCGGATAGTAATAAAATTGTTAACTGTCATCATGGGGCGGGTACTTCATGTGCACTAACCGAAATTGAACCGAATTAGCAAAAAAACTGAACCGAACCGAACCGTATAAAGGCGGGTAACCACGGTTTGGTTCACGAGTACCCGCTAAATATAAAATTTTAAATACAATTAAAATTACAAACTTCATTCCAACGATTTCTTTCTAAAAATTACTAAGTCCAAAGAATTATAAAAACATAATAAAGGTCAAATAACATACAATATAATTGGTATAATAATGTAACGCCCGCAGATCCGGGCTAGTCAATTTAGAGGCAATAGGGGTCAAAAATGACTTTTCGACAAAAGATTATTTAGAATGAATAGTCTTAACCAAGTTTTAGAATATGTCACAAGGTTTCCGTACATATAAAGAATGCCGAAATCCGAGTTATAATGAAGAAGTTATGGCCCGCCGAAGTTTTACGGCAAAACCGACACAGCACCGGAAGACGTAAATAGTGAATTTACGATAGAAAACTTTTTAGCCTTAGCAATCTAAACAAAAGTCGTAGAATATGCTAAACTAAGAGCGTCGATAAAAAGAACGCCCAAATCTGACTTCGTATGAGGAAGTTATGATTTTTCTAAGATTCGGCTTAGCAGTATACAGCCCGAAACTCGAATTTTAGTTCAAGCGGTTTTGGCTTACGTGAAATAAATGAGAGTTGAAGATCTCATTAATAGGAACTCAACGGTAAGAAGACAGACGAAAACGGAGTCCGTATGAAGGAGTTACGAATTCTTCGCGGTCATTTAACAGTCTAAACGCCTCATACTGTTAAATTTAAGATCGGTCGAGAATTAGCTGACGGAGTCAAAATGAAAGCTGTAGATATTATTTTTACCTACGCGTGGATATAAAGAACGTCAAAAACGGAGGTCGTATGTGAAAGTTACGGATTTTAGAAGTCGGAAGTGTGTTGTGCGAAAATGGGTGATGTGGCACAATCTTGGCCATTGCTTTCTCCCCAAGTCTTGCCACTAGATGGTGACATGTGGCACCAAGTTCAGCCATTTTCACCCTATAAATACCACCTCTCCCACCCTCATTTTCTTCACACCTTTCCCATTTTTTCTTCTCTTTACTCTCTTTCTCTAGAACCTCTCTCTAGCCCCGAAATCCCCCGAAAAGCCTAGGGAACCTCCCTAGCACGAGGCGGAATCCCCGGAGTGCTCGACGGCTCCGAGAAGAAGAGCTTTTCGGCTCGGAAACGCTGCTCTAAGCAAAGCCTGGTTTTCTATAAAACCCGCTGTAAGTGAGCTACGTCTACGCTATTTTTAATATAGTTTTTATTTAATTATATGAACGTTATTAAGAACATATAATAAATACTTGGGCTATTATTATGGGTTATATAAGTATTTTTTTTAACGCTTATATAATAGTAATAATAGCTAGACTATTAATTAGTCTCGGCGAATAATAGACTAAAATCTATTGGTGATAATACTAGGTTTCGTCGAAGGAAATTATTTTAAAGTAAACGAAGCGCTGCCCGAGTACCGAGTCACCACCTTCTCAGGTGAGTGCATGGTCCCTTTCATCTTACACATAGATATGAAGTATTTATTATATAATTTACGTGTTGTGAGTGCATGGTCCCTTTCATCTTACACATAGATATGAAGTATTTATTATATAATTTACGTGTTGTGAGTGCATGGTCCCTTTCATCTTACACATAGATATGAAGTATTTATTATATAATTTACGTGTTGTGAGTGCATGGTCCCTTTCATCTTACACATAGATATGAAGTATTTATTATATAATTTACGTGTTGTGAGTGCATGGTCCCTTTCATCTTACACATAGATATGAAGTATTTATTATATAATTTACGTGTTGTGAGTGCATAGTCCCTTTCATCTTACACATAGATATGAAGTATTTTATATAAACTACGTGCTATGTGTGCATATTATCTAAATACTTGCTGTCTATGCTGGATGAACGTTTTATACATGTTTTAAAGAATTTAAGCTGTATACGTATTTTATATATACGAATATGTTGGGTATGAGATGGGTAGATGAATGATGAGAGATAGAAGATGATACATTGGCAGCTATAAACTTAGTGCCTATGGGACAAACACCGGTAGCTATGGACTTAGTACCTGTTGAACATTGGTAGCTATGGACTTAGTACCTATTAGATAAAGATTGGTAGCTATGGATTTAGTACCTGATGAATAGACCATAGCAGCTATGGAATTAGTGCTTTATGAATGAACATTGGCAGCTATGGATTTAGTGTCAGTCCTATAACCCTGGAGGTAAGGGACTTTGGAATAAACGAATGCAGGATAGATGACTCTTAGGTTAAATCCTTAAAGAGTAAAGAAGATAATGGGGATGGGTAATTGGGTTGATTGTTTGATTGAACATAGTAATTATATTATTGTGGGTTGAAAACCCTATGTACTCACCAGGTTTCCCAACCTGACCCACTCAGTTTATGTATATCACAGGTGACGAAGTGAAGTGACATTACACTGAGAGATTTAAAAGAGATGTAGATCACTAGTGTAAATCATTGTAAGTTCTGTTTATGCTTATGTTTCGGTATTAACGATGACATCCCAAACATTTTAAAATGAAATAAATACGTTTCTTCGAAAATGTTTTAATAACGTATTTACCATGTTTTTCTGGGAACAAATTCCACAACCTTTTTATAAAATGAAGTACTCTGATTTTTATAAAGCATAAACAAAAATCGGTCTTTTCTGGCCGTGATTTTGGGGATGTCACAGTTGGTATCAGAGCATTAGTTTAAGCGAACTAGGAATATGGATTTATTTCTAGACTTAAACTTAGAATGCTAAGCGATGATTGTGAGGTGTGAGCACTAGCTTATTTTAGGAATTATGCCTAAAATGCTTTTATGTGCTAAATACTTGTGCCTGATATGCTGTTAGTTGTTCGGATCTATGGTCTGTTGCCGACCGGATCTGGAAACCTTATGTGTTTAGGATTCTAAACGTACGACTACGATATTAGAACTAGCATATAAACGTTTCGGAGTGATAAGGATGATTTAACCGTCAATCCTAAGTAAAGATCTAGATTCACCTTATTCGGTGTATAGATCAAGATGGCAAGAACACGTAGCGGAAACGTGAATGCAAATGGGAACAGAAACCAACCCCCAGTGATTGAGCAAATACCGGTGATGGAAGCCGCCCCTGAGTCAGTCACAATGGCTGGAGTGCAAGCGATGATCCAAGCGATGTTGGATCGTCAAATGGAGGAAACTAGACGTTTGCTCCAGTAAAATCGTGAGGAAGCCACTATTCAGATCGAACAGCCCGAGTTGAACGAAGGGAAGACTGAGGAAGGAAACTACAGTGGGACTGTTGGTCAAGTCAACCCACCAATAGTTCGACAAAACAACCAAGATGACGAGGTCGAGAGGAATGGATGCAAGTACAAGGATTTTCTGACTTGCAAGCCATCGACTTTCACTGGAAAGGAGGATCCGATCGGGGTCATGGATTGGATCTCGGAGATGGAGTTAGCCTTCATGACATGCGGTTGTAGAGGGAAGCTACAGACCACATTTGCAGTGCGTCAGTTTCGAGGAGGCGCTGTACGTTGGTGGAATACCTTGGGGAAGACTCCGAGCCCTAATGAGCCTCTGCAACTGACATGGGCAGAATTTCTGGTGCAATTCAAACGAAAGTACTGCTCAGCTCAAAACCTGCTTGAGCTAGAGAACCAGTTTCTAACCCTGAAGAAGGGAAGTATGTCAATCGATGAATACACCAACAACTTCACAGAGAAGATGGAGTTCGCCTTGCGTCTTGTTCCGGATGAGCCGACGAAAATCAACAAGTACGCAAAAGGACTTCCATGGGAGTACGCGGTGCCAGTGCGTCAAGCACCTACTCTAGAGGCAGCTATCTGGGCTGCCAAGTCTGTCGAAGATATGATCAAGGGAAGAGCCTCCAGCAAGATGGAGGTTGGCGAGAAGAGAAAGTTTGAAGGATCTTCAAGGTCCAGCGAGAAGAGAAAATTCTCGAAGTTTGAAGAAGGAACGCAATGGTGTGACAAGTGTAGAAAGAAGCACATCGGGAAATGCTCTAAATATACGACATGCTTTAAATGCGGGAAGACTGGTCATTACGCCAGTGAATGCACAACCAAGAGAGAAGTCTGCTTTAAGTGTGGAGAAGAAGGACACTTCAAACAAGACTGCCCAAAGAGAGAAGGGGCTACAAAGCCAAATGTACCACCAAAGCCAAAGGCGAGAGCATTTCAAATGATCCTTGACGAAGCAGATGACAATGCAAGGATTCAAGAGTGAAGGCTTGACATCCGAGGATCGAGTTATGGAGTAATCGTGTAGATAGTACCTCACGATGTAGCCCGTTAGAGGCATAGTCTAGGGTGAACTTGAACACCTATGTAACAGTTTCAAGAAATAATATAAAACCTTTGTTTTGTTATCTGATGTGTTAAGTTGTTGTATGGTTTTCTTGTATGGTGACTTGGAAAAACTGCGGGACAATACTTGGGACGAGTATGAGTAGGTGTGAATGGTAGTAGAGGCCTATACTACCGGAAGCACAGGACTCACACTTGGATCAGGGAAAGTCACAAGGTTACCAAGAAGCCAGTAATTGATTTCGTTTTATTCAAGTATGCCGTTACCATTGTTTCGGTAATGACTAAGAAGATTGTTGTTGTCCCGACCCTAGTGGTCATATCACCTTGAGTCCGACTACGATGAGTAGGTTACGTGGTTCAGAGAACCAAGTTTGATATAGCGTCCGACTTAAACCAAACGATGAATAATCAAAGCGATCAATAGAAGTATCGCGCTCGTTGGTAGCTAGAAATGCTACATGTTAAAGTATGATTATATCACATTAGAACATGAAGGAAGGCTTAGTCTGTTTTAGAATTTAAGATACCTGAGTCTAAACGTACATCACATGATGATAGGTCATCATTTGGAGTCTAATATGAGGTAGAGAGCAGGTGCACGATCAAGTACTGCTTACAGTCAATAAGTCTAAGAGATAGACTTGAAGGAATAAAGAAGTTATAATTATTACCCAGGATGAAGAGATGACGTATGGAGTCATCATACATTCCTTGTTTCGTTGATGATTCCGGGACGTAATCATCCTAAGGGGGAGATAATTGTAACGCCCGCAGATCCGGGCTAGTCAATTTAGAGGCAATAGGGGTCAAAAATGACTTTTCGACAAAAGATTATTTAGAATGAATAGTCTTAACCAAGTTTTAGAATATGTCACAAGGTTTCCGTACATATAAAGAATGCCGAAATCCGAGTTATAACGAAGAAGTTATGGCCCGCCGAAGTTTTACGGCAAAACCGACACAGCACCGGAAGACGTAAATAGTGAATTTACGATAGAAAACTTTTTAGCCTTAGCAATCTAAACAAAAGTCGTAGAATATGTTAAACTAAGAGCGTCGATAAAAAGAACGCCCAAATCTGACTTCGTATGAGGAAGTTATGATTTTTCTAAGATTCGGCTTAGCAGTATACAGCCCGAAACTCGAATTTTAGTTCGAGCGGTTTTTGGCTTACGTGAAATAAATGAGAGTTGAAGATCTCATTAATAGGAACTCAACGGTAAGAAGACAGACGAAAACGGAGTCCGTATGAAGGAGTTACGAATTCTTCGCGGTCATTTAACAGTCTAAACGCCTCATACTGTTAAATTTAAGATCGGTCGAGAATTAGCTGACGGAGTCAAAATGAAAGCTGTAGATATTATTTTTACCTACGCGTGGATATAAAGAACGTCAAAAACGGAGGTCGTATGTGAAAGTTACGGATTTTAGAAGTCGGAAGTGTGTTGTGCGAAAATGGGTGATGTGGCACAATCTTGGCCATTGCTTTCTCCCCAAGTCTTGCCACTAGATGGTGACATGTGGCACCAAGTTCAGCCATTTTCACCCTATAAATACCACCTCTCCCACCCTCATTTTCTTCACACCTTTCCCATTCTTTCTTCTCTTTACTCTCTTTCTCTAGAACCTCTCTCTAGCCCCGAAATCCCCCGAAAAGCCTAGGGAACCTCCCTAGCACGAGGCGGAATCCCCGGAGTGCTCGACGGCTCCAAGAAGAAGAGCTTTTCGGCTCGGAAACGCTGCTCTAAGCAAAGCCTGGTTTTCTATAAAACCCGCTGTAAGTGAGCTACGTCTACGCTATTTTTAATATAGTTTTTATTTAATTATATGAACGTTATTAAGAACATATAATAAATACTTGGGCTATTATTATGGGTTATATAAGTATTTTTTTTAACGCTTATATAATAGTAATAATAGCTAGACTATTAATTAGTCTCGGCGAATAATAGACTAAAATCTATTGGTGATAATACTAGGTTTCGTCGAAGGAAATTATTTTAAAGTAAACGAAGCGCTGCCCGAGTACCGAGTCACCACCTTCTCAGGTGAGTGCATGGTCCCTTTCATCTTACACATAGATATGAAGTATTTATTATATAATTTACGTGTTGTGAGTGCATGGTCCCTTTCATCTTACACATAGATATGAAGTATTTATTATATAATTTACGTGTTGTGAGTGCATGGTCCCTTTCATCTTACACATAGATATGAAGTATTTATTATATAATTTACGTGTTGTGAGTGCATGGTCCCTTTCATCTTACACATAGATATGAAGTATTTATTATATAATTTACGTGTTGTGAGTGCATGGTCCCTTTCATCTTACACATAGATATGAAGTATTTATTATATAATTTACGTGTTGTGAGTGCATAGTCCCTTTCATCTTACACATAGATATGAAGTATTTTATATAAACTACGTGCTATGTGTGCATATTATCTGAATACTTGCTGTCTATGCTGGATGAACGTTTTATACATGTTTTAAAGAATTTAAGTTGTATACGTATTTTATATATACGAATATGTTGGGTATGAGATGGGTAGATGAATGATGAGAGATAGAAGATGATACATTGGCAGCTATAAACTTAGTGCCTATGGGACAAACACCGGTAGCTATGGACTTAGTACCTGTTGAACATTGGTAGCTATGGACTTAGTACCTATTAGATAAAGATTGGTAGCTATGGATTTAGTACCTGATGAATAGACCATAGCAGCTATGGAATTAGTGCTTTATGAATGAACATTGGCAGCTATGGATTTAGTGTCAGTCCTATAACCCTGGAGGTAAGGGACTTTGGAATAAACGAATGCAGGATAGATGACTCTTAGGTTAAATCCTTAAAGAGTAAAGAAGATAATGGGGATGGGTAATTGGGTTGATTGTTTGATTGAACATAGTAATTATATTATTGTGGGTTGAAAACCCTATGTACTCACCAGGTTTCCCAACCTGACCCACTCAGTTTATGTATATCACAGGTGACGAAGTGAAGTGACATTACACTGAGAGATTTAAAAGAGATGTAGATCACTAGTGTAAATCATTGTAAGTTCTGTTTATGCTTATGTTTCGGTATTAACAATGACATCCCAAACATTTTAAAATGAAATAAATACGTTTCTTCGAAAATGTTTTAATAACGTATTTACCATGTTTTTCTGGGAACAAATTCCGCAACCTTTTTATAAAATGAAGTACTCTGATTTTTATAAAGCATAAACAAAAATCGGTCTTTTCTGGCCGTGATTTTGGGGATGTCACAAATAAATATAAAAATAAAAATAAAAATAGAAGAAAACATAACGTAGAAGTGTAAAATTGGAATAGCCGATCATGATTTTTGTTTGGGATATGGCTAAAAGTTCAATGAAAATGAATAATATTATATATATATATATATATATATATATATATATCAAGCGGTTCGGTTCGGTTATCCGCGGATACCTAAGTATCAAAACCAAAACCGACCCGTTGATATCCGGTTTTTTCGGTTTCGGTTTTTTTATGTTTTGGTTTTTTTTCGGTTTTGGATCGGCCGGTTAGGCTCGGTTTTACGGTTTTGCGGTTTTTTTGCACACCCCTAATAAAGATGGTGGCTGAGGTCACCACCAAGTTCAAAGAGAGAGAGAGAGAGAGAGAGAGAGAGAAAGAGAAAGAGAAAGAGAAAGAGAAAGAGAGAGCATTGCTTTTCCCTTAGTATTCGGCTATGGAGGAGATGAGTAGGATCACATGAGTATCTCGAGTCATAAAACTCTTTCCGGTTTGGTACAGGCATCCAGGGAAAGAGAGTTAGAGTTGGAGACCCAGTAGCAGAAGAGGAAGCAGGATCAAAGTCATGCATCAGTAGACATAATCAAGAAGGCTAGGGTGATAGAATTTCGGGTAGGAGATCGATAGACTCATGAGTTTTGTGTCAAGTTTGGTCTGGCACATTGGGGTATTTGTTGGACACTAGTTTCAAGATGTTTCAAATGCGGTTAGGAAGGTCACTATAGCTAGGACTATAGTTAAAGGGAGTCGAGGGTATTTGTAGTTATTTACGTCGTGTTAAGGATGGTTGTCCTATTAAAGCAGATGGGATGGTTTTTGATCCAGCACGTCTAACTTGCCAGCTATCAGATGGACGACATGGTAAAACTGGAGACCCATGGACGTGGTTTGAGTTATCAATTCTTTAGCATGGTCAGGTGAAACATTTTCTAGTGTGTTTAGTTTCTTTTCATTTAAGCTTTCAATGTTTTCGTTGTAATCTTGAATGATTTTCTAACTAATAGTGCCTTAATCAAATCTGGTTCTATTTAATTATTATGTATGGTTGGCTTGTTGTAATAGTAAGGATGTAGGTGTATGTTGGAACTTATTGGTTTTGTTTAAAGGATTCATAGTCTCTTATGTCTGGTGATGTCTGGGTTGTTTGTTAGGAACCATGTAGTGAGGTTATTGTGTTGTCTTGGAAATTTGAATGGTTATGAGGTCAACGAAGCTTAGTTAATTCCATGTAGGGGAGAATCTCTTTGTTAGAGGGAAAGAATTTAGAGTGCAGGTCATCCTGGAGTTTCATAGTCAAGGATAAGAGAATAATAGGTTTTGATTGTTGTTTGAAATGAAGCTTATGCAAGGAATGTTACCAGCAGTCAGTTGTGAGTAGGGAAATAGATGTTGAAGATTCAAGGTTAGCTCGTCAGAAGACTTGAAGCATCTTTGGTGGCAAAAGTTAGGGTTAGTGATTAGGCTTGGGTCGAGGGTTGTGTGAGAGCCTCTATGCCTATTCCTGTTTGATGAAGGCTTTAGGATTCGAAGCACGACTTGAACACCTATTAGGGTCTAGTACACCAGGGGTTCTGTCTCGTGTTAGTTTTTCTTGGTATGTTTTAGGTTGTTTGAAAGACCATAGGGGAGCCCATAGCAATCATACGAGTGTTGTAAGACTACAATCTGTCTCATAGCATTCACTTGACTGAAATAGGTTGTTGTAGGGGTGATTGTAAGACGGTGGGAGGACCATAATATTCGTTTGGGTTGATTCAGACCAATCGTTGTTCTTTAGTTTCTCCTTATTCGGGCATGAGGGTTGTTAGATCCGTGTTGATGTTTAGGCTTATGTAGCTTTGATTTTCGGGCGAGGCTCATTTATATATGTTACCTCGAGTTAGACCCGTGGGCGAGGCCTTTTTACGTAAGGTATCTTAGGTGATGCTTGTGGGTAAGACACATTTTTATTTTTTTTATGCTTTTGTATGGGATTTCTTTTACATCCGTGTATAAAGTTGTTGGATCCAACGATAAGTCGTGGATTCCATTCTATAATTTATCAATGGGCGGCTTGAGGTCGGGGAGGTTTGGATCAAATCAAATCCAAAGTTTTTGGTCAGCATGGTTGATGCATGGGGTGGCTCTATTTGGCTAGAAGTTAGGCATGATCTTCGAGTCTTCAAGTTATAGATGGGGAAGTTAGTTCTTCTCGAGGTTGGTTAGTTGTGATGCATTGGTGTTCGTTACTTCATCGGATCGTGTAATTTCCACTAAGGATTGAATCGGCTTTTGGTTTTGAAGGATGTATTTGTATAGAGCATTGTTTTAGTGTTGGAGGGGACATGTTTTGACCTTTGGGAGTTTTTGTGCTTGTTTGTCATATGCGCATGGTTTTAGATATCCTTCTCATTATAGCTTGATGTATGCAGAAATACCTATCAAAATTTAAATTTATAAACCTAACTAAATTAACTAATTTGGGTATCTATAGACAGTGTACCTAGTCGGATTACAGAATAACTAAGGTAAGTCGGGTGTCAAACGCATGCAATAGAATTTAACTAATAAAAAAACTAATTTTAATTATGCTAATAAATCAAACTTTAATTGGGGGTTTTATTGGTTTAGCAAGTTCAATAACTTAATTCAATTTACTAGCTTATTATCAACCAAGCAAACAAAGAAAACGAATTTACTTCAAGTTTAAATAGCACTTCTGTTTAGTTCTTATTTCCCCCTCTCCTATGGTTGATTTCTAATGGATGGATTATATTCTTTATTAATTCATTAAGTTACTAGTTATTATGATCAAATACCTAGATGTACCAATTTATGAATTCAAATGTAATGATCAAGCACATGTTAAACACAAAATCGATATAAGCACAAATTGGACAATAAGTGATAAGTCTAATAGTTACTTTCCTATGATAAAGTTGAGAAACCAAGCACATATTAAGATTAATTATGCTCTCTAACACGGTTTAAGTTACTAGCTTTAATTACATATTCTAAGATGTGATTAACCCTAGATCTATCTATTTAATGATCATAAATCACTAGGAAAACAAGTTCATGCAAATAGAATGATCATGTACTTCACTAAACTCATATCAAGGCATTCAAATACTAGAACTAAGACATGTTAGGGTTTTGATTATCAAAATCAAGTAAAATCAACAATAATCATCCATTAAATCAAAATCAACACATAAGATTCAGGTTCATCCTCACCAAATAGAAGTATGGGGTGATTAGCCCATAAATAAAGCAGAAACAAACATAAAATCAAAGTGAACTAGAAGAGACATAGTAAAATCTAGCAAACTGAATGATTCAATGATGATCTTCCTTCAATTATCTTCAAAGCTTGAGTTTAATTGGAAATCTTCACTTTTGAGGGTCTTCTAATGGTTTTTAGTCGTAATCCTTAATTTATTTATCAAGCCAACCTCTTGAATATGACCTAATGTACTGATATATATGGTTTCCTAAATTGTGGTCACCACAGTGTGGGGATAAGGGCCATGCCATGGTCATCTTTTAAATCATGTATGCAGAAAGTCATCAGAAGATTCTATGATAGGACAAGTGGCCACGTTGTAGCCATCAAATTGCCATGTTGTGGCCTTAGACCTATAAAAACAGTGAGGAGACTCACCTCGTACTGTTGAACTTTGCTGATAATCCTCTGGCTGCTGTCCGACAACTCTTTGAACCGATGCTCCACTAGCTCCCCGAGCTACTAATAACAACATAACACTTAGTTCCAAACTAAACTCTAGAAGTCAAACTAAGTCAACTCTGGTCAAAGTCAACCTTCCAGTTGTTTCCACTCGTCGAGTTCTTAAGCTCAGAACTCTCAAAATACGACCCAACTCGCCGAGTCACCCTAGGACTTGTCGAGTTTAACGATCTTTGAGTCTTATACTGTCCAACTCACTGAGTCACCACTCAACTCACTGATCTGCATCTTAACTAGAAGAGGTTGGGGGGGTTCTACGACATGACTCGTCGAGTCCAAGAATAGACTCGCCGAGTCCTTGGCAATCTTCAACAGACTCGCCGAGTTGTTCTTCCAACTCGTTGAGTCCATGCTCATGTTCATACAACTCGTCGAGTACACCCATGAGACTCACCGAGTCTCTCTAGTTCTCAATCCATACAATGGATTTTCGAGCCATGCTGGGGCTCCAATCCATAGACCCACTCTTCTACAGTCTAACCCTCACATAAAGTTGCAAACTTTACGTGAAACCAAGGAGATATAGGCCCAAAACACTCTAGGGCTAGGGTTTAAGACAAAGGGGATTCACCAATGACTCATTGACGGCTGCTTTAAGACATTCTGGACCATCACAACCCTAGATCAAAAGTAGCAACCTCATATCTAAGCCCCAAACCCGAAATAGACCTCAATCTTGCCAAAATAGCCCCAAATCTCATTCAAGAATAGATCTAGATGCAAAAAGGGTGAAGGTAACATCTTATTACCTCCAAGATGACCTCCTACTAAAGAATAATCCAAATCTCTGTAAACCCCCTTGATCCAACCTTCTTGATCTTCAAGATCTTTTCACAAAAACCACTTATCTAAGCTCCAAATTGCTTCCAAGGACTCACACTCACGATTTAGGGTTTCTGGATCTTAAAAGGGTAGCAAAGAGGATGGGGAAGGGAGGTAATGTTCTTTAAATAGGGCACAACCCCTGGGATTAGGGTTTTTCTCATCCAGACCAGACTCGTCGAGTCCACTAGCCGACTCGCCGAGTCTTTTACTTACTCTATGACCTGGATCCCGCTCTGACTCTTCGAGTTCCTCCCTGGACTTGACGATTTGACTCTTGACTTAGAGCCTTTCCTTTCTTTTCTTGGTCTTTCTGATTCTGGGTGTTACAGACCATCCAAATGCTTAAATACATGATCAAAGCATGTATGATAGATTTTGAAAGTGCAAGGGATACTCACCTTCATCTGGTTGAGTTCTCATACAACAATAGCTATCACACGATCATCAAAGCAACACCATTCGAAGCACTAGACGCCCAAAAATGTCAATCTCCCATTTCTTGGATAGAAGTTGCCGAGATCCAATTGGCCAAGAAATTCACAAGGGATAGCCTATGAATAGGCCCAAATATTATCCATGAGACGACTGAAAAGATAATGCAGATAAGAGAACTCACGAAGGCAACATGTGATCGTCAGAAGAGCTACACCGACGTAAGGCGTAAACCCTTACGCCTTGCTCCCCAGTTTTTTTTTTTTTTTTTTTTAAAGGAAAGGGGAAGGAAAATTTTGACCAAAAGAAAGAGAGGGGAAGGAAATTATTCATTATACCGTGTTCCCGCGTTTGAAGCAAATGAAAAGAAATGAGTGGAAAATTTTAAGTTTTTGTGTTCCCGAGTTAGGAGGAAAAAGAAAATAAAACTTGAAATTTTCCTTCCTCTCACTTTCTTCCAAAATCTGCCCAATTTGGGAGGAAAATTTGGAAGGAAAATATGACTCCAAAATCCTTCCCCTCCTTTCACTTTCCTTCCATTAATGAAACTCGGGAACACAATTTTCCTTCGACACCCCTCACTTTCCCTCCGTATCCTCCCATTTCCCTCCTTATGTAGAACTCAGGAACAAGGCGTCAGAGTTCCAAGTCGGGGACAAGGTGATGCTCAAGGTATCACTTTGGAAAGGAGTTGTAAGCTTCAGAATCCTTGACAAGATAATCCAATGTACGTAGGATAATTCGAAATCCTTGATAGGATAGGTCCAGTTGCCAATCGACATAGGTTACCAAAATAGCTTAATAAAATGCATGACATATTCCATGTGTCTAATCTTAAAAAGTGCCTTCCCAACAATATGTTTTTCATTCCACTTAATGAAATTCAGATTAAACCCTGAACTTCATCAAAGAGCCAATCGAAATAATGGACATAGAGATCAAACGACTCAAGCAGAGTCGGATTCCCATTGTCAAGGTGCGATGGAACTCTAAGTGAGAACCATAGTAAACATAGGAATGAGAGGACCAAATGAAGGACAAGTACCGCCACTTGTTCAAAGGAAAGCCAACGACACGATAAAATTTTGTGAAGAAATTTCCTAAATAGGGAAACTTTGACTATCGAGACGTTTCTATCATTGGTCACCATTAGAAAGGAGGACGAAAATAGATGCACTATATTAGTATTGTAATATATGATTTTTGAGATAATAAAATTTAGATGTGTCATTACATTTACTTGGTAAAACATTCATTAGGCTCAAAAAATTAGCATCCAAAAAGTAGTAACGTTTTTTAAGTTGGTTAACATACTTGGATAATACTCGTTAAACTGATCTCAAATATATAAGATTCATAAAAACCCGTCTCCAAAGGAAAGAGTTATGGATTTTTTAGAAATTAATTGTTTTACTGTTATATAATACATTTCTCCACTAGAATCTGACGGAATTTCAAAATGAATAAAGTTTGATTTGAAAAATATTTCAATTCAAATTAAAAATAAAATGTGGGTTGCAGAATGATCTATAAAACAATTCATACCATTTCATTCCTAAACTAATTAAATTGATTACATCAAAATGGTACTTATAGATTGGTTGGGTTTTGACTAAAAGTGCAAAAAAGAGTTTCGTAGTACTCCTCAGGATATGAACTTTAGGAAAAAGTTTACCATAAATGGGATCCATATGAGAGGGATATGATTTTTGTAAAATCAATTATTTTTACCCCTGTTAGGCACAAAAATCAAAGTCAAAATTAGTCAAAACAATCAGAGCTCGCACGAAGAAGTGATGATTTTTTTCAAAATCTTTTTGTGAGCACCAGGTGCGTGCCTTCACACGCCGCAAACCTAACACCAGATTCAAGCAACTTGAGAGTGACATGGCCAATTTGCGATGTAACACATGGCCTTCTCTGGATGGAGCCACGATTGTCATGCGCGACGCTCACTAATATTTGCACCGCGCGCACCCCATATCCATGGCAATAAATAGAGGGCAGTGTCATTCCAAATCTGCACACCTCTCATTCACTTTCACCCTCTTCTCAAATTAATTGTCATTAGGAGCGGTCCCCGAAATCTTGTGCCCGATTCAACCCTACATTAAATGTTTTGCGCAACTAGGATGAGTTTACGGCCCCAATTTTACTATTTTTTTTTGGGGGGGGGGGGGGAGGGGAGGGGAAGGGGATGCATGCTTATAAAATGGTTTTTATAGAAATATATTTATATCTATAAATATCAAATCATTTTATAAAGCTTATATCCTTAGGATAATGTAGCTATAGACACTATGCCTAGTTGTAAGCTATGATATTATGCCTAAGAGATATGATGTCTGGTAGTCTAGGAAGAGATAATACCTAGATGTTATAATGGTCAAATCCCTATGATAATGTAGTACCTAAAAGTTATCTTGGTCAAATATAGGGATATCCACCATACCTAGTTGTTACCCTGCCAAAATATCTTTTTTTTTCAAATAACCATAATTAGGGTATATATATATATATATATATATATATATATATATATATATATATATATATATATATATATATATATGAATACTTATATATACAAAATAATTATGAGATCAAAAGTTATAATTAACAAATATAAGATAAAAGATTTAGATTGTGATAATTATAGGAAATCTCTAGGAAGGAATGAAAGATAAAAGACAAATACATAACGTCAATGCGTTAGTGATCTACTATATTAATCCAAAGGCCTTGATTAAATTCAACATTCCTCGATACCTATAATGTTTAATATTGAGAGAGCTAGAAAGATATGTATAGATCTATATGGTATCTGACAACCCCGCGTGTGATTGCTAACTACATTCCCATCTGGATAACTTTCTCATTATTCACTATTTGATGTCCAATAAAGTATCGTGGCGGGGCAAATTATTAGTCAAACAACGTCGATTATGGGGCTCATCGTAATACATTAGATCACCTTAGAGTTCAGACTACCATTAGCGATGCCTTAGAATGGTAGATAAAATATGTTATGATATATAGACATTCTACAAAGATAGTAAATTAGGATTAATAAATACATCCTAAGAGATAATAAGATAGAATCGGTAGATATCATGGAGATAATAAGATAGGATTGTTAGGTATCCTAAAAGATAGTAAGATAGGGTGGAAAATACTTTAGAAAAGGCTTTTCTAAAAGAAAAAAGATTCTTAAATTAATACAACCCAATAAAAGCCAAAAGTATAAAAACCTATGCACTCACCAACATTATGTTTACGTTTTCTAAAAACACATGTATTCTCAGGAGGATGACTGTGAAGGATAATCGTGGCGTTGAGGATGAAGTCTTCAAGGAAGTCGTTAGAGTTTAGTTCCGGTTGTTTATAGTTTATAGTGATGTTTAGGTTGTGTGCTTTCTTTTAAAACAATATAATCCCATAATAGCTTTTAATAAATAAAAGAAATGTTTGTGATATTATTTTGTGTTATGTTATATATATATATATATATATATATATATATATATATATATATTCCTCGTCGGTTGGGGGTGTGACAGATTAGTATCAAAACCACAGTTATAGCAAACTAGTAATTTCTTAGGAACTATGACTATAACCTAGGGAATAAAACTCTGAATTTTTTAAACCTAATACAATATTATTATATTTTTCAAGAAGAAGGCATATCTTCTAGAATGTGTGGTTGACTATACAGAGCTAAACAGATTGACCAGGAAAAATAAATATACTCTACCCCGAATAGACAATCTCTTCGATCAGTTGCAAGGATCCAGTTACTTCTCTAAGATTGAATTGAGATTGGGATATCATCAACTTCGATTCATGGAAGAGGGCATTCCAAACACTGCTTTCAAGATGCACTATGGTCATTATGAGTTCTTAGTCATGCCCTTTGTATTAACCAGTGCCTCAACTGTCTTTATGGATCTTATGTATTGAGTGTGCAAGCCTTACTTGGATAAATTTGTGATTATATTCATCGACGGTATTTTGGTATACTTTCAAACCAAGGAAGAGCATCAGCAACACCTTCGAGTGATCCTAGAGCTTTTAAGGAAAGAAAAGTTGTACGCAAAATTCTCTATTTTCTTGCGCATGTGGTAAGCAGTAAAGAAATTCATGCCAACCCTTCTAAGAGAGAAGCGGTAAAGAATTACGAAGGGCCCAAGACACCAACAGGGGTGCATTAACTTTTATGAATGGCTAGCTATTATTAGAGATTTATAGAAAATTTCTCTCGCATAGCCAAACTCCTTACAATATTAACCCAAAAAGAAGTAAAATTTGTTTGCACAGACAAACAGGAAATAGATTTCCAAAAGCTAAAGGAAATGTTATGTAGTGCACCGATACTACCCCTTCGAGAAGGTACTGATGACTTTGTAGTGTATTGCGATGCTTCACATAAGGGGTCGGGATGTGTATTGATGCAAAGGGAGAAGGCTATATCCTACACCTCAAGACAACTTAAGGTGCATGAGAACAACTACACCACTCGCGACCTAGAGTTGGTAGCGGTAGTTTTTACCCTGAAGATTTGGCACCATTACCTTTATGGAACAAAGTGTGTGGTATACACATATCAAAAGATTCCGTAGCACATCTTCGATCAGAAAGAGATCAACATGAGACAAAGAAGATGGTTAGAGTTTCTAAATAACTATGACTGTAAGATTCGTTATCACCCAAGAAAGGCTAACATCGTAGCCGACGCCTTGAGCCGTAAAAAGCGAGTTAAAGCTCGTAGAGTCAAGGCACTTACGATGACTATCTATTTAAATCTAATCTTGCAGATTAGGAGTGCTCAACTCGAGGCTTTAAAGGAAGGAAACCTTAAAGAAGAAGGCTTCAGAGGAATGGAAAGACAAGGATTAAACCATCGCTTGTTGATGAGTCACTAACTGTTAATGATTCATGTTGATTTCACCTCTGCGTGATTGAGATATCCTATTTCTTTCCTAAAATTCTTCTTTAAAGAACTTGATGACCTACTATGAAATACCACATACTAACGAAAGTTTAATATTCTATGTCGATGGTTAGACTATGTACCATAGTTTATCACACACACCAACTCACTCTTACCCGACTTTCTTCTTTAAAGTTTTATGATTCATTGTATGAGACCAAATGTTGATGAGAAGTTGACAATTCTATGATGATGGTTAGACTATATACCATAGTTTATCACACACACCAACCCATTCTTATGCTACTTCCTTCTTTAAAGTTTTATGATTCAATGTATGATACTAGATGCTGATGAGAACTTGACAAATATATGTCGATAGGTATATCATGCACCGTGATGTATTACACACACCTACCTACTCTCGCCCTAAAAATCTTCTATAAAAGAAGTTAATGATTCACTGTATTTACCATACACTAATCAAACTTCGACACTCTATGCCAATTGATACAACTAAACACCAAAGTGTATTACACGCATCACTCCTTTAGTTGATTGCTTCTACTTCCAAGGGGGAGATTTCTATTTCTAAGGGGGAGATTTCTCATCTCAGGTGAAGCTGAATCTAGAAACAAGTTTTTTTTTCAAAAATTCATTTTTGAGATCATTAGATAGGGGGAGCTGAAGCTAGAAGCAAGTTTTTCAAAATATAAGCTTGAAGCAAGTTTTTCGAAAATCAAGCCTTATGATATGATGACTCAAAATACTCTCACATATTGACCAGCAACATCATTAGCATAAGGCTTAATGTACCAGTGTTAGTGTGTAATGATTTTTATAAATTGGTTGTTGTAATTATAGTATTATATTGTATTTTAGATAACTGATCCAATATCTTGGTGGGAAGGATCAGTTTGCGTATTTAGAATAGATTAGAATCAATCCCTTGATTGAAGGGATTCTATAATATAGATTATTATATAATCATGTATATGGTAAAACCCTAAGGAGGTCTTTATGACGGCTTTGTGTTAATTGCTTTGTGCACCCATTCTCTTGGTGAAAAATTTTCTTAGTGAAAAATCATCTTTGTGATAATCTTTTTGGTCCTTTTGTTCTTCATTATATCTTGTTTGTATCCGATCAAACGAACCTACACAAATGTTATTTAATGGTTTTTGAAACAAATGCTTAATTAGTTAATCTCTTTTATGAACAAAATATCTTTGTAATTGTTGGGAAGACGATTATGGGTTTCCAAGTTCAAAGAACTCAACTCAAATAAGGTACGTGCAACAGTTTATCAACCTATTAATAATAAGCCAACATTTATCATTCCAGACTTAATGATAAAAAATCATCGCTAACTACAAACTAAGGCTTAAATTTTATGATTTTTATGAAATTAACTCATGTTCTATACAATAAATAACAATATATTTTGAGGTATATTTTATTATAATGTATTACCTTTAATTTTTTCGTTTATAATATTGCATTTTGAAATATCTATGCAATTATTGTATAAAAAATATTTTGTTGTTATAATTGAATATAACAAGGTTTAACGGCGTAGTTTGTTGCCCGTTTGTGATCTTATTTGTTGTACGATGAGAATTAAATTATGTAATCAAAATCTATTCTAAATTGAATATATCTTTAAAAAAATATAATGAAAAAAGTAATAAAAATATATCAACATAATTAGATAGATTTTGAAATAATAAAAACTCCATACCATAGTAGAAAAAATAAATGTCTGAATAAAAATATCGATAAAAGTATAAAATAATCTTTAGTTTCAGGTTTATGCTTAGAATAAATTGTTTGACATTAAGTTGTAATTGTTTATTATCAACTTTGTTATGTTCCATTTTGTGGTAATGATAAAAATGAGGTATTTTAGCTCTTTCGAAAAATTAAATGAGGTCTTAATAGCATATAAGAAAACGTAGAAACAAATGTGGTTTGACACCATTTCAATGTTTCATGAAAAGCTACATTAAACCATGGTGCCATTTTGGCCGCCCCTCTCTTGAATGGCCTGTCAAGTGTCAACTTGATAGGATAGTCGACTTAATACTTAATATTATGTTAGGTACGCAATCAATTTCGTTTCCCGATTCAGTTATCTTAAATATTCATTTGTCAACTAATCATTAAAAACGTTCAAGATATTACTATATATTGCAATGGTATCTTCTTTATATATTTAGCATGTACTAATTTCTTAATATATTTATCGCCTTCCGATCACACCATGTATTTGACACTTGATAGATTTTTAGTTGTATTCATTGTTGTTTATTGGTTTTTATATTATTTCAACTATTAATATTCATAAAGACATAGATCCAACATTTTCAGGATGCATTTCTTTTTAATAGCTGCTTCATTTATAAATTTTACCCGTTATTCTTCCACATCAAAATTTTAATTTATCCACTAAAATTTATATTTATTACCAATTATGTCTCTCATTTAATATTGAAAGAGAGAACACAATCCATCCTTTTTTTCTAGGAAGAATTTCATATATGTCATTTTTAAATATCAAAATAATATATTACCCAACTTAATTTCAAAATATCATATATGTTATTTTTAAACATCAAAATATCATATATGCACTTCTTAAATATCAAAACATCGTATATGCACTTTTTAAACATTAAAATATCAATGGTAATATCTAAAATATCATCCATCTACAACATGATAATGATCAACAACAATAAAAACTAAACAATCAAAAGATACATTTCATAGAAAGGGTTGCAGATGAATCTTTTTTTCTCAAGAGGGTGAACTTTCAACAATTTAGAAGTTCATATTTCATTATCATAGACGTAAGGATAATGTGGTTAAATTTTTTAATTGTTATAATAATTTTAAGGTATAAAAAATTATTATAAAATATTACAAACATTATAAAAAAATAATTTGAGCAAATATGATATTTTAAAGGTTTATAAAGGATAAATATGATATTTAGAAATTAAGCAGGAAAAATATGATATTTTGAAGTTTAAGAGGTGCATATATGAAATTCTCCCTTTTTTCTACACTCATCCCAACATTAAAACTAACTTTTTCTTTTTCTTTTGTGTTATTCTTTACATCATTCTCATTTTAATGCTTAATTCCTTTTTATTAACTGAAAGATCCACACTCATTTAGTCATTTTATAACTTGAAAGGCCAGACCTGCTTTCCCTTTTACTATATTAATAAGAATTGGATTTTTCCAATATGTTGTAGAAGGTGAGATTTTAACAGCAACCAAATGAGACTGAAACTGATTGATCTTAAATTGAAACAAACGTTGATTTAGTTAATAACACAATAGGAAAAAACAAACACAATCAACTACGAACCTTTATTGATCAACACAGGAAAACTAAAGAACCCAAAGAAAGAAATGTAGGAGAATGCTGTCAATAACCCTATATGATGTCCAACCTTATGAAATACAACACACACATACACATACCAAGCATACATATAATAGATGCATTACTAGTTCTGATTCTCAAACAACGACACTCCTTCCTTATTCTTGCTTCCTTATGGGAATATTGGGGAAGGCTCAATCTTAGACATGTGTTTTTCTTGCGGTGTTATTAACTAATTCCATGCAGGTTTTCAGTTTTGAATTGCATGTGAGCCTGCTCAATCCCATCGTTGTAGTCAGAAGTAAGAAAAACATTTAAAGGGTTTGGATTTGGGTTGATTTTAGTGAGCTTTGGTGTCCTTGTAGTATGCTAGTTTACACTTATATGAGTGTTTGGTGTGTGTTGCATTTCATAAGGTTGGATATCGTATAGGGTTATGGACTATTATCTCCCACACTTTCTTTCTTCGGGATCTTTTTCCTATGTTGATTAGGTAAAGGTTCATACTATAAAGACCTCTATGTTGAACTGTAAATGTAAAAAACACTTTAATTAACAAGTTTAAGAAGCGAGCTTAAATAAACAAAGTTAATAGACTTAAACACCAATGGTGCAGCTGTTATTGGGACAATAATTTTAGTTGCAACTTCTGATCATGGGGAAGATATGTTTATTTGTATCACATGTCTTTTTCCCATCATATCTTTAGGTTGATCCCAACATTTATGGTCAAGATCTGGATCATCGATATGAATGTAGAGCACATTAGGTTCATGATAAGCATTGATGAAGTAGTTGGTGAGCCATTTGAGTAAGTTATTAGCGGATTGTAATTGTCCGGCTGTAGTCATTTGATCTCCATAGTCGAGGATTGCCCATGAAAGAACAGTGGTTGTGTAAGCCATAGGAAATTGAAACTTCATATGATTTATGGCATCATACATTTAAAAGGTTTAATCGATTGAGAATCATAAGTAGCAATGAAGTTGCTTGAGAATCAAATGTTGAAAAGGCATCGCCGATTACTCGATGAGGAATCAAGAATAAGGAAGGAGCGTCATTGTTATAACATCGTGATTTTTCACCCAATTTTTTTATTTTTAAAAATATTTATTTATCAGAATACGTTGCGGAAGACTTATTAGGTTTATTTCAAAAACATCACCAAAGTAATTTCATGTCAAAACACACCTATCAAAATTTAAAGTTCACAAAAACAAAATGATGAAACTCAACATGTCCAAATGGTATTATAACTAAAGATACTAACTAAGACTACCCAAAAGCTCCCATCCTCACCAAAGCATCATGTCAAGCTATCTGTTCCAACACACAAGGAAAGCCAACAAGCAGAGAACAAGTGTTAGCATAAGCTAAGTGGGTCAATATAGTACAATGTCAAGAGAACACACATATCATAGATAGAATCACACAAAACATCCAAACACAGTCAAAGACTTACTAGCAAGACAAGCAACATCACACCACATAACAAACACATGTTTAGCTCAATTTACTTTATTTCTTCAGTTAGAGCTTGTTTTATTAGTTACTCTCCTCAACGCTGTTGTAACTAATTTAATCTTATCGATTCACCGCTTAAATATTATTATATAATATTATGTTTCTCCGCTTTACATTAATAATTACTCATCGCTCACCGCTATAATTATTAAAGTATTACCTCTTAGTTAGGGTCTATTTATTCACCGCAAAACCCATAAAGCAATACCCCATTCACTACTAACGTGACCAGCACGACCCAATGCACTAAGTGAGGCGCAACTCTCACATGTAATCATTGCTCCTGATGTGCTAGATTCGATACTCCGACTATGCACATGTTTATACATGTGTTGTCGTTTAGGATTGGTTAGAGAGGTGCCAATACCAACAGATACACATCCCAAATCCCACGTGATGTTTGCGTTGGTCCCACCGCTTGACCAACATCACTCGAGTCCCGGTATACCAAGGTGTACCAAGACCATGTCCCGAGTGGTTGTCTAGAAAAACCAGTCGGCATCAAAGTTGGCTTAAGCTCTTTTTTCTATAGGTATCTTTCAACCCACTAGGACATCATAATATCCAGACAGGGTATATACCTATGTATAGGTTTCTACCCTTCACCACGCTAGTGTGTTCCCATTTTTAATTTAATAATGATTAAGTAAATAAGGAGTTACACTTTTACCCTTTCAAGTAATCATGTAATTATTATGAATATTCTTTTATTAACATATTACCTCTTTAAGGGTTATTTTCATGCAAACATGTAATTTCATAAAGCTATTACATTTTACATCACACACTACTTCCATGCACAACACATCAATGAATTTGATACAACATTAGGATGCTTGTCCTAAAACATTTTAAACAAATATTTCCAAACAAGAATTAACATGCTCGCATCACATAATGTTCATACACTTCACTCAATCTAGCATGACTCTAACTCAAATCTCACACCAAACAAGGAAGAGTCTAGCATGCAACACCCTGGATATCATTACACATAAAACTTTTGAACAATAATTGCATAACAATCAATCATCAAAAAGGGCACATGCATCCTAGATAACTAGGTTCATCCCAATCCATCTAAGATATGAGATACTCCTAACAATGTTTTTAAAACCACAAAGTTGACTCACCTTTGCCAAATATGTGACCAACTCACACTTCATATATTGAATTGGTTGAAATATCACCCTTGCCCCTATTAAATTTCAAATAACAATGTTATTGGAGATCTATAATGCCAAAGATGACCAATTTATAACCCAAGCACATAAATCAACTAACAATTAAAATTCTCAGTTTGGACCCAAAACAACCACCTGTTTAGAGTTGATATAGTACACTTGAAACCTGTATAACTTCCCTTTTTATTTCATATTCTAGAAGTTTAGACTTTTATCTTTTCAGAATGTATTTTTAAACGTCCAAACTATTTTTCTAGAATTTTATATGATATTTACAAAACTGGCTATCAATGCAGTTAAATTCAGACCAGCTGGTGAAAAAGGAGATTTTCACCTAAGTTTGAAGCAACAACAGGTTCTGGAAACATTCATGGATAAACTAGACTCAAAATGGAAAATTTTAGAGTTTACATATCATTATTTCGATTCCTAGGGATTTTTCTATAAATTTTCCAATACAGGGTCATCTTGGTAATTTTTGTTGAAATTTCTAGCTTTGGGTTTCAAAGGCTTTGTGACCACTTAACACATTAAGCCACCACTAAAAACACCCATATGGTAAAAATTAGCCTCTTAACAAAAGTAACATGTCAAACAAGAAAAATATCAATCCCACTCACAACCCACTTATCAAGGTACATAACATTAGATGGAAAGCAAAGTAAGTTGCACAAATAGGAACTTGGATTTCTTCCACCACTAATTCTCATAGAAGGACTTTGAAAGATTGTTTTGAGGCTTATTGGGCGACTCAAAACATGATTTAATCACAAAAAAATATATATTTTATTCATGGTGGTAGTTAACTTAAGTTTTAGAAATCAACAACAAAGATTGAGACTCTAAAACTTTGATCAAAATATGAATTTGAACAATAAACTTATTGAAGGTGTTCATAAGCAATTTTGACAGCAATTAAGCCATCATAAATACCCAATACAAATGGAATTGAACCATATGAATTTTCATTGGTTGTAAGGAGGAAGATTATATTATCAATAACACCCAAAAGAAAGGCCTTGATGATGCTATTAACCAATTCTCATCAATTGATGAATGAATTTCAAAAGAAAAGAATCAAAGACTTTCCAAGAATGATTCCTAAACCCCGAATTGCTCCAAAATTTCAGCTTCCTACGTCCTTGTAGAATCAATCAAGTTGAAGCCTCCTTCCCCTTCCTCCCTCTCAGTTCGATGCTACTTCCTCACCCACGATAGTCGACCTTTTTTTTCCTTTGCTGTTGCGTTGCACGTTCATACACACAAGGGTGGGCCGATCGATTCTCCTACATGAATAAAAGGTACGTAAAAAAACGGTCGAACCCTTAAGCTCTCGTCGACTCCTCTTCTGGGGGGGGGGGGGGGGTTGGGTTTGTATCCGAATTTTGCCATATAGCCCCTTAATTCTCCATATTGAATCCCTTTTACCCTAACCCTAGTTATCTTGACAAATTAGATTTCTATAAATGACACCTTAACCCCTCAACTCATAAAAAACCATTTAAGTGAATGATTTAATTAATTTTTGTTTTGACTATTTATAACACTCGCTTATATTAAGCAGGTGTACATAATTTAATTTATTTAATTTTAATACTCTTAAAATTGAATAAATTCACAAAATAGATATTTGTGTTATCAAATCTAACATCATTAATGGAACGAATTTTGGGTCGTTACAATTCTCCCCTCCTTAAAATGATTCCGCCATCGATATCAAATAACGACATAGACAACTTAGCGTAACGAAACTTCATGATTTCTTCAACCATCCAGGTCACTTTTGACTTGTACACGTCCTCCAGTTAGACTTCAGTGAGCTTGAATCATTTCATACATTTCTACTTGATCTTTCTCTCACCAAGATATTCACCGACTCTCCTTACTCGTGCATTAACTCATCGACTTGTAAACTTTCTAGCAACAAGAGACTCACCACTTAGCTTTTCTTGACGTCTTATTATCATTGCTTGACCACCTTAACAAGAAGGTACCCACTGACTTCCTTGAACCCTCCACCGAATGAGCCAAAGGAACCTAACACTTTCTATTTACAAAGCACAAAGGAAGGAAATGAACCCTATAGTTCTCTCCTCAATAAACAAGCATACACTTAAATGAAATGCGAAACTGGCTCATGCTTCTAGCATAGAGAATCTTAGTATGACTGGAAGACAGTCAAAACCTATCCATGACAACATCGCATTGATGGGTTTTAGCCATAAGAACTTTCCTATGTGCGCATGCAAAACCCTAATGCTTGGATCTAGGCTTTCTAATAAACATGCTTTGGAATCCAAGACTTCTAATGGCTAATTAGGTTAAATAACAATATTGAAACAGATCTAGAATCATACCTTTGAGTTCCTTGTTGATCTTGTTTGTCTTGGAGCTTCTAGAGTCACAAATGTCACTCCTCTAATGGCTTACAAACACCAATAGCAAGCAAGATGATTTAGGAGAGAGGAGAGGGGAGGAATTCGGCCAGAGGTTCCTTGCTTAAGGTTGTGTGTCGAATTCCCTCACCCCTAGGGTCTATTTATACTTGTGGACTCCTTAAGGGTTTCAACCTAAACCCTAATTGGATAATCTTCTCTTAAGGCTATCCAAATCCATTCCATAGATAACCCTATGGACGATTTGAGCTATCCTAAAGCTCTTAGAATCCGTCCAAGGTATATCCAAATGGATTTACAGTCTAAAGTCTAACTATCAAACAATTGACAGTTTATACCCTCTTATTTAATTAATCTCTTTAAGCCACCAAATTAATACCAATTAATTTATGACTTATATTAATCAAATAGCCATATATTATTCCTTATAATATTTACTCTCTCATAACAAATCATCCTTCAAGTTGCTATGGTGAAGGCAACCCAAAAGGACCATGCACAACCGAATATAGTTACAGCCTTAGACACTATTCCAACAGTCTCCCACTTGGATAAGTCTAGTAACTATACAAGTACAATTCGGTTTGCAATCGTAGCTCTCAAAGACGCTGTCAACTCTGATCTAATCAATCTTGTCCTTTAGATAAGGGATCGTACAGTCCTCTGTTAGATATCATGCTGACAATCCTATGGAATGGTTAGTCTAGCATTTAGATTTCTCGATCTCCGATTTATTTGACATAGAACTTAATCGAACACATCAATTCAGTTCTGACCGGGCCCGGCACATAAGTCAAATCAAATCATCGATTGGCCAAGATATCTCTTCTATCCTCTTAGGATAAAATTTACAGATAAACTTCGACTTATATGCATTTACTTATTCATTAACCAAATATACACAACAATGCGTTTTATAACATCAAGTTACTGATGCGTTTTCGCATTATCAATGCATAATCAATTAACAAATAATAAACCATATATCTAGGTTTTAAGACTATATGATATTATCGTCTTGCGATCACCTTTTATATCGTATTCCATAAGGTGATTCCAGCAAGCGCGGGTTTATTCCAATGCTTAAAACCAGTTCATAAGCACTCATGAACGTTGTAGCAACCCTTGCTATGTCTAACACCATTTAGACATTCTACACACCAATTCATGACAATCTTCATTCATATCTACTTCCAACATATGAACGATGGTGGACCATTTGAATAATTCGATTATTCCTAATAAATTCAATTATTCTGGAAGTCAAAACATGCAAAGTGAAACAATAGTTAAACAATTAACATGTGACAGTAACTTTACTCATAAATAAAACTCCTTTATTTAATCATCAAATGTTAATTACATTTATCTATTATACGTTTCTAATACTATCTAATCTATGCTAATATCATCCTTCAGTCCAATACTCCTAGCATGCTGCAAGTGCTTAACCCTACTCAGTCTCTTCGTAAGCGGATCTGCTGGGTTATCTTCTGATGATACCTACTTCACTACGAGTTGTCCTTCTTCTACACGATGTCTAATGAAGTGATATTTTCTGTCGATATGTCGAGATCTACCATGATCCCTCGGTTCCTTGGTCAAGGCAACCGCACCTTCGTTATCACAGAAAATCTCCATGGGCTCCTTTATGGCCGGCACAACTCCAAGATCACCGATGAAGTTCTTTAGCCATATTGCCTCCTTCGACGCTTCGCTCGCTGCGATGTATTCTGATTCGCACGTTAAATCAGCTACGGTTTCCTGCTTGGAACTTTTCCATGTCACTATTCCTCCATTTAGGGTAAAGACCCAGCCCGACTGCGAACGGTAGTTGTCCCTGTCGGTCTGAAAGCTGGCGTCACTATACCCTCGCACCTTCAAGTCATCACTCCCTCCAAGGACTAAGAACCATTCTTTCGTCCTCCGAAGGTACTTAAGGATGTTCTTCACCACAATCCAATGTGCTTTGCCAGGATTCCCTTGATATCTGCTAACCATGCTGAAAGCGAAGGCTACATCAGGGCGAGTACAAGTCATAGCGTACATGATTGAGCCAACTGCGGAAGCGTATGGTACTCGGCTCATTTCTGCTATCTCAGCTTCGGTACTCGGACTTTGAGTCTTACTCAACTTGGCATTTCCTTGTATCGGTAGTTCTCCCTTCTTTGAGTTTTCCATACTAAAACGTTTTAGTACCTTCTCTAAGTAAGTATTCTGACTAAGTCCAATTAGTCTCTTACTTCTTTCTCTTACTATCCTTATTCCCAAAATGTAAGAAGCCTCTCCGAGGTCCTTCATAGCGAAACACTTCCCGAGCCAGGACTTGACCTCCTGCAGAGTCGGGATGTCGTTCCCTATGAGTAATATGTCATCGACATATAGAACGAGAAAGCTTACTATACACCCACTGGCTTTGACATATACACAAGATTCGTCTTCACTTCGTACAAATCCAAACTCTTTGACTTTCTCATCGAAGCAAAGATTCCATCTGCGAGACGCTTGCTTAAGTCCATAAATGGACTTCTCAAGCTTACACACTCTATTCGAATGCTTCGGATCCACAAACCCTTCTGGCTGAGCCATGTAAACATCCTCAGCCAACTTTCCGTTAAGGAAAGCGGTCTTGACATCCATTTGCCAAATCTCATAATCATGAAATGCGGCAGTTGCTAGCATCACTCTAATAGATTTAATCTTCGCAACTGGTGAGAAGGTCTCATCATAGTCAACTCCGGGAGTTTGAGTAAAGCCCTTCGCAACCAATCGCGCTTTATATGTGTGTACGTTCCCATCCACGTCGGTCTTCTTCTTGAAGATCCACTTGCACCCTACGGTCTTACGTTCGGGCACATAATCAACCAAATTCCAAACTTGGTTATCGTACATGGATTGGATCTCGCTATCCATCGCCTCTTTCCATTTCGCAGACTCTGGGCCTACCATGGCTTCCTTATAGCTATTAGGTTCATCAAGATTTACTAGTGTACCATCACTAATATACGTGTCCCCTTCGGTAGTAATATGAAAACCATAAAACTGGGGTTGAACTCTAACTCTATCGGAACGTCTAAGAGGTAAGGATTCGTCAATCGGTTCAACCGGAGTTTCCTCCTCGGGTTGAATGCCAGTGGTAGAGGTTCCTTCATCTATCGATTCTTGAATCTCTTCAAGTTCGATTTGCCTCCCACTGTCTCCTTGGCTTATGAGTTCTCGCTCTCGGAAAACTCCTCTCCTCGCAACAAAGACAACATTGTCCTTCGGTCTATAGAAGAGATATCCAAAGGATGTTTACGGGTAGCCGATGAAAATACATCGCTCACTTCGAGGTTCAAGCTTGTCGTGAGTATCTCGTCTTACGAAAGCCTCGCAACCCCAAACCTTGATATGTGCCAACGAGGGAGCTTTCCCCGTCCACATCTCGTGAGGTGTTTTAGCAACCTTCTTAGTAGGGACTCGGTTAAGGATATGGGCGGCAGTCTCTAAGGCATACCCCCAAAAGAAGATAGGTAGTGAAGCACGACTCATCATAGAGCGAACCATATCCAATAAGGTTCGATTACGCCTTTCTGCCACACCATTCAACTGCGGTGTGAAACTATTCCACACTCCTTGAGATAATCGTGGAATTCAAGACTTAGGTACTCTCCTCCTCGATCGGATCGAAGTATCTTGATTTTCCTGCCCAATTGATACTCCACTTTATTCTTGAACTCTTTGAACTTTTCAAAAGTGTCCGACTTTTGCTTGATTAAGTAGACATACCCATATCTACTATAGTCATCGGTAAAAGTCACATAGAAGCGGTTTCCATACTTTGTGGTTGATCTAAAAGGTCCACATACATCGGTATGTATTAGGTCCAATAGTCCCTCACCCCTTTCACAAGTACTCGTGAAGGGTGACTTAGTCATCTTTCCAAGTAAACAAGACTCGCATGTGTCATCTTCCCTAAGGTCGAATGACTCCAACACTCCATCCTTTTGGAGTTGGGCTATGCGTTTCTTATTGACATGTCCAAGACGACAATGCCACAAGGATGCTTTATCCATACTAGTGGAAGAATCAATATTCAAAACATCATTGCCTAAGTTATCAACAATCATAACAGTTTCATATATTCCATTACATGGTATAGCTTCAAAGTAAAAGACACCATTTAGATAAGCCAAAATAGAACCATTCTCATTATTAAAAGAAAATCTAAATCCTTGTCTATATAAACCATGAAATGAAATGATGTTTCTAGCCATTTCTGGCGAATAGCAACAATTGTTCAAATCTAAAACTAAACTATTTCTAAGCACTAAATAATACACTCCAATCTTGGTCACAGGCGACGATCTTCTGTTCCCCATGATTAGATTGATCCTTCCTTGCTCCACATCCCTACTTCTTCTTAGTCCCTGCACATTAGAACAAATGTGATAACCACAACCGGTGTCAAGAACCCAAGAAATAGCATGATTAGAATCGTTAGATTTGATTGCATATATACCTGCGAAAGATGGCTTGATCTTTCCTTCCTTGATGGCTTGCAGGTAATCCGGGCAGCTTCTCTTCCAATGTCCTATCTTGTGGCAGTGGTGACACTCTGCCTCCTTTGGGTTAGAGCAGGGCTTAGAGGGATGAACTTTGGTCCCACTTGAAGAAGAACCATCTCGGGCTTTCACCTTTCGATAGTTATTTGAAGAAGCTTTCCTCTTCTTTCCCTTCCCTTGACCAATAGCCAAGACAGGAGCAGCGGATGGATTGGGAGTTGGTGCAACAGACTTGTCCTTGAAGTTGCTCTCAGTAACCCTCAAGAGACCTTGGAGTTTACTTAGAGTGACCTCCTCTTTGTTCATGTGGTAGGTCATCCTAAATTGGTTGTACATTGGAGGCAAAGAGTGAAGCACCATGTCGATCGCCAAGTCTTCGCCGAAGTCAACATTTAACTTGCGAAGGCGGTCGACATACCTTTGCATCTTTTGCAGGTGCACGGTAAGAGATTCCCCATGACCCATCTTAGCGGAAATCATGTTAGTGAAAATCTCGTAACGCTCTTGTCTCGCGTTTTGGTGGTACCTCTCCAATAAGTCTTGATGCATCTCGTATGGATACATGTCCTCGTAGGACTTTTGGAATTCGGAGTTCATGGTGGCGATCATGATGCAATGTACCTTCGTTGCATCTCGCTTATGAGTTTCAAAGGCAGTGATTTCTTCGGGAGTAGCAACTTCGGGGTTGATTTTCTCGAGCTTCTCATCGAGGACATACTCTTTATCCTCATAGCGAGCAATGGTGCGAATGTATCTTATCCATTCGCTAAAGTTCGTTCCATCGAAGGTGACCTTTTGGCAAAGGCTCATCAACGTGAAAGAACTAGCAGCAGCGTTGTTTGCGTTTGACATCTATAGAAAGGACAAAGATAGATTAGAATAAGAATCCCTAATTATCACCCAATAAGAAAAATTAGGGCTAGGATCCAACAATAACATTTACATACTAGAAAAGGGATGCCGTAATCTAACATGCAAATAAATTGAAGGTAAGTGAATGACGATTCACTAATTCTCCATCACAAAACTTAAACTATTAGTCCTAAGTGTCTTTGAGAATTCCTAGGTTCGGATGAGATTCATTGAACTATTCAATGGCATGTTTAAATCTCGATATGCCCCTCTTGTTTGTGACTGGGATGCTGAGGATCACAAAGCGGGTGTGAATTACCATGCAAATTCACATGGTGCCTTCATTGTAACGATCACCTATTCGATGTGCCGGTAAACCACACACGCTCCATCGAACTATGATAAACAATGAATCACCCTTTGCCACCTTCTCTTAGAACCAATTAGTGTGCCGGTAAACCACACACGCTCCACTAACATCTTAGCAAGGTGCAAAGTGTAATTTCATGGGATTGCATCAATTCACTTTTCCTAAAGTAACTAAGATTGGGAAATTTAAAAAAAAAAATGTTTAGTTACTTCGTATTTCTTATTATACTTTTAATGAGAGGATGAGGTTGCCCTATCCTACCCATTCGGCTAACGACCCTCCACCAATCAAGCAAGCGGTGGGTGTGAGTGTACACCCATTAAGCGTCATTTTATAGGCCACAACCTTATACCCACCTTATAGATCGACTTCGTGAATGAGGCCTACTAACGGTAAGACTAGCATTTAGTTATACATATATATATTATTCTAGTAATATCATATTAGTATAGGGTTGCATTTTAAACTTTTCAAAATCTAAGGTTTGAAATTTAAGTTGTCTAAATTAAAACTTTTAATCACAAATATAAATTTCAAAACTATAGGGTAGGTTTTAAACATTTAAAACACGGAGGATCAAATAACAAATAATTCCAATTAACAATTAATATTCTAATTATCTTTATTTGATTTATCTTTGATTTCTTTGAAGATAATTACCAAAATAATTAATCATTATCATATAAGGAAATTAAATATTTTATTAGATGATAAATATCTTTAATTAGATCAAGATAATAGTCATATTTATCAAAAAATCGGATTTAGATTGATACAATATGACTAAGGTAAGTTTCCATAAGATAATTATGAAAAAATCTCGAATCTGGCCATTCCTGACGCCTGGACTCGCCGAGTGCACAAGGGGGCTCGCCGAGTCAGGCCTACTCGACGAGTCCACCTTGGAACTCGCCGAGTCAGTGACTCAAAACCCAAAAAATCGAATTTTGTAGGTTTGTTTCAGTTAATCAAGCAACAATTTAAAGAAAACCAAGCTAGGCTCTGATACCACTGATGGGTTTTAGCCATAAGAACTTTCCTATGTGCGCATGCAAAACCCTAATGCTTGGATCTAGGCTTTCTAATAAACATGCTTTGGAATCCAAGACTTCTAATGGCTAATTAGGTTAAATAACAATATTGAAACAGATCTAGAATCATACCTTTGAGTTCCTTGTTGATCTTGTTTGTCTTGGAGCTTCTAGAGTCACAAATGTCACTCCTCTAATGGCTTACAAACACCAATAGCAAGCAAGATGATTTAGGAGAGAGGAGAGGGGAGGAATTCGGCCAGAGGTTCCTTGCTTAAGGTTGTGTGTCGAATTCCCTCACCCCTAGGGTCTATTTATACTTGTGGACTCCTTAAGGGTTTCAACCTAAACCCTAATTGGATAATCTTCTCTTAAGGCTATCCAAATCCATTCCATAGATAACCCTATGGACGATTTGAGCTATCCTAAAGCTCTTAGAATCCATCCAAGGTATATCCAAATGGATTTACAGTCTAAAGTCTAACTATCAAACAATTGACAGTTTATACCCTCTTATTTAATTAATCTCTTTAAGCCACCAAATTAATACCAATTAATTTATGACTTATATTAATCAAATAGCCATATATTATTCCTTATAATATTTACTCTCTCATAACAAATCATCCTTCAAGTTGCTATGGTGAAGGCAACCCAAAAGGACCATGCACAACCGAATATAGTTACAGCCTTAGACACTATTCCAACACGCATGACCTGATCCCGATTGGAATCCAAGTTAAAAGGGAAAATTTTGTCCAAACATCATATTAGAACACCCCTTGTACATTTCCTAAAAATGAAAACAAGATTCCTTACCGCTATTACCATGTCTAAGACACAAAAATTCAAAAATACTCTATGCTAACATACAACAAACATGTAATTCAGCAAATATGAATGGTCTACCCACACTAACATCAACACAATTATAAATAGCAACAAAACACTTAGATGAAAGGTTCTGAGAATACCTCATTATTGCGTCTGATCTCCTCAACAGTCATCTGAAATGCTCGCTCCTGCACTTTTGGTGCATCATTCTTCTTACCACTGTCACCAGCCTGAACCTTCGGATTTGGACACTGACCACTCATATGACCCATCTGCCTACAATTATAGCAGAGCGGCTTGTTCTTGCACTTATATTGCTTGTGGCCTAACTTTCCACATTGCCTGCATCTCATGGTGTCGCTACTGCATGACCCCTTATGTGAGGAGCGACACTTCGTATAGTAATCTGCCTTGTCACCCCTCATATCCTGGTAACCATTATTTTTCTTCCTCGAGGATTCAGATGAACCCTCCCATTTCCTCTTCTCCCCAACCTTGATCGCAGTCCACCCGGGTGTGGCCAAATCAACCTCGATTCTAATAGCGTCGTCCATGGCAGCCACCAAAGTGTTGTACTGCCTCATAATAGTTCGATACTCTGGTAGTAACCCCTCGGCATAATGTTCAACCTATTTTACATTGGTGGGGCGGTAACTTTTACCAAACTATAGTTTCTCAGAGAACACTGAATTGTATTTCATTATCGACATTGTGTCTTTCTCCAATACAAGGAACTCTCGCTTGGCTTTCCTTATCTGCCCCGGAGGACAGAAACATTCCTGAAGATTTTTGCTGAAAGCCTCCTAGGTCATGGTCTGAAGTGTAGCCTCAGGTACAACAGATTCCAATGCCTCCCACCACTATACTGCATCACCTTCAAATTTCAGTGATGCATAAGTGACTTTATGGAGTTCCGTGAAGTCGCCTGAACGAAAAATATGCCTCATCTTGCTTAAACATTGCACGCATGATGTTGGGTCTTCTCCTCCTATGAAGACAGGGGGTCTGCAGGAATTGAATTCTTTGTAGGAACTAACCCTCCCTTCAACATGTTCTCTAGTGGGCTCCCTGCTCCGTCACTGAGTGATTGAGCGACTCTCAGCTATCACCTCTCGTAGCTCGTTATTCTTATCTTCTTCGTCTTCGAGTGGTAAAAGCCTCGCATGTTGCATATGCTCCATGTCTCGATCGCGTCTCTACAACTCCGTATCTCGTGCCTCAAGCTACTGTTGAAGGTCAACAATGATAGCAGCACTCGCAATGTTGTGATCACTGTGGTTTGGTTGAGCCTGTGGTTGAAGACCAACCGGTGGGCTCTGAAAAACAAACGGTAGCGTCTCGGGTGTACGGTTGTCCTGTCCCACACTAGCTCCTCCTACATTGACATTCCCTTCGACGTGCAACATGTTCCTAAATAATAAAGAACTGTAAGTACACAAAACAATAACATGAAGAGAAAATTCAGGAAGTTACCTATAACTCTCAACACACACCCTCCCACTTTAGAATCCTAGGTCACCTAATTGAGCGAGTCTACACTGTGAGTCTGAATAGCGGCCTCTGTATTCAGTTCACTCACAACATGGCTCTGATACCAACTTGTAACATCGTGATTTTTCACCCAAATTTTTTTATTTTTAAAAACATTTATTTATCAAAATATGTTGCAGAAGATTTATTAGGTTTATTTCAAAACATCACCAAAGTTATTTTCATGTCAAAACACACCCATCAAAATTTAAAGTTCACAAAAACATAATGATGAAACTCAACATGTCCAAATGGTATCATAACTAAAGATACTAACTAAGAATACCCAAAAGCTCCCATCCTCACCAAAGCATCATGTCAACAGACAAGGAAAGCCAACAAGCAGAGAACAAGTGTTAGCATAAGCTAAGTGAGTCAATATAGTACAATGTCAAGACAACACACATATCATAGACAGAATCACACAAAACATCCACACACAGTCAAAGACACAATAGCAAGACATGCAACATCACACCACATAACAAACATAGGTTTAGCTCAATTTACTTTGTTTCTTCAATTAGAGCTTGTTCTATTAGTTACTCTCCTCAACACCGCTGTAACTAATTTAATCTTATCGATTCACCGCTTAAATATTATTATATAATATTAAGTTTCTCCGCTTTACATTAATAATTACTCGCTGCTCACCGCTATAATTATTAAAGTATTACCTCTTAGTTAAGGTCTATTTATTCACCGGAAAACCCACAAAGCAAGACCCCGTTCGCTACTGACGTGACCGGCACGACCCAATGCACTAAGTGAGGCACGAATCTCACCCGTAATCATTGATCCTGGTGCGCTGTGTTCGCTACTCCGACTGTGCACATATGTATACATGCGTTGTTGTTCAGGATTGGTATGAGCGGAGCCAATACCAACAAATACACCTCCCAAATCACACGTGATGTTTGCGCTGGTCCCACCACTTGACCAACATCACTCCAGTCCCGGTATACCACAGTGTACTAAGACCATGTCCCGAGTGGTTGTCTAGAAAAACCAATCAACGTCAAACTTTGCTTAAGCTCTTTTTCCTATAGGTATCTTTCAACCCACTAGGCCATCATAATATACCGACTAGGTATATACCTATGTCTAGGTTTCTACCCTTCACCCCGCTAGTGTGTTCGCCTTTTTAATTTAATAATGATTAATTAAATAAGGAGTTACACTTTTACCCTTTCAACTAATCATGTAATTATTATGAATATTCTTTTATTAACATATTACCTCTTTAAGGGTTATTTTCATGCAAACATGTAATTTCATGAAGTTATTACATTTTACATCACACACTACTTCCATGTATAACACATCAATGAAGTTGATACAACACTAGCATGCTTGTCCTAAAAAATTTTAAACAAATATTTCTAAACAAGAATTAACATGCTCACATCACATAATGTTCATACATTTCCCTCAATCTAGCATGACCGTAACTCACAATTCACACCAAACAAGGAAGAGTCTAATATGCATTACCCATGATATCATTACACATAAAACTTTTGAACAATAATGGAATAACAATCAATCATCAAAAAGGGCACATGCATCCTAGATAACTAGTTTCATCCCAATCCAGCTAAGATATGAGATACTCCTAACATTGTACTTTTAAAACCACAAAGTTGACTCACCTTTGCCAAAGATATGACCAACTCACACTTCAAATATTGTATTGGTTGAAATATCACCCTTTCCCCTATTAAATTTCAAATAACAAGGTTATTGGGGTTTTATAATGCCAAAGATGACCAATTTATAATCCAAACACGTAAATCAACTAACAATTAAGCTGCACAAATAGGAACTTGGATTGCTTCCACCACCAATACTCATAGAAGGACTTTGAAAGATTGTTTTGAGGATTATTGGGTGACTCAAAACATGATTTAATCACAGAAAAATATATATTTGATTCATGGTGGAAGTTAACTTAAGTTTTAGAAATCAACAACAAAGATTGAGACTCCAAAACTTTGCTCAAAATCTGATTTTGAACAATAAACTTATTGAAGGTGTTCATAAGCAATTTTGATAGCAATTAAGCCATCATAAATGCCCAATAAAAATGAAATTGAACCATATGAACTTTCATTGGTTGTGAAGAGGGAGATGATATGATCAATAACACCAAAAAGAAAGGAATTATGATGCTATTAATCAATTCTCATCAGTTGATGAATGAATTTCAAAAGAAAAGAATGAAAGACTAACCAAGAATGATTCCTAAACCCCGAATTGCTCCAAAATCGCAGCTTCCCACGCCCTTCTAGAATCAATCAAGTTGAAGCTTCCTTCCCCTTCCCCCCCTTCGGTTCGATGCTACCTCCTCACCCACGATGGTCGACTTTTTTTTTTTTCATTTGCTGTTGCGTCGCACGTTCATACACACAAGGGTGGGCCGATCGATTCTCCCCCGTGAATAAAAGGTACGTAAAAAAAAGGGTCGAACCCTTAAGCTCTCTTTGATTCCTCTTCATTGGGGGGGGGGGGGGGTATATCCGAATTATGCCATCTAGCCCCTTAATTCACCATATTGAGTGCCTTTTACCCTAACCCTAGTTATCTTGACAAATTAGATTTCTATAAATGACACCTTAACCCCTCAACTCATAAAAAACCATTTAAGTGAATGATTTAATTAATTTTTTTTTTGATTATTTATAACACTCGCTTATATTAAGCAGGTGTACATAATTTAATTTTAATAATCTTAAAAATCGAATAAATTCACAAAATAGATATTTGTGTTACGAAATCTATCATTAACGGAACGAATTATGGGTCATTACAATTGTCGTTTGGAAACATAACCCTAGAATCGTTCTCTTTCTTTAAACTCTACAAAATTAAATGAAGGGCATATTTGGCAATACAAATATATTTTAGTGGATTGATTAATATCTACTGTGGAAAAATCACTTCCTTTTCTATATAATAATGATAAGCATAACACTACAAGATATGTGTGGAATAATGAGAGCGGGCAAAAAAGATTGATGTTTTCAATGTATTTAATTTAAATAAGTTAACTCGTCTAACTCATTTAATTAAACCGGTTGGGTGGGTTTGTCAATTAATTTTTTTTCAAACCACCAACTCATTTAAATTAGCATATATTTAATCGGGAACCCTAAACCCCATCACCATCCCAGAATCCTCATTGGGGTATATAAATGGATCCTCATCCTCACCCCCAACGGGGACTAGGGATCCTCAACAGAAATTTGAGAATTTATTTTTTATTTTAATATAAAAACTTTTATGTAAAGAAAAATTCTAATTTAAAATTTACCAAAACAAAATTACATAGCTTGCATTTAAGTTATAAACATTTTTTCTAACTAGATTTAAATACATACGTGGAAAAAAAATATCAAAATGACATTTGAGGAAAAAATTGATACATTTATAAGAGAAAAAAATTATACGCCATGTTAAATTAGATAAAAGAAGAATGAAAAATATAATTTCAACCAAGTAATTACTAATTAGTTAGGTTACTTTGACCAAATTTTAGGTATTTTAAATTTTATTATATATATATATATATATATATATATATATATATATATATATATATATATATATATATATATATATATATATATATATACAAAGGTCGGGTCCAGGGTCAGGGACTATATGCATCCTCATCCTCATGTCAGACAGGTCGAATTCTGAATTGATCTAATCTCACGTGCAGCACGAGTGGCACATTCTCCTTATCATCTGGCTCCATTGGAAATGCAAGAAGTTTTCAGCCAACTCCAAGAACTTCTTTACAAAGGCTTTATCTGGCGAAGCTTCTCTCCATAGGGAGCTTCGATATTGTTTTTCAAAAAGAAGGATGGATCGTTCAGGATGTGCATCGATTATCGAGAGTTGAACAAACTCACTATCGAAAACTACTATCGACTCCCAAGGATCGATGACCTATTCGACTAGCTACAAGAACCTTGCTACTACTCAAAGATCGATCTAAGATCTGGATCTCGTTAACTTAGAGTTCAAGAAGCAGACATTTCAAAGACGACATTCAGGACTCGATATGGTCACTACAAGTTTATGATTATGCCATTCAAATTGACGAATGAAGCCAAATGAAGTACGCCAATTCCTAGGGCTTGCAGGCTATTATCGGAGATTTGTCAAGAATTCCTCAACAATAGCAAGCCTCTCACCACTCTAACCAAGAAAGACAAAATTTATTATTGGGGAGATAGACAAGAGTCTTCCTTCTAGAAATTGAAACAATTGTTGTGATGTGCACCAATTTAATCTCCTCTAGAGGGAACATAGGGCTTTGTAGTATTCTACGATGCCTCATACCAAGGGTTAGGATGTGTACGGATGAAAACTAATAAAGTTATTGCAGACATGTCCATACAACTTAATCCAAATGATACCAACTACACTAACCATGAGCTAGAGTTGGGAGTTGTAGTGTTCGCCTTAATGGTTTAGGGGAATTACCTATACTGGACGACGTGTGTCATGTTGACCGACCATAAAATCCTTCGATACATCTTCGACTAAAAGGAGCTTATCATGAGGCAACGAAGGTGGGTCAAATTGTTAAATTATTACAAATGTGAAATTCATTATCATCCTAGTAAAGCAAGTGTCGTAGCAAACACTTTAAGCCAAAAAACAAGGAAAGCCACTTTGTGTAAAGGCTCTAAACCTAACCATCCACTCCAATCTCATCACCTAAATTCGAGATGATCAACTAGAAGCACTTAAACCTAAGAATGTCATTGAGGAGAACCTATGAGGTATGGACTAACATTTCGACCGTAAGGAAGACGAAACACGATATTTCATTAACCGAATTTGGACCCCAAAGTTTGGTGAATTCAGGATTCTAATCTTAAGTGAAGCTCATAATTTGAGATATTCACTACATCCTAGATCAAATAAGATGTATCTTGGCCTAAAAACTATTTATTGGTAGACCAATATGAAGGCAGAGATTGCCACCTATGTCGTTAAATACTTGACTTGCTCCTGGATCAAAGCAGAGTACCAGAAGCCGCCTGGTCTATTATGACAACCGTCAATCCTATAATGCAAGTGGTAACAAATAACTACGGAGTTCATAACATATTTTCCAAAAACATTAAGCGGTTATGACACCATCTAAGTAGTGGTTGACCGTTTGACCAAGTTTGCCCACTTCCTAACCGTCAAAGAAATGAACAACATGTACAAACTCACCAGAACCTACCTGAAGGAAATAAATAGAATACAAGGTCTGCTAATATCTATTATCTTAGACAGGTATAGCAGCTTCACTTCCAGATTTTGGCAATCATTACAAGGGTTCCTAGGAACCAAACTCGATATGAGTACAGCCTACCATCCTCAAACAGATGGCCAAAGCGAAAGAACGATGCAAACTTTAGAAGACATGCTTCGCGCTTGTGTGATAGACTTCGGTAATGTATGGGATTCTCACTTGCCGTTAGTTGAGTTATCAAACAATAATAGTTATCACACTTGTATAAAGGTTCTTTCATTCAAGTCCTTGTATGGACGTAGATGTTGTTCTACGATATGATGTGTAGAAGTTGGAGAAACTCAACTGGCTATAAAGCGTGCTGGAGATACTATAATCACTGGTCCCGAGATCATTCATGAAACAACGGTGAAGTTCGTTCAGATAAAGGAACGATTAAAATGCCGTGTAGTCATTAGAAAATCTATGTTCTCATAAGATGAAAACTCTTAGAATTCAACGTAAAACATTGTGTCCTACTAAAGGTTACACCATGGAAAAGTGTCATTAGATTTGGAAAACGAGGTAAACTAAACCCCCGTTACATCAGACCTTTTGAAATCCTAGAAAGGGTTGGCCTCTTGGCTTAGAAACTCAAGTTTCCTCAAGAACTCAGTAAAGTTCACAATACTTTGTACGTGTTTAATCTTAAGAAGTATCTCTCTAGTGAGAACCTCATCATTCCTCTCGATGAATCCAAATCAAAACTAAACTTCACATCGTGGAGGAACTGGCGGAGATCATGGATTCAGAAATCAAAAACCTCAAGCAAAGCCGCATACCTATAGTAAGATTCCGATTGAACTCTGGTAGAGGGCTTAAGTTTACTTGAGAACGTGAAGACCAGATGAAACGAAAGTACCCACAACTATTCAGCGGTGCTCCCTCCACTAGTGGAACGAAACGATAGTGGAATGAAATAATAGTAGAACAAAGTATTCTAGAACTTAATAATTTCAGGACGAAATTCCCTTAACGAGGAGGTAATGTGACATCCTGAAATTTAGGTCAAAGACTGTGAACGATCAAGTTTACAATAAATCTCTTGGAAATTTAACTCATTGAGTTTTAGTGCATCCTCTATAAAATAAATGAGTTCATTACAACTATTATAAGATACCAGATGTTATCTTACCTCCAAATGTGTATACTAGCAAACAAATCAAACATCTCAAACTGCAACCCTAGTAATGCGTTTGAAAAACTGAAATTACATATTTACCATTTGTGAGCAAAGAAAACATTCTAGTCTCGTAGTACGTGTTACCTTGTTTCCAAAGATATAAATAATGTTCAAAATGGAGTTTGTATGCAAAAGATACGATCGTTTTAAGATTCCAAAACCATTATAATACTGGTTTTCTTAAAACTGCTAAAACGGTTTCTATCTGTTGAGGGACTTGCACACCTCAAATGGAAAGTTCGAGAATGTTTTTGGACTTAGGCTATACTCTAATATTTAATTTCATAATTGAAATATTTTTAGTTAAAATATTTATAAAAGTCGAAAAATCAGACGTTTTTGGATTAATTAAACGCAAATCTTCAAATGCGGTTTCCCGGAGTTCTATAACTCAAAAAATTAATCCGTTTGAATTTTTGAAATCCTTACTAAACTCTATCATTCACCATTTTCAAAAAAACAAAATATTTAATATCGAGATCGATGACACACAAATTGAGAAAAACTGTTTTGTAACATTTTAAATGCTACAAGTGTGACATTACCAATTTTGGTACCATAATTTACACATTTTGACTCAAATATTCAACCAGGCATTATGGCTTAAAATACATAAATAATTTAACACAATACTCCAATACATACTCAAATACATGTATAAAATGTATCTTATTACTCAAATACCTATACTTAGGTGAATGACTAATGTAATATCTTTATATTGATTTTGTTGTACAAATAGGTTATCTAACCATATATATATATATATATATATATATATATATATATATATATATATATATATATATATATATATATATAGGTTCAGGTTCATTTGAGACCATTCTAATTTTGTGAGACCGTTAGACCAAATCTAAAAATAATTTTAAAATGCAAAATAAATTAAAAAATCCAAAGATTCTTTTTTTAAATATTATTTTCGGAACTTGAATTAACTAAAAAAAATAAAAAAAAATTCCTTTTTTTTTTTTTTGAAAAATACGTGAAATATTCTAAATAGAATATTACACTGACATATTCTAAAAAATAATTTTAAAATGCAAAATAAATGGAAAAATCTAAAAATTCTTTTTTTAAATATTATTTTCGGAACTTGAATTAACTAAAAAAAATAAAAAATAAATAAAAAATAAATTCTATTTTTTTTGAAAAATACGTGAAATATTCTAAATAGAATATTACACTGTACATATTTTAAAAATAATTTTAAAATGCAAAATAAATGGAAAAATCAAAAAATTCTTTTTTTTAAATATTATTTTCGGAACATGAATTAACTAAAAAAAATAAAAATAAATAAAAAAAAATAAAAAAATGCGTCTCACGGTCTCACAAAATATAGGTGGTCTCAAATGAACCTAACCCTATATATATATATATATATATATATATATATATATATATATATATATATATATATATATATATATATATATATATATATATGGGAAAAGAAAACAAATTAAAAGTTATTACTTTATTTTAAATTTCAACTTAACCAATACTACACACATACTCTACCTCTTATGTATCTATACAACCTAAATTCACAATCAAACATTTCAAAGATATATATATATATATATATATATATATATATATATATATATATATATATATATATATATATATATATATATATGGGCAAAAGAAAACAAATTAAAAGCTATTAGTTTATTTTAAATTTCAAATTAATCAATACTACACACATACTCTACCTCTTGTGTATCTATACAACCTAAATTCACAATCAAACATATCAAAGTTATGAGAACAAAAAAAACTTTAGCAAGTGTACTCTTAAATCCCTTATTTGATTTGAAGCTACGTGCACTCCTTCTTTAACCTATTAGAACACCCAAACGCCCATGCTACTGATTTCTGTTTGCCCTCTTTCTCTTTGCCATTGTTGTTGTTTTACTCTTTCCCTCCTCCTTCTCCCTTCTCTTTATGAATATCAATAGCCAAACACCCCTTCAATTTCTACCAAAGCACCTCACCAGAGGTGTCCATTTCTCCGAGTGAACAAGGAGGCAACATCTTCGTTTTTT
Organism: Lactuca saligna; assembly: GCF_052625555.1. Classification (NCBI taxonomy): domain Eukaryota; kingdom Viridiplantae; phylum Streptophyta; class Magnoliopsida; order Asterales; family Asteraceae; genus Lactuca; species Lactuca saligna. The sequence continues at coordinate 4,671,114 of NC_136419.1, forward strand.
CCTGCTCATTTTCGTCGATTAGACCAACCCAAAAAACCCTCACCTATGTTGTCGATTAACTGCTCCATTCTTCTTCGTTTTTCAGCCTAGACATACCACCGAAGTGGGTGGTTTGTCGGTGCAAACGTGGGAAGTGGCAGCCCCCTCCCGGTTCCACATCCCAGGATAGAAGAAGCACAGCTAAGGAGCTGTTTGAGCAGCCTTACTGTCTTCGTTTTTGTTCTTCTTCCTTAGAACCATTCAAGCACCAGGGGTGCTTCTTTTCTTCTTGTGTTTCGTTCCTTCTTTTTGATCGACCATACGAGGACCCAAATGCCTCCTCCGATCTCCTTGCGTCCTTTCTGTATAGAATTCTTTCAGGTTCAACATATTTCCTTTACCGATTGAGTAGCGGACGCAAGGAGGGGGGCAGCGGAGCTGTCAAGTGCCACTTGCCTACTGTTGCCAATGGATTATGACCACACCTCGCCATTTTCGAACCAAAATAAGTACAAGTGGTGCTCCTCCCTCTCGATGCGAGATCAGTCGAATGTCGATTTCTCCAGGGCTTCAACCGATAACGTGTCTTGATTTTGTCCCAGTCAAAAGTCAAAGAAAACTCAAACTTGCATTTGAATTAATCAAGGGATAATGACTTAGGAGGGTAATAAGGTTTTCGGTTTGTCCGTATTAGGTCACTAAGGTTTTTTTTGTGCGTATTAGACCAATATGGTTGTTATTACCGTTTAGAAATAGTCCTTTTACCGGTTTTAATGGTTAAAAAGGACTATTTCTAAACGGTAATAACAACCATATTGGTCTAATACGCACAAAAAAACCTTAGTGAGCTAATACGGACAATCTGGAAACCTTATTACCATCCTAAGTCATTAACCCTAATTTTAAAGACATTGAGAATATATGACTATCAACAGTAAACTACTTCGTTTAGAACTCGTGTCGTCCCATATAACCTGCTACTCCTCTATATGGCGAAGCTCTTCATCTATAGTCGTCCCTTTGGGGAAATCTGATAAAATTGGAACGATACAGAGAAGATTAGCATGGCCCCTGCGCAAGGATGATACGCACAAATCGAGAAATGGTCCAAAATATTTTTAACCCTTCGTCGTCTTCTCTGGAACCCTAATTCACTTTTCAAATGCTAATAGAGTTCAATTGCAATTCTTACATTTCAGTAGTTCATCTACTGAAGTCATGATCAGAAAACATGTGGATTCTATGGTCAGATTGATCTTCTTGTTGATGTCTTCAACCATTTGTGGCAAGTAAAGGTGATCTTTCTTTCTATAAAGTCTCCTTTAGGTTTTTTACTTTTCCTATCATTAAGTTTCATGCTTTATAAACTTCCATTTATGTGTTGTATATAGTATGTATGTATTTGTTTATGTGCTGATTTTTTTATTCATTTTGCAACTTCAGTTTCTTAGTTCATGTTGTGGTTTTGCTTTTTATAAAATAATTGATAATATACATCCTATACAAGTCCCCGTTGGTTTTACATTTCCATTCTTTATCAAATGTAGACATTGATGGGAGGTATCAAAGTGAGATTTTGTTTTTGTACATATGGATGTGTTCATGTAAACATTTAAATTACAAAAAAGAAGTTATTGATAAAATGTTGCATATTTATGTAATGAAGATCATCAATCATATGAGTTTTTGGACTTAGAAGTTCTGGAAGGGTTGTAAGATAAGTTTAAATGGAAGCAACTATTTTCAGTCAAACAAATCATTCACATTGATTAGTAAGCATGTTTTCTAAATAATTAGGGTTAATGACTTAAGAGGGTAATAAGGTTTCCAGTTTGTCCGTATTAGGTCACTAAGGTTTTTTTTGTGCGTATTAGACCAATATGGTTGTTATTACCGTTTATAAATAGTCCTTTTTACCCGTTAAAACTGGTAAAATGACTATTTATAAACGGTAATAACAACCATATTGGTCTAATACGCACAAAAAAACCTTAGTGACCTAATACGGACAAGCTGGAAACCTTATTACCCTCCTAAGTCAGTATCCCATTAATCAAATTTAACCTTACATGACAATACATTACGACTTCAGTCCCAAACACCGAAAAATTGAACCCATTTATTCAAAATAGCCCCTCTTTTGGTTATTTTTAGCAAAACAAATTAAAATATTCAAACTTTGATTTAAATTAAGCATTTCAGCCCCTCCCATGGAGATTTCTTAACAAATTAGCCCAATTCCTAAACTTAGATTCCATTTAAAACATTTCAGTCCCTCCCTTGATTTATTTTAACCAAATCAGCCCTATGTTGGTTAATTAAATTACCAAACAACCCTTATAGTGTAAATTTGTTACAAAACGGTCCTGAAAGCATTTCAAAGTTCAAAAATTGCGGCTTTACTATTTCTCACATCAAGCATCTCAAAATAAATTGATTGCGTACAAATCGAACTCACACTTTAAGGGTGAGTGTTTACGGCCCCTTTTTAATAATTTTAATTATTTCCCCGGGGGAGGGGGGGGAGGAAGGGGAATACATATGTCTATATACTATGTTTATGCAAACAAATTAACATTTTATGCGAAAATACAACAAATGTGGGTTATAAAAATGTTATTAGACAATGTAACATATTGTTACAAATAAAATAGTTTAAACTTTTCATATACATCTTATACTTATTTCATCATGAAATAACTAGTTCGCACAAAAAATGCTACATGATAAAAAAATATATGATTTTTATGTGACATTATAAATCATAACAAGCACGTCATAAAACTTTGTAGTATTTAAAGGATTAAAGCTATTACTATGCATGTATATTTATATGTTTAAATACATAAACTTTATACATATACATATGTTCATTACTTTGGAACGTACCTATTTATAAAAGCGAGTACATTACACTTTTATATACATACCAAGCATACTCGGCTTTTATAAACTTTATACAATGATATTCATTATGTCTAGTGACTTAACCACAATTAAGTTAGGGCTAAGAGCTATCACATAATTTAGTTAAGGTATTTTTAGTGAAACTATATTCATTAGCAAAGTCTAAACACTTAGCAAACCCACACTACTATAACCATTAATCTTTGGAGCGAGATACATATGTAAAGATCTATACATGGTTGACATCCCCATCTGCGTTTGCTAGCTACAACCTCAACTGATGAATCAAAGTGGGTGATAAGTGTCTATATTGTTACTACAACGTCTAATGAAGACACATTATGAACATTAAATGGAATATCTCTCACTCACTACAAACCATGAGCTTGGTATATACTTATACAAAGATACATTTTGGCTTTCAAAATTCATTACAAACATAGTTTATGTATGGATTTACTTATACAAATATACATTTTGGATTTCAAAGATTCATTACAAACATATTTTTAATTATGGATATACTTACACAAAGATACATTTTGGGTTGAAAAGGCTCTTTCCAAACACAACTCTAAATATTGTTACATTTACAATGAAAGTACTTCTTAGACTTTTTAAAAGTATTACTACTGTTAACAGAAAACCTGTAACTCTCACCAACCTTGTGTTGACCCTAAAAACTCCATGTATTCTTAGGAATCACTAAACAGACATTCAAAACGGATTGGATTACACGTGACATAGTTACTAGCTATTCTAATATTTTCCTATCTGTTAAGGCAATTCACGTACTACTATTATATGTAAGAACTTTGTATTCAAATATCAAGATGGAATACAAATGCTACTTTGGTTATTGTTGTACTTGTGCTATATATTCAGTTTACCTGTGATCCATGAACTTAGTTGTACAAGCTAACGTGTTCTGCAACCTATGTCGGGGTTGTGATAATCGGGCCCCACTTGGCCTGCCCCACTTTGGGCCCCATCCGGCATACACAGAAACATATACAATGCATGCAAGAGTCACAAAGACATCTAGCATACTATAACATAATCCAATGGGTCGACATAGGTGCCTTCGACCAGCAAGTAGTGTGAGAAGACTCACCTGAACTACACAATGGAAGCTCAACCACCATCTCAACAATAGAGCAATAAACCCAAGCTTACTAGAGCTAAACCCAATAAATCCTTAACCGAATGCTTAATTCTACTCAAGTTTAACCAAAAGTCAAACTGGTCAAAAAGTGACTACCAACGGTCGACGGCCAAAGTCAAACAATCGACATGCAGACCATTACCACGTTGTGACCTTCCTTGGCCATGCCGTGGCCATACCAGGACAATACAGTCGTGGTTTCAAACTTCATCACACCATGGTCACCTTCACCACATCGTAGGAAACTATCGGAAGTGCCATTTCTTCAATAAGCACTAAATCCTAACAGATCTAAATCCAAAACTTTAGACCAAATCCTTCTCAGTGACTTAATCATGAGCCCTAATTCCAGTAAGCACTTAAAATGACCAAAACTCAATCATGGGATCAAGAACACTCAAGTTAAGACCTTTTTCTCACTAAATCAGAAGTTCAAGACCATGAGAAGACCATATCAATCTTTGGAGTTCATCAAACTCCAAGAGAATCCAAGAATGGGATTAAAACATCCAAAAATCGGCTCAAACATTAAACAAGAAACACAAAGCTCTAGATATGAACTTTATACCTCCGATAACTCGGAAATGTGCAGAAAATTTTGGATCCAAGCTTATCCTTTGCTTCCTTGCACCAAGATGAACTTCTTTTTTCTTCGAGTTTCATCAAAATAGGATATTAACCTCAAGATCAAGCCACCAAGTTCAATTACATGGAAGAGAGGCTAGGGTTTCGAAATGAAGGAATGGAGGCTGAAGAAGATGACCTAGAATGGGGGTTAAGATGCTTAAATATGGGAGAAACCTTATAAATACGAGCCTAATAATGGTTCATCCAAGAATTTCACATTACATATGAACCCCTTATCAGCTTGGGTGAACATTCACCTAGAAAATCACTCGAGACATTTACAATGAACCTCATGACTCTAGATTTTAGAACCAATACCCAATGTTGGTAACCAAACCCATAATAAACGATCCTCAAGAAAACAGGGTCCCTAATTGTAAACCTTCATCAAGATACTTTTGATGCATAACTAATACACCCACCAAAACAACATTGCTACTATCCTTAAGATCCACAACAACTAGTCATTAAGTCTCCCGACTCCTAAAAATGCATTAAAACCCAAGCATGCCAACAGGACTAACACTCTGACACCTAAAAGACTCATTCAAACGACTACCAGGAACTTCCTATGTGAATCATAACACCATTGGTTCACGATACATTGTGACACCTTCTAATCACTAAAATGATAGGCTCACAGTACTACGCCAATCTTGTCGTTATTCCATCATTGTACTAGAGACTCACGACCAGCACCATAGAGGCCTGAATAAACCCAACCTGCAATCCAACGACTTATAGGAACCCAATCTGCATCCCATTCAATGTTAACCAAACATGAATACAGGTCATACCCTTCTATCATGCAAAATTCTTTTCACATAACAGGCGGTTGTCAATGCAATTTTAGGTGAAAACATGGTTGCACACAAAAAGCGAATAGGATAGGCGGTTACACACTTGTTCCAATTTAAGGGATACAAACCAATTAAAAACCATGCCAATAACTCGAGCCAATTTTTCTCATGCTATCTTGTTTGACATGCATATATCCACAAGAAAAAACACATAACCAACCATTGATCTTCTACAGTCCTTCTTCCTCACAACCATTACCCATCGGGTGTGGTACCATTAAATCTAATGGAATGACGAACCTCAACCACTAATAGACACATCCTCATGAATGACCGAAGACTAAGATCCCATACCTTTATTGAAACCGAATAGATCACACCAATATGCAAATAGCTTGATAAAACTTACAAAGCCAATAGAAATGTTGTCAAACTCTGCTCGGTTTAATCCAAAATACTCACCCTTCCATCACAACATGCGAAAATTGAATTTTATGCCGAACGAAAGTCGCACCTGAAAAACAAAACAACCCTGCCTCAACATTCGAACTTCCAATAACCAAGGTCATCTCCCAAACCCGGGCGTGCCATAAAGAAAATACTTCAATAACCAACAACTGAGCATACCCAAACCTAGAAATCAAATGTACATTGTATAGATTTTGATGATAGATTGATGTATCCAATGAAATGAAACTAATAAACTTGAAACTTTCGAAGAACCTCAACTATTGACGATGAACAAGATGACCAAAAAACGAGAATGCATTGACGACTAATCTATGGTCCAAATCGCTGTTGAATAAAAACCATGTGGAACTAAAGATACCAAACCCAGAAGTTGATTCACCAACCAACAACTGCTCATCTTGGACTATAGATATCAATCTATACGATGAGCTGACAAATCCCTTAACAATCGATTCTCAACTTCTGGGTTTGGTATCTTTCGATTCTCAACTTGAGTAACCCAGATGCTTCTCTATCTATACATCGTCTTTGATGAAAGGAACCACTGATTGCATTGAGATCCCTAACCAACGAATTCCTATCACAAAGACAAATCATGCATTCGTCAGCACACATGTCTTGCAAACTCATACTGCAGATGCCTGTGAACCATTATTCTAAAACCAACTGTCTAAAAAGATCGCTGATCTTTCAAGCATATTACCTAGTTTTCCCCTACTTTGGGTTCGAACTACCACCAACTGACATTACAAACTAACCAAAACTCAATTTTCCTTACCCAAATCCATAGTATTATTAACCCTTGGAATGTATAATACAATGCAAGATGATTGTCTAGATAAAGACCAAGCAAACTCCAAGAGATTTCGAATCTCAAATAGAGACCATGGAAACCTCCCAATCATAACCGCCTCTAAAATCAAGAATCTCATGCACATGCAAAAACAATTATTTTGACAGTCCATTCATAATATCGACTTCCTATCAAGAAACAAATGGACTACCACACTCCCTGCCTGTAATTATCTAACCATCAATTCATCGCGAGGATCATTCATAAATACAAGGGGCAACATCTCATAGTTGGGATACATTAGAGACAACAAAATTTGTCGCTCTCAAATCACCTACCTTAATCACCTGGAACAATCAACTCGCACTGGATCTAACCAAATTCAAAGGAAACAAACCCTTGATCTCATCTCAAGGCAACCATACCACAATAATTCCCTTGTGCATTCCCACACTGCCATACTTGCGGCTAACAGACTGCAACCATCTATCCCCATGTTGAGTCCACATCCCAACTCTGAACATATCATGTATTCTCTCTCTTTCATCCGAATATGGAAAGTTAGACGAACATAAATCGCATCAAATATAGTAACATCCTAATATGTCTTCCAGTCACTCAACTTCTAGCTACAATCCTCGAACCGATCATCACAATCGCTTCCTTAATCAATCTAACAATGCCACTAAGGCCCACAAACTCTTTAGGCCCATCCTTAACCTAAACGACCATAAGCAAATAAGACGTAAACACTTTGTAAAGAAACATGGTGCCAAACCATATAATCTACCCTCTGATTGATGGGTTATGATCATAATTACAACCTATGTGATCATGCAATCCTAATTACTTTGGATCTAAGTTTTTTCATTACTTGAACATGAAATTTAATATCGAGGCAATAAACCCTAGATCTAGCATACAATTTCGAAAACCATATAACAAAAAGGTTTTGATGATTACATTACTTGTTATGTAGTAATAACAAGAACTCCTTGTAGATCCTTAACTCTTGAAAGCTTAGTGCCCCAAATGTTGCACCTCTAATGGTGCACAAACACCACTAGAAATAGGATGAGAGGGGACAAGAAGGATACCCTAAGAATTTCATCTAGGGTTCTCTAGATACGACGTTGTATCATTGTCCAAAAAACAAGGGTAGTGGGGTTCTTTATATAGCTGTGGGTTGCAAGGGTTTTCTGGAGGAAACCCTAATTACTTGCTTAAGTCTTAAGTATCCTATGGACTCTCCTTAAGAAGCCTTGCACGAAAATCTCATAGGGCTTCCAATAACTTTCATCCACTCCATTGTAAGGATTCCAGTAACCCAGTTTCATAACTAGCAATGATTTTCAAAACAACCACTGTTCCTTTAATCATTCCTTTTATCCCAAAATTAATTTCATATTAATTTCTGATTAAATACTAATTAAATAACATGATTTCCAATTAATACATTATTTTTCATAATACATTAATAAATCAATTTATCATTCCAAATAATAAATTCAACCTCTCTCTCCAAAAGTCATCAGGTCAAGTTGCTAGGGTGAAGGCAACCTAAAAGAACCATGCTACTATCAAACCAAGTACATACCAGTTATAGTTATCGGCTTAGACACCTAATCCAATAGTTTCCCACTCGGATAAGTCTAATAACTATGATTGCAAGTATGACCTCAAAATTTGACCATCAACCATAGCTTTCAAAAGCACCTGTCGAATTCTGACCTAGTCAGTTTCGTGTCCTTTAGATAAGGGGTCAAATATTCCTCCATTTTACAAGATATCGTATGGACATGAGACATGGATTATAATCAATCTCTCTGTCCAAAATTTGTTTCCCAGTTTCTGATTTATGAAGACCAATAATAGACTACTAATTGAACAGATCAATTCAGTCCACACTTGGCCAAGCGCTTTAGATGTCATCATCAAAATAAATATCGCTTTTCCACGTTAGGGAAAAAGGAACGGATACACCTCTACTCATATTCTTGTAATATTTACTCATCAAATCACACACAACAATAAGTTCTATAACATCAAGTTATTGATGTATTTATGTATTATCAATGCACAACCGACTCGTAAACAAGAAGTCATATGTGTTCGTCTCAAGAATATAAGATATTATCATCTCAAAATTACTCGTGATAAAATCCATGAAGTACTTCTCTAAGCATGGGTTAAATCCAATACTCAAATCCCATTTCAAGAGCACTCGTGAATGTTGGAGCAGACCATTGCTATGTCTAAACACTTAGACAATCTACAATTCAATTCACAACAGTCTTAATTCACTACTTACTTCCAATGTATGATCGACTGTGGATGTTTTGAATAATCCAATTATTCGAGAAGTAAAACATGCGAAGTGAAACACAATACTAACCTAATTAACTATGGTCTCAAAACTATTGAATATGAATAAAACACTTTTTTTTAATCACCATATTAATTAGATTTTATTAATTGTATAATGTTTTGAGTAATTAACTAAACACTTGAATTAAACATTAGTCATCCTATGTTATAAACATGCATACTATTTCTCTTTATGGTCCTTCCTTTGTGAATAGATCGATTAGACATAACTCCAATGATGCTCATATCACAATTCCAAATCCTTATTGTAAGTGTAAGAATTCCAAATTCTCGTCACCACCAAATGTGTGAGAGTCTAACCTTGTATTCAATAATCATTTTCTGATGATGTCGCCTGAAAATCACAAAGACTTCACCAACGATGTTACAAAATGTTCCAATGAAACTTGTTACTTAAAAAAATTTCATGGTAATAAATTATCATATTCAAGGTAACTCCTTGAACACCTTTTTTCATTAAAGTTTCTAACTCACATTCAGATTCCAGTCACCAAATCCCATTATGGAAACATTACCATATTCCCATATGACATTCAATTCTGATAAAGAATTATCCCAATCTGAAACATGTCAGTATGGTATGCTCAAATGTTATACTTCCAACTATCCACAACAACCAATCTTCAACGAACTTCAGATTGTCCTTTAACAGTTGTTCAGAAACTCTAATTATATCCAGTTCGAGTGCTTTTTCTAACTTAATTCCCTAGGCATTTGGAAAAAATAGAACAAGTGAATACTATATTATATGTGATCAATCCTATATCTAAAGCATATGTGATTCGATATATAATGTCTTACATAAATACATGATACTTGATTAGTCTTTTTCTATAATATTTCCATATATAGAAGTTCCTATGTTGAATCATTTCAACACATTATTCATATATTTTCAATGACCAAGTGTGTAACATCCCAAGTCCAGGTATATCTTGTAAACCCTGATCTTTTGATCTCTTCTCTATTTTGGCCCTTATTAGAGAAAAGGTGGTAAACGAGTACGCGGGGCATACTAGAGTGTACGCTCAGCGTACTCAAATGCGTGCATGTGACGCGGAGGCCACCTAGTACGTTGGACGTACTAGTGGGTCACTAGGTGTACTAGGCCGAGAATAAAACACTAATTGTTATTGAGCTCCCTATTTAAAGGACATGATGGCCTCATTCCTGGACACCATTCCCAAACATCAAACCCTCCTAACCCTAAATCTTCATCCTTATAGCTAGAGAGTGAATTTGGGAGCTTGTGGGTGTGATTTTGTGTTATTGAAGAAAAGAAGGAGCTTGGAGAAGAAGGAGTGAGAGCCCCAGGAGTTTGTATCTGAGCTTAGCTATGTGGAAAGCTTCACAAAAGGATATAAAGCTTGAAGATTTCTCATTCTATGGTTTGGTTCATTCTTATGGATTGTTTTAGGGTTTTGGTCCTAAAAGATAGAGACTTTATGAGATAATGAGTTCCAGAAACCTTGCTATACCCCTTTTCAAAGTATTTTGTGAAGTAGAGTCATAAAAACCCAATCTTGGATGTTAGGAGTGAGCCATGCATGATTTATGAGCTTCTTCCTATTGTGGATTACCGAGAGTTGACACGGATTTTGGAAGAAGATATGAAGATTGTGCAACCACAAGCTATTGAAGAGCATGGGGAGAAAACTATGAAGAATGGGATATGCCTTACCGACGCCGAGTGCCCTCCACCTTAAATAACGAGTGTAGATTCTTTAATAGGAGTGAGTTCACACATCTTGTGAAATGAGTGCATACACGAGTTGAGTGCTTCAGTGAGCACGCCCTATAGATTGAGATGAACCTACCTTGATAGTAAAAGTTACTAGGAGATGCCTTATAATATGGTTATGTGCAATTAAACCAAGTGGTTGGCAAATCTTTATGTTCCAAGTCTTCTACTATCCTGATTTGGAATTCAGTTTATTCGTATGTGTTTGGGGTATAGGTTGACAACTCTTTAATCATGATTATGTTGTCAGGATAAATTACTTGAGGCATTCTTTCTTTTTATTTCTATGTTTGCATTTCTTCATTTGCATTTGCATTCATCTCCTCCAAGGTTAATTTTTGTTTTGTTTTCTCAAGGACAAGAAAAGGTTCAAGCTTGGGGAGATTTGTTAGGTGCATAAATTTCACCTTTTCATAAGCTAATTTCATGTTTATTTATAGCATTGCATTGCATTTTTAGTGTAATATTCGTTCATTTTTCATTTAAGGACATTATCGAGGATCTATCGATATTTCACCATTTTTTTGGATGTTTCAGGGTGATTTGAAGATTTGAGCATGCTTAGGATGGTCAAGGGAAGCTCTAAGTGAAATTTCGGAACTTTCGGAGCTAAATTAAAGAAATGAAGAAAATTGGAGATTGGCTATCTTACAGTTCAATACACGGACCACGCTTTGGCAACGCATACGTTATGCGGCCGCGCTTTGGAAGTATTTCAGCACATCAGAGTCATTACACGGCCATGTAATGGCAGGGCATACGTTACACGGGCCGTGTAACGTGATCTGATCAAATTTTGAGTTCTTAACTTCCGATTTATCATGTTCTTCTGGCATATTTAAACACAACTTCGACTTGGAACTTCAAGGGAGCGATTTTGGGGAGTTTATATCATCACCTAACACTTTGGAAACACTTTAATCTGCTCTTTGTAAGTTGATTTGAAGATCAAACTATTTGAATTTGTAGTTTCACTTAGACATGTGGGGCTGATTTCTAAATCATTTCTGATTCTGGATTCCTAAGTGTTTGTTGTTAAGTTGTAATTTGCACTTGATTTTATGTTTATCATCCAGTAATATTTGACTTAATCTTAATTATATGTTTGATTGGTTCTCTTTTCACTTGATTAATTAAGTAGGGTTCTTATCAATCTAGTTAATCAAATTATGAAATTCGTATATGCTTTATGATTTGATGTTAGTAACATGCCCTTAATTGGTTGTAATTAGATCGAAAATTAGTGTAATCAAAGATTAGATGTTCATATTCCCGAACTTATGAGGAATGTTGGATATTGTTGGTAATTGTTGCAAGATCTTAATGTCATTTAATGATTTGATGCAAGAGCTTGTTTCAATTGAATCAATTAAATGAATTTTAATTTAAAGAACAGGTTTTGAATAAAACACTTTTGTCAACTTGGGTATTAGAGCTTGTTAATATCTAAATTACCAACCTAGATTGAACATGAATCACCGTCATATTACATCCTACAACATAATGCATGTATAGGAATCCGAATCAGAAATGTATTTCTTTTACTGAATTTAGTTTTCACTCTTACTTCTTTATGAATTTTAATTCTAGTTCAAACATAATCCCCCATTTTAATATTGTTTGTATGATGTGTGAGAATATGGCTAAATAAGAAGTTCCGTATTCCTGTGGATCGACCTTGCTTACTCTATACTATCTATAGTGTATAAAGTAGTAGTGATTTGAGTTTTATTGTTATCTTTTATCCCATTATTTGTTGGTTTAACAACCAAACATACCGACAACGGAACAGAGTTCACGAATTCTATTCTAGATTATTTTTGCGCAGAAAAGGGGATTATGCGTCAGTACAGCTCCGCTCACACACCTCAATAAATGGTGTTGCTGAAAGGAGAAACATAACTTTTAAAGACTTTACAAGGACGATGTTGTGTGACTCCAAGTTACCCGTTTTATTTTGGGCCAAGGCGATTAACACTGCTTGCTACGTTCAGAATCGTGTTTTGATCAACAAAGCTCAGAGGAAGACACCGTACGAGATTCTATACGGTCACAAACCATCAGTCAGTCATTTTCGTGTATTTGGATGCCCTTGCACCCTTCTTCACCTAGAGTGCAAACCAAAGTTTAATGCCAAAGCCGATGATTGTTACTTCGTAGGATATGACGCACGCACCTCATATAGGATCTACAATAAGAAGACGAAGCAGATTGTGGAATCATATGATGTGCGCTGATTGGAGGAGAATGAAACTGATGCTCGAGTGGGTTCGGATTGGTTATTTGATTACACATCGCTTTTCAAGTCTATAAATGTGTCTTCGGATAGTTCATCTGGGTCTTTCTCTAGTTTGAAGAATGTTTCTGAAGATGAAGACGAAGAAGTTGTCTACAAACCTCCGGCGGTAACCTTTTCAACATCTGAGGGGGAGTCATCTGCTACACTTGAGGTGGAGTCATCTGTTCCACTTGATAGTCCAAAGTCTCCAGTTCAAGATGTTACTCCAGATGCTAATGCTACACCTCTTACTCCTGTTGAAAGAGAGTTCGTGTCGAGAGATGTTTCCGCTGTCACTTCAACGTTTATGGAACTATTCTATCCTGAAGAAATCGCTAATGAGTTTCTAGCTGAATCATCTAATGTGGAACAATCATCAAATGATGGAGGTGTCAACATTCACAATCTTCCCGTCTCACTTAATGATATCAGCCAGGAGATATCCTCAAGAATTCAACGCGATCATCCGATCGAAAACATCATTGGTTAGTTGGGAGACGGAGTTAGAACCAGAAGTCAGAGTGGAGATGTCAACACATGTCTCTATTCTTTCTTTATCTCTCAAATAGAGCACAAGAATGTTTAAATGGCTTTGAATGAGTCCAGCTGGGTAGATTTCATGCATGAAGAGCTAAATCAATTCGAAAAGCTCGGGGTTTGGAAATTGGTTGAGTTACCAAAAGGCAAAAAGTCTCTTGACACACGTTGGGTCTATCAAAACAAGCAGGACGATTCAGGTGCTATAGTACGCAATAAAGCAATATTGGTGGTTCGCGGGTTTTGAGAAGTCGAGGGTCTTGATTATACTGAAGTTTATGCTCCAGTGGCTCGCTTGGAGGCTATTCGTATCTTCCTTGCATATGCTTGTTACATGAACTTCATTGTTTATCAAATGGATGTCAAGACAACTTTCTTATATGGCAAAGTCAAGGAAGAGATCTATGTTGATCAACCCCCTGGGTTCGTTAACTCGAAGTTTCCTAACCATGTCTACAAGTTAGATAAGGCGTTGTATGTGTTACGTCAAGCTCCTCGAGTGTGGTATGCGACTCTCACAAAGCACTTGCTTGAGCATGGTTACTCTCGTGGTACTATCGATCAAACTTTATTCATCAAGCATATGGATAATAATCAGATTCTAGTCCAGATCTATGTTGACGACTTTATCTTCGGGTCAACCAGTTCGCAACTTTGCAAGGAGTTTGAAGGTGTAATGAAGAAGAGCTTTGAGATGAGTTCGTTGGGAGAAATGACCATGTTTCTGGGGCTTCAGGTCAAACAAAGTTCAACCAGAATTCTGCTACATCAAGCTAAATATGTGGAGGATATTCTTGAGAAGTTCGGGCTTCAAGATGCTAAATCTGCTTCGACGCCAGTGGCTGAAAGACATCTGCTGAATCCAGATATTGATGGAGAATCCGTAGATCAAACTCACTACAGATCGATGATCAGATTGTTGATGTATCTTACTGCAAGCCGTCCAGACATCATGTTTGCAGTGTGTCAATGCGCATGTTATCAGGCTAATCCTAAACTTTCACATCTTATGTTGTCAAAAGAATTTTTCGGTATATCAAAGGCAGCCCAAAATTGGATCTTTGGTATCCGAAAAATTCCGTATTTGATTTACATGCTTTTGCTGACTGTAATTATGGAGGCTATGAGCTTAACAAGAAATCTACTTCCGGAGGGTGTCAATTCCTTGGCGACAGGATAGTGTCGTGGCAGTGCAACAAACAACACATTGTCTCAACCTCAACTGCGGAAGCGGAATATGTTGCTGCATCTTCTTGTTGCTCTCAATCTAGATCCAACATCAGCTGTTGGATTACGGTTTGAATTATCTAGAAACCCCCATTTACTGTGATAATGAAGTTGCGATTCAAATTGCTAAAAATCATGTCCAACATTCCAAAACCAGGCACATTGATATCAAAATTCATTTTATCAGAGACCGCTATGAGCGTTCGCTCATCAGGCTGGAACAGGTTCCACCGCTAATAATTTGGCAGATCTGTTCACAAAACCTTTTAACAAAGCTCGATTCGATGTGCTTGTGGGGTTTTTGAAAACGATTTGTTTTGAGGATTAATTTTTTATTTTTTATTTTTTATTTTTTTTATTTTTTTATTATTTTTATTTTATATTTATTTTTATTTTTATCTTATTTTATTTTAGGATATATTAGTTTAAATTTGCGCATTGTTTTATTTCATTCTCACCCATGCATAAATTTAGGGGGAGAAATAATCAAAAACCAAAAAAAAAAATGAAAAAAATGAAATTTTCAAAAATCCAAAAACATTAAAAATCAGAAAATCAAAATTATGTTGCTAATACCTTTGGTTGTAGGTGATGTGATGGGAAGTGATATTATCAAGTGATAACAGGAAATCTGAATCCGTGTAACGTTCCAAAATTAAATTGTCTCCGCTCTGTATTCGATGCGCTGGTAGGCACGTAAGATTCTAAATGGACTTGACTAGGAAGAGTTGAATTTAAGGAATTCAAGGACTTGACAATCTTGAACTAGTTAGATTCGTTTAGACTGACAATACGACGCTCGGATAGGTTGAGAAGGGAGATATATATGGGAATCTATTGGTCACATTAAAAGAACCTGTATCTAGAACTGTGGATTACCTTTTCTTCGATGTGCAGACTCTATCCTTAATTCTGGTATTGATGGGGTGACTCGGGCATTCCGATATATTAGGTCTGTAGAAGGTTATTTTCTTTCTTTCTGTCTGTTAGTCATATGTTGCCTCCTCTGCGTGATCGAGAGATCCGACCTGGACTGTAACATATGTAACTCTATCTCTCTGGATCTTCTATCTATGCAATTCTTTCTATCTGTTAGCCATATACTGTCTCCTTTGCGTGACTTACAATCCGACCTGGTACACAATATATGCATCATTCTTTTTCTTAATCCCTCTAAAACTTCAGTTCATCGTATGTTTCACCATCTGCGTGATTGGAAGAGATCTGACCTGGGTGTATAACATATGCATTCTAAATCTATCTTCTCTCTCAATAATTGTCTGCTCACTCGATGTAAGGAGTATTCTGGAAGTCTCTGATTACTGGAGCATATCAGAAAGCAAGAAACATGTTCTAATACAATCAAAATTGAACAATTGCAGATTGTCTGTAGATTTTGCTGCTCAATTTAGGTGGACAACTATATCTCTAGTCGTCGTTAGATAAATGGTTCCTAGGAAATTTATTTAAGAATATAGGATCAAAATGTCTTGTCATTATTAGTCTGTCCTGATTCATCACAAATTCTTCGTGTTTAAGTGGACCACAATATCGACGATCGATCAAACATGGACATGAAGGTAGAGGTACTGACAAGTGAACTAAGGTTGTCTAACAACTTTGATTGCATTGCCATAAAATTACTTTAAGCATTTGTTAAGATAAATTCAGTCTTATTTTAATTTTAATTTTATTTTTATTTTTTAATTATATTTTTATTCTTATTTAATTTTTAAAATTCTTGAAATTTTAAAATTTTAAATTTTCGAAATTATTTTATTTTATTTATAGTTTATTTTAATTTTAATTTTAATTTTTAAATCCTCAAAAGTTTTATTTTTGAAAAATATTTGGGATTTGGACTGTGTCTTATACTGTGTGGAAGACATGTAAATTTGAACAGGGTATATAAGGAGAGCTTACAGCCAAAAACTCTTCTATTCCTCACTTTTTTGTTTCCGGACGTAAACCCTCCCGTTTTCTCTCTTCTCTAAAAAAATTCTTGTTTTTTCATGAAATTGTTCGGTTCATCTGAAAGGTATGACAAAATCGATCGTGGGAATGTGTTTTGTTCATCAAATCGACGGATTTTAGGGCTTTAATCGAAGGAAAAAGGGTTTTCGGAGCTTACGGTCGAAGCTTACGGCCATGGAGTTTACGGTCGTAAACTCCGTTTGCGGCCATAAGTTTACTGCCAAGGGTTTACGGCCGTAAACCCTTAATTGACCATAAACTCCAATTTGATCAAAATAATTTTTTAGGCCAAATTTAAATCGATTAAATAAGAAAAATTAAAAGATTAATTGCTCAAATATCTTTGTTTTCTTACTTGGCTTGTTTTAGTGCAGATATAATGGCAAATTTGAAGTTCGCTGACATGCACAACTTGGCAATTGTATTGGCTGATCCTCCTGCTGTTCATGGAGAATTCAGGTTGATGTTCCACAAGCTGAGGGAATGCTGCTTGGCATCTGCTATCACTATGAACCACGTGATTTATCAGAATATAATCAGGGAGTTCTGGCAGACCGCTAAAATGAAAAGAGATGATAATGGAGTAGTCACTGTTGATGCAGTTGTGAAAGGATGCAAGATCGTGATTAATGAACAATTTATCAGACAAGCTTTGTTGATTGATGACCAACCAAATTTTCCGACTGAAATTGGGATTGAGGATGCTCAGAAGGTACTTAAGAAGATGGGCTATGAAGGCACTTTTCCTCCCATAGTGAAGAAACTCCTTCCACCATATTGGAGATTCCTGGCTCATGTCTTTGTGAGCTACATTTTTGGGAGGAGGTCCGGCGCTGATGAGATCTCTCTAAATAACACTTGAGTTATTACTGATGGGTTTTAGCCATAAGAACTTTCCTATGCGCGCATGCAAAACCCTAATGCTTGGATCTAGGCTTTCTAATAAACATGCTTTTGAATCCAAGACTTCTAATAGCTAATTAGGTCAAATAACAAAATTGAAACAGATCTTCAATCATACCTTTGAATCCCTTGTTGATCTTGTTTGTCTTGGAGCTTCTAGAGTCACAATTGTCACTCCTCTAATGGCTTACAAACACCAATAGCAAGCAAGATGATTTAGGAGAGAGGAGAGGGGAGGAATTCGGCCAGAGTATCCTTGCTTAAGGTTGTGTGTCGAATTCCCTCACCCATAGGGTCTATTTATACTTGTAGACTCCTTAAGGGTTTCACCCTAAACCCTAATTGGATAATCTTCTCTTAAGGCTATCCAAATCCATTCCATAGATAACCATATGGACGATTTGAGCTATCCTAAAGCTCTTAGAATCCGTCCAAGGTCCATCTTAATGGATTTACAGTCTAAAGTCTAACTATCAAACAATTGACAGTTTATACCCTCTTATTTAATTAATCTCTTTAAGTCACCAAATTAATCCCAATTAATTTATGACTTATATTAATTAAATAGCTAAATATTATTTCTTATAATATTTACTCTCTCTTAACAAATCATCCTTCAAGTTGCTATGGTGAAGGCAACCCAAAAGGACCATGCACAACCGAATATAGTTACAGCCTTAGACACTATTCCAACAGTCTCCCACTTGGATAAGTCTAGTAACTATACAAGTACAATTCGGTTTGCAATCGTAGCTCTCAAAGACGCTGTCAACTCTGATCTAATCAATCTTGTCCTTTAGATAAGGGATCGTACAGTCCTCTGTTCGATATCATGCTGACAATCCTATGGAATGGTTAGTCTAGCATTTAGATTTCTCGATCTCCGATTTATTTGACATAGAACTTAATCGAACACATCAATTCAGTTCTGACTGGGCCCGGTACATAAGTCAAATCAAATCATCGAGTGGCCAAGATATCTCTTCTACCCTCTTAGGATAAAATTTACAGATAAACTTCGACTTATATGCATTTACTTATTCATTAACCAACTATACACAACAATGCGTTTTATAACATCAAGTTACTGATGCGTTTTCGCATTATCAATGCACAATCAAATAATAAACCATATATCTAGGTTTTAAGACTATATGATATTATCGTCTTGCGATCACCTCTTATATCGTATTCCATAAGGTGATTCCAGGAAGCGCGGGTTTATTCCAATGCTCAAAACTAGTTCATAAGCACTCATGAACGTTGCAGCAACCCTTGCTATGTCTAACACCATTTAGACATTCTACACACCAATTCATGACAATCTTCATTCGTATCTACTCCCAACATATGAACGATTGTGGACCATTTGAATAATTCGATTATTCCTAATAAATTCAATTATTCTGGAAGTCAAAACATGCAAAGTGAAACAATAGTTAAACAACTAACATGTGATAGTAACTTTACTCATAAATAACACTCCTTTATTTAATCATCAAATGTTAATTACATTTATCTATTATACGTTTCTAATACTATCTAATCTATACTAATATCATCCTTCAGCCCAATACTCCTAGCATGCTGCAAGTGCTTAACCCTACTCAGTCCCTTCGTAAGCGGATCTGCTGGGTTATCTTCTGATGATATCCTCTTCACTACGAGTTGTCCTTCTTCTACACGATGTCTAATGAAGTGATATTTTCTGTCGATATGTCGAGATCTACCATGATCCCTCGGTTCCTTGGTCAAGGCAACCGCACCTTCGTTATCACAGAAAATCTCCATGGGCTCCTTTATGGCCGGCACAACTCCAAGATCACCGATGAAGTTCTTTAGCCATATTGCCTCCTTCGACGCTTCGCTCGCTGCGATGTACTCTGATTCGCACGTTGAATCAGCTACGGTTTCCTGCTTGGAACTTTTCCATGTTACTGCTCCTCCATTTAAAGTAAAGACCCAGCCCGACTGCGAACGGTAGTTGTCTCTGTCGGTTTGAAAGCTGGCGTCACTATACCCTCGCACCTTCAAGTCATCACTCCCTCCAAGGACTAAGAACCATTCTTTCGTCCTCCAAAGGTACTTAAGGATGTTCTTCACCGCAATCCAATGTGCTTTGCCAGGGTTCCCTTGATATCTGCTAACCATGCTCAAAGCGAAAGCTACATCAGGGCGAGTACAAGTCATAGCGTACATGATTGAGCCAACTGCGGAAGCGTATGGTACTCGGCTCATTTCTGCTATCTCGGCTTTGGTACTCGGACTTTGAGTCTTACTCAACTTGGCATTTCCTTGTATCGGTAGTTCTCCCTTCTTTGAGTTTTCCATACTAAAACGTTTTAGTACCTTCTCTAAGTAAGTATTCTGACTAAGTCCAATTAGTCTCTTACTTCTTTCTCTTACTATCCTTATTCCCAAAATGTAAGAAGCCTCTCCGAGGTCCTTCATAGCGAAACACTTCCCGAGCCAGGACTTAACCTCCTGCAGCGTCGGGACGTCGTTCCCTATGAGTAATATGTCATCGACATATAGAACGAGGAAGCTTACTATACTCCCACTGGCTTTGACATATACACAAGATTCGTCTTCGCTTCGTACAAATCCAAACTCTTTGACTTTCTCATCGAAGCAAAGATTCCATCTGCGAGACGCTTGCTTAAGTCCATAAATGGACTTCTCAAGCTTACACACTCTATTCGGATGCTTCGGATCCACAAACCCCTCTGGCTGAGCCATGTAAACATCCTCAGCCAACTTTCTGTTAAGGAAAGCGGTCTTGACATCCATTTGCCAAATCTCATAATCATGAAATGCGGCAATTGCTAGCATCACTCTAATAGATTTAATCTTCACAACTGGTGAGAAGGTCTCATCATAGTCAACTCCGGGAGTTTGAGTAAAGCCCTTCGCAACCAATCGCGCTTTATATGTGTGTACGTTCCCATCCACGTCGGTCTTCTTCTTGAAGATCCACTTGCACCCTACGGTCTTACGTTCGGGCACGTAATCAACCAAATTCCAAACTTGGTTATCGTACATGGATTGGATCTCGCTATCCATCGCCTCTTTCCATTTCGCAGACTCCGGGCCTGCCATGGCTTCCTTGTAGCTATTAGGTTCATCAAGATTTACTAGTGTACCATCACTAATATACGTGTCCCCTTCGGTAGTAATATGAAAACCATAAAACTGGGGTTGAACTCTAAGTCTATCGGAACGTCTAAGAGGTAAGGATTCGTCAATCGGTTCAACCGGAGTTTCCTCCTCGGGTTGAATGCCTGCGGTAGAGGTTCCATCATCTATCGATTCTTGAATCTCTTCAAGCTCGACTTGCCTCCCACTGTCTCCTTGGCTTATGAGTTCTCGCTCTCGGAAAACTCCTCTCCTCGCAACAAAGATCACGTTATCTTTCGGTCTATAGAAGAGATATCCAAAGGAAGTTTGCGGGTAGCCGATGAAAATACATCGCTCACTTCGAGGTTCAAGCTTGTCGTGAGTATCTCGTCTTACGAAAGCCTCGCAACCCCAAACCTTGATATGTGCCAACGAGGGAGCTTTCCCCGTCCACATCTCGTGAGGTGTTTTGGCAACCTTCTTAGTAGGGACTCGGTTAAGGATATGGGCGGCAGTCTCTAAGGCATACCCCCAAAAGAAGATAGGTAGTGAAGCACGACTCACCATAGAGCGAACCATATCCAATAAGGTTCGATTACGCCTTTCTGCCACACCATTCAACTGCGGTGTCCTAGGAGGCGTCAATTGCGAAACTATTCCACACTCCTTGAGATACTCGTGGAATTCAAGACTTAGGTACTCTCCTCCTCGATCGGATCGAAGCATCTTGATTTTCCTGCCCAATTGATTCTCCACTTCATTCTTGAACTCTTTGAACTTTTCAAAAGTTTCTGACTTCTGCTTGATTAAGTAGATATACCCATATCTACTATAGTCATCGGTAAAAGTCACATAGAAGCGGTTCCCATCCTTCGTGGTTGATCTAAAGGGTCCACATACATCGGTATGTATTAGGTCCAATAGCCCTTCACCCCTTTCACAAGTACTCGTGAAGGGTGACTTAGTCATCTTTCTAAGTAAACAAGACTCGCATGTGTCATCTTCCCTAAGGTCGAATGACTCCAACACTCCATCCTTTTGGAGTTGGGCTATGCGTTTCTTGTTGACATGTCCAAGACGACAATGCCACAAGGATGCTTTATCCATACTAGTGGAAGAATCAATATTCAAAACATCATTGCCTAGATTATCAACAATCATAACAGTTTCATATATTCCATTACATGGTATAGCTTCAAAATAAAAGACACCATTTAGATAAGCCAAAATAGAACCATTGTTATTATTAAAAGAAAATCTAAATCCTTGTCTATATAAACCATGAAATGAAATGATGTTTCTAGCCATTTCTGGCGAATAGCAACAATTGTTCAAATCTAAAACTAAACTATTCTTAAGCAATAAAGAATACACTCCAATCTTGGTCACAGGCGACGATCTTCTGTTCCCCATGATTAGATTGATCCTTCCTTGCTCCACATCCCTACTTCTTCTTAGTCCCTGCAAAAGATGGCTTGATCTTTCCTTCCTTGATGGCTTGCAGGTAGTCCGGGTAGCTTCGCTTCCAATGTCCTATCTTGTGGCAGTGGTGGCACTCTGCCTCCTTCGGGTTAGAGCAGGGCTTAGAGGGATCAACTTTGGTCCCACTAGAAGAGGAACCATCTCGGGCTTTCATCATGCGATAGTTATTTGAAGAAGCTTTCCTCTTCTTTCCCTTCCCTTGACCAATAGCCAAGACAGGAGCAGCGGATGGATTGGGAGTTGGTGCAACAGACTTGTCCTTGAAATTGCTCTCAGCAACCCTCAAGAGACCTTGGAGTTTACTTAGAGTGACCTCCTCTTTGTTCATGTGGTAGGTCATCCTAAATTGGTTGTACATCGGAGGCAACGAGTGAAGCACCATGTCGATCGCCAAGTCTTCGCCAAAGTCAACGTTTAGCTTGCGAAGGCGGTCGACATACCTTTGCATCTTTTGCAAGTGCACGGTAAGAGATTCTCCATGACCCATCTTAGCGGAAATCATGTTAGTGAAAATCTCGTAACGCTCTTGCCTCGCGTTTTGGTGGTACCTCTCCAACAAGTCTTGATGCATCTCGTATGGATACATGTCCTCGTAGGACTTTTGGAATTCGGAGTTCATGGTGGCGATCATGATGCAATGTACCTTCGTTGCATCTCGCTCATGGGTTTCGAAGGCGGTGATTTCTTCGGGAGTAGCAACTTCGGGGTTGATTTTCTCGAGCTTCTCATCGAGGACATACTCTTTATCCTCATAGAGAGCAATAGTGCGAATGTATCTTATCCATTCGCTAAAGTTCGTTCCATCGAAGGTGACCTTTTGACAAAGGCTCATCAACGTGAAAGAACTAGCAGCAGCGTTGTTTGCGTTTGACATCTATAGAAAGGACAAAGATAGATTAGAATAAGAATCCCTAATTATCACCCAATAAGAAAATTAGGGCTAGGATCCAACAATAACATTTACATACTAGAAAAGGGATGCCGTAATCTAACATGCAAATAAATTGAAGGTAAGTGAATGACGATTCACTAATTCTCCATCACAAAAACTTAAACTATTAGTCCTAAGTGTCTTTGAGAATTCCTAGGTTCGGATGAGATTCATTGAACTATTCAATGGCATGTTTAAATCTCGATATGCCCCTCTTGTTTGTGACTGGGATGCCGAGGATCACAAAGCGGGTGTGAATTACCATGCAAATTCACATGGTGCCTTCATTGTAATGATCACCTATTCGATGTGCCGGTAAACCACACACGCTCCATCGAACTATGATAAACAATGAATCACCCTTTGCCACCTTCGCTTAGAACCAATTAGTGTGCCGGTAAACCACACACGCTCCACTAACATCTTAGCAAGGTGCAAAGTGTAATTTCATGGGATTGCATCAATTCACTTTTCCTAAAGTAACTAAGATTGGGAAATTTTAAAAAAAAATGTTTAGTTACTTCGTATTTCTTATTATACTTTTAATGAGAGGATGAGGTTGCCCTATCCTACCCGTTCGGCTAACGACCCTCCACCAATCAAGCAAGCGGTGGGTGTGAGTGTACACCCATTAAGCGCCATTTTATAGGCCACAACCTTATACCCACCTTATAGATCGGCTTCGTGAATGAGGCCTACTAACGGTAAGACTAGCATTTAGTTATACATATATATATTATTCTAGTAATATCATATTAGTATAGGGTTGCATTTTAAACTTTTCAAAATCTAGGGTTTGAAATTTAAGTTGTCTAAATTAAAACTTTTAATCACAAATATAAATTTCAAAACTATAGGGTAGGTTTTAAACATTTAAAAACATGGAGGATCAAATAACAAATAATTCCAATTAACAATTTAATATTCTAATTATCTTTATTTGATTTATCTTGATTTCTTTGAAGATAATTACCAAAATAATTAATCATTATCATATAAGGAAATTAAATATTTTATTAGATGATAAATATCTTTAATTAGATCAAGATAACAATCATATTTATCAAAAAATCGGATTTAGATTGATCTAATATGATTAAGGTAAGTTTCCATAAGATAATTATGAAAAAATCCTGAATCTGGCCCTTCCTGACGCTTGGACTCGCCGAGTGCACAAGGGGACTCAACGAGTCAGGCCTACTCGACGAGTCCACCTTGGAACTCGACGAGTCAGTGACTCAAAACCCAAAAATTCAAATTTTGCAGGTTTGTTTCAGTTAATCAAGCAACAATTTAAAGAAAACCAATCTAGGCTTTGATACCACTGATGGGTTTTAGCCATAAGAACTTTCCTATGTGAGCATGCAAAACCCTAATGCTTGGATCTAGGCTTTCTAATAAACATGCTTTTGAATCCAAGACTTCTAATAGCTAATTAGGTCAAATAACAAAATTGAAACAGATCTTGAATCATACCTTTGAATCCCTTGTTGATCTTGTTTGTCTTGGAGCTTCTAGAGTCACAATTGTCACTCCTCTAATGGCTTACAAACACCAATAGCAAGCAAGATGATTTAGGAGAGAGGAGAGGGGAGGAATTCGGCCAGAGTATCCTTGCTTAAGGTTGTGTGTCGAATTCCCTCACCCATAGGGTCTATTTATACTTGTAGACTCCTTAAGGGTTTCACCCTAAACCCTAATTGGATAATCTTCTCTTAAGGCTATCCAAATCCATTCCATAGATAACCATATGGACGATTTGAGCTATCCTAAAGCTCTTAAAATCGGTCCAAGGTCCATCTTAATGGATTTACAGTCTAAAGTCTAACTATCAAACAATTGACAGTTTATACCCTCTTATTTAATTAATCTCTTTAAGTCACCAAATTAATACCAATTAATTTATGACTTATATTAATTAAATAGCTAAATAGTATTTCTTATAATATTTACTCTCTCTTAACAAATCATCCTTCAAGTTGCTATGGTGAAGGCAACCCAAAAGGACCATGCACAACCGAATATAGTTACAGCCTTAGACACTATTCCAACAATTACGTCTCTAGCTACAGGGATAAACTTCAACTTCTCAAGGTTTATCCTGGACGAGTTCGTAGCGAACATCAACGCAGCAACCTAGGATCCTTTCTTGATGTATCCGAGGTTCATCCAAATGCTTATCAACACTCAATTTCCTGAGATGGTTAGGGAGGGTGAAACTCTAGATATGAAGTCACTAGGCCCTCATATTGTTGGACTTATAAAGCAAAATCGCAAGGGTAAAGTCATTTTCCAAGGATTTCATATGCTTGTAACGTTCGGAAAATTTGTTGAATTAAACGAGAGCTCTGAGTCTCATGGATCGTCTGATAAAATATCCTATGAGCCTGCTTCTTCAGAAATGATGATTTCAGAAGATGAAGTGATCACGGTGTCAGAACATGACGAAGAAGGAGAAGATACAGCAGTTCCATTGCAACTGTGGCTGAGGAACATGATCTGAAATCAGTTCCTGTGCAAAGTGATTATAATGAAGGGTCTTCAAAGAGTGTAACTGAAACTGACTTATATAAAGATCTTGATCTCACTGGCTTCAATAGAGATGAAATTCCGGTGAATTTTGGAAGCAATGAAGATTACTTGTCAACTGAAAATCTCAACTCGCTACTTGACAATATCGATGATGTTGCTAACCCGACAACGGAGATACAGGACTCCGATGATGTTCTCGAATCAACGCCTCCTACTACCAAAGATGTGGCTGAAATAGAAACTCCTATGGTGACTGTGTCAGGGAATCCTCCCCTTGACATTGTCTCTCCTACTACAGAACCACTTAAGAGTGATCATACAACAACTCCAACCTCTCAACCTCCTCTGAAAAGAAGAAGATGTGATCCCAGGCAGGGAATTCTCGATTCTGCTATACTTCAAGACCTCCAAATTCCTCCAACCACAACTCCTGCTATTGTCTCAACAGAACCTTTCAGTGAAGGCCCCAACACCTCGCATGAAGCTGGCGGAACTTTTACTCCAATAGGATTCTCTCCTTCACGGCCAGATCTTGATGCTGCCTCCGTAAGGTTGGCCCTGCATTTGGCTCATAAACAAGATAAAGTGCCTTCCCCCAGAGCCAAAGGAATTTCTTTTAGGGAAGGTATAATAGGACAAGACAATCCTTCTATCGTTGAGCTCCGAAAGGAAATAAGTGTGCTAAATCAAAAGAACATTGAGCTTGACATCAAGGTGGCTGATCTTATGAGTGAAAATATCATGCTCAAGACTCAAGTGTATGATCTTGAAGAAGATAAGACGTTAAGGACCAAGCAGATCTCCAATCTTCATACTCACTTTGGTCTCCTCACAGCTTGTTATTTTGATCTAAAGAAGAAACTGACAGAAGAACTTGGTGACAAGTTTAAGTCCTCTATTGATGAATCGAATATGTTTTTTCCATCTCAATATCTTCCGGTCGCACCACCATTTGCTCAATCATCTCGCGTTGTAGATCGTTTTGAGGTAGAGCCTGTTCAAGCTCCTAACGTCGTCGCTCTTAAACGTGCTAGACTTGCTAAATCTGTCGAGAAGGGACAACTTTTGTTTAAGAAGAGCTCGGATCAAAATGTACCTAAAGATCAACCAAAAATCACTGTTATTGATCTCGAAGAAAGACATTTTATAGATACATATGGTGATAGGTCCGAAATTGTTTCTTGGGGATTTCATGACCCGCTGAATATGTGGATTGTGAGAAGAAAGAGTGGCAACACTGAATTGTACAAAGACTGTCATGACTTCCATTCATGGACTAGGGTGGATGTTTCAGAATTATCTCAAGCTCCTTTTGCAAATCCCTCACAAGATCCAAAGGCAACTCACTTCAAGCTCTTCTTGGAAGACCAAGTGAAGAAAGGTTTTTCAACGATGAAGACTGCAGAGTCTATTATCAAGCATTATCCTGATGTGATTGATCCCAAGACTGGTCATCCACTTCAAGTTGTGATATGGCCTGCTACCAGTCAGGTTAAGCAAATCCCAGTACTTCAAAACTATCCAGATGAATCCTTAAGCTCCATGCTTTATTGGGTATTTGACGAAACAACAGTCTCCGCAGTCATCAAGAGCAAAGATGGATGCATTCTTCTATATGACCGGAGAGATCTATTCCAGTTCGGGAAATGGGATATCCATCAACTGAGTCTTCATCAAATCAAAGTTCTCGAGGAAATTTTTGAGCAAGTTTCCAAAGAGTATATGTCGATGGTTGCAGATATTATCAACAAGCGAATGTGGAGCTAAGCAATGGGGAAGTCATATGTGTTGCTGGCCAACAAAGATTAAATCCAAGCTAGCCCCAAACCAAGGGGGAGATTGAAGGGCTCAATTAATGGTTTGGTCTAGGCTTTCAATTGTAATAGTTCTTTTGAGCATTTTTGGTATAATAGTAGGTCAAAGGTGGGTTCACGGTCAATGGAGAGTTTACGACCGTAAACTAGTTTACGGCCGTAAACCCAGTTTCTGGCTCATGTCCTGTTTGCGGTCATTATCTATTATAAATAGGGGTTGTGTAGGTCATTATTGATTGTTGATGCTAGACAGTTCACGACCAAGTGTAAACAAGTTGTACCCGACGTTTTCAAGTAATAAACGTGTGCAAGCTTGTTTCAATTCTTCTTAAACTCATATTCTTGTTTCTGTGATTGTGTGATTGCTTGATCATTGGTCAAGATTCATTTTAGGACCTTACAATTAGTAATAGAATCCATTCATGTCCATATAAAGTATGTTTTATATGACATAAGGTAGGCAACTTGATGAGTTTTTTTCGGGTCGATTTGGTCACTTTTGACAAAATGAAGGGGTAACCCGGTTACCCCTTTGCCACATAGACATTGACTTTTTTACTTTAGGTTCATATGCATCTCTCTCACACATAAACACACATAAAAACTCTTTCATATAGAATCCATCACCACTTCTGCTTCCTCTCTAATTGAATCCACCGACGTCTAGTTACACAAAATTAGGGTTCTTTAGGAAGGAATCCACCATCTTCGTCATCTAATGTCGGTCTTTTATACAAAATGATGTTTTTAGATCATCGATTGAAACACATTAATTACTCATTGATTCGCACAGCTTCATAATGAAAATGGAATTTGGGATCTATAACTTCGTTCTCAAATAGAAACTGTTTGTTGATTCAACTAAGGTTTATGCTATGAGGATTACAACAGGTTCATAACGAAATCAAGCAAACTTTTCATATACCTTTCTTCTTATTCAAGGTAAGTTACAATTCATGATTCACAATTTCAATTTTGATATCGCATTTGTTACCAAATCGAGAGACGATGTAGGGAGAAGCAATAGAGACGATTCTGAGTTTTGTAGAAGAATGTGGACTAATACTCTTGCTTGCAGATTTTTCACCTCTAAGACAAGTTCATGGCCAAAAAAGAATAAATTAGCATGAGAGTATCATATTTTGGCTATGTAGCTTGGTTCTCAAACAGAAACTATGAAATGTGTGTGGATTTGAAGAAGATAGGGATTAATGAATGAGGTGTGCATTTCTTGGTTAACTACGTCTGGGTCGTTGTCATCCCTCTCCATCACTATCATGATTGGGTAATTGTTTATAGACGGTAAGGCCATTGAGCTGTGATCCTCATCAAGAAGAGTAATAGGCTGATTTGTAGAGTTTTCTTTAAAGTTTTAATCTTGTTATGAACACAACTAATTTTAGTCGATGAAGGTGATAAAGATGTCATGAAGAAGAAGATGTGGGCAACATTTTAGGTTTAGAAACGCAACAAGCACCGACAACAATATGCGGCATGATTATTCATAGTTAGCGATGTAAAGCAAGCTTCACAGCTGCTTAGTGGTTTGCGAGATAGATGAAGAATTTGGAGAGAGAGAGAGAGAGAGAGAGAGAGAAGTGAATAGCTGAGATAGATTAAATTTTTTTTTAATTAACTAAAAATTCACCTGAACAAATGAAACTGGCTATTAAAAGTAGAGGGTCTAAAAAAGACAGGTCAGTAATAACTTTGTTCCCTTAAAATGTACGGAAAAAAAAACTTTAATGACCAAAAATATAAAGTCGAAATATTTAGTAGGGCCAATATGTCCATTTCCTTAAAAAATATTATTTAACTAACTAATTACAAAAGCAGTATTATAACTTACAAGTTCAAAAAATAATAATAATAATATATCAACAAGAAAACATTATTAAATTCAATTTTAACTAACAAATATCATAAAATTTCTATTTCTAAGTGTGCTTTCTTGAAAGATGGTTGCAAAGTTCAAGACAATTTAACACTTTCTATCTATTAATTGTGTTCTCCTTCATATTTTTCAATCTTTTATTTATAAATATAAAAAGTTATACATATGTTAGAGATAAACATACAAATAAAATGGAAATCAATTATGAACCTCTAAATGAACAGTAATATATTTTGATATGAATTGTAGTCTTTACAATAGTGCTTGTACAACTTTATTACAGAGGATCCAATATGCTCATTATTCAAATATGAATAATAGCATATCAATGTGAATAATATCAAAATCTTCTATTGAGAAGTTTTTAAAAAATACCAATGAACCATCAATCATTGTATCAAATAATAAAACATAATCTTCATTCTTGAAAATTTAATTAAAATGTGTCAAAAATGTCTCATAATATAATTTGTTTTGAGTTCTTGTTTAGTGAATTTGATTACTAAATATATAAACGGGCAGAAATTAGTATAACTTATAATCTAGCTTATATATAGCAAACAGGGCCGGTCTAGACGGTGGGCAACCCGGACGACCGCCCAGGGCCCCGTCTCCAGTGGACCCAAATTTTTTGGGCTATGTAGTGTGTTTGTGTGTGTGTGTGTGTGTGTGTGTGTGTGTATATATATATATATATATATAAATTATTATCTAAATGATTTTTAGGGCCTAAAGTTGGTTCAAACTCAAATTAGATCAAAAGATAAACAATTTGTATTTGCTTGTTATTGCTAATTGAACGCGTTTACAGTGAAAAATAAATGATAATTTTTTTGAATATTTATTATATTTTTCTTTAAGGACCCCTTTTTTTCTTTTCGCCCCGGGCCCCATATATGTTTGGACCGATCCTGATAGCAAACTCCATCAAAACTATCTTCAAGTTTTTAGGGTTTCGTACCTATCAGTTTTCTAGAACCACCATGTATATATCTAACCTAACAAGTAATTAATTTGACATTTACAAGTAACTAATCGATGGAGATCTGTAAGCATCATTTGAAAAGGACCAAGCAATAAAAAAGAATAAGCGAACAATATATATATATATATATATATATATATATATATATATATATATATATATATATATATATATATATATGGGTAAAGTGAATATACCTAACAACCTTATATAAGCTTAGGTACCTAACCTCATCAAACTACGTCATTTTGCATTAAATTTTCGTTGCAATCGTCCAAGGTTCTTAAACTTCATCCATAAACTTGATTTACTTCAAAAAAATTTGGAAATTCAACATTATATTTCTCCTACATCCTTTCATTTGTAGCGGTAGGATATGAAGCCCATCAGGTGGTATTCGATAGAAAGACGTAATGTAAAAGAAAGATATTGGTGAAAGTCCAAAGATTTTGGAAGTAATCAAGTTATGTGGTTGAAGTTTAAGAACCTTAGGCAATTACAATGTAAATATGATACATACCGATGTAGTATTATGGGGTTAGGTACCTAAGCTTATATAAGGTTGTTAGGTATATTCACTTTACCCAATATATATATATATATATATAGAGAGAGAGAGAGAGAGAGTTAGATTTAAATGTTTCTTACACCTATTATGTGCTAGAATACATCAATGAAAATTTAGTAAAAATTAAATTATTATCTAATCAAATAAAGATAAATATTAAATTATTTCCATAATAATATGTATATTAAGGCTATGTTTGGCGAACTAGTTGAAAAACTAGTTGTTAGCTGAAAAGTTGGCTGATAGCTGGAAAGCTAGCTGTTAAATATAAAGCTAGCTGATAGCTGAAAAGCTAGCTGATAAAAAATGGCGTTTGATAAAACTAGCTGAAATATATAAAATTACATAAAAGGATATGTGAGAGTATGTGTTACTATAATGAATTAAGGGGTGTATCTGGAAATTTTTAAAAAAACTCCTAAAAATCTAGTCTAACTAGTTTTTTAAAAAAGCTAGCTTACAAGCTACTTTTTGGCTTACCAAACACGACAACATAAAAAAGCTCGAAAAATAAACATAGCCTAAATGATATCCATAATTTTAATTCTTTTTTATATAAACTAATTAAATTTGTCATTAATATTAAAAATAATATTCTTTAAGAATGAATTTGCATATAGTTTTTCTTGTATGGTTCGTATGTTGTTTCATTATCCACTCACTCAAAATATAACAAAGTTGCTTAGAATATGGAGAACAATAGTGTATTTTAATAGAATGAGAGTTTATTCTAGAAGAATGAGAGTATACTCTAACAGAATGAGAGTGTATTCTACTAGAATACACTCTCGTTCTTCATATTTCATACAACTTTGTTATATTTTAAGTAAGTGAGTCAATAAACAAAACACGATCTTATACATAAAAATTTAGATCCGAATTCATTCTAAAAAAATGTTATTACTAACATTAATGATGAATTTAATTAGTTTCGATGAAAAAAAAAGAATTATAATTATGGATATCATTTAATAAACATACAATTATGGAAATCATTTAATATCTATCTTTATTTAATTAAATAATTATTTAATTTCACTAAACTTCTATTGGTTCATTCTAGCACACAATAAATGTAGAAAATACATGAACCTAGACCTATATATATATATATATATATATATATATATATATATATATATATATATATATATATATATATACTAGTTGTAAGACTCATGTATTGCATATGTTACTTTAAAAAAAAGTTAAATATCAATGTCTAAATATTTGAGAACTTTTAATTTATAAAAAATATATATATATGAAAAATAATGAATTAGTTAAATTGAAATTTTTTTAACTTTTAAATTTAATCAAATAATTTAAATAAATAAACAAAAGAAACCAATGGACTTAAATTTAGGAAGTTTGAAATTATAAGCTAAACTCACTAATAAAATTGATATCAATTTATTATTATATTTATTATAATTATTACATTAAAATGTTATGTGAAATTTAATAAAATAGAAAAACCTATGAAATGACATGTGGAAAAAAATATAATTCAAAATAACCACAAAATGACATTTGGTAAAATAAATTACAGTGTGACATATGGCAAAAAAAATCTTCATTTATTAGTGTTATATATATATATATATATATATATATATATATATATATATATATATATATATATATATATATATATATATATATATACACACACACACACGGTTGAGTTATTCTAAGAACTAAAAAAACGTGTGAACTTGCGAACTCATAATCAACTATTTATTTTTCAACACCAAAGCGCCAATCTTCTCCAAATGGTACGTCTAAGCTATTTTTTAGTTATTTTGGAACTTGCGTGTATGCACAATCAACAGTTATACGGACTATAAATAAGCACAATCAGCAGTCATATGGACTGCAGATGCGCACAATCAGCAGCCATATGGACTACTGATGTGTGACAACCTTCAATTTCCGGTCAAGTCAAAGTCAAATAAAGTAAACAAGTCAAACCGGTCAACTCAATTAACCCTTGTGTATTAGGGTTTACATCGTGTTTACTATGGTACAATACATTATCTTTATGCAAAGTATCACTTTGGGTCTTCACATGTTTAGAAAATCTAAGCCATAATCAAGGTAAGTGATGGAGCTACTCGATAAAACATTATTACATACCCTTCGGGGGCATATAACATTCATAACGAGACTTAAAGGGGTTTGCAAACCTTTCGTTGCGAAGCTAAACATCCAAAAAGGTCACAAACGAAGTCTCTCTCAATCTCTCTCTCCTAAATCTCTCTCATAACCTCCCTTAACTTTTTATAACGATTTAAGGGCATCCTAACCCTTAACTTAACCAAAAACCATGCAAAACATGGAGTTTACTTGAAAAACAACCTTATAGGGCCACACCCTCTTAGGGTCGAAACCCTAAGAAGCAAAACCAAAGGACCGAAGCCGAAAACTGAAGAACCGAAACTACAGGACCGAATCCGAAGGAACCGAACCACCGAGGCCGAGCCTTCCATCGCCTTCGTTTCCCTTCCTACTTTCGCCTTCGCTTCCCTTTTCATTCTCGCCTGCAAGATTTCTCGGCCGAACCCTTCTCTCGGTTCTCATCATACAACCGAATCACCCTTCGGTTCTAAGCATGTTAGGACTGAACTTCGGTCCTGATCTCAGAATTTCACAGATTTCACATCTTTTTCCCGGTTTTCAACCACTTTCGCGTTTTAAGCCTGTTTTTCATGATTTTAACGTGCGATTTTCACCCAAACTCATATTTTGACATATAAGACCCTAAATATTCATAATTTAAACACATTTTAAGGGAAATCATTTCCTAGGAATAAAATCTAGTGGGTAAGTTATTGAGGTGCAGTGTTGACTTTTCCATAAATCTATGACACAAGCAACCTCCCATACCCACTCCATATATTCATGCTTTATGTCACCAATCCCATCACCCCTAGTCTCTTCCTTGTCCCCTCACTCTCTTTTCCAACAAGTTATCTTGACAAAGATATGGGAAAAATCCTTATCACTCCTCCCACCTTACTTACTCTTCACCAAAGAGCAAACCCATTGCTCTCGCTCACTTTTTCTCTCTAAACTCGAGATTTCCAGGTTGTTCTTGAGCATTCACTCCAGTTTTGGTAATTATCTTCATCCTATATTTGAACATTCTTTACACCTTCACTCAAATCATGAATCTCTTATACAAATAACGTCATATGTATACCTAGAATCTTCGAATCTTCAAGCATCTCCCAAGTGTTCTTGACTTGGAAACCCCTCTTCTTCCACATTTATCTCAGGGAATCACTCAAGGTTAGTTCATACCCTCACATTTTCATGTTTTCTTCAATTTTTAGGGGGAGAATACAAGTTAAAACACCAACAACATAACTAAACTCAAACATCAGCTTTCAACAGAAAAGTTAATGTTCATCCACGAACTGTTTTGAACATCTTAAACTTTTTAGTTATCAAAACTGTATTATGTACAAATATTTCAGGTTTATACCTTTAAAATGAATACTTGCACATGTCCATACTATTTTTCTACAATTTATTGTGATTTTTACAAAACTGTCTATCACTGTAGCTACGAATTCAGATCAGTCTGTGAATATGGGCATTTTCCCACAAGTTAGAGACATATAAAAATCATAATAAAACTTATGAACAAACTAGACACATTTTCTAAACTCTCAGAGTTTACGGATTCAGTTTTTGACTTTGTATGATTTTTCTGTGATTTTTCTAAAATAGTGCAGAAATAGTAAAAATGAATTAACAGTTTACAACTTTCATAACACTTTGTAACATGTTGAGCAAAGTGTAAATTTTTGATGACTTCGTGTTTTGCATGTGTTTTCTGTTGTGATATAATTATATAACAGAAAATATTCATTGATTTGTAAAATTTCTTTATCATTTCAAATAATACAAGATAAGGCATGATATATATAGATATGTTCTTGCTATACATTCGATTTACACAGAAAAGGTTTCATTTACATTACAAACATTTTAGATAAACTATAGTAAGTATAGTGTATGTTTCATACATTACAAACAATTATGTTAAACCATAATATGTATAGTTTATGTTTCATTTACATTATGAACTCATTATAAAAGGTTTTCAGTTCACTTTACGTAAATCTGTTAATGAATAAATTTGTGAGACATTAGCTTCACGTTACTTCCAAAATAACGAAATCAAAAGTCCTGTAAATTGTAACCAGAGTCTCTTATAGGGAGAGCATCATAGTTGTGTATAGATCTATATTGGGTCTGACAAACCCACACTTGAGCTGCATGCAACAGCTAGACCGGCAGGTCTGGGGTGACAAATGTCATTTACCTTTGTGATGCCTAAAGAACATCGTATACAAGGCCGACTGGGTCATAACATGGTTATAATAACTTACATGGGGTATTAACAAAACATAAAATTTACGGGTTTTACTTTCAAATTAAACGAGTTTGTATCGATTTAAACTTGCATAAATTTCTTTAAGTATGGAAAAATTACTTGTACATTTCGGTCTTGACATTTAAGACTACAACATATTTTAAAAGGGAAATATTGGATTTTTCTGGAACAAACATTACTTTTACAAGGAAAGAATTTCAAACACCACATACAAAAGCTTATGAACTCACCAACTTAATTGTTGACAGTTTTTCAAAACTACTTGTATTCTCATGAAATCAGTGAACCAGATAAAAAACAACTTTTGAGGATGGAACACTCAGACGTCAAACATTTCATTTTGTCATCATAATGTAATTGATTTTGAAATATGTGAACACATACTATGATGTAAAATTTTCAATTATATTTATGATGGTTATATTTAATTTGAGCACTATACTCGTTATGATACTATAATGAAGTCCTCCACCCCCAGACGTTTCTGCCATCCTTGGTTTGGGGGTGTGACAGATTGGTATCAGAGCATTATTTACAGTGAACTAGGTATATCAAACCACATAAGATATACAAACTATAAATGCATTGGGACTAAAAGTATCTGATTAAACATTTTTTTAAAATAACTATACCTTTAGAAATGAAATAATTTCTTGATTAAAAGTATGAGTACATGCATGCATACTAGTATAGTGTTATATCTGGGAGGATACAAAATTAAAATAAGGAGTAATCAGACTTGGGACGAATATAGCCTGATCAACTATATTTAATCCAAGGTGTGATTAATGTATGTCGGGAATGGTCGTAGTGAGCAACAAGCCTAACAACTTCCCATACAAGAAAACCATTAAGAACAACACATAACATTTCAAATACTATAGGAGTATTTTGTGGTACTATAACTTATATGAGAATTAAACAGACCCGTACTGGCAGATTCATAATTACCAAGTGTATACCTTAAGTTTTTATATAATTGAGATTGTATAGACCTAGAAATGAGTGATTTTCACTCTACCTCCTTTTCCTTGTTTGGATGTGGTCTTAGAGTAGGATCACTCATTCAAAGTCCTGTTTAACCCTAAGATATATACAACCTGTATACGCTGCGTAATTATGGGAAGACTCGGTAGGGGATCACCCAAAAGATAAAAATTTGTTTTAGTTAATCCCATAGATTCTTTAACCTCTCCCATTCTCGCAAAAACAACATAGATAGGCATAGTCCCTCCACCACAACAACCACTGGAGGATTCGGTGAAGAACGAGAAGAGATTTGTGAAGAGGATTCTAGGAAGGGATCAACCGTAGAGTAAGGCACCAGAGTAAATGTTACTGAGCCTTACCATAGCATGATCAGAAATGAGAAACTCGCTCGAACATTGGGGTCCAACCCTCCATCACAAAGTAATGAAGATCAGAGACAAAGCCTAAAGAAGGATGTAGTAAGGATTGAACACATCTACAGCGAACAAGAACACCTTGGGAATACCCAAAGATAACAAATATGTTGGGTCAAAAATATGGATTATACTTTACTTTTCTAGAAAAATATATTTTTGTGTCTTGGACTGTAAACTGTTAGATGTTTACGGCCGTGTACGTGTTTACGGTTGTGTTTACGGCCGTAAACAGGTTTACGACCGTAAACCCATTTACGGCCCATGTTCTCTGGCCCATGTTCCCCTTGTATATATATATATATATATATATATATATATATATATATATATATATATATATATATATATATATATATATATATATATATGTGTGTGTGTTAGGGTGAGGAGTAGAGATTGATGAACGTGAGTAGAGAGAAACTAGATAGAAGAACAAGTGTGTTAGTGTGTATGAATCTCTTGTATCCGGATCATCATTCTATTCATCATTACATTGAGATTCATATTATTCTTCTTCTCATTCTCTTCTATTTGATCTGACACCATCCGTTTGATTGGGATTCCGCACCATCAAACGGATTTGATTGATACACAAATATTTTGGGGACTTACAAAATCTCTACATCTAAACTTAGGATAATCATATCATGAGCATAATCAGATAAACCAATTCCTTAGATACGCGAAGAGACCGAGCACTGTATGTGTCGCACTAATAGTTAATAAACTAATACAACCTAGTGAGTTAGTGATTGCACTGCTCACACTATGCGTTAGGTTTATTTTGTCCTTCGTATCAAATAGTGACAACTTATTCAGTTCACAGATGTTCATGAGAAGGTAATTACTACAAATTCATAAGTCTATTTTCATAGACCTCTATTATGAATCATTTTCAGAATACTATAAAAGCCGGAACATGATACGCTCAGAACTAACATAACTTAGTAGATAACTGACGACATATAAGCCTTCATTAATGACTCATTATCATCTCACTTTTTAAAAAAAACATTAGCGTTGAAAGGTGCCTTCTTCGTGGACCTATAAGGTGCGATCATACCAGCATTAATGCATCGGATTCCATCAGAACTCCGTAGTTAAGCGTGAATGGACAAGAATAGTACTAAGATGTACAAACTTAACAGTTGTACGAAACCTACTCCTACCTACTACCATAACTCTATCTCAGGAATGTTGGCAGAAACATTGGGAATAACATAACAAAAGGAGAAATTTATATATGCATATATATATATATATATACACACACACACACACACACATAAGTTATAAGAAAACCACTAGTAGTGACCATCGTTACTCATAAGATCGTTTCTTGTCATACGACAGGATTATGTCATCACCAGGAGGTAACCATCCAACAAGCAAGCGACCAATCCTGCAGATAGACTTTGCTACTTTCCAAGTTGCGGTCACCGCAACCGTGTCAGCCATCATGACGCAACTCAATTCTAACAACGCCAGCGAAGTAGGAGGCAGTGCCAAAAATACTAACCGCATTAACAATAAAGGACACCAGCGGGTATCTACCAACGAAGACGCCTCAGACCACAAGCCAAAGAGGAAGAAATGAAAGTTTAGGACAAAAAGAATCGCACTCTAACTCAAAAACTCGCTAAAAGACAACAAATTGTGGCTGCCCCTACAATTACAACAACGATCATGACACATGCCTCGGCCTTTGCCACAACACCTATTACTCAAGCACTGGCCAGACAATATAATGGAACACTTCCGAAGTGTAACGAGTGTAGTCACTTCCATAATGGGGTTTTCTGGATGATGCACTGTAGATTACGATAGCCGAAGATTGTTGACCCTTCATGGGA
This sequence comes from Lactuca saligna, assembly GCF_052625555.1. NCBI lineage: Eukaryota > Viridiplantae > Streptophyta > Magnoliopsida > Asterales > Asteraceae > Lactuca > Lactuca saligna. The sequence goes on from NC_136419.1 coordinate 4,709,894, forward strand.
AGGTCTAGGCACCGTACTGAGGTGGAGTACGGAAGGTGTTGATGGATGAGGCCCACAATTCTAGGTTCTCCATCCATCCGAGGGCGACGAAGATGTACAGAGATCTTCGACCCGGTTACCGGTGGCCCTGCATGAAGCGGGATGTAGCTTAGTACGTGGAGAGATACCTGACCTGCAGGAAGGTCAAGTCAGAGCATCAGAGGCCCCGTGGAAAGATGCAACGGTTAGGTATTCCCTTATGGAAATGGGAGGATATCACTATGGATTTTATTACTAAGCTTCGCTGGACCGCACGTGGGGTTACTTTGATATGGGTCATCGTGGATCGGTTGACCAAGAGCATTCATTTTATACCGATCTAGGAGAGCATCTTGGCTGAGAAGTTGGTCGATATTTATGTGCAAGAGGTAGTGGCACGTCATGTAGTGCCTGTCTCAGTGGTGTCAAACCAGATGCCCAGTTCGCTTCCAGGTTCTGGAAGGGGTTTCACGACGAGATGGGTACTCGTCTTCATTTTAGCACTGCTTTCCACCCTCAGATGGACGAGCAGAGCGAGAGGATAATTCAAACTCTTAAGGACATGCTTCAGGAATGTGTGCTAGATTTTGGTGGCAGTTAGGATACGTATCTTCCGTTAGCGGAATTTTCGTATATCAACAACTATCACTCCAGTATAGACCGGCCTCCCTTCAAGATGCTCTACGGGAGGAAGTGTAGGACCCCAATATGTTGGGGTGAGGTCGGTCAGAGGGTCATGGGGAGTACGGAGGTAGTACTCAAGACCACGGAGTGGATTCAGCAGGTCCGGAGCAGGATCCAGACTGCTTAGAGTCAGTAGAAGAGTTACGCCAACAAGCGACTTTCAGACTTGGAGTTTTAGGTGGGCGAGATGGTCCTCCTGAAAGTGTCACCCTGGAAGGGTGTTATCAGGTTTCGGAAGAGGGGCAAGCTAGGCCCCATGTTTATTGGTCCATTTAGGGTTTTGGCATGGGTGGTTCGGGTTGCTTATCGGTTAGATATTTCAGCAGAGCTCAGCCAGATCCACAGCACGTTCCACGTTTCCCAGTTGCGGAAGTGCTTAGTGGATAATTCAGCAGTGGTACCCCTTGAGGACATTCAGATTGACGACGGTCTGAACTACATCGAGAGACCTGTGGCGATTTTAGATCATAAGATGAAGGATCTGAAGAACAAGAAGGTAGAGTTAGTGAAGGTGCATGTAACGTCCCAATTTTCAAGGTCAAAAATTTCATTTTTGAATTAATGCATTTAGTAAACATTTTACCAAAACATTGTAAATATAAAATTCATTACAAAATCATAATGCTGTATTTCAAACCATAACATCATAAGTACTAAAAATCATAGTACAGTCCCAAAAACTTCTTGCAGAAACATGTGCGTGTGTGTGATGCGCTGCTACACCACCGGCTCTTTCCCCTTCGACGAAGAGGTACCTGAAACCAAAAACCAAAAATGTAAACACGAAGCTTAGTGAGTTCCCCCATCATACCATATACCATACAATATCGTTGGTATCTTTCAACTGGTAACCTCCATCGGTATCTTTCAACCGGTAACCTTCATCGGTATCTTTCAACCGGTAACCATCATTGGTATCTTTCAACCCGTAACCGGGGACTATTTCACCCCCTACTACTAGCATACAATCAACATATATAAGCATACAGTCAGGCATATCCGAGTACTGACCTACCCTTGGGTCCTAAGGACCACTATTAGGGAAACTAATCCCTACCATACACATAACATACTATCCAGATAAACCTCATAACCAACACATAACTACACCAAGATAATTATCACAAAGACCATTATCTTCTAAATACCCCTTTTTGGTGGGTCGACATTGTGGCCTTAGACCCACCCCTACTGGAAGGTAACTCACTTCAATGTCGTGCAGTGTCTGAACTATCATCGGCGCACAAGTCAGCTCCCATCGACTCCTTGATCCCTACACGACAACCTTCAAGTTAACACATATCACATACAACCCTAAACAGGGTTAACCCAAGTTCAATCAAAGTCAACATTTAGTTGAGCTGACTCGCCGAGTTGGCCTACCAACTCATCGAGTCCATACTTCTCTAATCCCACACAAAAACCCTGGCTCCACTCATCGATTCTAGCAAAAAACCGATGGGTTCTCCTTCAATCATAACATTGGGACCATCTTCATCCGACTCGCCGAGTTCCTTCTTGAACTCGTCAAGTTCATCTCCAACTTAAGAACTTGTCCAGTCGATGACTCGTCGAGTTGTATGAACAACTCCTCGAGTCCATCTTCAAATATTAGGAGATTGCTATGGACTCACCGAGTCTGCTCATACCACTCGTCGAGTCCCATGGCTCCCAGGTCCCTTTTAGCGTCTAAACCCACAAGAACTTCCTTCCTAAAACTTACCCATTCACCGAAAGAGTTTGGGTACACAATGGTCACCGACTCGTCGAGTGCCAAGAACAACTCGTCGAGTCCAACCTTGACCAATTCCATACAGTCGATTTAAATGAGGTCTAACACACCAAAACCATAGATTTGGCCTCCTAATGCCCATTTTATACGTAAAGTTCCAAACTTGATGCACATGCATGGGGTTTTAGCTCAAAAATCCATATAAAGTGTCCTACAATGTGCATGGGGCTCTCACGGCCCTAAAGTTGGCACCTTTATGCCATGAGACCCCTCTTAAGGCCCAGATCTAAAGGCTAGATTCTACATAACACTACTTAAATCCAAAAATGGCTTGAAAGCCCTAAATGCACCCAAGATCTACTATCTAAAGATGAACAACCAAATGGAAGACCAGAGCAGGAGCATTTTACCTTGATTAAGCTGAAGATGGAATGATATTTCTGGATCCACAAGCCCCAAGTCGAATACTCAAGCTCTTCTTCTTCCTTCCAATCTTCACAAGTCAACAAAAGCACCAAAATAGCCTTAACACACACACACACACAATCGGCTAGGGTTTTGATATGCAGCTCTAGGAGAGTGTTAGGGAGAAGGGAGGCTGAGTTAAGGTGTTTATATAGGGTGAAAACCCTCATATTAGGGTTTTTGTCCAGATAGCACGGACTCATCGAGTCCGGTCTCTAACTCGTCGAGTCAGCCACTTAACTCCCGTGTCCAATCCGCTTCTACTCGACGAGTTGGGCCACCAACTAGCCGAGTCTGAGGCCAAAATGCAAAATACTTAAATTAAAAATATGTACCAGGAACCAGGTGCTACAGTGCAGTGGCAGCACTGCAAGGGCTCAGAGTGCATGTGGGAGCCCGAGGAGGAAATGAGAGAGCACTACCCAGAGTTGTTTTCAAAGATGGTAGACTTTGAGGGCGAAGTCTAAGACAAGTGGGGGAGAATTGTAACACTTGGTCTCAGGTGGGCATTTAATTCAAGTTAAACTTCATATTTTACCCTTGGACTCGATGATTTGGAGGCTAAACTTGTCGAGTAGGATCGACTCCGGGTTGGGGAACTAAGTGACCTACTCGACGAGTCGGAAGACCGACTCGGCGAGTAGGAGCTGTCTGATGGAAACCCTAATTTTTTGGGTTTGTCCCCTATTTAAAGAAACATAACACCCTTGTGTTCTCCTTATCACTCCCTCAACGTCTAGGAAACCCTAACTCGCCACCTTGTGAGTGCCATTTTTGAATAATCTTGTGTGATTTGAAGTTTGTGTGAAGAAGAGGAAGAATGATGACTTCAAGAGAAGGTTGTAGATCCAGGAACAACAACATTTTCTCCTCACTTTTTGGTAATCAAGCTTCATACTTGACTTGTAGTTTCTTAGATCTCATTGTGGTCGTTTTATGGAGTTTTGGGTCCAAGAAGCTTGATCCTTGGGACTTGGACGTCCCAAGTTAATATTTCTTCAGATCTGGAACCTTGGAGGGTCCTCAAGGCATAAAGGTGCCATCTTTATGGCCATGAGAGCCCCATTTATGAAATAAACCGCATTTTTGGTCCTTTGAGCATAAAATTCCCATGCATGTATGTAAAGTTCATGACTTTACATGTTATATCAACTTATGTAGCCCAGATCTACCTTTTGGATCAGAGTTGTACATTAGAAATCGAGTTATGGACTTAGACAATAGTCAACTCGATGAGTCGTTCTTGGTACTCAGTGAATCTGGGGGTTTGGTTCCTCCAACCTGTTGCGATTCACAGGAACCCAGTTGAGTTTAGAAGGGATGTAGTTGAGTCCAGAAGAAGGACCCAATGAAATAGACATAGCTATGGACCTGGAAGCCATGGGACTTGGCGAGTGTATGAACGCACCGAAAGTTGAAGATTGTCCCGATGACATGATTGAAGGAGAATTCATCGAGTTCTTGCTAAACTCGACGAGTTGACTTGGGTTGGGGGACAGATGAAGGGATAGGGACTCGGCGAGTTGGCGGTCTAACTCGGCGATTCGAGTCAACTGGAAGTTAACTTTGACCAGGATATTGACTTTGGCCAGGGGTAAATTAGTCATTTTACCCTAAGATCAGTTACCAGTTTTTGACTATGTGTCTTTATGGAAATTATAGTCGAAGAGTCGTCGAAGTAGCAGACAGAGATTCCTCACCGAAAGTTGCAGCAGTCAGTCACACGAGGTAAGTTTTCCTCCAGTAGGAACGGGTCTAAGGCACCAATCTCATCCCGTTTAAGTAGTAGAGTATGTCGGGGTAAGCTAATTTATATGTTACCGGACTTCGGTCTGATGCCGAGGCAGTCCAGAGAAGTAGTTATGTATGCTTGATGTCTTTATGTTCATGCATGGTTACGTGTTATGTGTTATATGTTTCGGGCTTAGGTCCGATGTCGGACAAGCCCGATGCAGTATGTGTGATATGTTATATGCCATGTGTTATGTATTTCAGGGCAAGCCTGATGTATGCTAGTTTATGTGTGATATGTTATTTGTTTCGGGCTTCGGTCCGATGTTGGGGTAAGCCCGATGTAGATTATGTGATTATGTTATGTATGTGTCGGTGTAAGCCCGATGTTGGGGTGAGCCCGATGCTGGGGTGAGCCCGATGCCCGTTGCTGCTGGATGCCGGGGTGAGCCCAATGCCGGACAGGAGTCCGATGCCGGGTAAGTCGATGTCGGGATTCATCCCGATACAGTTGGGAGCAGTCTCAGAGTTATGTTATTTGTTATATGTGCTTTATATGGTATGTGGTATTTTGGGGGAGCTCACTAAGCTTCGTGCTAATAGTTTCAGGTTTGGTTTCGGGTACTTCAGCTAGCAAAGGGAAGGGCTCGAGTTGATGGCATGGCACACACCACATTCTATTAGACTGGGAGTTTACTCTGATATTTTATATGAGACTGTGATATGTTGACAGATTTATAAGATTTTTAGATACATGTTCTATGATTTTATACTATGGTGATGATATTTATGTTTATTAAATGATTTTGAAAACGAAATTTTTGGCTGGCATTTTTGGGACGTTACAATTCCGTAGGAATAATTAGGGGGCAATTGTTAAGGCCATGATCCTGGAATTACATTCAAGATCCTCAAACCCCAGGATCCTCAAAAATACTTCAGAATCCTAACTATTATTGTTTATTCTCCCAACTTTTAGTACGGTTGTGTGTTTTGTTATTTTTCTCACATGTGCATAAATAGTCAGCCAAATACGTATTCACAACGAATAGTCATCGTACCATGCAAAAGACCAAGGAGACCTAGTCAAATAATATCTATAAGTTGATCTGGGAGGATCCCGGAATTGTTTGAGTTCTTGTTATTAGCTTTAGAACATAAAAACACTTTATTCATCACACTACACACGACACTTAGCATAACTAGGATTCTTGTACTTGCTTTTCATATATTCATCTTTGTAATCAGCATTTGCAATTAATAAAAATATCAAGGCAGGTGATCATTATCACCTCACAAGGTTTTGTGTCGGAGATCCTAGCAAGGATCAAGGGCTTTCCTTGTAAATCACTCGTGTTATCTTGATCATCGTTTCATATTATTTCTACCCTGAACATCATAGCCTCTCATACAATTTGGTTGATTATTGATTGTTCATTTTGTAACCAAAACATTTGCCCTTATCCTTTCAAATTCCTTAAGCAACGTTATGTTGTCCTCCTGTTGCTGAGCTACCTGTTGTGCCAATGTCTTCATCATGGAGAATGTTCATTATTAGAGACCGAGGCAACAGGATCCTGGGATCCTAAAGCATCGGAGGAGTGTTCTTCTTCGACACATCAGAAGTCTTTTTCTGACCATGGGGTCCACTTGGAGGAGGTAGAAGATTTTTCGAATGAATTGTGGGAATAGAGGAAGAAGAGAAGGTTGGTTGTGTAGACATAATTTTTGAAGATTACATACACCACGGCCCCACGGTGGGCGCCAATTTGTTTTGGTCAAAAATCGATTGAGTAGATATTAACTAATTGAATGAGAGGTTGTGGTATTGTTGGTAAAGTGATTATCGAAATAGAACAAGATTACACAAGTGATTTACAAGGAAAGCCATTGATCCTTGCTAGGATCTCCGACATAAAACTTTGGAGGTGATAATGATCACTTGCCTTGTTTAATTGGATTGATTGAATGACTGATTACAGAAATGGAAGTAAGTAAACGAGTACAAGTATTGCAGTGAGTCTACGTGTGTGTAGTGTGTGAAATACATATGTATTTATAGTCTAGTCTAAGTAATAATAAGTCAGAAATTCTAGAGATCCTCTTGAATAAAAATGAACGAACACGTTTGTTTGACTTGTTATTTCCGAGTATTTTGTATGATTAAAATGTTTCTTCGTTGAGAATGAGTCTTATGTTAACTAATTATGTATATGTGAGAAAAATACATAGGATAGGATTTTGTATATCCCCGGTCGTGATCATGGCCATGCCTCTTCGTTTAGACATTGATGTGAATCAAACAAAATGCGGTTCTACTTTACTTTCTCGGTGGTTTTTTGGTACTTTTTGTATATAGAAAGACACGACCAAGACTTTGTTCTTTAATTGAACTTTTTTTTTTTAATCTTTAAGCCATAATTTGTTGGTATTTGGTTTACCCATTTTCTCTTTATTATAGTTTCACATTCCCAATTCGACTTTAGTTACAGATAATGGATTAGTTAGGAATTGTTTATTATTACAACACAACAACCATGTTCTTCTACATTCAAACAACACTTTCCAAGTCGTTGGTCTTGTCTTATTTAATTGAATTCCATACACCAAACACCATCCCACTAATAATATTCACACTAATAATATTCAGACACAACTTGCTCCAATGTTTTTAACAATATGAACCACTTGATATATGGCGATCAAAATTTGAAAATCCTTTTAAAAAGGCTATACCTATGTGTTTAAACCAAGTCAATAGAAGATAAATATTATTTATCAATTCATACAACAAATAGATAGATAAATCTTGTAATTTAACAAGAGATTGTAACTCAAGAACAATAAAATTAAACATATATAATAAGAAACATATTCTATTTAAACAACTATTAACTTGCTATAATCCAAAATTGAACCATCATTTTCTCTCTTTGTCGCTTTCAATAGATTTATATGAAATATATACCTTGCAAGCTTCGGTTTATTTATTCTGTTGTGATCGTATTTGAATCTTGAAGTATTCATTTAAATAATTTACTTTTATATAAAATTTATATGTTCACTAGTGGAACATTGAGATTTGAGCATTGACCATCATGAAAACCTATCTCATTGGTTTGTAAAGACCGTGTTGCTAATGGAATCTTCATTGCTAACCGATGTCGTCATGCCAATTTGCCTTACTTGATAAAAACAAAATGGAAAATTATATAAAATCCATTATATATTATTTATTTTGTAAGTATTCTTTTCGATCAATAAAAAGTCATCCTTATTAACTACTGAAAGAAAGCAAACTTCCACCGCATCCATTGTGACCGGTAAATCGTTGATTGTTGCTTATTATTATTATTATTATTATTTACTAGTTTGGCGTTAATCTAAAATAGAAAATAATCACATATTTTGTTGTTCCGGAAATTTTTTAGATGGAAAAAAAAAAAAAAAAAAAAAAAATCCGACCCAATAACTAACGGATTGGGATGATTGGGATGAGATTTTCAAAATCATGTAATTAAATAGACTTGTTATGATTATAATTTCCAATGGCTTTTAGGTTTTAACATTTATTGTAATTTAAAAGTTTTTTTCTAATTTTATTTGTTAATTAAATATAAGTTTTTTAATTATTTTTTGAAATTTGAAAATATAAATATTTTATTTATTTATTGAAATTTAAATGGGTCAATTAACTTCATTAATCAAAGAGGCTAGGTCGGAGAAAATTTGAACCGGTCGGACGAACCGGTTGGACCGAGAATCGGAGAAGGGAGTGGTTTCAACTGTTTTATGTTGATTTATGAACCGGATTGAACCGGCCGGTGTTTAGAAAAACCCGGTTAAACCGGTCAAAATAAACCGGTTTAACCGAATAAAACACATTGAAAATAACTATTTGCATAATAAACTTCAATAATTTTATTTAAATCTATTTAATTTTCTTTAAATAAAAACATATGGTAAATGTTATAAAGTTTTTTGAAGAGTTTGTATTCATATAAAACTATATTTTATTTCGGTATTATATTTTATTTTCTTTTTGATGTATATAGATAGATGTAAAACTTATGGTTATGTGTTATTTTAATACATTTAGATTGATCTACAACTTATTTTTATATGTACTTTTTAATATTTGAACTTTTAAACGTCAAATTCATGATGTATTAATGTATGTATGTGTAGGAAAATAATAAATATCATAGAAAATTATAGAAAAAGGTTAACCCGACGATCGAACAGGGAAACGGCCACCACACTTGTTCAACTAAAAAATCGGTTTTTAAAACATTGGAGAAAATAAAATAAACATGTTACCTTGATTTCAAACTAGTTAATAAACAAGCTGGCTTAGGTCGGAAATTCTCAACCATTTTATTTAAAGAGGTTGTGGATTGGGTTATTGCCACCCCTAATAAAATCAAGAAAGTATGTTGTTAAAACTGTTACTAATTACATCAAAGACAAAAAAAAAAGTATATATATATATATATATATATATATATATATATATATATATATATATATATATATATATGAATTGATACTAGCACAATTATTTTGAGTTGCCCTCAAACCTAGCAATTGAACATGATGATTTTGGAGAGAGAGGTTAATTTATTATTTGAATAATAACTTCAAATAATTGATTTATTAATGTGTTATAAAACTAATATATTAATTAGAAATCATATTACTTAATTAATAATTAATCAGAAACTAATTGAAATTAATTTTGGAATTAACTGGATTAATTAAAAGTATAGAGTTTATTTGGTTATTTATTGATAGTTGAGGGAAGAAGGCTCTAAAATCTCCTTTAGAGAGGTGGACGGAAATTTTTAGGGAAGAGTGAAACATCTCAAAAATACAGTCTAAAACTTTTTTCATTTTAAATCATTAATAAAACCATAATTATCATTCAACATATAAAAATTGTAAATCGTGTATCTAGAGAATATCATAACATCTTTCAAATATATCAAAGTATAAATGGTGTGTGCACTACAATCATCCCGAGCTCTTCCCTTTGCTACCAAAAGTACTTGAAACCAAAACTGAAAACTGAAAGCATGAAGCTTAGTGAGTCTCCCAAAATACCACATACCATACTGAAAACTGAAAGCATAAAGCTTAGTGAGTCTCCCAAAGTACCACATACCATACACATAACATGCAACAAGGAGATACGGGTCCCGCCCACTCTAATGGAGATTCGGGCCCCACCCACACTCTGTTGTCTAGGAGATTCGCTCCCCACCCACACTCCATTACCTAGGAGATTCGGGTCTCGCCCTCACTCGCTGTCTAGGAGATTCGGGCCCCACTTACACTTTACTACTAACATGCATACAAGTATCACACAGACAAAAAGTATATCTATTTCTATCAAGCAATCACATATCCATACTCAAAAAATATTACGAGATTCAGGCACCACCCACACTCGCCTACTATGAGATTCGGGCCCCGCCCGCACTTAGCTACTAAAATATCACGTATACGGGCCGACCTTGGTGCCTTAGACCCATTCCTACTAAAAGAAACTCACCTCACAATCTCACACTGCTGAAGTCCCGCAGACAAAACTCTATGTTGCTCAATGACAGATTCCCGAACTGTCAACATCAAAATAACACCCAATTAATAATTGGGTTTCAATACATAACCATAAGTCCATGCTTAGGGTAAAAGACTACTTTACCCTTATCTTAGCTTGAATCAAGCTGAAGGCCTAATCTAAAGGCCCAAAAGTCAAACTATGAACCAAAGCACAACATATGGCCCAATTTTCCAAATTGGACCCAAATTTCTCCTATGGTCTTACCTTAAGGCCTAACAATTTATTCTGGTCCAAACACTTGCCGACTGATCCAATATCTCATAATCATCAAGGTCTAGTTATGGCCCACCTATGGCCTAATTTTCCCAATTGGGCCCAAGTCTATCTAATGGGCCTTATCCTTAAGCCCAATCCAAATATTCTAGTCCATATATTTGTTATTGGATGGCCCACCAAGAGCCCATTCACTAATACCCAACAGAAAGGCCCAACTTAAAGCCCAACCAAGATGTGGGTTTTTCATATTAATTGACGATTAGGGTTAAGTATTCTTACTTAACCCATTAAGGACTTAATCCATTAAGTTATCACTCCATTAGGCCATTCATACAATGTAGTTGGACATAAATCAAAATTCCAGTCTATGAGCCCAAACACAGGTCCCAGCAAATCCCAAACTAACGTTCCCAAAATTAGGATTTTCTAAACCCTAAATAGGGTTTGCAACCCAATCACAATCCAACTAAGTCCGAATTAAGCTATTGGGCCGATTAGGGTTTCACTATGTCGAGCACCACCCACTGCCACCTTGGGCGGTGGTGGTCGACGGCGGCTCACGGTGGTGGTGGTTATGATGCTTGGCCAAAAATAAGGACAAAGGTATTCCAAATAACAATCCAAACGCACCTAAATGCACACAACCACCGGAGATCGTGGCAGACTGGCGGCAGTACGTGAGGTGGTGGTGGTCAGTTTTCCGGCCAGCAGATGCGCATACAACTCCATAAACATGTTAACAACATATATTACTCGAACACATAAACATCCGGCCACCTCCTATACGGCTAGCCTCGCCGGAATTAAATACCACAGCATCCCAAAAGCCATCGACGGTAGCAATGATGTTCACGACATCAAACAGCGAGAGGGACGACGGAGAGGAGAAGAAAGTGGTGGCTAACCTTACCGACGGCTTCCTAGTCGCTCATGATCCACACATAACGAACGTGGCTTCGAACTCACTTGATGGTTCTCCGTTTACCCACAATGCAACAGATGGAAGGGTGGCGGTCACTAGCGAGGCAGCTGGCGGTATGGTGGTGGCGGCTGCTGTATTAATAAGAAAAAACAATTTAGAGTAAAATGTTGTATTTTCAGAATACAATATATTAAAAGGACAAGAAAAAACAATTGAGAGTAAAATGTTGTATTTGGCGGTATGGTGGTTGGATTTTCATAATACAATATATTAAAAGGACAAGAATTGAAAATACAATGACTAAAGAGGTTAGCTTTTCAAAGGAAAATGTCTTAATAAGAAAAAACAATTGAGAGTAAAATTGTTGTATTTCAAAAGTATAATGTTGAAGATGGTTAGATCATCAAAGTACAATAACTTTCACATGCTCTTTATAAAATGCAACGCTATAACCACAGGTATAATGCTAAAAGTAAAGAAGAATATCTTAATAAGAAGAAACTATTGAAAGTAAAAAATAAAAGTGAAGAAAGCTTAGCCTATCAAGACAGACATTTTGCAAGATTTGTAGTTTGACTTCTTACCTTGGCATCTACATCATATAATGGTGAGTCATTTTTAGCTTTTTTCAAGATTTGCAGGTGCTCTCAGCTGCTCCAGTTAAGTTATTCTTCTATCAAATAAACACAAAAAAGAGGATTTTGTTCCATGATAATAATTGAAATACATAAATGTGGCAGATTATGTGAGCCTAATAACAACAACCCATGATGGCAATGATTTTGTTAGCTAATATTAATTAAAATAAGGTTAAAATGGAGCAAACAAACATAACACATTCAAACCATGACTAGATCCCAGTAAATGCAAAACAATGGAAGAGAAACTAGAAACCATCTAAACACACCAGACATGACAAAGATAGATAAAGCACTACACTCAATATGTCATCATCTTCATACTTATCAAACAAAATTTCGTTGCTCCTACAATTCTCATTTTTGAACTAAATGTTGAAGTAGTTGACATTGTGGCATTTTAGGGTAGCAAAAGAGAATAAATTTAGTTTTTTTTCTTACCTTCAAAAGGGCAATTTGGAAAAACAGAAACATACTTACCACTTGTAGAATGTCATCTTTAGTTTGTGCAAGGTTAAGTGAAGATGTTTATGCCATAATTCAAAACTTGAAGCCATAATTTTCTTTTTACCTGTAGCAGATTAATTGATCATTAGATAATAGTGAAGATTCCAACCATGAATATATCTCAATTCGCAATTAAATTTTCCATTTTAAAATAATATATTTAAGAATCGAGTAGATGTAATAGTAACTTTCTTTAGAGTTTTAGTTGCTTCCTTTGGCCGTTTATTTGTTATCATAAGAAGCATCATTCTTCAATTAATAGGATTTAATGAATAATAAATAAATAAATAAACTGTAATAAAAAGATCACATTTTGCAAACTCACCAATTTTCAAAAGCTTCTGGGAGGACAAGGTGACCTACAGTTAAAACCAAGTAAAAAATACATTGGCACTAATCTTGGATGTAAAGGAAGACAGAAGAAAATATAATGAGTAAATCTTATATGAAGTTTGAATTAAAAGAGAAAATGATAAATTTTGAAAATCATGACTTTTGACAATGTTTTTTTTTTTTAATCATTGTAGAAGTACCCTTCAGTACCATATATATAATTATGGTTATAAAGTCTTACAATGATCAATAAGAGGGACTATTACTTCACAAACCTAGACATGAATAAATATGTATTTTTGTAGTTATAACAGTTGTAATATAAGTTAAAGCAGAAAATTAATTATGTTGAAATCATGAACAGAGCCTGAAGAGCTTGTAGCTACAACAACTTCCAGAAGCCACATAAATGGCCCATATTATCCCTTTGGAAACTATAAGACTGAATATGATCAAAAAAGTTGGAAATTAGTATAAACAATTGGAATGAAATACATTTAAAGAACCAAAGAAGACAAAAATTGTATGTATTTTGCTTTTCACCTTGGTTGCTTCTGAAACAGATCGAACCCTAATTTATGTCTCCTGTTCCGATGTTGTTGCTACTATCATTGCAGCCAATGAGCATCTATCTGCATTATTAATGAACCATAATGAATTCACAGTATTTTGGAAATAAGTGCATTAGTGTAGATATCTGGTGATAAAACGTACTTCAAATCTTGGAAGATAATATTAGTGACTATGGATTTGGAAGATAATAAATTAGTTTTCCCTACTTGAATTTCTAATAGCTGAATAACTTGTTTAATGTTTTAATTTGGCTTGTGATTATTTACTTTTCTCTGCATAATTTCATCATTTTTGCAGTTTTGCCTAGAGTTTAATGCCATACATGGTTAGATTTTGAAAGTATAATGCCACAATTAGTATAAGTTGACATTTTTATACTGCAATTACTAAAAAAAAGCTTGTCTTAAGAAGTTGGACTTTGAATGAATAATATTAAAATAGAAAAAAAAATGTTGCATATGGTTAGATTTGTTTTTAAAGTATAAACTTTTAAATAGAATAGGTACAAAAAGGACAATGTTTTCATAATAACAAAATTAGAAAAGAAAAGTAAAACCAATTTAGATTACAATATCTTAATTAGTAAGATTTTGAAAGTAAAAATATATAATTGAAAATAAATTGTACAATGTATCAATACCTGATACGTGTTCTTATGCAGTTGTATTCATACTTCCAATATAATGTCTTAATAGGTTAGATAATGAGAGTAAAATGCTATAACTAAAAATATGATATAATAACTAAAAACAAACAAAAGAAGTTAATTTTTTCAAAGTTCAATGCATATATAGTTTATATATTAAAAAAAGAATGCTACAAAGTGAAGGTATAATGTTATAATTTGGTAGTATATTTATAGTCTTAATAGAAAAGAAAAAAAAATAATAAATTTAATGTCAAAATAAGAAAAATGTATAATGCGAAAAATAACAACAAAAATCAGAAAGGGTAAAAATTCAATATCTTAACAAAAAAGATTTTGAAAGTATATTGATAATGATATACATGAGACCATCATGCCATAATTGGTTAAAATTTTGAGAATAAGAGTCTTACAACTGAAAAAAAGAAAAAAAATAGAAGTCCAATATCCGATGAAAAATAATTGGATGTATAATGCAATAATTGGTAAAAAAAAATACAATGACTAATGAGATCTGGTTTTCAAAGGAAAGTAAAATATTGGATTTCAAAGTACTTTTATGTGCTCTTTAAAAGAAAAAAAAGGGATAAACAGTAAGTATTCTTAATAGGTTATTTGTTGAAAAAATAATGCTATAACTAAAATCTTAATAGGAAGAAACTGTTGAAAGTATAAAGTGAATAAAGCTTAGCCTATGAGACAGACATTTTGCATGTATATATTATTAAGTAATCAACAAAGTAGGGTTTGGTTTCTTACCTTGCTATCCACATCATATAATGGTCAGTCATTTAGCATTTTTCCAGATTTTTAGGTGCTCTCAGCTGCTCCATTTAAGTTATTCTTCTATCAAAAAGAGGATTTGTTAGATGATAATAATTGAAATACATAAATGTTGCAGATTATTAACAACAACCCATGATGGGAATGATGTTGTTAGCTAATATTAATTAAAATAAGGTTAAAATGGAGAAAACAAACATAACACATTCAAACCATGACTAGATCCCAGTAAATGCAATGGATTGTATACACAAAAATAGATTTCAATGAAACAAAACCATCTAAGCACACCAAACATGACAAAGATAAATAAAGCACTACACTCAATTTGTCATCATCTTCATACTTATCAAACAAAATTTCATTGCTACAATTCTCATTTTTGAACTATATGTTTAAGATGTCGATATTGTGGCATTTTAGGGTAGCAAAAGAGAATAAGTATGGTTTTTCTTTCTTAAAAAGGGCAATTTGGAAAAACTGAAACGTACTTACCACTTTAAAAGGTTAAGTGAAGATGTTTATGCCCTATTTCAAAACTTGAAGCCATAATTTTCATTTTACCTGTAGAAGATTAATTGTTCATTTGATAATAGTGAAGATTCCAAACACCAATACATCTCAATTCTCAATTAAAGTTTCCATTATCAATAAATATTTAAGAATCGAATAAAAGTAATAGTACAACTTCTAAACTCATACACCAAAGTGATTTCCTTCAGAGTTATAGTTATCATAAGAAGCATCATTCTTCAATTAGTAGGATTTAATGAATAATAAATAATAATACATGTTTTTCCAAAAAAGCAAATCATGGATTTACAGTAAGTAACAAAAGCCTTTGATGAATAGCCAATCCAAGAAAGAAAGCATGAAGAGAGCAGCTTGTAGCTACAAGAATTTCAGGAAGCCACATACATTGCCCCTTTGGAAACGATAAGACTGAATATGATCAAAAAATTGGAAATTAGTATGAACAAATGGAATGAAATGCATTTAAAGAACCAAAGAACATAAAAATTGTATGTGTTTTGCTTTTCACCTTGGTTGCTTCTGAAACGGAATGAACCCTAATCTATCTGCATTATTAATGAACCATGAATTCACAATATTTTGGAAATAAGTGCATCAGTGTAGATATCTGGTGATAAAATGCACTTCAAATCTTGGAAGATAATATTAGTGCCTATGGGTTTGAAACATGGGTTTCTCAGAATTATAATATAGAGCACACAAACTTAGAAACAAGAGTAAAATATACTTTTGGTGAATAGAGCAAATTTAGGTCACTATTTTTGGTCACTGTTCCAAAAATAGCCACTTTGGTCACCAAATATAGCAGATTTTTGCAACTTTGGTCCCAAACTTGAAAAAAATCAGCTACACTCGGGGACCAAAAATGTAACATACAGATAGACAAATCATTCATATATTGTTACTTAAATTTTGATATTCGATAATGAAAATTATTTATTAAGTAAAACATTATTATCTATTAGAGAATTTACAAAAAATGCAATACCTGATGACAATTATTTCTTGTACAGCTGGATGAAGAGATTCCTGCAAAAAAAATGAAGTTTTTTAATAAAATAGAATTAAGTATTATCTCTTTCATTCAAGAGAAATAAGTATTATCTCTTTCATTCAAGAGAATTAAGTATTATCTCTTTATAATATAGACCATTTGTTCTTAATATTTCAACCCACTAAAGACCACATCATGTGGCATTTACCGTCCCTAGTGTCCCAATTTGCTAAATAAAAGTACATTTTTAAACAAATAAAAGAATTGACTAAATAACAAAATATCTTTTGTAAGAACTAAATGCAATATTCAGAATCTTTTTTGATTGATTCAACATGAACTATGTTAATCCCATCATTTCCTGAAGACAATAAATGACCAAAAGTTTTAGGAACAGAGGGGTATTTCTGGAAATACACAAACAGGATCATAGACTCATAGTTGTAGCTACCTGTACACCAACATATCATTTCCATCTATGAATTCTGTGATGGTACCATCAAGCCACCACCCAAAACTATGCTGCTGTTTCTGTTGCCAATCCTACCAATAAGGAATGGGTCCTAATAAAAAAATAATAATAAATTTAATGTCCTAATAAGAAAAATGTATAATGCAATAAATAGTAACAAAAATCAGAAAGGGTGAATTTTGACAGTAAGAGTCTTAAAACTAAAAAAACAAAATAGAAGTCTTACTAAGAAAAAACAAATGAAAGTAAAATGTTAGGATTCAAAATTATAATGTTATATTATAAAGTGCAATGTTATACATGGTTAG
The DNA here is from genome assembly GCF_052625555.1 of Lactuca saligna. Classification (NCBI taxonomy): domain Eukaryota; kingdom Viridiplantae; phylum Streptophyta; class Magnoliopsida; order Asterales; family Asteraceae; genus Lactuca; species Lactuca saligna. The sequence continues at coordinate 4,727,076 of NC_136419.1, forward strand.
ATCATCAAAGTACAATAACTTTCATATGCACTTTAGAAGGGAATAAAAAGATAAAAAGTAGATATTCTTAATAGGTTCTTTGTCGAAAAAGTAATGCTATAACTAAAGGTATAATGCTTAAAGTCAAGTAGAATATCTTAATAGGAAGAAACTATTGAAAGTATAAAACAAAAGTGAAGAAACCATAGCCTATCAGACAGACATTTTGTATGTATATTATTAAGTAATCAACAAAGTAAGGTTTGGTTTCTTACCTTGGTATCCGCATCATTGAATGGTGAGTGATTTTTAGCTTTATTCCAGATTTGTAGGTGCTCTCAACTGCTCCAGTTAAGTTACTCTTCTATCAAAAAGAGGATTTGTTAGATGATAATAATTGAAATACATAAATGTGGCAGATTATGTGAGCCTAATAACAACCCATGAAATCAATGTTGTTGTTAGCTAATATTAACATAAGATTAAAATGGAGTAAACAAACATAACACATTCAAACCATGACTAGATCCAAGATTTTGACCAGTAAATGCAAAGCAATTGAAGAGAAACTAGAAACACAATAAACATCAGGCCATACTTTATACTTTATAGAAAGCAATGGATCATATACACAAAAATAGATTTCAATGAAACAAAACCATCTTAAACACACCAGACATGACAGATAAATAAAGCACTACACTCAATAAGACTAAAAATTATAACGTTTAACAAAAACCAATCTTTTTAATGCCTGATTACACAAGAAACCCTTAGAAATTTGTCATCATCTTCATACTTATCAAACAAAATTTCGTTGCTACAATTCTCATTTTTGAACTAAATGTTTAAGATGTTGATATTGTGGTGTTTTTGGGTAGCAAAAGAGAATGAATATAGTTTTTTTTTTTAATCATAAAAGGGCAATTTGGAAAAACAGAAACATACTTACCACTCACTTCAAATGTCAACTTTACTTTTTGCAAGGTTAAGTGAAGATGTTTATGCCCTAATTCATTCAAAGCTTGAAGCCATAATTTTCTATTTACCTGCAGAAGATTAACTGTTCATTAGAAAATAGTGAAGATTGCAACCATCAATATATCTTAATTCTCAATTAAAGTTTCCATTACCAAAAAATATTTAAGAATCGAGTAACTGTAAACTCATACACCAAAGTGACTTTCTTAAGAGTTTTAGTTGCTCTCTTTGGCTGTTTATTTGTTATCTTAAGAAGCATCATTCTTCGATTAGTAGGATTGAATGAATAATAATTAAAAATTTGTAATAAAAAAGAACACATTTTGCAGGAAAAAAAAAGGAGAGCACATCATCATGTTTATAGTACAAGACTCCACCAATTCTCAACAGCTTCTGGATGGCCAAGGTGAGCTACAGTTAAAACCAACGAAAAAAATACATTGGCACTACGCTTGGATTTAAAGGAAGACAGAAGAAAACAATTAGTAAATCTTATATGAAATTTGAATTCAAAGAGAAAATGATAAATTTTGAAAATTATGACTTTTGACAATGTTTTCAATTTTTATCATTGCAGAAGTAACCCTTTGAAATTTGTCATCATCTTCATACTTATCAAACAAAATTTCGTTGCTACAATTCTCATTTTTGAACTAAATGTTGAAGTTGTTGATATTGTGGCGTTTTTGGGAAGCAGAAGAGAATAAAGACAGTTTTTTTACCTTAAAAAGGGCAACTTGGAAAAACAGATAAAAATTGTATGTATTTTGCTTTTCACCTTGATTGCTTCTGAAATAGAAATATATGTCCCCTGTTCGGATGTTGTTGCTACTATGTGTGCAGACAAAGAGCATCTATCTGCATTATTTATAAAGCACACAAACTTAGAAACAAGAGTAAAATACACTTTTGATCCCTGAATAAAGCAAATTTACAATATCTGGCTCCTTATCTAAGGTTTTTGTACCATTTTCGGTCCATGTTCCAAGTAAAGTGGCAATTTTTGGTCACCAAATATAGAAGATTTTTGCAACTTTGGTCCCAAATTTTTTGTCATCTTACGTGGAACAAGTAAAAAAAACATTACAAACCTCATACAAGAACCAAATTAGAAAAAATCAGCTACACTCGGGGACCAAAAATGTAATATTACTCTAAACAGATGAACAAATCATTCATATATTGTTACTTAAGTATTGATACTCTATAATGAAAGAATGAGATGAAATTCATACTTTCTTAACATAATTGGTTTGGCTAAAACTTAACAATAAGGTGCTTGTTGAAGCATCACAGCTGGATGAAGAGATAAACTGATGTTTTTTAACAAAATTCTCATATATAATATTTTCATTCACAAAAAAAGAACTGATTATTACCTCTTTCTATTGACCACTTGTTGTTAACATTTCAACCCAACAAAGACCACACCATATGGCATTTCCTTCCCTGATGAGTGATGTCCCAATTAACTAAATAAAAGTACATTTTTAAACAATTAAAGAATGGACTAAATAACAAAATATCTTTTGTAAAGAATTACCAAGCGAACTAAATACAATATTCAGAATCTTTGTTGATTGATTTAACATGAAGTATGTTAATCCCATCATTTCCTGAAGACAATAAATGACCACAAGTTTCAGGAACAGAGGGGCATTTCTGGAAATACAAAAAGAGGGTCATAGACTCATAGCTGTAGCTACCTGTACACCGGCATATCATTTCCATCAAGGCATAATCACCCAACACAACATCCTTTAAACATTGACAGAGTAACTAAATAAGAACATAAAAAGCATGAAGTATTTGACAGTGTTAAGGGTAAAAAATAAAAGTTACATGTTAACACTTTGATTCTTGGGGGGGGGGGGGGGGGGGGGGGGGGGGGGGGGGGGATCTTCTTTTATCTGTTTTCTAAAACCTTTTCTTGTTGCAGAGTAATAAATGGAACTTGTTAAAAGAATTGGAAATGAGAATAGCAATACATCTCAGAGTATAGTAAGGGAACTTGTGGTTCACAATATATTTTTGAAATGAATGGAATTTGTCAAAAGAATTGGAATAAGTTTTGAAAGTACAGTGTTTTAATAATAAAAACTTAGAAGTTGTATATAATGCTATAATTGGTAACTAAAACCAAACATGTTCAGTTTTTCAAAGTACAGTGACCTAATAAAGAAAAATAATAAAATTACAATGTGTTAATAGGTTTGATTATGACAATATAAACTTTTAATGGAAGTATTTATACCTTAGCATCTAAATAGCATTCAAATTTATGAGGCAATATGGAAAGACTTATTCCCTATTAGACATTTTGCATATTAATATAATATTAAGTAATAGGAAAAGTACAATATGGTTTCTTACCATGGCATTATTGTGAATGTTAATTTAGCTTCTTTTTTTCTTTCAGATTTCTGGTTGCTCTTGAGTGATCCAATATTGCTCTAGTTTCTCTCAGACCATCAGTTGAGATGACTTCAGTGCAATAATCACACACCTAATTAAGAATCAATAAGCCTTACTAATTTTACTAAAATACATAAATTTATCATACCCGTAATATACTTTGTTATATAATCAAACAATAGGTCTTAATTCTGCCATGTTGTCCTACATGAATGAAAATACAGTGAAGAAGAGTTTTGTCATGAAGTAATCAAGTACAATAAAGAATGCATTATATGTGATGTTTGCCACTCAGGTTTCCATGGAAAAGCACTTTTGGTGTTTACTTGTATAACATATTATCTAGTTTTGGTGAACATAAAGGGCAATTCATATGGCAAAATCATATGGCAAATAAATTAGTAATCAAAAAGGCAGAAATCATAAAGTATGAACTCAAATCAAAGAAGCTCATGTTATTGGAGATGTTAAAATCAAACACAAACTTGTAAATAAACACAGGGTTTGAAGTTGCACTAAATTGTATTAAAGTTTTGAAAATGATACAACCTTATTAACCCTAGTTGCTGATGGAAAAGATGGTATTACCAGTATAATTAATGGAGGACAAACCGGGGTAAGGGTAACATCATATAAAAGAACATAGATGTATGTATGTATATATAGTCCAATAGAGGATCCCTGTTGCAATGTTATACAATTTCAGTGAAGAAAGTATAATACACACACAAAATTATCTTGTAACTGTGAGGTACCAATGTCAGGAACTAACTTCAATGGAGATGCAGCAGAAGATCTGTCACCAAAAGGGAACATCTGTTACTTAATTAATAGGAAAACATTATAACATGTAATCAATGTTTTGAACCTCTAAATAGAAAAAATTATACAACCTATGCATCTGTATCTCTTAAATGGGCCTCTTATTTGTAACCTTATATTAAAAATACCAATTTCAATTCAAAAGTTAAAACAATAAAGACAGTTTTTTCAATGAACAAAAATAATAAAGAAGACATTGTTTTGACCTAACTCAGAAATAGGATAAGAGGAGATAATATAAACAGGCCCAAAGAAAAAGCACAGTGCCTCTTGGAAGTATCCTCATTTGATTAAAATTCAAGCATTTGACCCCAAAAATCTAATTTCAATTTCTGGAATCCTGCAGTAAGAAAATTACAAACATAAGTCCTAATACATTTCTGTAGCAATGAAAATCAAAAATTGTTTCAATTATGCAAATTACACTTCTATTTCTAACTGAATTGAAAATACAAACAATAAATTATCTTCCCCTAATTGAATTTCTAATAGCTCAATAACTTGTTTAACGTTTTAATTTGGCTTGTGATTATTTAGTATTTACTTCTCTCTACATAACTTCACCCTAAAAACAAAGCAAAACAACTCTTTAACTTAGTTGACATTTCATCAAACACCTAAAGTGCACAGAAGAACAATCGACAACTAAAAAATACTTTTCTGGCTTTCAAAACTATTTAAGTTTTACAGACAGCACATCACGACTTTCTTGACCAATCATCTCCGTCTGATGGAGGAGAAAGACAAAGATACCTAGAGAGGTCGTATGTGTTAGTTAATATTTAAGACAGCAATCAGGTATACTTATATCATTAATTTACCTCTAATATAGTTCAAGAAGATCCATGGGCATAGTGTTTGATCCTTCAAGCGATGATGATGCATGCTTAGAAAAAAACAGTTTCATGACATAAAAAGTTACCATAAACTTAAACACGCTACCTGGAGATCAGATGAGAAAGATATGTACTCTTTTTTGTTGATCGCAACCAGACGTCATAGAAATACACTGCATAATGGCACAACCCAACAGCATGATGAATCCAGTAATGACGAGAGACCCGAAGAATCCTTGCCTAATCGAAAATACCTAATAAAATCAGTAATACACATAAAAGAATCAAGAACGTTACCTAAGAGACGAAGAGGGAAAGGCAGAGGATTCTTGAACGCCCGAGAATGAGAGAAAGAGGAAACACTGGCGTCACTAGAAGAAAGGAGATACGGCGGTGTGAAAGAGTCCCCTGCAAGTAAAACCCTCTAACATGTCTCTGGCGGTGTTTGGAGAGCCGCGGGCTGATTGAAGAACGAATGAAAGGGAGAAGAATGAAAACGTACGGCAATCTTGTTAATTTCTTTTGGATTATAGAGATGATTGCGAGTGTATAGGGGGTGCTTGGGTTTCCCGTCTCCGAGGAGCGGAGTTATAGAGACTAGTCTCTCCGGTGGACGAATGTAGAGTGGAAGAGGAAGAGTGAAAAACGTTGTAATATTAAACGCGTCAATACACCGACCCAACCCTTTTGACTTCCCACAGGTACACCGACCAATCCTTTTGACTTCCCACGGTTATTTTTTAAAAACTCAACGTTTACCCTCATTAATTATTTATTTTTTTGTTTTTTGTTTTTTTGTTTTTTTTCGTCGTTTTTTCTTTATTTTTAATAAATAAATAATATTATTTTTTCACTGTTCTTGTGTTTTATTTATTTATTTTTATTTTTTTGTTTTTATTATTTTTAACTAATACATATTATTATTATTATTATTATTATTATTAACAATATATATATATATATATATATATATATATATATATATATATATATATATATATATAGGATTGAGATCGGTTGAGAACTCAAAGTTTCCCGATAACCCGATAACTAAAAGTTGAGCGTTGGATCAAAAGTATTTCGTTAAGGACATGATTGTCATCTTACCAATTTCATTTAATGTTTAATTTTCTTTTTGTGTTATTTAATATATTAATATAAATGTCTAAAAATTAACAAAATAACTCAAATTTTCGTTTTTTTTAATATTTTTTGTTTTTTTAAAAAATGGAATTTTTTTAATTTTTTTCAAAAAACATGAATTTTTCAAATAAAACATGAAATTTTTTTAACTCATCTTTTTTCAAAAAAAAACTACATTTTTTCTAGAAAAAAAAATTGTATTTGTTTTTCAGAAAAACTAAACTTTTTTCAAAAAAAAAATGCGATTTTTATAAAAAAAAAGGTGTAATTTTTTTCAAAACTGCATTTTTTAACAAAAAATCAACATTTTAGGTACATATATGTATATTTTTTTCAAATGCATATATGCATATTTCTTATATTATAATATTCGTAAGTAAATTATAAAAAATCTCATTTTTATTAATCATTCTATAAACATAATACAAGTATTTTATTCGAAACAAAATAAAATATAAAAAAATTACGAAGATTCGTAGTGTTATCATTTCTTCATATCAAGATTTCCATATTTCTTCAATTTATCATTTTCACCTCTTCAGTATTTCCAAAAATTCTTCAAAATCTACAAGAAAAAAAATTGATTAATGCAAGAACCCGCACATGTATATATCATGTAAGATTCACATGTGATTATATAATGTAATATTCACATGTGATTGTCTCTTTTAAGATTTAAATGTGAAATTCACAAGAAAATTTAAAAAAATAATTAACGAAGAACACTTACATAAAATGCATGTGTGCATATAGATGTAATTCATATGTGATTCACTTGGGATTTACATGTGAATCACATGTAATTCACTTGTGATTTACATGTGAATTGCATGTGATTTATATGTGAATCACATATAATACATATGTGATTAACTTGTGAATCACATGTAATTCATAGGTAATTCACTTGTTATTTACATGTGAATCACAAATTAATCATATGTAAATTACATGTAAATCATATGTAATTCATATGTGAATCACATATAATTCATATGTGATTCACTTGTGATTTTCATGTGAATTACATGCGACTCACATGTAATTCATATGATCCATATGTGATTCATTGTGATTTACATGTGAATCACATGTAATTCATATGTGATTCACTTGTGATTTACATGCAAATCACATGTAATTCATAGGTGATTCACATATGATTTACATGTGATTCATATTGAAACATCCCAAAATACGACCCAAAAATTTTTGTTTAACAATTACTAAAAATACTAAGATAATATCATAATATAAAACTCATATGTCAATATCTCAAAACAGTAGCAAAGTGTTATGTAGAACTGTATCAAAACTGTATCAAATCACATTTATGAAAAACTAAAAACATCTCCCAGGATAACTGAAACTGTGGTGTATACGATGTCATCAACCCGAGCTCTTCCCTTTGCTTGCGGAAGTACCTCAAAACCAAACTGAAACTGTAAGCACGAAGCTTAGTGAGCTCCCCCAAAATACCACATATCATACAATACATATAAACACATACTGGGCCTTGCCCACTGCATCGGACCGAAGTCCGAAAACTACATCTGATCGAAGTCCGAAACTAACCAGGGTCTTGCCCTCTACATCGGACCGAAGTCCGGAACTACTGAGGCCTTGCCTCCTGCATCGGACCGAAATCCGGAACTAACTGCATCGGATCGAAGTCCGAAACTACTGAACATAGCATAGCATAAACATATCAACAAGCATGAACACATAAACTGCAGACTGCATCGGGCTGTAACCCGGAACACATAACACATAAATCCTGTTTGAGCCACGAAGGCATCAAACATACTAAAATCTGCATCGGACCGAAGTCCGGAAACTACTACTAGCTAAACAGGCCGGCATTGTGGCCTTAGACTCGTTCCTACTGGAAGGAAACTCACCTCGTGATCTCGCTGCTGAGTGTGTGGCTCTGGAAGCTATCTGTTGCTGCTCCGGTATCTCCCCGGCTACAATTCCACAAATACACTCAATCAAATACTAATAACTACTACCCTTGGCTAAAGTCAACTCTCTTGGTCAAAGTCAACTTACAGTTGACCTGACTCGCCGAGTTGGGCCGCCAACTCACCGAGTCCTTACTCTCATTTCTCAACCCTGCTCGCTGCTACTCGTCGAGTATGGCATAAACTCGACGAGTTCCCATTCGATTCTAACACTCAGGCCATCTGCATCCGACTTGCCGAGTTGTATGAACAACTTGACGAGTTGTTCTTGAATCTAAGAAGATTGTCTTAGACTCACCGAGTTGTATGAACAACTCGTCGAGTCCCTCCATTACTGAGTCTAACCTCCGACTCACTGATTCCATTCTACTACTCACTGGTCCCCACTCAGAATCACTCAAAGGGGAAGGATCAGGGACTCGCGACTCGACTCGCCGAGTCCAAAGAACGACTCACCGAGTCACATGCATGCAGTTACTTAAAAACTCGATTCTGCTCAAAACCACTACATACAATTTATAGATCTGAGTTACTAAGGCTGTTTTACCACGTAAAGTTTCCAACTTTACGTGTACATATGCATGAAAAAGGATATAAAGGCTAAAAGGCACTTGAAAGAGTAGATCTAGGGCTATCATGCAAAATGGCTCCATAAAGGTGATAGATCTACATTTTTGGAACTGAAACATGGCTAGATCCGAAGGGTAATCAATCTAATATGATTTCTCTACTATGAACAAGCTAAGGAATGGATAAAATGGGCTAAATATGCTTATAAAGGAGAATCAATCATAGAAACAGAAGGAATCCGATTATTACCTCAATAAACTCTGAAATAGGTGCAAGACCTTGGATCTTCTTCTTCTCCTTTGGATCTAGCCTCCTTCTTCTCTTCAAAACTTCAAGATTCACACAAGAAATGCTCAAATACTCAATGGGATGGTTAGGGTTTGCTAAATGATGCTTTGAGGGTGAAGGAGACGAGTTTGGGGGCTCATATGATGGTTTAAATAGGGTGCAAACCCGGGGATTTAGGGTTTCTACCTGGCAGGCAGACTCGCCGAGTTCCGAATATGGACTCACCGAGTCGCCGATCTAAACGTTGCACAAGATCCCGTCTTTACTCGACGAGTCGGGCAATAGACTCGCAGACAGTATGTGATTATATGTTTATATGTTGGCATGATATGTTATATGTGATAGCGATAGTATGAGGGAATAGTCCCCAAGTTCGGTTATTAGGACCGAAGGGTAGTTCGGACACCCTAAATATGTCTGATAGTATGTTTATGTTATGATATATGTGATAGTAGCAGTAGGGGGTGGAATAGTCCCCAAGGGTCGGTTGTTAGGACCGACGGGTAGGTCAGCACCCCAGAATGGCTTGACATGGGTAGGTCAGCACCCCATAATGGCTTGACATAGGTAGGTCGGCACCCCATAAGGGTCGTACCGGTCGGCACCCCATAAGGGTCGTACCGGGTAGGTCGGGCACCCCAAATTGCCCGACAGTATGTATGTTACGTCATTGTATGGTATGTGGTACGATGGGGGAACTCACTAAGCTTCGTGCTTACAGTTTATAGTTTTGGTTTCAGGTACCTCTTCAGCGAAGGGGAAGGAGCTGACACGGTAGCGGCACATCATACACACACATGTTGGTTTTCCGCATTAGAGTTTCTTGGGATTGTACTCTAACATTGTTTTATTTTGCGAGTGGTTTTCAGACATGAGTTGTGGATTTATGAAAAGTTACTATTAGCTGGTGTTTTCTTATAAACGTTTTTATAAATCAATTAACTAATAATGAAATTTTTGGACTTGAAATTTCGGTCGTTACATTAAAGCTCCAGCCTCCAACATACACTCACCAAACCATGAATCAGGTGGAACAAAATATCATTAGAATATATATTTTTTTTTAACTTTAATTAGTTATGTAATATATAAAATTAACTAGCATAAATAAAACACCATGTCACCTACATACATAGTCTCTTAACTCAGAACACACATTATAACCTATACTTCACAGCGAGTAAGAAACATATCATCATAACTTGTCACAATAAATTTCCAAACAAACAAACCAAAATACCTTCTCCATAGTGCCATTAATCCATTAAACATGTAAAGCACTGCGTATTGGCCTGCCTGATACATATAACACAATTGGATTCCTGAATCAAAAAACAAATTAGACTTCCCAAAACTTTAGAGTTCAAACAAATTATAAATCTTTACATCTTTACATAATGCATCTCTATTTGGCAAAAGAAAAGCAATTGTACATATATACAAGCAATTACATAAATCAATAAATAATAAATTATTTAAAGGAAACAGATTGTTTAGTTTATAAACTTACATGGTAAATTTGAAACATTTGACTTTGAGTTGCCCGTGACACAAAGGTTACGAAATTTTAGAAGCATTTCATAAACTACATGACATCCTCTTTTTATTTGGTAATTAAGAGGTGAAGAAACAAATTGATCGATTTAATTCAACCTGTAAGTGTTGTGTTATACGACTTTTTCCATCTTCCTCGCTATAAAATATATAAAAAAATTATATAATGTGGTGATCTTAATTATGTAAATTGTTAACATGAATACCTTGTGAGAAGAATTCACAGCTCCAGCTGGATCATTAGGTAAAGAAAAGAAACAATCTGTTTCCTTTAAATCATTTATTATTTATTGATTTATGTAATTGCTTGTATATATGTACAATTGTTTTTCTTTTGCCAAATAGAGATGCATTGTGTTTGGGATGTAGAGTCATAGTGTATCTTCCACGTTGTATAGATATAAATTATGAAGTTAGAAAAGTTTCTGCTCAGGGTCGTGAACTCTATTGAGAGTTTACTCTTGAAGAGTAAACTCCCTATTTAAGCCATACACACCCTTAAATGTTACCCGGGACACTCCAAGCACTTAACCATAGTGTTTTCCGCACTTTAGGATGCGTATACGTGTTTAATTAGTATTATATTTGCTAATTGTATGTAAACATATGTTATCATATGTTTAATAGGTCACTAGGTGTGTTCAAGTCTTTACTTGACACCGAGCACCCAACCGGCACCTTCGTCGGATCCAATTACATCAGGTGAGTTCATACCCCTGAATTAACCTTTTAAATGTTTTTACATGCTTTTAGGGGGGGGGAATACAAGTTAAACATGCCATTTATCATATCAATCACATATGATTGATAACCCGCATGCACAAGGATTCATTACACTATCAACTATTTTACCAAGTATGATACTGTAAATGGTTTTCTAAAACATCTTTATGTGTTCAAAGCTTTTCTCAGATTGCCTCTCGTGCTGTATGTTTTATTTCAAACTCTGCTACAGTAGCATTTTAAACAAAGATTTTCTCTACTTTATCAAGGTTACAATCAAAACTTGTTTATGAATGATTTCTTAAAGTATAACAGTTTTCCCAAGATTTTCATCAAAGTTTTCTTCCATGTTTTTATACTCCTACTTTGTTAGATACTACTGCTTCGTTATACTTCCTCGTAGTTAATGCTACTACTTGTTAACACTTTTACTTCGTGATACACTTTTACTTCACGATACGCTTTTACTTCACGATACGCTTTTACTTCACGATACGCTTATACTTCACGATACGCTTATACTTCACGATACGCTTTTACTACACTATACGATTTTACTTCACGATACGCTCATACTTCACGATACACTTATACTTCACGATACGCTTATACATCATGATACGCTTATACTTGTTAACACTTATACTTTGTGAAACACTTCTACTTCGTGAAACACTTCTACTTCGTTAAACACTTAAACTTCGTTAAATGCTTCTACTTAGTTAAATGTATGCCTGTGCTTGTATAAGTTATATAAATAATGTTTAAAGGACTTAGGAAGGCTAGTTCGCCCTATTTCATTTTCTTCGTTGAGATGTGGTCTCGTGGGATCGGATGTCCGTCCGAAGGTCGTTTGATCATTAGTTATATATTATGTATACAAGCATAGACATATAGGTTTACATTAGTCAGTTCAGTTGTGAGTCTCTATCATTAGTCCAATATTTTACATCAGATCTCACTACACGAGATACATCTTCAGTACACGGCCTTCTTCGTTGTCAAGTTGGTAACCAGAGTCTCTTGTAAGGAGAGCGGACATTGTGTTTATAGCTATACGGGATTGACACCCCCACACCCTAACTGCTAGCTACAGTCCACGTCCTACCAAGCCAAGGGGTGACAAATGTCATATTCATATCGACGCTTGCAGGGCGTCAAGTTCTCTAGTGTCTATCAGTATGGTTATGAGTATCTTGGGGTTACCTTATAATTCATGGCCTTAAGGTAACGGGTTTTAACACTGTATTCACTGTATTTAGACCTTGCTAGATGTATCTTTCATTTGATAATGTCTGGGGTCTGTGTCTCCCTTTTTGTTAGACTGAGCCAGGCGTACCGTTCATTCGATACTCCCCTGGAGTCTATGATTTCTTTTGCCTTAGTCAGCAATCTTCACTGCTGAGGCATATGTTATTTTCCCTGATATTCTCCTACCTTCTTTCAAAATCAATACCACATTTTGATAATGATAGTGTTAAGGAAAAATTACTTTTTACCACATAACTTTGTCCAGTCTTGGTAGAAGACTGCTTTTAATTAGAAAATATAGGATTTTCTGGAAAGGACTCTAATTCATTGTATACTTTAAAACTACTACTTATATAAAGTTATTTGGATAAAATGACACTAAATACTTATGAACTCACCAGCATTTGTAAAAATGCTGATACTCGCTTTTCAAATAACTTGTATTCTCAAGTCAGCAATAGACAGGTACATCCCCGGAGCTTTTGATGAAGCCAGTTTAGTACAAAGTTGCACCTATATTATTACTTGTATTATTTTGAAGTTCTATGTAATGTAAACTGTGTAAAACTATTACTATTAATGCAATGGTTGTTGTACTTTGATTACTATACTGCATATGTTGTGATACTTTATATGACGTCATCCACCCCAGAACGTTTCCGCCGTTCCGGTTTTGGGGTGTGACAGGTTGGTATCAGAACATTGTTTATAGTGAGCTAAGTATATCAATTCATAAAAGATATACACCCTATAAATACATAGGGATAAAACACTCTGACCAAGAATTATACTTTAAAATATAACCATATTTTACCAAAGTATAAGAACATCCAGAATCTTAAACACTCGAACACACGTATCACAAGAAGAACAAGAATAAAAGTCTTCGGATGTTGAGCATTACCATCAAACCTGGGAAATTATGTAATTGTAAGCTGGAATAAATGTAACCTAATCAACTACATATATTCGAGATGCGATGAACGTGTGCCTGGGAGTGATAGTGGTGTTGCAACAGGTCTGGAACTTACTAACTAGGAATGCTAGAGCCAAACATAAAGTTTAAAATACTATAGGAGTATTTTGGGAATACTAAAAGACTCACACTAATCCCAGAATCATATTCAGAAGATAAGAAACAAACAAGAAAATAAAATACCATAGGGGTATTTTAGGATCCATAGATAACCTTGTGTGAAAAACTAAAAAGATCCTTATTGATATACCTACAACTATAGAGGATATACTCCCAAGGTTATATATAATAAGGATCCCATAGGCTAAGAATGTGTGGTTTCGCCCTACTTCCTTTTCCTCATTGGGATGTGGATATAGAGTAGTATCACATATTCAAAGGCCTATCAGATCTAAGCTATATATGATTTGTATACCCTACGTAATCGTAGCAGGACTCGATATGGATCACCCAGTGAAATGTTAATAATCTCTTAAGATTCTTTAGACATTTCCATTCTCGCACGAACCCTGTAGAAAACCCCATCCACTTCAGTACTCGGCAGAAGAGGTGATGCAGACCTAGAAAAGGTTCATTAAGAAGATTTCCAGTTCGGAAATAAATGAACCAAGTTGAGACTATTGAAATCACCAAGTACCTATATCTTTTTAGGGACATGGTGAGAAATTCGTCTAAGCTTCCGAGATTTCTAGTCATCCATCCTGAAGCGATGACACTCAGATTCGGAATCCGAAGGAAGGCGGAGTAGAGATTCAATATGTCCATACGGGGAGAGAACCCTAGGTAACTACCCGAAGGAAACCAACACCGGTCTCAGTCAAAGATACAAGGTAGATAGAGGGAGCCAGCACATGGAACCCAAGAAGTGTCTTTTCCTCGTGTTCATCACGCTAATACACCCATAAAATAAAACAATTTTAGTGAGTTAGTGATTACACTGCTCACGCTATGTGTTAGGTAAATCGCCTTTTTCCCATTGCAAGTAATACGATTAGAGCGGATCCCAACATCTCTATTGAGGACATGTAGCCATAAGTCTTCATGAGCCGTTCATCTCGCGGAATTTGTTCTAAGCTATTCTCAAATCTTTCCGGGCCGGAGAGTGAAACCTTTCCCAGTATAAAGGTAAATTAGTAGGAACGATTCCCATATTATAGCTTTTTCCGATACTCACACTCCTACCTTGTACACCAGGACTACATCATAGGGATCTAGGTCGACACTCAGACAACCAATATCCGAGGCACGGGAAAAAATTATGCCTAATACAGTAAGGACAAATATGTCCAGGGTTAACCATCGTCTCGCATCATCTTGTTTTCCTATCCGTGTAGGAAAACCATGCCTCCGAAGAAGCGTAATCCATCCGCTAGCAAGAAACCAACTCTCCTGTTCGATGAAGCTACGTTCCAAGTTGTAATTTCGGCAGCTGTCATGGCTCAGCTGAATGCTAACAACGCCAATGTTAGCAAGAGCCCTATCGGAAATTCCAATCCTAGTAGTGGACAGCAGCAACCAACCTCTGCATACCCAGCCACCCAAGAACCTCACTCAAATCCACTGAAGAGAAAGATCAAGATCGAGGAGGGAAGTACCTTGGCTCAAGGACCTTCCGAAGGGCAACGAGCTGAGGCAATCAATACCCCTGCCACCCTTTCCATCCCGACACCTACAAGACCATACCTAGGAAACCTTCCTCACTGTAGCAAGTGAAACTACCATCATCATCGTGTCTGTCGGGAACTCTATTGTGCTAGGTTCCACATGAAGGGGCATACTGCTCGCGTCTGCAGAACCCCGGTTGAGTTTATTACATCAACCACCAATGTGGCGACCAATCCAGTTTGTTGTCTATGCGGTGAGATTGGACACTTCAAGAAGGATTTCCCAACTGAAAGAAAGGACAAGGACATATGAGGAGTCTGACTCTAATGCTTAGGGAGAAGCATCAAGGAACCTGGTAGATTTTGGTACGTCTCTCAATTCAGATAACTAACCGAAAACATTAAAAGACTAATTCTAAAAGTAAATACTTCCCCATTAAGGCGAAAGTCACAACACGGTTGTAAAAGTTAAAATTTCATCAGGTAAAACTATAATGGCTAAATATATACGTTACGACCATGTATAATTGAGATGGATAGACCTAGAGTGAGTGAAGGCGCCTCATTTCCTGTTCCTCGTTTGGTTGTGGATTTAAGGCGGAGTTTCTCAGTCAACAGTCCTCCCCACCTTAATTATACATGACTAGTATATGTTAGGCGATTATAGAAATGCCTCGTGAGAATCCATTCAGGAAAAGGTACTTTACTCAGAAACACTCAGGACCCTCTATAGTTCCGCGCCGACTCTATTCGTCAAGTATCATGGTAGTGATACACGAGACGAAACCTGAGACGCCAAGAATTGGTGTGCCCGTTCGGCACATGACTCTATTGACCCTCATTCTATATCGTGTCGATGTATGCCAACTTCGACGCCTCTATCGATCATGGTTTGACTTAGTGCAACCGTGTGTAACTCCATAGTGTTGTGTAAAAAGAACTTTCACCGTAGCCATTTCGGTAAATAAAGGTTCTTCCGAGCCTAAACAAAATAAAAATAATAAAGACTAATACGATCCGCCAGTCGTCACTCTTATTTCAAAACCTTCCGAAGTACCCAGGAGAAGGGTACCGCGCACTGTTAACCAACCCTTCTTAGACAGATAGAAACCGAAGCAGACGACATTGCAGGTATCCCAGAAGATGATAACCACCCGAAGCATACCTCGTAGATCCCTCAGAAAGACCCTTCATCCTATTCCATAGAATAGGAGCTAGAGTCAAGAGAACCCCTGCGGGTTGAGCTACTATAATGACCACAAATCCGAAGTTTGTTGTCATCCCTGTTAAGCCAACATAGTAGCTAACACCCTCAATTGATAAAGAAATCTTAGTCGTAAGAGTCAAGGACATTGACTACAACCATCCATTCACACTCAAATCCCACAAATTAAGCATCTCAGCGGATATCATGGAAATCCAGAAATTGAGATAAGTTAAACCCTGAGAAGAGAGGATGAAGAGATTAAAGTTCCGAATGATGGGAACCTATACTCACTAGATTTGACATAGATCGAGAAAACTCAGAACCTTCGGAAGAGAAGTTGCAGAAGGTGTTCGCACTACTCAGGCACTTCGTCCACCCCGTTACAGACGAGTAGTGTCTAGGATCCTCCGCCCTCTCACGTGGAAGAAGTCATCGTCGCCTTGTAGGCGATAGACTGCATTCTCCGAAGTGAACGCTAGAATACTGAGAACCACAGGATAACCTTCGCAGCCAATAATACTTGATCAAAGTGCGAAAGTAGTTACGTTAAGCCTCGTAACCCAGATCCCGAAGAGATTATAGACTTGACACCAGTCTAGGTGTTAGTCGATGGGTTATACAAGAGCAACCGCTTTCTGCACTGAAATAAACCAACGTCTTAGAGATTCATTGGACTACTAGGTGTTCCACGATTACTATCTCACGCAGAAATAGTAGAACCACCTCCTAAAATAGTCCAACACTCGTTTGGTGAAACCCTATCTCCCCGACCTTGAGGGTTTCCGTTAGGAATATCTCAAGATTCATTAGTGCATGTTCAATTTGCACAAGATTGAGATAGCCACTCTACAACAAAAAGATACTGTAGACACACAACCCATCCGATGATCTAGAAAGTCTCTAAAAGCTAATTGGCAGGAAACGCGAAACCAAGGACAACCCGAGCTTCCTAAGAACCAACCCGAAGGACTACACTTCCAGTATGAGAGAGAACGTTAGGAACTTCCAAAACCCCTCCAAATTCCCTCTAAGGCTTAGATATGACTTGTGGACTTACACCTTCGAGCTTAGAACACCAAAACCTTATGGTATGGAGAGTATACATGAGTTTACGGTCCAAGAACACTCTTGGACCATAAACTCCTATTCATAGGCCGTGAACACCTTTTAAGGTGTTAGAAATGCCCTCAAACACATCCTATGGCCTTGGAAAATATCTATACCCACCCCCATTGAAGTAAAGGCTTTAAAATTCAATAAATCCAAGGAAATAGGAGTTTACGGCCCATGGACCTTTCCTAAGGGGGTTTACAGTTGTAAACTCCTATTTCCTTGGATTTATTGAAGTTTAAAGCCTTTACTTCGATGGGGGTTGGTTCTAGATATTTTCCAAGGCCATAGGAGGTGTTTGAGGGCATTTCTAACACCTTAAAAGGTGTTCACGGCCTATGAAGAGGGGTTTACGGTCCAAGAGTGTTCTTGGACTGTAAACTCATGTTTACTCTCCATACCATAAGGTTTTGGTGTTCTAAGCTCGAAGGTGTAAGTCCACAAGTCATATCTAAGCCTTAGGGGCAATTTGGAGGGGTTCTGGGGCATAAAAACCCCATTTAGGGTTGTTCACGGTCCAAGAGTGTTCTTGGTCCATAAACACATAACTTGGCCCCTATTTGATGTCTTAAACACGAATTTGCATGTTATTTAAGCTATACAACAAGTTATGGTAGATTGCTTACTCGTTTGGGGCTCGAAACGGACGATTTTGGCTCGAAATTAAGTTGTAGAGAGAGAGAGAGTGGAGAGAGAGTGAAAAAGTCTCTAATGGACTCCACTCACCCTTATATAGGGTTTTGAGTTGGGGCTCAGTGGGAATCTACCCGATACCGCTGTTAAACGGGGCTTTTGGTCGCACCCGATTTAGTGGTCGTATTTTGACTTGGTTGAAACTAAAATTTTTCAAAGGAAAAATTTGGGGTGTTTCTAATTTATTTCAACCTTCATAAAGTCATTCATAATGCCCCAAATTAATTAACCAGTCCAAAAGTTAACGGACAGTTAAATAAAACGAGGCTTATTAACGGAAGAAGGGGTTAAAAATGACGGAATAAATTTCGGCTTGTCACACTATGCATATAATTAAAAGGTTAATATATATTATATGTATAAGAAAAGTCAGTTGAACCACTAGTACGCCTTATTCACAAATCCATACTATAATGAGAGTTTAAGGATGTGGGCTATAAAATGACCTCCATTTTTATCCATTCTTACCCACCGCTCTCTTGTATGGTGGAGGGTTGTTAGCCGAACGGGTTTGATAAGACAATTAATTCTCATTAATATGTATAATGCGATTAAAAAGTAACTAAACTATTTTTAAAAATATCACTCTTGACTACTTTAGGAAAAATGTGAATTTGTATGTTATTCCATGAAATTGCACATTACACTTTATAAGTTGTTAGTGGAGCGTGTGTGGTTAACCAACACATTAATGTGGGACTAATAGAGAGTGGTAGTGGGTGTCTCGAAAATTATCATTGATTAATAGAGCGCATGTGGTTAACCGACACATTAACATGAGATGATAAATGATATTGAGAGTGACAAGCTAATTTGCATGGTTGTTCACATCTCGTTTGTGATCCTCGGCATCACAGTCACAAAAGCGAGAGCATAATCTAAGATTAAACAAGTCATTGATTAGATTTAATGAGTCTTAAAAGATCTAGGAGTTTCATAAGATTGAAATTGGTAAAAGCCTTACCTACCCAAAATAGATTCGAATTTAATTACGACATCCCTCTTCAAAGTCTGAAGCGAAAATATGGATCCTAGCCTTAATTTAAAATTTATGGGTTAATAATTAAACATTAAAATCAACTAACTTGAATTCTCTTTTCTCCCATTATAGATATCGAGTGATGACAACAATGGTCTTTTTTATTCTTGTGGAAATGGCTTTCCTCTTCTTTAGAAGATGATCTTCCACTTTCAGATCAAGGTGAAAATGTTTTTTCTTCTTTGGGAAATGGTGGAACTGGACGTCATGCTTCTTCAACTCTTCCTCCTCCTCCTCCTCCTCCTCTAGTGACTCTCCCCACGTCACGTTATCCCGAGTTGAAAGATACGAAAACTACTCAAGCCCTATTGACATGTAGATATCAAGATGGAAAATTTGTGAGTGCACATGTTCTGGAAATGAAATCGAACATTGACAAACTGGATATAATAGGTGTCATTTTCCCAAGGGAGCAAGCCATTGATTTAGTTCTCCTTTTGCTTCCTAAGTCATATGAACACTTCATTGAGAACTTTTATATGACCAACCTCGACGTGACCCTAATTGATCTTACTCATATGTTGACTGTTGCTGAAGCAGAAATGCTTAAGAGCACAAGTGAAGAAAAAGTGTTTAAAGGATCTAATTCCAAAATTTCCATGGACATTGACAATGGTGAAAATGATGGTCCAGAAAAGATTTCTCTTCCCAATGGAAAGGGAGTGGCCAAGGTTAAACTTTTTGATCGTATGGTAAAGAGAAAGGCTAGTTTTGAGATTGTTCCATGTGCTAACCCTAAAAAGTCCATATGTATTTATTGCCAATTGAAGGGACATTAGTTGCAAAGCTGCCTAAACTACCTGAAAGATCTTAGAGATGGTAAAGTCAAGTCATGTGACTCTACTTTAGGTATATCCATTATCTAACTCCATTATCTTAACAAGTTCCTATCCATAGACTCTTAATACATGATGTGATGGTCACATTTTCATGTTTTGTAGGATCTAAGAGAAAGAAGGAAACTTAAGAAGATTGAGTTGAATCTGATTGTGAGAGATGGACTTCGGTCGCATGGTTCATTGATCAGATTTTGGAAGCTACTGCTTAGGATTTATGATAGTTTAATACATTACTTAGGAAATGTCTAGTAACATAGTTTTCATTTTTATGCATTGTAAGGAAAAGTTCCCAAATTTTTGTTTATTGTCAATAAAAGTGAAATTTTGGTTTATCTAGTTAGTTTACTTCATATTTTCAATGGCCTTTAATGAAAATGTCGGTTGCATTTCTATTATTAGCAATATTAATTGTGGATTTGATTCTTGTTATATTGCTTGTGGTAATGTCATAATTGACTAGGTGATAAGGAATCCTCATCACCCAAGTTTCAATTGGACAGAGACTTGGAGTCATGCAATTTGAATTGCGTGATGTATGAGAATCTTGATCGTTGCAAGATTATGACTACTTCATTGATCACATGTTTATGTGAGTCAAAGTGAAGGACTAATAGATATAGTACATGTTGATATGGACTATTTAGATCCACCGTAAATGACGATAATTTTATTTTTCATGATTTACTGATGTTTCAGTAAATATGGTTGTGTTTATACGATTAAGCATAATTTTGATGATTTTAAAAAGTTTCAAAGAGTGGCTGAATGGATATAAAGAATCTATTAGGCAGAAAGATAAGATTTTCTCCAATCTGAAGGGAAAGGAGAGTACTTTAGCATCATGTTTTATGATCATCTTGATGATTGTGGAACTATATCACAACTAATCCTCGAAGAACACCTTAGTGCAATTGATTAACTAAGAAGAGGAATTGGATATTGTTGAAATGGTTCAATCGAGAGATGAGTCATACTTCGTTTCTAATCAAGTTTTAGAGCCATGCTCTAGTAACTAAACATCATATCTTGAAACTTATTTATACTAAGTAGGTTTAAAACACATCATGAAATGTGGAGTAATAATGTTTTCTTACTCTAGCACATTTGGAATTGGAAGCTGTGATGTTTTGGTTAAAACAAATGACAAACGAAGACCAATTCTATGAAGTTTGATCTTGTCAAGAATCCATACAAACTTTTGAATATTTGTTTTAGTTTGTCAAGGAATGTTCCTTGAGAGAAAAACTTATATGTCAAAAAGTTAGTGGGAGTCTTATTGATCATGAGAGTTTTAGGAGTCAATTGAAAAATAAACCTTTTAGTTATCACTAGTACACGACCTGAGGATGATAACCTATCGTATTAAGTTGACACATTCTTGTTTCTGTGCAATGTTTATGAGTTCTATGGTTCTCATTTGACTGCAAAAGCAAAGCACGTTGGTAAGTGAAAGTACATTCATCAATATCGATGAGCTGCTAAATAACACGGATGCAACATTCCAAAATTTTCAACAAATTTTAAACTTTTCAAAACAACCCATTTATTTACAAAAGTGTTTACAAAATCATGATCTCCAAAACATGATTTAAAATCAGAGTCTCCCAAGATCTAAAACAACCCATTTATTTACAAAAGTGTTTACAAAATCATGATCTCCAAAACATGATTTAAAATCAGAGTCTCCTAAGATCTCCAAAAAATTATTTACAAAATCATGATCCCCCTTCTAACTAAGACTCGACTGTTCTGTTTGTCTTTTGTAATGATGTAAGTTTTCCCAAGTTTAAGACTATCTTTACTAGAAAATAGTTTGCATTACCTTTTATGTGAGAAAATCACTATATGAATGTAATGGGAAAATGAAAGTGTACAGTAGTGTTGTATAAAGTAACTAGTGACCACTAACTACCTTAAAACCAGTTTGTTAATAAAGGTTAAAATGTGATGAGGTTATAACCATACAAATAGATAGGTGTTTAACACGACTACCTTCAGGCGTTGAAACTGATGTGACATTTGTCACCCCTTGGCCTGCCGGCCAAACTGTAGCGAACATTCGGGATGCAGGATTGTCAGTCTCGTATATATCTATACACAAAGTCATGCTCTCCCTCCAGGAGACTCTGGTTACAAAACGTGACCTAACAATTATATTGCTAAGCCGTGAAGTAGTGGTTTCACGTTATTATTATCTTGTTCTTGTTATCATATGTTCCTTCTGTTCTTGTTTTTGTATGTTCCTCCCTGTTCTTGTTATTGTATGTTCTGAACCCATAAACTATACCTACTATATTTTACTAGTATGTTTGTTTTGAACTGTCTTTGATTTGTAGAAAAGACTCTATTATCTACTAGTTATGATTGTACTTTAAAAACAGAGTTTTATAACCAACAAAGTAACATAACTTTAAAAGAGTTTTTGAAATGATTTGATCACTTATAAAAGCATAATAAACTCCTTTAATGTGATGGTTATCACAGATAAACATTTACACAATTATCATTGTGTTTAACTTGTATTCCCCCCTTAAAAGCATTTAAAAGATTGATTATAGGGGTATGATCTCACCTTATGTGGGTGATTCAATTGAAGATTCACGTAAGGATGAGAAGTTCCACGAATGAATTCCCGAGACACAAACGAGTCCTGAATGACATATAATGGCATATATAAGCATGTAATTAATGCTTAAAACAACTAACATGCAATGAAACAACCTTAGGGACTAGGAAACACTTGTAAGGAAGTGTTACAATCACATGTGATTGATAAAAGGGAGTTCACAACCACACTAAGTTTTTACGGTTAGAACACATGATGTGTTCATGGCCAAGGGAAGTTTACAGCCACAAGAAGTGTTTACGACCATAAACACTTGAAGATGATGCATTTTGGATCTTGATTCATGCTTATAGGGTTTTTGTCTCATGAGGACACAAGAGCTTCTAATGAATAACAAGATGATAGAAGAGATACTCTCACTTTGGATGACTTTCGGTTGTTTACGGCCCAAGAACAAGTGGGTGTTCTCGGTGAAAAGATGAAGATTTGAAGATCTCGAAGGAAAAGTGATGGATTCAAGGATGTGATTCATAGGATTCATATGATCAAGAAGATTAACTAGCAAAATGGAGGAATTACTTACATCTTTGAAGAGAAATGATGGATGCCCTTGATGATACTTGAGAGAGTTTGAGTGTTCTTGGTTGAAAGAGGTGAGAAATGAAGAATAAATGAAGGAAATCTTTACTTATCATGGGAGTTCACGGCCACCAAGAGTTTACGGTTGTACTCTAGTTTGCGGCTGTAAACTCCTTGTGATGGGGTTTCCAGCTCTTTTGCAACCCAATGAACTTAAGCTGACACACACAATATTTAAGTGTACTAGGCTTAGAACACTCAAACATACCCTTAACAATGCTAAAAGATAGCAGAAACAAGTCTGATATTTGATTGGATTGATTGGCTTTATCGGATAGAAATTTTCGGGTTGTCACAACATCTCTTCCAGAAATAGGTTGCATATTCGAAAAAAACTGGAATGCTTTAGGCCTAGGTTTTGGTAAAAGAGTGCTTTAGGAATCATGCAACCATCTCAAGGCTTGATGAAACATTCTGTTAAGGTGCCTTAGCTTCATTTTATTATAGTGAAAAAATGTTTGGGAGTATTGCCCCTATACGGTAGTACTCATGTTGATGCCTTTTGTGGATGCTTGTGTATGGATCCATTGAGACTCGTTTATATAGGGGTGTTCGTTTGGATGAATCGGTTTGATCCAATCCAATCAAGTGAACCCAAATTGATTTCGGCTTTCAAAACAGAGATCCAAATAGTCCAAACTAAATACAAATCTGATCCGATCCAATAAAATTACAATTCGGTTAGATGGGTTTCTAAAATTCGATTTTTTTTAAAAGCACATATAATTAGAAAATTACCTAATTTTATAAAAGAAAAAAAATAACAAATAACTTAGTTGTGGTTTAAAGTTTATAAACAACTAATAAAAAAATATATTAAAGAATAATATTATATAGATAAAAACTTTTGAAAGAGAATACATATTAATGTTTTTTATTAGGTTAAACTTTTTGAATCTATTTGAAAAAAATAATAAATATATATATATATATATATATATATTAAAAATAAATAAATAATAAATTGTTATTCGGTTTTTTTTGGACTATTCGGTTTTTATTTTATAAATCAAAACCAATCCGGAATCCAAAGTAATAATTCGGTTTTGTTAAAAACCGATCCAAAAATCCGAATATCCGAACCAAATAGTCCATATCAATTATCTAATTGGACAATTCGGTTTAATCCAAATAATGAACAACCCTACGTTTATAGAGTGTTTATATCATGTAGACAATATAGGTTGTTGTTTTAAAATGATGTTGTTGTTATCCTATTGGTGCGTCCACAAATCGTTGAAGGTCACTTCATATTGAGAATAATGTTCGTTACTCACTAAGCTTTTTATAGTTTACTATTGTTGTTATATCCTTTGATTGTAGGTGCGGGTATTGATAGCAAGTATAAGGAGTTTACTTGATATCAAGATCTTCCTACCTAATAAAAGAATAGCAAATTTGCCACATGTCAATCAATTAGTACTTGAAATTAATTATTTGCCACTTGTCAGTCTTTGGTTTTCCTCATTAATTAAATTTCCACCAATTCACTCCTCCCTTTTACACAGATGAAACATATCAGCAAAAAATTAAATTGTAATATCTGTTGCCTAATTTATTACAATTAATATTTAATTTATTTTATAACCGTGGTTCTCACGGGTTATAACCTAGTAGACATATAAAGACTTAATTAGCACATAGATACTTTAGTAGTTTTGGCGCATTGTAATGTAACACCCAGTTGGGTTAAATTTTGGTTTGTAAACTATGTTGTTATTTGCTTCCATCTTGGTTAGCACATAATGTACATCATGTGTAAGAATCAAAAGTATTTTAAACAAAAAAAAAAAATTCGGGTGCACTTCATACTAATTTTCAGGGTGTTGAAGATTTCTCTTCCATAAATAAAAAACTCACATTTGACATACTTGTTCCCATCACCGCCCTGAAAACATTAATGAGTGGGTGATCGGTTCCAATGTCCCCGAGTAGTGAATTTGCGAAACGTAAGAACTTGAAGAGGCATGGCCAAGTTGACTCCAATTGTCATCTCTTATCTTCAATACACCATTGAAATCTGATGGCAATGGCTCCTTCTCTAAAAGGAAGTTCAAAACTTGTGACATGCTCGGTCTCAGCACGGACACAACATGTGAACAAAGCAACCCCACCTTCAAAACCAACTCCATTTCCTCAGCTTCATAGTCTTCCCTTAGTTTCGGATCAACCATCTCAAAAAGTTGCTCCTTATAACAACAATCCCACACGTAATCCACCAAAATCACTGCCTCTTCGCGCCCTTGCAACTCCACAGGTCGCCGACCACAAACCACCTCTAAACAAAATGTTCCAAAAGCAAAAGTATCGGTCGCAGTGGTGGCTTTTCCTTTGCGAGCCAATTCAGGTGCTATGTATCCCAAAGTCCCAGCCAAATGGGTGGTTTTTGCATGGGTTCCATTGTTGCCAAATCTCGCGAGCCCAAAATCGCCTAACTTACCATTCAATTCGGCGTCAAGTAACACATTGCTTGCTTTTATGTCCCGATGGATTATAACTTCACACCATTCATGCAGATATGCTAATGCTTTGGTTACATCGATAATGATTTTGACCCTTTGTTTCCATGTTAAAGTGGATTTGGGATTCGAATTGAATATGAACTTATCCAAACTAGTATTCGGCATGTAATCATATACAATAAACAATTCGCCTTTTCTTCGACAATACCCAAGAAGTCTGACCAAATTTGGGTGTCGTAACCAACCTATCGTGGCGATCTCCGCCACGAATTCCTTCATTCCTTGACTTGATGTATTCCATATCTTCTTCACTGCGACCTGAGCTCCTAAGTCCAGCAAGGTCCCTTTATAAACCTGACCAAAACCACCTTTTCCAAGCAGCTCACTTTCTTTAAACCCTTTTGTGGCGGTGAAAAGATCTTTGTAGGAAAACCTGCAAGGTCCGTATTGAACCTCCCAACTTTCAAGAGCTTCTTCGAATTCGAATTTACGTTTTCTTCTTTGGAACAAAACAATCACCAAAATTGAAATCGTCGAAAGAACCAGTAATCCACCTAAAGATAACCCAATTTCTAAAAGCCATTTTTGTCTTTTTGGTTGATTTTTTCTTGAGAGGTAAAGGTGGGATCTTTGATCTATTGATTTCTTGAGCTTTTCCATTCATTTGAAAACTCCAACCAACAATGTAAAACGTTTGAAGAAGAACCCCAGTGGCTGAAGTAAACCCAACGTACATTTCTTCGAGTAAAAAAGGTGACAGATATTTCTTCCAAGTTACAAGAGGTTTTTGAGGTTTTTTGAAGGGAAGAGGAGCTAGTGTGACATTCAAGGTCTTTTCAACACCATCGTAATCGACCCACGCTCGGATTTCTCTGGAGCTCGCAAGAGCTAGGGTTTGAAAGCCTCCATTCTTGTAATAGCCTGCTGTTGCAGCGAGCACAGATTCTATACTGTTTATATCAAGACCCACATGGTTGCCATCCATATCGTCAAGTTCGAGGTTTCTAAACGTGTCGAATTCAACGGTGACAATGTGATTTGAGGCGTTTCCGTCGTTGGTACGGTTAAAGAGTCCAAGATGCTGCGAAGAAGATGCATCCGTCACTGCTTTTGATGGAGCAATCGCAAAGGTCGTTCCGTGGAACGTGAACAGAGGGTTTTCTGGTATGATTCCAAAGACGAAAGAAGTGGAGAACGACAAAGCGTTGCTGGTGTGGGAGTTTTTGAACCGGAAAGGGCGAGAGTAGAAGGTGGACCGACGCCGAACATCTCGGTGTCGTTGCTGTGAACCACTCGCGACCATCTGGCTGAATCTCTCGTACACCATCGAGCTGCGAATCTTTGAAAAGGAAGAAGCCATTATTGTCTGTGGAAACTGTGGATGCTGCTTCTGCTCCAGGGAGCAGAAGCAGCAGTAGAAGAAGAAGGGGTGGTTGGATCTATAAAAGATAGAGTATTGCAGAGCAAGGTTACAGAAAAAGGTTGTATGGGTTCTGTATTCAACAAAGGGACACATTACAGAGCGAGTATAGAAAACTATATATATACATATTTTACAGCAGGAAATCAGGGAGTCAAATCCCATGATTTTAGGTGATGAATCGTCTAAGATATAGGTTGCTTATAACTCCATAAATCAAGGTGTAGATCGATAATTTCCATATCAGATAGATATGGGTTTAATACGCCCCCGCAAGATGGCAGAACCATCGGTGACGCCAATCTTGGGACGTGTTGCCAAAAATGGTTGTCGAGCGAGCACTTTGGTAAGTGTATCCGCGAGTTGATCACGACTACTGACATGATGTACTTTCAGATAACCACTCTCAATCTTTTCACGGACAAAATGATAGTCTAAAGCTATATGTTTCATGCGACTGTGGATTATGGGATTTGCACACAAGTATGGGGCGCCAATGTTGTCACAGTATAATACAGGGGTTTGAGCCACTGGCGAATCCAGAATTCATAGTCAAGGGTGTCCAATTTAAATTAGATGAAAAAAATTGTCAGAAATATTTGGTTATCAGGTTGACGATTTGATAAATCAAAGGTCAAAATAATATTTTACAATTGTTTATAATAGGTTCTTTTTTAAAAAATCTATAAATACATGGTTATTAGTACCAAATTAATAAAAATTGAAACTTATTCCAAGTTCTTTTATTGAAATTAAATGAAAAGAATTACCAACTAAACAAAAAACAATTGAACAATGTTACGTTTAGTGGGTGATGAAAACATAAAATAATTGAAAGATAAAAGAAATTTTACTATTTCTCATTTCTTAGCTGTCAATTATGATGCAGTAACAATACATCTATTTTCTAAACTAGGGCAATACGTATAATAGGTTTTGACGACATTTCAACTATAATTGTTTTATATCTGATTTCATTTTATATCTACACACTAAATACAAATATCAAAGAGAGACGTGTACCTTAAAGATATAGGAGGTTGGTTTACCAGAGAAAATGGAGAAGTTGGCTGCTAATGATCGTCGGTGAATGTAAATCGACACAACAGTGACCGAGATGAACAAAACCGTTTAACCAAACGACGACAAATAAGAATCAACGGAGATAGGAAGCGAGTTCACTGAGACTGTTGGTGAAAACAAAGAATGGGTGGCGGCGGGCAAACATTAAGGACATTGGCGACTTTCAAATTTCAATCACCCAAGAAATTTAAAAATTTCGATTTTTAGGTTTTTTTTTTTCTTTTGAGACTTGTTTTTATTCACAGTTTGAACGATTAAACATCGAATATGATATTTATGGAAACGATATTTTTTTCACATTAACCTCGTAAATCATGGCAAAGTATTTAGAAAACTCCAAAATCTGTTAAAATAATTATGTTTTGTTAACTATAGTTAAATTCCAAAATCATATCGTTTTTGTTTTTGGTTATCCATGGGTGTCACTTTGTGTTGGGCACAGGTGTCCATATGAAATTTCTTATGTAAACCATAAACAGAATTCAGATGCAAGGGGTGTCCATGGACACCCTTAGCAATAAGGTAGGTTCGCCTCTCGTTTGAGCCAATGTTACACCAAGTTCTGAGAGGAGATGGGTGATCGATGCATTTGCTATAGCCTTGTATTCAGCCTCTGTGGAAGAACGGGATACCAATTTTTGACGCGTTGATTTCCAAGAGATGATGTTCGGCCCAAGGTAGATGGCATATCCCGTTGTTGATCTTCCATTTTTTGATGCTCCTCCCCAATCAGAGTCACTAAAGGCAGTAACTCTTAATGGTTGTCCACGCTTCAAGACTAGGCCATGGTGAATTGTGCCCTTTAGATAACGTAGGAGTCTTTTCAAAGCTCGCATTTGAGTGTCATTTGGGGCATGCATGGACTGAGAGAGGCGATTTGTGACAAAAACTATATATGGTCGGGTTATCGCAAGATATTGTAATGCACCGATGATCTGGCGATACTTTGTTGGATCTGATGGGGCTGAGTTGTCGACTAGAGAAGTGGCAATCTGCATGGGTGTTATGACTAGTTTTGCATCAGCCATCTTGTGATTAGTTAGGATATCACGAATGTGTTTGCTCTGAGAGAGAAATAACCCATCACTGGTGGAGATAACATCCACTCCAAGAAAGTGATGAAGTTCACCAAGGTCTTTGAGTGCAAATCTGCGATTTAGCTGCAACACAAAGTCATCAATAGCACTATTATTGTTCCCGGTCAGAATGATATCATCAACATAGACAACAAAGTACATCACTATTCCGCCAGACTCAAATATGAAAAGGGAGGCATCAGATACAGATTTGCGAAAGCCATAGTTGATTAAGAATGCCTTAAGCTCAAGATACCAAGCTCGTGGTGCTTGTTTGAGCCCGTAGAGAGCTTTGCGCAACTTACATACATGATTTGGGAATTGTGGGTTGACAAAGCCTGGAGGTTGGACCATATAGACTTCTTCTTGAAGAGTGCCATTTAAGAAGGCATTATTGATGTCTAGTTGGCGTAAGGACCACTTTCGTGATAGAGCAATGCATAATAGGATGCGTATTGTGACCGGTTTTGTAACAGGGCTGAAAGTATCAGTGTAGTCAATGCCATGCCGTTGGTGAAATCCTTTAGCTACTAGACGTGCCTTGTATTTTTAAATAGATCTGTCAAGGGATCGCTTAATACGAAAGACCCACTTGCAACCGAGAGTGTCTTGGGAAGTTAGAGGTACTAAATCCTAGGTTTTGTTTTGGATGAGTGCATTAAACTCTGTAGACATAGCATCACGCCATTGAGGTATTTTAAGGGCTTGGGTGACACATGATGGTTCAAGAGTCTCTGGTAGGGGGTGAGTTGATGTTGTGTTGAGATAAATATCACTGAAGTACTTAGGATTGGGTTTTCTTTGATGAGGTTGAGGCGGGGAAGAAACCGGTGGGGATGGTGATATAGCTTGCGGGGATGGTGGAGGAGGAGTATATGTGGATTGAGGAGTGCAGGATAAATTTTCGATAGAGTGGGTGGTAGAGGTAGGGATTGGTGATAGAGGTGGTAGAGGATGGTTGGAGTTATGAGGAAGAGTGGTTTCTGGTGAGAGGGTCTGCATAGGAGACAGAGACGGAGTAGGTGTACTTGGTGACACACTAGTGGTCGAGTTGTGAGAGTCTTCCACATGGGTATAAACATCTTGAGGGGTTAGAGATGGATCAGTACTAGCATGCCTCCATGGAAATGTGTCCTCAAGAAATCTAACATGTCGGGAGATGTACAATTTACATGTGATAGGATCATAACATTTATAAGCGGACTGAGAAGTGGAGTACCCTAGGAAGATACAGGCTGTAGATTTAGGGTGGAGTTTAGAAGATGTATATGGTTTAAGCCATGGGTAACATAAACAACCAAAGATTTTGAGGCGTGTATATAAGATATGTGGCTGTTTGAACTGCATAAGACCAGAAAGTGGTTGGCAAATTTGCATGATGAAGGAGTGTAAGTGCTGTTTCCATGAGATGGCGGTGTCGTCGTTCTGAGATACCATTGTGTTCTGGAGTGTGAGGAGGTGTAGTAAGGTGTGAGATTCCGTGTGATGTGACAGTATTTTTCAAGAATGCGTATTCGATCCCCTCCATTATCTGAGTAAACGGTTAACAAGGGAAGTTGAAAACGGTGTTCAACTAACTTTTTAAATTGTAGAAAAATGATGGGAACATCAGATTTCTTTCTCAATGGGTAAATCCATGTATATCGGGAGAAATGATCGACAAAGATTACGTAATAACGATATTTGTCAATAGAGATGTCGGTGGGTCCCCAAACATCAGTATAGACAAACTCTAAAGGTTTAGTGCTTGTTAGAGAGCTGTTTGCAAATGGTAGTTTATGACTTTTATGACAATGATAAGAATGACAGATTAACGAAGAACATGAAATTTTATTATGACTAAAGTGAGAGGAGTTTAAAACAGATTGTAATATTCGAGGAGCAGGATGTCCTAGGCGTGAATGCCACTTATTTGCTAGATCTGTGGTGATAACATTGATTTGAGGTTTTCTTGAAGGCATGAAGCAGTAAAGATCATTCTTGTTTTCCCCTCGAAGTATTTGTGCCCGCGTGCGAAGATCCTTCACCAAAAAATGCCACGGAAAAAATTCCATGGAAACATTGTTAGTCTTACAAAATTTTGCAACAAAAATTAAGTTCTTGTTTAAAGAAGGAACACATAGGATATCATTCACATGAAAAAGATGAGATGGTGAGTTTAAGGTTGTGTGACCAGTATGTGTTATTTTGAGACCTGAACCATCGCCCAAAATTATTTCTTCAGGACCACCATAATCAGAGAAGGAGTGTAGGTGATCTGTTTGCCCAGTGACATGGTGAGAGGCTCCTGTATCGAAAATCCATGGATTGGATTTGTTTGAGTTCATTGTAGTGAAGTGTGCCTAAGGAGAAATGTTATTGTCTATTAGAAATCGAGACAAATGTTGACATTCTTTAGTAAAATGTCCAGCACGGTCACAAAAATTGCAAAAGGCTTGAGGATTGTAAGAGGTTCTGGGGTTGGAAGGTTAAGAATTTGGTCTTCCTTGATGCTGATTCCCTCGTCTACTGTCTTGATAGGAGTTTTGAGAGTACCTACCAGATGTCTTTCCGCCTTTATGGGTGAAATTGATGTTGGGAATGACAATAGACTCATCTTTCGTTCCTTTTGTCATGTGAATCTCGAAGTCAGTGAGTTTATTTTGAAGCTCCGAGAAAGAAATCGAGGAGTCACGAGCTTGGATGGCAGCCCCCATCTCCTTGAATTCATCTCCAATGTTGTGAAGGATATGAACAACAAGATCTTCATCATCAACAGGGTTCCCGGCTAGTGCAAGATTGTCAGCTATTTGCTTCATATCTTGAAGGTATGCTTGGATTGTTCTGTTTCCAGGAGGGTTGTCAATTAGCTTCTTTTTTAGAGAGATGGCATAAGATCTGGAGGGGTTGGCATACAAGGTTGTGAGACGTTGCCATGCTTCAAGGGCAGTTTCGGCAGAGGAGATATTAGGTTGGATAGAATCGGAGCAGCTTCCTAACATAGAACAGATGATGATTTGATCTTGACGATACCAAAGCATGTGATCTGGGTTTGGTTTCTTTTTTTCGGGGTCCAAAATTTTTTCTGGAACAGCTACAGTACCATCGATGTACCCTAGGAGATCAAGACCTATAAGGGTTGAGGAGACTTGTCGACGCCAAACAGAGTAATTTGTTTGGTTAAGCTTGATGGGAAAGTGTGTGGGTGCTGTGAGTTGAATGATGGTTTTTGTAGACATTGGATCGTTTGAGCTTGTTAGAGCAAGTAATCTCTGATACCATATAAAATATAGAGTATTGCAGAGCAAGGTTACAGAAAAAGGTTGTATGGGTTCTACAAGTATACATGTCGTGGCAATTCCTATGACTACTCTCATTGCGTCCACACGAATAATGGTTAAATAATTGTGAAACTTGTCTATGATAGAGTAACGATGGTTAAGTTTACTTTATGTATTTTACAGTAGACTATATGAATGGTCCTACAATAAGTTGTGTGTTTGGACGTTTTTTTTTTTTTTTTTTTTTTAATTCCAATCATATCTACAGTTTTGTTTTGTTTGGCTTTTCTGGTTCTTAACATATATAAAAAGACTGTTTTTGGCGACTAATTTATCCTTACTAATCTTTTCTTAACCATTTCATTTAATAAAAGAAATTGTTAATTTAAAAAATGACTATAATAGCCATTTTTCCAAAGGTTTTTCCACAAAATAGCCATAAATCAGAAATTTGCCAAAATATCTATCTTTTCACATGCCATCATCTACGGAAATATTAATGGTCTGTGATTTTTTTTTTCAACGGCCAAAACAAACAACGTTTTCAATCCTGTGAAAATCTATGTCATCTACGAAAGATGATGTCATTTGGAAAATCTGTAAAACCAAATATTGTATTTTTTGAAAAGGTATGTATTGTCTGGTCATGTTGACTGCAAAAAGAAGAGACCGTATCGCGAAAATCAAAATCAGTACAGTGAAAATTTATATAATTTAGAGTGTGTTATCTTATAAGAAATTGTTTTGAAAGAAACACTTTCCACATCCAATTGTTTGATTTTTGTAGCCTAACTTTTTATATATTTTTTTTGTCAAATTTCACTAGCAAGTTTTCCCAACTTACCATTTCTGCTTTTGTTAAGATAACATAACTTCAAACATTCCACATAAGTATTTTTGTTTGTGTTAGTGGTTCATGGCAGTGAGAAAATAAGAAATTGATATATGTGACATTTTTTAAAACTTAGTATTGAGTTGTTAGTAGATATAAATTTCCCATATTTATACAAATTGGTCAAACAAATGATAGATTTTGATGATAGACCTAATATCAACGTGTCTTTCCAACCCCTTACATTGAAGTATGTTATATAGATAGTTGAAGAGGGTGAAGTATGTTATATAGATAGTCGATGAGGGTGAAGTATGTTATATAGATAGTTGAGGAGGATGATATGAAACATTTAAAAATAATATATATATATATATATATATATATATATATATATATATATATATATATATATATATATATATATATATATATATATATATATATATATATATATATATATATATATATGGTGGATAATGATCTAGTGAAGGAGACACAGATTGTTGGATAGAATATCGCAAATCGATCTGTTGTTTGTGGGAACCAGCGGAGAAGTGGAAAAGGGTCTTGTAGCATAAGAGGAAAAAACTCTATTAAGAACATATCCAATAGAAGAGGTATTAATAATAAAGCATGTAAGCATACCTATCAAAATGATCCTAACAATGTTGATGAATATGTTACATATGGAACAACAATACAGCAACAATTCACTCCACAAGTTGTCTATGAAAACTAGTATACATATCGACAAATCTTGTACGTCGGTCTCGAATATTATGTACCGTATAAAAAGCTGATAGTACCATATCAAACACCGGTAGTTCCACATCAACTGTCGGTAGAATGACAAATTCATAATGTCTAACCAATAAATCATAAGAACTTAGGTGACATTGGTAAGGTTACATGTATCCATGTTGATAATGATGGTACCTATCATAATGAAGGTGGAAATGGTGATTTTATATAAATTGATGATCCAATAGATAAAGTTGTTTTAAGCATATCTACCACAAAAGAAGATGATGTTGATGTTGAATGGTTGGTTGTAATCAACAATTACATACAAAGGAAATTTTTTGGTATGGCAGATATATGATCTGATCAGGAATATGCAGCTAGTCCATCACACAACAAAAACCCAAATGATCCAATAAAGGTGCTACCAATTTACAATGACAAAGAAGTTGTTTGTAACACCGTAAATTTTCAAATATTTTTTTTTTTCATTTAAAATCGCATCATCCTCATACACATTTCACAAAAATCTCCTTTATTTAAATTACAAATCGCAACTCCATAATTGTTTGCTTTAAAATCCAGGATCTTCAAAACATAACTCTTTCACTGGTGTGTACAATCAAATCGGTGCCTTCCCGCGATCCTCAGAAAACCTGAAACACATAACACGGTTCGCACGAAAACCTAAAACACATAACACGGTTCGCACGAAGCTTAGTGAGTTCCCCAAAATACCACATACAACATATTAGCCGCTTAAGGTTATAACTCTATAAGACCCTACGGTCAATGTGTCTCAGTGGGACCCTCCAGTCCCACAACTCTGATGGACCCTCCGGTGCTAACTTTGTAAATGCTGAATACACATAGCATAAATCACATAGACATAATACAATAATATCACAATACTCAAATAAACACATAAGACCCTATGGTCACACATAGATACCACTATAGGCAAAGTATAGTGAGAAGACTCACCTCACAAGCTAGCAAGTAATAGTCCCGTACTCGGAAATCTCAAACTAGCCTCCGCCTAACATATAGGATAACATCTCTTATTAATACTTTATTCATACTCAAATACACCACATGCTATTCTTTTTCTCTGTCTAACTCTTGAAGTGGATAAAAGACCATTTTACTCCTCCATGGTCTCCATTACTCATGATTAACCCAACCCTAAAGTCAACAGAAGTCAAACTCAAGTCAATAGTCCATGTTTGACCCGACTCGCCAAGTGCACCTATGTGACTCGTCGAGTCCACTCATTTCCTCAAAAGTCTCAAGAAAGTCCAGCTCAACTCGTCGAGTTGACCCCCAACTCACCGAGTTATCGCACGATCAAGCTCATCAGGACAAACCCACACCAACTTGTCGAGTCAGGCCATGGACTCAGCGAGTCCCTTTGATCTAATTTCTCATTCAGACAATTCTAAGCGGATCTACAACCCCACACTCCAGATCTATCCTCCCAAGGCTCGAATAGCACGTAAAGCTGCAAGCTTTACGTTCATACATGGCATGTAAGGCTCATAATGCCAACACATGCACCAACAAGGGCTAGATGCATAAGAGCTTGCCTCTAGCTCAATAAAGCTCGAGTCTTCAGACTTACAAGGCCACTTATAGTCCAGATCTGAGGTTCCAACCTCAAGCCATGCACCAATCACTCTATGACACAAGATAGATGGAAGAAAACCCTAAAGATTCCCTAAACAAGATCTCATAAGGAAATGATCAAGCTAGCATCTTTTTACCTCCAACTGAAGCAAAACTCTGAAGAATCTTTGGATCCAAAGGCCTCCTCTTGATCCAAGCTTTGATGCTCTCCACTTATTCCTCCAAAAGGTCACAACATACCCATGATTATGTCTCTTCTCTCTTTTAGTTACCTCTAAGCGATTAGAGTTTCTCTCTAGAGGTAAGGAGGTTGATGAAGTGGCTTAAGGTCCTTTAAATAGGACCCAATCCCGAGAAATTAGGGTTTCTCTGCCCAACACCAACTTGGTGAGTCGACTCTCTGACTCGTAGAGTCCATTCATTAATGTCACGAGGACAACTCAACTCCACTCGACGAGTTGGACTCACAACTCGTCGAGTCACTCCACGAATCTCAAGGTTAAACACCTTAATGCACCTGAAATTCTGGATGTTACATTGTTCAACTAACACTAGGAACAAAAAGTATAGAGGGTGCATTTTAGTACAAAACTCTCAGATCTACCAAAAAGATATTTCATACATGTGTTGATAAAAATTGCCAATGGTATGTTTCAACTGTATAACTATATGGTTGTAGCATATACTAGATCCACAAACTTGTGGACCAATACAATTTTTCTTCAACATAATTGGACCTAAACCATCACCAAGCAAGCAAAAAAGTGTTAGGAAATTTTGTTACAAATGTGTTGGGTAATGATCATGACGTGCTGAACAACACACGTTTAATCTTCCGAGTGGCACTCAAGTAGACTCATTTCCTAAATTGGCCATATATTGTTACAACATAGACTATTGTAATCCCGGTTCAATCACATACATTCAAATGGATGATGATGAGCGCTTTGATTTTTGTTTCTCTTTATTGGTTGCATGGTAATCGTTATCATTTGTATGTTAACTTATTTTGATTAAATTCAATGTTTATTTGAATCATTGGTTTGTTAATTTATGTGAATGTGTTGTACATACGGGCATTTCAAAGTATCGGTCAATGTACGCTTGTGTTAGACATGGCTCACCTTAATGGTGAATTCAAGGGAACCATGTTATTGGCGGTAGCAATGGACAGAAACAACCAAATTTTGCATGTTGCATATGGAATAGCCAAGGGCGAGTACACGAAATCTTGGTCATGGTTCTTATAAAAACTACTTGACTTTATCGAGGGCTTGGAACTATTAACATTCATTTCTAATAGGGTGCCCTCCATTTCCATGTCCATAATATATTCCCAGACGCTTATCATGGTGTATGTATTCATCATCTTTTCTCGAACATAATAGCCAAGTACAATAAAAATGTGATGAAAAAAACACTATTTTGGAAGGTTGTAAAAGCTTAAAGAGTGGAATATTTTGAATATTGTATTGAGGCACTACATCGCAACAAATTACCAATCAGAAGTACTTAATAGAATTGAATCCAAAAAACGGCCACATAAATATTTCATGGGTTATCATTAGAATCTTATGACATCAAATAGTGTAGAATTTATCGACGCATTATCGAAAGATGCTCATAAGATAGAGGTATCGATGCTCCTTGAGTTCTTTCAAATGATCATGCAACATTGGTGTTATAAGCATCAGAATAAAACAAGTATAATTAATAATAACGAGCAATATA
The DNA here is from genome assembly GCF_052625555.1 of Lactuca saligna. Classification (NCBI taxonomy): domain Eukaryota; kingdom Viridiplantae; phylum Streptophyta; class Magnoliopsida; order Asterales; family Asteraceae; genus Lactuca; species Lactuca saligna. Next base: position 4,764,509 of record NC_136419.1, read on the forward strand.
TGGTTAATTCTTCCATTTAACATAAAGTGAAACTAACAATAATATTTTGTTACTTTATGCAGCGAAGGTAACAACCAAACTAATGACATGGGTGGATAAAAAGGTTGGGAAGTGAGCAAGAAATACTACAAGTTGGAGGGTGTGTCAATGGGTGGATAAAAAGGTTGGGAAGCAAGTAAGAAATACTACAAGTTGGAGGGTGTGTTTGATTTCAAATGAAAATTTTGAGGTCATGCATGGTAAATAAAAAGCATTGTTGATCTAGGGGAAAGAAGATGCACTTGACTAGATGCATGACCTCTCGTGTGGCCATCCCATTATTATGTTAAAAGTATTTAAAACATGATGGATTTTTCGTAATGGCTATCAGCCTACCACATTGATTATTATCGGCGAATATACGAGGAGGAAGTGAAACCCTCTACTTGCCCCTTACAATTGGGAGAACCCAAAAGGTTTGATGATTGTTAGACCACCAATAATGGACAAAGGGAGAGGCCAATAATCAAACATTGTTCTCGATGTAACAAAATACGCAATACTAGCAGAGACTACACCAAAATTTTCCCGTCCAAATAAAAATAGAAATAAAACAATGAAAAATCAAGTACAAAAGGTGCATGGAGTTTGAATAAGCCTTCAAGTAGAAAGTAGCAGGTCACAAAGCCATATTGTTTTTCCACAAAATGTGATTTGAATACCTTCTCAGAGGAACATGCATTATGTTATTGTTTATTGGCAAGTAGAAAGTAGCAGGTCACAAAGCCAGATTGTTTTTCCACGAAATGTGATTTGAATACCTTCTCAGAGGAACATGCATTATGTTATTGTTTATTGGCAAGACTTATAATTGTGACTTTCCGAGTAGTGGCCTTTTAGTTAGGTTTTGATTTGTTTATTATAAAAAAATATTAGTACTAACATATTTTTTGTTTAAGGACCTTAGATATACAACTAAAATTTAGTGACCATTTTGGAATGCCATATAAGCATTAAAACAACTAAACCACTGATAGTTAATCATAATTCATATTTTTCGACTTGTGTTTGTGTATATAAGCTCGAGCTAATGATAATGTATCTTCATGTTTTCGGTGCTACATTCAGCAAAGAGGATAGATCTTGAGTCTTACATGGAAGTCAATAAGAAATGAGAAGTTAACATCCTGCGTAACTTAAGGTTGGATTGTGTCTATTTTGATACACGAAATCTAGTCATTCAATTTTTTTTGTTTTTTTTTATCTACATGGAACAAGAGGACGTGATCCTCTGATGAGAGTTATGTGGATGGTAGGGGATTATTTTTTATTATCCAAACCTCTAGTGGTGGACGTCAATGGAGCAAGGTGCATTTTAGAATTTATCAACACTCTAGTGAGATGTCGAATTAGGAACTAGGTTTTGTTGATGAAGACTATCGATGGTTGGGACAACTATAATGCCAAGGAAGCATGGTCAGATGATGGAAAGATAGTGATAAGTTGTAGAACATTGGAAACGGTGTTGAGGGTATAGTTTCTTCATTGACTTTAGTTGTCAGAGAAGATGGTGCCACCTGAAAGAAAGCTTTGCCAAAGAACAAGGGGTAGCCGGTCACTAGGTAGGAGCTGTGAATCATCATGCATGTGTCTGTAAAGTGAGGAATAGCCTTATTTTTGGATATTAGTTAAACTAACGATTAAGTTTGTTATGTTTTGCAAAAATGACCACTTTGTTCTAAATGGTTCTTTTGGGCCTGTAGACATTCCACACTGACAAAAAAAATACATAATGGGTATTTTTTTTTCTCATTTGCACAATTTTTTCAAACAAACCTTTATACTCATGTCGAAAAGATCTATTTCGAAGTGTCTAATATCACCATTCTCAATGAAATGTCTAATGTTAAGTTCTTGTAGCATATATACTTCCCAATTTGCTATATCTTCTTAACTTTTTTGTTAGATTTTAGTAAAAAAAAAACAAAGTATTTTATCAAAATTATGTAGTTCCTTTTTCCGATATTTGGAATTTCTTTCTAAAATCCAGAGTCCATATTAGTTTGAAGTGTTTTTTTTTTTTTTTTGTCAGAAAAATATACTTGATGGTTTTTGAACAGACCCATTCCGGACTTGTTGGTCATTTTTCAAAATAATATATATTGTTAGGTTATTTTTTACTATTATCTAAAAATTTAGTTAGTTTAGTTAATATTCCTATATTCGTATAGTGGTCATAAGTGTTAAACTCAATACTACATACTACAGGGATGAGTCTCCGATGGTGAGAGAAGCAATGGATAAGTGAAGAGTGGAAGAGCGAAGAAGGTGGTAATATTAAGCACCAATACACATAATTTATGAGAAGACTATGTCTAAAAAGGGTACAATAGATGGCCCTCTTCTTAGTGAAAAAAGTATAATATAGCGAACTTAGACATTATTACATGTGATGACTGTTGTGGGCATCTAAACAGATATGCTTATGCCTCAACATTTGGTTGTCGAACATCCGATGCAATTTGAACTTGTGTGACCTGTTAGGTTGAAGTGTATAATTAGATGGCCCTCTTCTTTGTAGTCTTACATTCAAAAGATCGATTTCAATTCAGAAATTAAATAATAAAGACAGTTTTTTAAATGAACTACAGCTGGAGTGGGGGAGATAGTCTCTCACTCTTCTACTGGTTCAAGGGTGGACTACAAGAAGCTCTAAACATTCTTTAGGGGCTACATGCAACACAACTTCAACTTTTTTCATATCACGTGTAATTAGTATTGTAGCAAATTATTGAACCTTTGTAGGTGTTAAAAAATAACTTATTACTTTGACCATTTGTACAACACAATTAGCATTACTTGATTTATTTTTCTATTAATTTTTATATGAGCATACAAAAAGCAACTTGCATGGAAAAAGCAATGTACTCGACTCTTTTTACCAATATTGGCAATGTACATTATTAGGTTTTACATAACAACATACTCATTTTTTTCTACCCATAATAGCAACTTACTTACATTTCATTACCAATAGAACCAATGTACTAATCCTTAATAGCAACTTACTTACATTTCTTTACTGATAAAATCAATATACTTTGCTATTGTTTGTAAAGAGATCTAAGTATGTTGCTATAATGAGTAAGGAGTTGTAAGCAAGTATAATGTTTTTATCTGTAAAGATATGTAAGTATATTGCTATTATGGGTAAAAAGTGAAGTATATTACCTACATTGATAAAAAGAAGGATGTTGCTATTTCCTGAAATTTACCATATATAAAAATTAAAAAACAGTTGTGTGCTACCTCTTTAGCCTTGTTGACCATAACTTTGACTTTGACCATGAACATTAACAAGACTGTCTGAAGAGAATTTTTCTAAAACTTGAATGGAAAGATCTCGGGTGGAGTTGTGAGTTTTTTGCCTCTGCCTATCATTTTGCTGCCCGCTGCCCAAATGATTGTCTTCTAACGTAGCAGCTGTATCAAGTCTCTCCTAATAGTTATCAGAGGGAGAGCCTCTGAATGAACATGAAGGTGTTCCATCTGCAAAAGATCTTGGAAGCTTTAATTAAGACAAAGTTCTTTGAAAAGGGTCTTTGTGGCATATTGAGTTGATTAAATTGTCACATTTTCGTTGACATAAACTATTTCTGCCCTAAAAAAGATGTGGGCTTCTAAATAACAATGTAAAGCAACATGAACTGATTAAGTAACAGACTACCGAAAGTACAATGCTAAAATTGGTGGATTTTTCAAAGTAAATTGCCTAGATAAGATAAAAATGTGAAGATTCTTTAAAGTTAAATTGTTGTCACAAAAGAAAACTAAAAATTGCAATGTTATAAAAAGGTTGAATTTTCAAACGGAAACATGCTTTTAAAAATAAAATTCAAAGTGCAATGCTATAATTGGTAGATTTTTCAAAGTAAAACGCCTTGATATGAAGAAAAAAATACAAAGTTACAATCTTTTGACAAATAAAATGAAAAATGAGATGCTATCATTGGGTTTTATTTTTCAAAGGGAAATATGCATATTATAAGAAAATTGAAATTGCAATGCTAAATTTGGTGGATTTTTTTTTAGTAAAATGGTTTGATTGGGATATTTCTGAAAGTTACGATGTTAAAAAAAAAAAAAAAAAAAAAAAAAAAAAAAAAAAAAAAAAATACCCACTGAAAAGCACAATCAATGCCTGGACAAAGTCAAGCATTCTAGAGAAGGGTAAAAGGGGAATTCACCAAATAAAAGAGCATCATTGTTAATGGAAGGGTAATTTAGGCATTTTTGGTTTTATTTCTGTTAGAAGTGTAAGCTGGTCATTTTTGTGCCTTGGTTGTTACGTGAGTGGAAGGAGAGCACATTATCTTTTTTATAAATCTGGATATGATTCTTTGAGGAAGGCTAGACTCTCGAATCTTCAGCCATCATAAATTCTTGTTTAAAAAAAAATCAAATTCCAGTCAAGTTCATAGCAATATTTAGCTATTTAATTATTGCATTTAGCCCATTTGCTTATTGAAGTTTTTGATTTGAAGTGTTAATCAATGTAAACGACAACAAGAATTCAAAAGACACAACAAAATAAATAGTAGATGCTTAGTAGAAAGAAGATATATTGATTAAGAACTTAAAGTATTTTGCTATTTCTCAGCCCACTTGGAGCATAAGGAAAATTCAGTATCTCCACTATAAGTGACAAGAAATATACATATGTTTAGTATCACTCATTTTTATCTGACATTGTCAATGAGAACATTCAAACTGAAAAAGAATAACAACAACAAAACATACCCACCAAGCACTGAATATAATTGCTCTAAATTCCAAAAAGAATGCCTTCACCTCAATTTAAGTGTCAGATGCCTTCAATCTCATCTTTAAATAATTGGTGATTGGTATACAGAATTGAAATAAATAAATATGTAAACCCTAAAAGAAAGGAAGGCAAGCTCCAATAAATATGCCCATTCAATGCACTTATGCACCAAACGAACAATAAAGTTCATAACAACTACATATGAAAATGGCATATGTCATGATAACTCAGCAACAAACTCATGAGCTTCAGTAAGTTTTGAAGCATAATTATGTTTCATGTGAAGGATACCCCCTGGTCATCTTCCTTGTAACCAATAACTAATGCCATTCAGTTGTTTCCGGTCCTCATCCGTGAATTGCAAAGCTTGATTTTCATCTTCCATTAAACCACGTATTGCAAAAATATTTCTCATCGAATAGAAGAAAAAAAGTAACTAAACACCTGAAGTACAATGACATGGAAGATGAAATCTAAAAGATCAATTAACAATGGTGAATATATACATACGAATCAAATCCGCTATGTGATTGAGAGAAAACTAATCAGCCATTCAGCCCCACCTTGAGCTTCACTGATCCGATGAAACCCTCCTTAGCCTTTACACACAACTTCAGTTGCCTCTGGCTTCAATTGTTTGTGTATACACTTTTGTCCTCCTGTAGGGAAAAAACAACAGAAGTTTAATGATATGAGAGAAAAAAACTAATGTTTAAAACAAAAGGTTAAAATACTACAATCTCTTGTCCGATCATTCAAAAGTATCACTTCTTAGTGTCTTGGCAATTTTCCACGGTACTTTCTGTTTAAATAAGCATGAAAAAAACATTAATTATAAACATTAACATTTATCAAATGCTAATACATTATTCTTAAGGTCAAATCCATGAAACAGTGCGTTATATTGTGCTCACTGCTAAAACATGTTCTTGTGTGCTCAAGACAATATCACAGGTCCATCCAAAGATTGTAGCTTAATTTTCACTCTTTCTCAAACCTCACCATTCCTATCTTAAAAAGTCTTCCAACACATGCATTATAGTAATCAAAGTACAAACAACCATCGCATTAATAAGTATAAGTTTTTACATGTGTTCAATTATTGTATATTGACACCAAAAATAGTTATAACAAAAGATAGAAGACATGACTCAAAACAACTCCGTCTTCTATCTCAAAAGCTCGGGGAGTACCTGTCTACTGATTCCCTGAGAATACAAGTAATTTGAAAAGAGAGTATCAACATAAAGTTGAGTGATTGCATAAATATTTATGTTTAAAAGTATGTTTTTTGTTTCTTGAATGTAACCTGTTCCAAAAAATCCTATATTTACTGTTGTATAAGAAAAGTAGTTTTAATCACATAAAACCGATCTGTTTGTAAACCAGTGTTCTCTATTTGTATTCTTTTGTATAACCTGTAAAAGTGAGTGTGTCTAGCTTCACCAACTGTTAATGTAAACTGAGATATAATACTGTAAAACTGTATTTTAGTAAACTGGCACTTTGAAAATGTACTCATGTTTAGTTAATTATACACTAACCGTATTGTTAATATCTTGTTAATGGGTTATTATAACCATACTAATATTAGATGGTCTGAAACAACGCTTTGAAGGCATTAAAAACTGTTGATAACAACTGTAACTCATAGGCGTGTATGACCAGCTGTAGCTAGCAGTCTAAGTGCGGGGTTGTCAATCCCAATATAGATCTATACACACTTGTTTCAATCCCCGACTGGAGATTCTGGTTATAATGTCAAGACTTTAACTATGTTGTTTAAATGAATTAAACAACCTGAATCTATTGACTCATAAGAAGCATATAAACGTTACGTGTATAATTGAAGTGAAAACCCAATCATTCTGAAATAAATGTTTGAGAGTATGCTCTTGAACTTAACATGTATTTGAAAAATGTATACCCTTGATTAGTTTTGAATCAAACCATTGTTCTTGTTAAATGGTGTACTCCAGTATACTTGGTTCGTGAATTAATGTTCTATGAATCATAAAGTATACATATTATAATTTATATGTACTTTCTGAATTGATACTAACTCTTCATGAATGCAACCTCTTGCTCGATATGTTACAAAGGGTATTAAAATTGAATGAAATAACCTTTATATTTATATACATATACAAATATATATATATATATATATATATATATATATATATATATATATATATATATATATATATATATATATATATAAATATATATATAACTAAAATTTAAACGACAGTCGGACAAATAACCCATACTCTAAGCCCACATCTAAACAAGGAAAATGAAATAAAGTGAGTTATCAGTCTGAAGCCCTTTAAATTATATATATATATATATATATATATATATATATATATATATATATATATATATATATATATATATGGAAAAATATAAGTTTATAAATTCATTTAAAGAATTTAACATCTTGAAATACTTTTGGTGACTTGATGTCATTTGAACACAATTTAAAACCATTTGATTTGATGACAATTGAAATCCATTTTGGTAAGATATTTTGAAACCATTTGCTTGTAACAGAAAATCCTTGTGTTAAACTTGTACCCCCCCCCCCCCTCCCCCCTCTTAAAACTATAAAAACTATGAAAATACGTGATGATGAACTCACCTTTTAAAGGATGATTCGGTTGATGATTTGATATAGGACGTTTACTTCCACAAGTGTAATCTCGTAGTAAAACAAGTCCTATATAGCAATTTGTATAGCATATATGCAACCAAATAGCTAATATAATCATAGGAATGATTAAAAACTGGACTAATTTGTAAGTATAACTTACATATAGGAGTGTTAGAAGCTAAAATGGAGGCTGAATGGTGTTCACGGTCAGAAGGGGTGTTCACGGCCCAAGAACATGAAGGGTTCATGGCCCTATGTTCTTGATGAATGAAGAACACTTGCTGATCCTAAGCAAGTTTCTAAGAAGATTTAAAGGTTTTCAGATGGGTGTTCTTTATGTTCTTCGCGTGTTCTTCGTGAAAACTAGTGAAATTAATGGATTTCAGCCTAGTATAAGAAGATTGAAGGATGTTATTGAAGTGATAATAAGATCAAGAAATGATACCTATTAGATGTTATGAAGAACTAGTGATTAATACTTAATATGATGACAAAGGATGAATTTAGTATTATTTAAGGGGAGAGGTTGCTCTTGGCTGATGATACTTGAGAGAAAAAGATTGAAATTTTGTTTCAAAGTGTAGAAATGGGCTAAAAGTCGGATGAAATCTATATATATGTGAGAGTTCACGGTCCGAAGGGGTTCACGGTCGTGAACCTTGTTTGCGGCCCTAATGCGTTTTGCGAGATTGCGGTCCGAAGCCGTTCACCGCCTCGTTCACGGTCCGAGGGTTTTCGCCCCTCGTTCATGGCTAATGTCGGTTGCAAGGCTGTTGTCCGAAGGGAAAGAAAGAATGGTCTTCGGACTTCAAAATTTCACCTCTTAAACATATAACACTTATAAAACATTAATCAATCATTTAAGATAGAATAAGATTTAAGTTGACTTTAGTTGACCCAAGTTTGACTTTGGTTGACTAGGATTGACTTTACAAGAAGAAAATAACAGGATGTTACAATATTTTACATATTTTTCATCTATTGGTGTTGTTTTAAAGTTATGTATAATTTTAGGTAGAGTTTTTCCCTTCATGTTGTTTTACCCACAAAAGGGTTGAAAATGCTTCTTGATTTGAGGCAATGTATTTTAGTGTAGTTTCTTTTAACATTTCACTTTTATTTTTTTCTATTATAACATTGTATCTTTAAATTTTTACCATGTATGATGATTATATTTTTATCGATCCCCACTACCAATTTCAATAATGTATCTTCTTTTTTACCCATAAAATTATTAGTAAAAATGTCTAAATATGTTGCTATTTTGAGTAAGTCATTATAAGTAAGTGAACTTAAACTTTAAAAAACATATTATATAAAAGCGGTTATTGTTCAATCTCCCGCCGCAACGTGCGGCTTAAAAACCTCGTTTCTTACATCACACTTTATTACTATCGATAAAGGTGAATTTTTTTAATTAAAATTAACATGACTAATCCTGAATATGGTTAAGTCAACTTTCGTTTAATTGTGTATTACAAGTTTACAACATCCTATTTCATTTACCTCCACTACAACATTAAACTTTTTCTTACTAAATGCCTTCTACTTTAAAAAATCAAACTACATCAATGTACTTCTGTTTTTGTCTTATTAGAACATTATTCATCCAAAAATTAACCCCTATTATAGAAATGAAAAATGCTTTGTATATAAAGGACATTGTCAACTTGGTAGATTTTAAAATTACAATGTTCTTAACAACAAGAAGCAAAAGTAGGATGCTATAATAAATAAATCAACAAAAGTATGTTGCCATTTCACAAACAAATATATACTTCGGATCAAAATACAATTAACTTTCTTGAGAAATCTGACCGTCATGCTTTACATAATTATGCATCAAATATATATATATATATATATATATATATATATATATATATATATATATATATATATATATATATTCAACAGTTTTTGACATAAAAAATTAAAAAAAAAAAAAAAAAGTATGTTGCTAACTTGCTATTTAGATTCTACTTCAAAAAATAAGACGCTAAAACAAGTGATTGAATTAACATAAAATGGGCAATAGTTGATTTTTTTAGTTTTTTATCTAAAACTGGATGCTATAAAATCCATGGTTGATAAAGTGTAAATGTTGTTAGCAGCAATTAGAAAATTTTAAACGTTAACAAAACCCAGGGGGTGCTTCGGGGTCTTCATCACTACCATCATCGCCTTCATCTTTACCTGTAGAAAATCCATATCCAGGTGGTGAACTTGGATCCACAGTATCCTTCTCCAATACTTGTTTTGATTGATGGAGTGTTTCTTTTTCTTCTTGTTGTTGTTGTTGGGGTAAGTTGATGTCAATTTGATTGTTTTCTATCCGGGTTCGTTTTGGGTCGGGATTTGGTGTTGAGAGTTTGTTGTAAACTGATTTTACGGTTTCTGTGATCTCGGTTTTGATGTCGCCATCGGGTGATCGGATTATTTCCCAAAGCCCGTTGGAAATTTGTTCGTTTACTCTGTCCCTATAATTATAAATTAAAACTGGAATTTAATATTTGTAAATAAAAATAATGTAGAAAAATAAAAAAATAAAAAATGTGGGAAACGGGAAGAAAAGTACCCACCCGACTTCCTGATGGATGGTATCGGATAGTTGACGAGGCTTCATGTTCTCAGATCCAGGGCGGTTAAGCGCCACCGACTGCTTCACCATTGACACAATGCTCTTTCGCAACTCTTCCTGCCACCAAACACACACACACACACACAATTCACAAACCAAAAACCAAAAACCTCCATTAACTGTCTGTTACTAATATTTCTATATACACCCACACATTCATAATTGAGAGGCACATCGAATACATCATACATGCATTTGTAGATCCAAAACTCCACTTATGAGCTTTCAAATCTTCAAAAACACTCAAATCTGTTGATAAAACTCCTACTCGCCTCAAGTTTGGTGATGAACGTCCACTTTTTTTATATATATTAAAACTAAGCAAGGAGGTTGGGTCTGTCTCCAGAGTCCAATCTCCATACTTTACCTCCTCATTTGTTTTGTACATTAGCAACAATGTCCTTAGAACTGAATTTATAAAGTCTACAACATCTTTCACCCTCTGATTGCCCTTTCCATGTTACATATTAGTGTGCCATGTTCACCTATTTATTAATTTAATTATACCAGTGTAGTGTAGGTTCGAAATTGCTGGCCAATTTTTCAACTCTGGATGTGAAAACCTAGTGGTATTCAGAGAAGCATAAATGGCATGGATTTTTCCGCAAAGCAAAGCAGAATTGTGGAAGTCAAACATCACAAAAAAAAAAAATTAATTAATTATTACAACTAACACTACTGAAGCGTATGAAGTTACCAAATGAAGCCCTAATTAACGAGTTATATTTGCAAAGAGAGAGAGAGAGAAAGAAATTGAATCTAAATAGAGACTCACGTTTTCCTTAAGCTTGCGGATAATCTTGAGACGGAGGCGATCGAAATCTCCGTCATCCTTCAACTTGGAAATTAGATCGTTGCAGCTGATCGTATGGTTTACACCGCCGTTGCCGTTGCCGTTGCCGTTTTCCATTTATATTTAAAATGAAATGTAAATCGCGTAGTCAATGTTATTTATATTTTTCCCTTCGGCCTTTGGGTATATGTAAAAAGTAAAAACGACGAAGCCAAAGCTACTCATAACTCATCAATTAAACCTTACAGTCCTACAGCGAACGCATATGGACTATAAAACTATGTATTGTCTTGGTACACTCCCAAGGTCATTTTTAAAATTGCCAAACAGGTCAAAATTAAAAGCTTTAGATATGGTTCTAATCTATAGATAATTTTAATTTTTTTCAAATTCATAGTTTTTTTTTTTTTTTTTTTTTTTTAAAGTTAGTATAAGTATATTTAATACCAGTTGAACCAATATACTAAACGATAAGGTCAACAAAACTCAGTTGGTCAAGCAGTGGATCGATATGAGACAAGGAGTATCAGCGCTTCCAAACACTATTTTTCATGAGGAAGATTTAGTAGCTTTTACGCAATCAATAACAAAATTACACTTATGGATGATCCATTTTTCGGACCAACTCCAACGTCATAAAAATAGACATATAGCAACAGTGTTGACATATTTATTTACATGTTAGGTTTACAGATGATATGAAAAGTAGAGATATAGCTAGTAACCAAGAGTACAACATCATATAACTAACTTCTTGGGTGTCTATCTATCTTCCATTTGACACGTACATACTAGCAAATGAAATTAAAACCACAACTAAATCCATTCTAGTCATTTACGATGATGACGATGATGGTGATGCCGACTTCTCTTCCTTGACCGTGAATGCGAATCACTACACCAAAAAATGATAAAACACTCATTGCAGTAAATCCTTAACTTTTTTTATTAATAAATAAATAAATAAAATGTATACTTACGACTCATCATCGTGCTCTTTGCTAATGGATGAGTCTCGACTTTTTTTACTAGGCTCTTTCACCTGTCCAAATCCATCATCAATAATCATTTTTCTAAAACTAATTTTATAAATATATACTCTTGACAAATTTAAGTTTACTGACTGACCAGTTGACGTGGCATTCTTTTGCCACCTCTGGCATGGGCTTCCAGGTACTCTTCATATGTCTGCATCAGTAAAAAACACCCCAATTATGATTATGAACATCATCATGATTTACAATAATCGGTTTATTAAACGGATTTAACCTTACCATTTCGAGGATATCATCATCAGTAATAGCATTATTATTATTATTATTATGATTATGATTATTAGCATGTCCTCCTCCGTTCCTTTCTGCACACAAATCCCAATCATCACATACCAAGGATTTATCACCAACCATGTCCACATTTTTGTTCATAAAACTAGTTTCTTCTGTGTTATGATTATGAAATCCCCCTTGTTGTCTTTGATGAAATCTACTTGCTTCTGATTCATGCTGATACACCATTGAAGGGTACATCATAGGTGCTGCTGCTATATGCATCGGGGTGGGGCCCACCGCCACCTCACATTCCTCATCTTCTAAACCATAATAACTCGGTGCCAATATATCCATGTTAAACGCGTAACTGCATAAATTTTTTTTTTTTTTTTTAAAATCATATAAGTTACCAACCTAAAAGAATAACTAAAGGTGCATCAAAACAAAATTAAAACCTAGTCTGATTTTCATCCAAACAATTTTCCCCATCAATCAGCTCACACAGAGCTTCTCCAATATCTTGAGGTAACTCCTGAAACAAATAATATATATTATCAAAGTCAAAGTGTCACACATGATAGAATTAGAATGTAAGAATGGTAATATGGTATGAAGAAATGTCATAATACCTGGCAATCTCTACTGATTTTAACAGGTTTGTATTGATTCAAAGGATTCTTTAAATGAAGTGTCTTCTGGAAAGGCAAGTCTTGTAACCGAAGCCATTTAACCTTAAAACTGCGACCCCATGGTTTGCTTCCACCATGTCCATGGCTCCAAACATTGTCCCTTCTCCACCCAACAGATGACATCATCTGGGCATACCCTTGAAAGAAACCACTCATATTCACACTAAATATTAATATCACCTTACCAGAATTCTGCAAGATTAAGTGCAAGTGTCATCTACTAGAAGTAGAAGTAGATGGTTTGCAAAAAGATACACACACAAAACAAAGGGAAATGAAGTTACATGATAGGCTTCTTCTAAGATGGGTTCATTCATCACTTGGGTAGCCCAAATTCCTCTCTGGATTGATAGTTGGATATTATCATGGTTTAAACTCTTTATGATGAAATATCTTGATTTACTCCTTTTATTTGCATTTGAGGTTCCTACTTGTTCACAAGAATGGTCTTGATCTTCTGCCCCAGAACGATATGCATCCTTTTCTACTTTGTCATTTGGGCTTTCTATAACAACATTCTAACCCATTCATTTTAACTACTAAAAGAATCATTCATTCAACAACTGATACCATAAATGATGCTTGTTAATGTTATTCATACATAATATGATATCTACTGTTTGCAAAAAAGAAATGAATAACTAACATCAATACATATTTCACTTCCAAGTTCAGGTAATCATAAAGCCTAAATAACAACTCAACAATGTTCAAGTTTTACACTTTACTAATTCCACATATAGTAAGTGCAACTTGGGGTCCCACCACAAGTAAAGTTCAAAAATAAGATTCTTTGTAGAAGTTATTTAATGTTAGTTAGTTCTAATACCTAATGTAAACCAAACTATGACTCTGATAATACACTATTTTTATGTATAAAATGACAAGACATTATTTAAACAGTTTTCCCAGGACTAGGGATCACTACCTTGATTGTTCTTAATCTCTACATCAGGCTTCCATTCAGTCACTGAAGAATCAACTACAGAATTATCAACAGACATGGTCTCGTTCTTGCCTGTATCATAAAGAAAGAAGAGCATGTGTTAACAAATATAAGATGAGTTAACATGGATGCCAACAACAGCAAGAAGCAGAAATCCAATAAATTAATTTGTTAGGAACAATAAGTGAACAGGTTAACATCCACAGCATAATTTTAAAAGCTACTAAAATTGCTAGTGAAATGAACACTTTAGATTCTTTAACAACACCACGAAAGAAGATGCCCTGTATATTTAATGTTGTTTAACATCACATGCAAATCCAGCCATCACCTTTCTTAACCTATCCAAAACCATATACTATTAGAAAGCCAACCTTGCAAAACGCCTTTTCTTGAACAACCATGTCTTATATCTAGTCCATTTTCGCATTTCACTTGTATGCATACAGAACAACGTTTTTTTCTAGGCAAACCTTAGTCCAATTCCTATTCTACCAATGTATTCATCCACAAAACAAATTCAACGGAAACAACTTGTAAGCCCTAAATTGATGCTAAGTGTAGCCCATCGACACGCATGTAGATACTAAAAAGGCCTATATAACCGAGAGGTAATCTTAGTTGACAGCATTGGAAGTAAAAGCGCGACTCAAATTGCAGCGACAAACACCAAATTCATCAAAGTTCGCATATAAACAACCTACTGATACAGCGAATGTGATGTAAATTAAGAAATAAAATCCACGACATTAACAATAAATCAGTACCTTTTAGAAAGAACGATAATCCTCAGGGGAGAGTAGTTTCGATAGTGCGTGTAGATAAGCTGTGCCCTAATTTCCCCGGAAAAGCCCCCTTTGGGCCAACTTCTGGTTTTCGGCTTTCCGTTGCCGTGGTCCAAAAGCTTTTCAACAATTCAACTAAAATTTAAATAATAAATAAATTAAAAAAACAATATGAATATCAACATTTTCTACCAAAACATTTACTTAAATAATTTTAAATTTCTTGTAAATATAAAATATAAAATATAAAATATGTAATATATTTAAGTCTTAATACGACATGATATCACTTAAACGAATATGGGTGGAATTAACGTCGTTATAAGTCGGTGTGTAGGTATGGCAAGGATTAATTAATAAACAAGTTTCAGTTGTGGCAATTCCACTAGGATGCTATCCCCATTCTTCGAATATCTTTGTGAAACAATAAATGGTTGCCAAGTATTTCAACCATATTTACAACGCTAACCATTAATTTTTTTAGGCAATGAGTAAACCAATACAATGATGGTTTGTTTTTATTCATTTGTTTTAAGTTGAACCGAACAAATAAACGAACATAGACACATAAACAAACAAGCGAATTTTCTTGTTTGTATTTGGTTGTTTAAAAAAATATATTGTTTGTATTTGTTGTGTTGGTACTAAGGAACATAAATGAATATACACAAACCACGTAAAATAATAAAAAAAATAAACATAATCGCACACAAATGAATGTAAACATCCAATAATAAAAAAAAGGTTTGTAAGTGTGAACGTCCTTCCTTATAGCTCATGTAATCATTTTAAATTTGAGGCTTGTAGCCTTTTATTATGTTGGCTTATTCATACTTTATAAAATTGGTCGTTATAAATTAACCAAATGAGGGAATAACATAAACGAATATAAACTCACAAGTGTAATGAAGATAAATGAAAGTAAATGATCATAAACAAATGGATATAAAACAAATTAATATATATATATATATATATATATATATATATATATATATATATATATATATATATATATATATATAAAGATATCTCACTATTTCTAAAAATAGATTGAATATAATAATATTTTTTTTAATACGTTCAAATCATTAAGCTAATAGTACAAGTAGTCATCAATAAAATAATATTAAATTTTAACCTGTATTTTAAATCCTTATATTTCTCAACAAAATCTATCTCATTCCTTGAATTTCGGATAATTCAAAATTTGAAACCATCAGAAAATACATGTTGATTCAAATATCCCTCCTGCAGATAGCTCTTTCTTAACAAGTTTTTATTTTAATCCATACTTATAATTGATTTCATCATTTTTAACTTTTTGTATTTTTATTCTATAAATATATTGGGTGAAAGCTTTATTATATCAGGTTTGTTCCTAAAAAGGTTTTTACTATGTTTCTTTAATGTGTTGGCTTTGCATGTTCAAAGAACTTAACCAAGAGGGCCAGTTAGAGCATTGTATTATCATTAGTTTGTATATTTTGGCATCTTACTTTTGCAATAAAGAACGCTTAAACACAAGATTTGATATGATTAAGGTAGTTTGTATATTTTTCATCTTGTTTAGTCAAAAAAATGAAACCTTTTTCATCATTGGTCCTTATAATATCAAGTTTCATCACATCGACTTCCTAATTACAGTGATTATTGTCCTTATTATAAGGTTCTATATAGATTTTGTTCAATATTTTAAGGTATCGAGAACCTAAATCAATATGAATCCTTGAATTACATACCATCGTTGAAAATGTTTTAATTTGTGACCAAACTTGGTTTAAAATCACAATGAACAAGTTGACACCTGATTATTTTGGCCATCTCAAAGGCCTATTTATCAACTTTTGAATCACAACACCTGATATTCTAAAGGTTTATTTTTATAAACTATTATTTATATATTTTAGCATTTTACTTAGTAGGACATTAAATTACTAAAGGAATTAAGGAAAACGAGAAAAAAATGACGATAAACAGTACAAGTGGTTTGGGTATGTATAAATGGAAGTAATAACAATTTAGGGGGTGTTTGGCAAAAAAAAACTTATTGCTTATTAGTTTATTAGTTTATAAGTTAAGAAGTAAGTGTAGGGTAACTTGTGACATCCCCAAAATCACGGCCAGAAAAAACCGGTTTTGTTTATGCTTTATAAAAATCAGAGTACTTTTTTTCATAATAATGTTGCGGAATTTGTTCCCAGAAAAATACGATAAATACGTTATTAAAACATTTTCGAAGAAACGTATTTTATTTATGTTAAAACGTTTGGGATGTCATCGTCAATACAGAAACATAAGCATAAACGGAACTTACATTTATTTACACTAGTGATCTACATCTCTTTAATCTCTCAGTGTAATGTGACTTCATATCAACACCTGTGATGTAAATAAACTGAGTGGGTCAGGTTGGGAAACCTGGTGAGTACATAGGTTTTCAACCCACAATAATATAATCATTATGTTTAAACAATCAAACAATCAACCCAATTACCCATCCACATTATCTTCTTTACTCTTAAGGGTCTACCCTAAGAATCAGCTACTCCTTGTTAATTCATTCCTAAGGATCATCCTAAGGAATCGGCACGAAATTCATCGTTGCCAGGGTTTACTCAACGGGCACTAAGTCTATAGCTGTCAGGGTTTGCTCAACAGGCACTAAATCCATAGTTGCCAGGGCTATTTCGTTTATCGACATTATCCACTCGCAATATGTGTCAGTGGGTTTTTAGAGTACACCGGTGAACACATCGTTCACAGCACCTACAGGTTGTGAGCCTGCTAGTGTTCCACTGGACTGTCTAGAATAGTTCGTGGTTGTCATCCATACTCTGCTGAATGATGGGACCATCATTTGGGAAAAAGGCTTCTCACATTATCCACCTCTCACCCTCACCTCACGGTCTATTTCACCTCTCAAATCATCATCCAACTTATATTTCATCTATTACATCTACCCATGTCTTACCCCAACATTTTTGTAGATATAAAATACATATAAAGTTTAAATCATATAAAACATGTATGAAATCGTTCATCCAGCATAGATAGCAAGTATTCAAATAATATGCACACATAGCACGTAATTTATATAAAATACTTCATATCTATGTGTAAGCTGAAAGTAACTATGCACTCACCTGAAAGGTGGTGATTCAGCACTCGGACAACGCTTCGATACTCTCAAAATGGTTTTCCTTCGATAAAACCTAGTAACAATACCACTAGGGTTTAGTCTAACGGTAACCGCGATAATTTAATTAGTCTGACTATTATTATTATTATATAAGCATTAATAACACTCAATATAACTCATAATAATAGCTCAAATAATTATTTTAAGGGCCTAATAACATTCCTATAATTATTTGATAGCTATATTAAAAATTGCGTAAGCATAGCACACTTACAGCGAATTTTATCGAAAATCGGAACTTAATTGGAGCAGCGTTTCGAAACCGAAATACCCTTTTTCTCGGGACTCCGGGAGCCTCGGGGCTTCCCTCGGGAGATAGGGGTTCACCTAGACTTTAGGGAGGGTTCAAAACCCTATAGAGAGAAAGTAGTGAGAGAAGAAATGAAGAAAGGTGTGAATTTTTCGGAAGGGTTCGCACCCTATTTATAGGCCAGAGGACCTCGAATTACGCTGGGCGTACCGAGCTGCGTACGCGGGGCGTATGTGAGGGCTACGTGTCCGAATCCGAAGACCAGACCGTGATCCGCAAGCTACGGCCCTGATCGAGCCACGTCATCACCCATTGCACCAGCTTCGCAAATTCGAGTTACAACTTCAAAAATTCGTAACTTTCGCATACGACCTCCGCTTCTGACGTTCTTTATATCCACGTGAAGGTGGGAACATACTCTACAACTTTCGTTTAGACTCCGTCAGCTAATTTTGACTCGATTTTAAATTTTGTATTATTAACAGGCCGGGACAGGAGTGGTCCGTTAAATCCTCATAACTTCTTCATCCGACGTCCGTTTTTGCCCATCTTTTTCTCATTACGCTACTATTAACGAGATCTTCGATTCTTGTTTAGGTTGTGTCGGCTAAAAACTGCTCGATCTAACCTTCGAATTTCGGATTGTACACTGCTAATCCGAAACTTCGAAAAATCATAACTTCTTCATACGAAGTCAGATTTGGGCGTTCTTTTTATCAATGTTCTTAGTTTAACATATTCTAAGACTTTAGTTTAGATCGCTAAGGCTAAATCTCGCTCTATCGTAAATTCACTATTTACGCTTCCCGGTATCGTGTCGGTTCTGTCGCGAAACTTCAACATGTCATAATTTCTTCGTTATAACTCGGATTTCGGCGTTCTTTATATGTACAAAAACCTTGAGACATATTCTAAAACTTGGTTAAGATTATTTATTCTAAATAATCATTTGTAGAAAAGTCGTTTTCGACACTTATTGCCTCTAAATTGACTAGCCCGGATCTACGGGCGTTACAATTATCTCCCCCTTAGGATGATTACGTCTCGGAATCATCAACGAAAAAGGGCTCACATGATGACTCCATTCGTTATCTATTCATCCTAAGTCATAGCTTCGATGTTTCTTCGAACGAGTATCTAACTCTTAGACTCCTTGACTTAGGGCTGGCAATTCTCGACACGACACGCAACACGACATGAAATAAATGGGTTTGGGTTGAGTTTTTCAACCCGCTAACCCACCAACCCGCCAAACCGTTTATTAAATGGGTCATATATGGGTTTCTCAAAAAATAAACGGGTTGACCCGCCAACCCGTTTATATTCTTAATAAAAAAAATTATTTTATTTTTAAATGTATTTATGTATCAAGTATTAATATTTAATAAGTATTATATAATATATACCATTTTTCATAGACCATTTGATTGTTTTGACATTTTGACTCGTGGTGGATGGTCTAAGGTCGTAAGTCGTAACCTATAAGGCTAAGTCTGTAACATGTTTCTATGAATGTTTTTAATTTTTATTTGGATGCTTAAGACTTAAATGTCTAAAATTAGGACCCACAAACCCAAATTAACCCACAAACCAGCTAACCTATGAACCCTTATAAATAAATAGGTTGGCAGGTCATATATAGGTTTATGTTCCAAACCCGCCGACCCGTGACCCGCCAACCCGTGACTTGTATATTTAAATGGGTCGTGTTGGGGTTGGCATATTTTGACCCGCTAACCCGCCAACCCGAACATGACACGATTGCCAGGCCTAACCCATAAACCCAAATTAACCCACAAACCAGCTAACTTATGAACCCGTATAAATAAATGGGTTGGCGGGTCATATATAGGTTTATGTTCCAAACCCGCCAACCCGTGACCTGTATATTTCAATGGGTCGTGTTGGGGTTGGCATATTTTAACCCGCTAACCCGCCAACCCGAACACGACACGATTGCCAGGCCTACCTTGACTACAGGCGGTGCTCGATTTTGCATCCGCTCTCTATCTCACGTTAGACTCCAAATTATGACCTTCAAGTCATAATGTCAATCCTCTGTTGATACGAATTTAATGGAACGATGCGTCATATTCTAATGACCTATCATCGTGTGATGCATTGCTTGGACTTAGGTCGTTTAGAGTCAAATTCCGGAACAGTCTATACCTTCCTTCATGTTCTAATTACATCTTAAAAGGTAGCATCTCTGGCAACCATCCCGATACTTCTACTGATTGCTTTGATTAATTCTTCCGGCTTAATTCGGTGCTACATCGAACTTGGTTCTGTAACATCCCCCTCTGGCACGTATCACAATATTGTCCACTTTGGGCCACTCGGCACGAGGACTTCCCAAGGGGTCACCCATCCTGGTACTACTCCCGCCTGAGCACGCTTAACTGCAAAGTTCTTATGGGATCTGCTGCCCTCACGACTTTAAAACGCGTTGTGATGGGGAAGGTATCCACACCCCTTATAAGGAATGCTTAGTTCTCCTTCCCAGCCGATGTGGGATCAGATTTAACCCACTTTCACACCCCATTATAGGGTTCGACGTCCCCGTCGAACACATCGACTCGTGCCCTGGCTCTGATACCATTTGTAACATCCCCCTCTGGCACGTATCACAATATTGTCCGCTTTGGGCCACTAAGCACGAGGACTTCCCAGGGGGTCACCCATCCTGGTACTACTCCCGCCCGAGCACGCTTAACTGCAGAGTTCTTATGGGATCTGCTGCCCCCACGACTTTAAAACGCATTGTGATGGGGAAGGTATCCACACCCCTTATAAGGAATGCTTAGTTCTCCTTCCCAGCCTGATCCCACATCGGCTGGGAAGTCCTCGCGCCGAGTGGCCCAAAGCGGACAATATTGTGATACGTGCCAGAGGGGGATGTTACAAATGGTATCAGAGCCAGGGCACGGATCGATGTGTTCGACGGGGACGTCGAACCCTATAATGGGGGTGAAAGTGGGTTAGATCTGATCCCACATCGGCTGGGAAGTCCTCGCACCGAGTGGCCCAAAGCGGACAATATTGTGATACGTGCCAGAAGGGGATGTTACAGTTCTCTGAACCATTTAACATTCTCATCGTAGTCGGACTCAATTCGATATGACCACTCGGGTCGAAATATCAATAATCTTTTTAGTCATTACCGAAATGATGGTAACGACATAATTGAATAAACCGGTATCAATTACTAGCTTCTTAGTAACCTTGTGACTTTCACTGATCCAAGTGTGAGTCCTGTGCTTCCGGTAGTATATGCATCTACTACCTTTCACACCTACTCATACTCGTCCCAAGTATTATCTCGCAGTTTTCCAAGTCACCATTCAAGAAAATCACATAACAGTTTAACACACCAGATAACAAAACGAAGATTTTATTATTTCTTGAAACTATTACATGGTGTTCAAGTTCACCCTAGACTATGCCTTTAAGAGGCTACATCATGTGGTTTTATCTATTAGGCTACCTCGTAACTCGATCTTCAGGTATAGATTCCTTATCCTTGGTTCCTCGCATTATTTTCCGCTTCGTCGAGGATCATGTGGAATACCCTTGGCCTTGGTGGCGTTTCTGGTATTGCTGCTTTATTTTTCCTCGGGCAGTCTCTGGACATGTGCCCCTTGCCTCCACATCCGTAGCATACTTTATCATTATGTGTGCAATCCTTGGAATAGTGACCAGTCCTTCCACACTTGTAACAAGTCACTTCTTCGTTGCACTTCCCACAATGCTTCTTCTTGCATTTATCACACCATCTCGCTTCACCTCCATCTCCTCCTCCAAGCTTTGAGAATTTGGTTTCCTTGTTGGACCTTGAAGGTCCTTCAAACTTCAGCTTCTCTCCTACTTTATCTTTTTCTAGACCCATTTCTCTTACCTGGGCCTCTATGTTCTTAGCTACCCTAACAACTGTTTTCAAGGTAGTTGCCATTTTGACCTTTGGGCCAAATTCTGTGGGTGATCCGTTAGCAAACCTATCAATCTTGGAGAGTTCAGTAGGTACCAAGTAGAGGAATAGCTTCATCCTCTCGGTGAATGCGGTGGCATACTCATCAACACTCATCTTCCTTTTCTTCAGGTTCTGAAACTCGTTGTTTAGGTCTATCAGATCTATCTCCGAGCAGTACTGCATTTTCAACTATTCCAAGAACTTTTCCCATGACATCCTTAAGGCTTCTCCTCGTGGCATCGTATCTGCCAATAGCTTCCACCAGCTCAAAACTCCAGTTTTCAGTTATCTTACAGCGAAGACGATCTTTTGTTTCTCGCTACAGTTGCAACTCTCAAACACCATCTCCATCTCGGAGATCTAATCCATAATCTCAACCGGCTTCAGGCTTCCTGAGAGACTCGATGGTTTCGCACCCAGGAAATTCTTGTACATTCGCCCATCCTTCTCGTTTCTCCCCTCCGGGCCTTCCCTTTGTTCACTTTGAGTCCCCACTTGACTCGTTTGGCGGCTGTAGTTCCCTTCCTCAGATTGTTCGGGAATTGGCTCGGTCGGCTCAACATGTATGGTAGGTTCGTCCCTATTTTCGTGGAACATCTGTCTCATTTCTTCCCCTTGTTCAGCTAGCATAGCCTGAATCATGGCTTGAACTCCAGCCATGGTGACTGGTTCAGGTGTAACTTCTTCTACAACAGGTATTTTCTGAACCACTAGGGGTTGAGGGGGTTGGTTCCTATTTCCATTTGCGTTTACGTTTCCGCTACGGGTCCTTGTCATCTTGATCTATACACCGAATAAGGTAAATCTAGACCTTTACTTAGGATTGACGTTTAAATCATCCTTATCACTCCAAAACGTTTACATGCTAGTTCTAATATCGTAGTCGTACGTTTAGAATCCTAAACACGTAAGGTTTCCAGATCCGGTCGGCAACAGACCATAGATCCGAATAAATAACAACATATAAGACATAAAACATTTAGCACATAAAAGCATTTTAGGCATAATTCCTAAAATAAGCTAGTGCTCACACCTCACAATCATTGCTTAGCATTCTAAGTTTAAGTCTAGAAATAAATCCATATTCCTAGTTCGCTTAAACTAATGCTCTAATACCAACTGTGACATCCCCAAAATCACGGCCAGAAAAAACGGGTTTTGTTTATGCTTTATAAAAATCAGAGTACTTCTTTTCATAAAAATGTTGCGGAATTTGTTCCTAGAAAAATACGATAAATACATTATCAAAACATTTTCGAAGAAACGTATTTTATTTATGTTAAAACGTTTGGGATGTCATCGTCAATACAGAAACATAAGCATAAACGGAACTTACATTTATTTACACTAGTGATCTACATCTCTTTAATCTCTCAGTGTAATGTGACTTCATATCAACACCTGTGATGTAAATAAACTGAGTGGGTCAGGTTGGGAAACCTGGTGAGTACATAGGGTTTTCAACCCACAATAATATAATCATTATGTTTAAACAATCAAACAATCAACCCAATTACCCATCCACATTATCTTCTTTACTCTTAAGGGTCTACCCTAAGAATCAGCTACTCCTCGTTAATTCATTCCTAAGGATCATCCTAAGGAATCGGCACGAAATTCATCGTTGCCAGGGTTTACTCAACGGGCACTAAGTCTATAGCTGTCAGGGTTTGCTCAACAGGCACTAAATCCATAGTTGCCAGGGCTATTTCGTTTATCGACAGTATCCACTCGCAATATGTGTCAGTGGGTTTTTAGAGTACACCAGTGAACACATCGTTCACAGCACCTACAGGTTGTGAGCCTGCTAGTGTTCCACTGGACTGTCTAGAATAGTTCGTGGTTGTCATCCATACTCTGCTGAATGACGGGACCATCATTTGGGAAAAAGGCTTCTCACATTATCCACCTCTTACCCTCACCTCACGGTCTATTTCACCTCTCAAATCATCATCCAACTTATATTTCATCTATTACATCTACCCATGTCTTACCCCAACATTTTTGTAGATATAAAATACATATAAAGTTTAAATCATATAAAACATGTATGAAATCGTTCATCCAGCATAGATAGCAAGTATTCAAATAATATGCACACATAGCACGTAATTTATATAAAATACTTCATATCTATGTGTAAGCTGAAAGTAACTATGCACTCACCTGAAAGGTGGTGATTCAGCACTCGGACAACGCTTCGATACTCTCAAAACGGTTTTCCTTCGATAAAACCTAGTAACAATACCACTAGGGTTTAGTCTAACGATAACCGCGATAATTTAATTAGTCTGACTATTATTATTATATAAGCATAGCCCAAATAATTATTTTAAGGACCTAATAACATTCATATAATTATTTGATAGCTATATTAAAAATTGTTGCTAGGTTGGGTTGTTCATTTAGCTTAGGGAGAGCAACTAAGCAGCTTGCTATTAGGATCCTTCAAGCAAAGCTTCTTTAATGAGACTTTTCTTTTAGGCAGACGATAGTCTGATTCAAAGATTGGTTAGATATCTAGAGAGAGATAAAGAGATGTGCTGTGTAAGCAACTCGATTGTGTATTACATGTGCTCTAAGGTTGTACTTCTTCTTTCTTCCCCTTTTTTCTTTTGATTTGGAAGATGGTTGTTGTGTTTTGGTTCAAAAGGCATGGTTTTTAGTGTGTCTCCAGATAGACATTCATCCTTGTAACTTATCGCATCAATTTGCTAAGTTATCCATTTAATCATCAGGGATGGGAAAAATATGTGAAACTCGACTGCTAGGACAAAGTAAGATAGATTTATTGCCAGAGATGGAGACAGATAGGTAGTTAGACTTCCAACCAAAGTCAGTGTTGTGTTCAACTTCATGGTTGGAAGGATTGCTTTCAGTCATCTGCCTTTTCCTTCTCTCTATTCTCTTAGCAAAGTAGGCTCAAGTCAAACTTTTGGCTTGTTAGGTGATTTAAAGAGCCACCTTCACCTTTATGTTAGGAGATCTTTGTGATCAGGATGAGGTAGATGTCTCCTAATAGATGGGTGGGTCGAATCGGAGCTTCGCAGGGGACGCAGTCAAGGTTTTGCTTACTATGTTCTAATCATATAAAAGGAAAGCACTGTTATTAATTGTTTTATCGTTTTATATGCACTTTTTAAGGGGAACCAAACTTTCCGACATAGGAAACTGTAGGAACCAAACATATAAAATTTCTATTACATAAGGGCTATTATTGTAAAAATTTAAAATATATGGACCCCTTGTGTAAAAAAAAACACAATGACATTTGCTGTAAACTACGAGGATAATTTTTGTATATTTTTAAACATATGAATCATTTATGTAAAGAAAAATACACAATGATATTTTCTGTAAATTACCGGAACAATTTTTGTAATTTATTTTTCTACACATGAGCCAAACTTACCAACATATAAAATCTTAGATGTATGGATTGTTTTTGTAAGAAAAAAACTTTATAAGGAACTTTTCCATTAATTAAAAAACTGCAAAGACTAAATTTGTCAAAATCTAAAACATTTGTAACAAAAACTCCAAAAATAGAAAACATTATTGTTTTTAAGAACTTTTATTTAATATATAGTGTATTAGTAAACTATATACAACAAGTTGTTATAATAAAAAATATATATTAGAATGTATGTAATAGTATGCATAATATATATATATATATATATATATATATATATATATATATATATATATATATATATATATATATATATATATATATAAAAGAAAAAGCAATATACAATTTCCCTTTTAAAGTTTTCTCACTGAAACTCATTTAAATGTGACAATATTTTTATGTTGATCGTTTTGACACGTTATAAAAGATTAAAATGGTTATAGTATTCCTGAGACATAAAATAATGATTGGTGTTCAAATTCCATAAAAACATTTTATATTCAAACAATGACACACCTTAGATATTACTAGTGCTCTGATTTGTAAATGCATTTATTAGTTTACTAGATTATAACTCATGGAAACCACGGTTCACAAAGTAAAAAGAATCACAATATTGGTACATGCATCCACACTCTTGTTTAAAACCGAATCAACAAATGCTTTTATACCTAAACGAAAATAAAAACCAAAAAATGAAACGAAATAAAACTCTGATGACCGATGATGGTGGGCATGTCGACTGTGAATCATGGATTTGTGGAGAAAAAGCAGAATCCCCATAAAGTATAATGTTGTAACATGAAGAAATGAAAGTAAAATAATATAATAAACAAATTAGCGGAAATACATTTATATTTGTTGCATTTAAGCCATGCATCATACTCCATGTTTTCCTATTATATCAGTGTTTTTCAAAAGACCTACTAAATATAACAATGCTTGAAATAGAAAGATGCTTTTATTTCTTCCGATTACAATGTTGTAATGAAAAGAAATGAAAGGAAGATACTATAATACGTGTATAAATGAAAGTACAATGCTTTTTGTTAATGCTCGATATAGCAACACACTTTCATTATGCCACTATCATACACTTCAACTTGTTTTTAAAACTTTTAAATGCTCGAAATAGCAACATAATTTTTTTATTCTCAAAATAGCACTATACTTTCATTTCCGCTTATTATAATGTTGTAATGAAAAGAATGAAAATACAAAGTTATTTCTTACATTTAACCATCTTAGTTCCTAGATTACCCAAACCGGCTAAAGCTAAATTTAAATTCATACAATTACCTTTGCATATCCAGATCTTTCATGGCCACTGTAACTGATTCATGGTCATTATGATGACACTCAAGCACTTTTAGCCAATCCTAGTAATCATCTTCTGTTGTTCGATGTCAATACAATTTTCTGGAACAACTACCAATCAAATAACAAATAATGTTAATGATATAAATACCATTTTAGCAGCCAATATAATAAAAAATACACTTACATGAAGGTGCCTTGTATCTGTGGGCCTTTTACCCTTATGGACAAGCCACATGCTTAATATCATGTTGTTATAGAAAAATCACAACAAAGGCAATAAATTGTTTTCGGCATATAGATTCTTTTTAGAAAGTTATTATATTTCAAAGAACACTCAATCAGAAAAATATTTGTGAAAAGTGCCATGAGCGAATACTTTACTTTCATAAACATGTTCCTAGGAACACATAGTGAAGGAAAGGGGAGGTTATAGACGGAGTAGATCGGGAACCAAAGATGGTCGAGGATCAAACAAAAATGTGTCTTTAGTTTTTTGTCATACCAATGTAATTCATAATAACTTTTGTTTATTATATGAACAATTAATAAATTATAAAAAGTTAAAAGGTCACAAAATCTGCAACTTATGTATATGACGGTGAATAGTATGTTATCCCAAAAACTTAAAAAATAATAGAGGTTTATTAGAGCCATTAAATCCACAAATTAACATAATTAAATTCAATAATTCACAATTATATAAGTAAAGAGATAACTAAATGAAAAAAATAGACATGTATCATAATATATTGAATGAAGATGATAATATTTAAAACTACAAGATTTAAAACTCCAACTGCATATTGTCACCGTAGGAATCTAAAACATGATTGTTACCGTTGGAAGCTGTTCAAGTTGAGGTTTAGTGTGCTAACGTTTTTGCAATTTTCATGTGAAAAAAGAAAATAATGAGGAAATAATTCGGTTAGTGTGCTAATCTTTTTGCAATTTCCATGAGAAAAAAGAATATAATGATGAAATAATTCGGTTCCGCCTTACAGCCTTGCTTTCCAAACCGAAAACGTGTTTAGTCTAAAATTGAAATATTATTTGGAACTCTTTGGCATCTACCTACAAATATATGAAAAATACCAAGGTAAGAAACAAAAAAGAAGAAAAATTACCCAATTGTAACGTTTGGTTCCTGATACACATTTAAATAATAATTTACTCATTTTTATAAAGCAACTCGACGAGTTGGTAGCCCCAAACTCGTTGAGTAGAGATTAGAAGGGACACAGGTTTTAAGCAACCTACTTGACGGGTTGAGAGCCCCAAACTCGACGAGTAGGGCTGCCGGGATGAAAACCTAATTTCGGGGTTTTGCATCCTATTTAAGCATCTTAATCCCCTATACTGGCCTCATTTCTAGCCTCCAAGTCCCAAACCCTGGATTCAAAAACCCTAATGCAATTGTGTGCTTGGGAGCCATTTTTTAGTGAACTTTGTGTGTTTTGAAGCTTGTGAAGGAAGGAGAAGCTTGGGGATTCAAGAATAAGATAGTAGATCTAGAGACTTTATTTTTTCCTTATCATTTTCTAGTAAGCAAGTCTTAAACTTGCTTAGTAGCTTCTTAGATCTACTTATCATCATCTTATTGGGTTTTTGGTCCAAGAAGCTTAACCTTTGGGATATGGACGTCCCAAGTGAGTGAACCCTCAGATCTGGAATCATGAAGGGATTTCATGGCATAAAGGTGCAAACTTTATGACCATTGAAGCCCCATGCAAGCCATAAGATGTCATTTTGGCATTTTAAGCTCCAAAAGGCCATGTATGGAGTGAAAGGTGGAAGCTTACGTACTTATGTAGTGTTTAGGGTCTAGATCTCTATTTGTATGCTTTAGTTTATAGTATTTATGGCTTTAGAATCAATATCTAGTTCCTAAAGAGTTAGGGTTTGAACTAAACCCATTATGTAAAGGTATTAACAGGTAAAGTTTGAAACTTTACCCTTAAAATGATATTTTCAGTGTATATGAGAAGTATGAAGCTTATATCTGAAGAGCAGGGGCTTAATCCATTAAGATGGCCTAAATAGACTGAGGAAATCGTCGAGTTCATAGAGGAACTCGACAAATTGATTCGATTTGTCAAGATTTTGGATAGGGTAGAAATTGACGAGTATGAGGAGGGACTCAACGAGTTGACTCGCTTTGTCATGACTACGATCAGTAAGGGAACTCAGCGAATCAGGAGGATGACTCGACGAGTTGAGTCAATTCGGAGTGTTGACTTTGACTTTGACGAAATGTTGACTTTGACTTTGACCAAGGTTGACCCGTGAAGGTGTCTTGAGAAATGAATGGTATCTAAGGGGTTGTTTCTGTATAGGGCGTGAGTAGAGCCGGTTGCAGGAGCAGAGATGTACAACTATTTCACTCGACATTTGAGGTGAGTTTTCTCCGGTAGTGTAATGCCTAGATCCCTGGTACGTATTTAAATATTTTTTTATTCAATTTTACAAGGTAACTCGATGAGTTGGTATCCCCAAACTCATCGAGTATAGATAAAAAAAAGGGACGTCGGGTTTGATAGAATCTAACTAGAAACGGTCAGCGATTCTAGTTAAAACATATACATTTTGTTCATCTATACCTATTGTAATTTACAGTTATAAAATACATATACAATTTAAATTGAATAAAACATATACATTTTGTTCATCTAGCATGGATATCATAAATACAGATAATATGCACACATAACACACAATTTATATTAAATACTTCATATCTATGTGTAAGATGAAAGTAACTATGCACTCACCTTAGTAGCATGATTTGATAGAATCTAACTAGAAACGGTCAGTGATTCGTGATCGTCGGGCTCGGGAAGGGAAACGGCCTTTGGAAAACCAGAGAGATCGAAAATAGAAGGTGTGATGAAAGAATGAGTCTGGATTGCTATTTATAGGCTGACTTTGGCTCTCTCACGTCGTGAGAATCAATGCTCACGTCGTGAGCCATGGGTGTATCATCTCATAGACTAGTCATATGTGTTTGTAGCTTCGAAAGGTGTTCGACATCATCTCACGTCGCGAGAATGATATGCTCACGTCGTGAGCTTCCAAGAGTCATCCCGTAGACTTCCCAAGTGTTTGATAGTCTCGATTAGTGTCCGTTTGACTCCTCACGTTGTGAGTAAGCATGCTCACGTCGTGAGTCCAGTCAGATTAGGGTTTCTGACACGTGTCATGCTCTTAGACTGCTACATCTTTGGAAGGTCATAACTTTTGCATACGAGTTCCGTTTTTGACGTTCTTTATATCCACACGTAGGTGGAGACGTACTCTACAACTTTCATTTAGATCACTAAGGCTAAAAAGTAATATATCATAAACTCACTTTCTTTTTTACGATTCCCGGTGTTGTGTCAGTTTTGTCGCGAAACTTCCACAGTTGTAATATCTGAGTCATAACTTCTTCGTTATAACGCGGATTTCAACGTTCTTTATATGTACGGAACCCTTGTGATATATTCTATAACTTGGTTATGATTATATATTATATATAATCTTTCATCAAAATATCATTTTTTGACGTTTATTGTCTCTAAATTGATTAGTCCGAATCTGCAAGCGTTACACATTTTTAATAAAACTAACAGTAAAATTACTAGATTTAACAACAGAAGGACTATTGATGTAATTTCTCCAAACCGTGGGGATGAAACATGTCAACTTTTCAAAGGTTGGTCCAAACCTATGAACTGAAACAAACCACACGGACCATTTATGTAATTTACTCACTAAATATTATTGTAAAGCTACTAAATGGTCGATATATATATATATATATATATATATATATATATATATATATATATATATATATATATATATATATATATATATATATATATATATATATATCAAACTTGGGTGTGGTTTTGTTTGACATTTTGATTCTTTTTAGTGGTCGATATAATTTTTTTTACCATCAACCACTAAAAACATAAAAATAATGAGTTTTTGATATTAAAATATAACTTTCACTCCAACTACATAAAATTTGCACTATAAATATATTTTAATATAAATTAGAAAGGTTACTTCCGCTATGCGGGGACCAAAAGCTTTCGATGTTGTTTGTAAATCGATAAATATAACAGACGTACAAAGTGTAAGAATGAAAAACCTAGCTTTGCTCCATATCGTTTTTTCATGTTTTTTTGAAAAAATATAAAAGTTTTGACTGTAAGAACGAGAAGTGTCAAAATAGCTAAAAAAATTAAAGGGGTAAGAATTAGCAAGTTTTTAGAAAAATGGATTAAAGCTGTCAAACCGTTAATGTTTTGTTGCCAAACTTTAAATATTAAAAGGTTTCTAAAAAATATAAAAACATTGATTGCAAGGACAAAAAAATATCAAAATGGCTAAAGAATAAAATCAAAATTGACAAAAAAAAAACATCTTAATTTACTATCCTTAACTTTAAAGCCCAACAATAATATAGACATCAATTCTGCTAAAAAAAAAAAAAAAAAATCTTAACTTCACTATTCCTAAGATAAATAATAAACTATAATATAACAATGATAAAGTTAAAGGAACAATCCAATTATATGATTATGATATTAAAAGTATAAAGCAAGTTTGATGTAATGACCCTGTATATATACCGGACAAAATTGCCTCACACAAAAATCCCGGCCTTTTTAGTTTTTACCTGCCGGAGTAAATTTTTGGACAATAACAGTATAACACTAATTTGGCGATCCATTCCCTCCATTGGAGACGCCGGTGTAGTTTTGGACTTTTGTTGACATTTTGATTCTTGCTCATGTACTTTGATAAGTCGCTTTTAAGGTCCTCAAACGTCCGTTAATTTCCATACTACACTTATACTGTATCTTCCGTCAATGGCCGAATCTCAGCAGCTCCAATCCACCACCGACTCCCAGCAGCCCCAAACCACCGTAGAAACCGGTAACAACCTTCCTGTTGCAATCATCCATCGCCTCCCCACTTTCAATTTCTCCTTCTCCTGGGCTAAAGGCATAGTCAACCCAATCGAATCATCCGATCCGTTATACCCGATCCACCGGCTATCTGCCCGGGCCGTGATCGTCCTGGGTCCTAGCCCGCTCAAATCCGAGCACTTGGACCAATACCCATCCGTAGAATGTATTTTTGGAACATCCGCCGGCGTTGACCATATCGATTTAGCCGAATGTCGTCGCCGTAATATTCGAGTCACTAGCGCCGGTGATGCCTTCTCTGAAGATGGAGCCGATTATGCTATAGGGCTTTTGATCGACGTCCTCCGACTTGTTTCTGCTTCCGATAGGTTTGTCCGGGCCGGGTTGTGGCCCGTCGAAGGCATTTATCCTCTTGGAAACAAGGTATATCCTATGATCCATCCAATTCACCCTTATCAAATCTATTGAGCTAATCAAAAAAAAAATTGAGTCATTCATCTACTCGCTCTGTTCCGATGATCTGGGAGGTTGTATATGGTGATAGATTGTATTCTCCATTCTGACATATACATGTATTTAATCATATAGCCATTGCTAACAACTAACATCCTTTTAGCAAATACTACAAATCATAAATTATTGGGGCTAGATATCAAACCTTGCATCATTTCCTATAATCAAAACTTCCAAATTGGTTAAGTTCTTCGATATCCTAATAAACATGCAAGAACGTCAACATGACTACATTGTAACCAAAATTTATGGTTACTCGTATAACAAATATCTTATGTGCATACTTCAAAACATAAAAACGATATTTGTCTCGTGGTAATGTCATTGCTACTATAGAGTTTGTTTGTAGTGAAACTTCAAACTTGGCTACTATTTTGTGATGTCTTAAATTTTTTTATAAATATAAAACTTGTTTACTGTAACGGTGTAACCTGTAATGATATAGGTAGGGGGAAAACGAGTCGGCATTGTGGGGCTTGGAAGTATTGGCAGCTTGGTGGCTAAACGGCTCGAGCCATTCGGTTGCACCATCGGCTACACCTCAAGAAACAAAAAGCCACAACTTCACTATCAGTTCTACTCCACAGCTCTTGATCTTGCAACCAACTCGGATGCCTTAATCGTCTGTTGTGCATTGACTGAAAAAACACGCCATGTCATCAACCATGATGTCATGAAAGCCCTCGGGAAGAGGGGTATTCTCGTCAATGTCGGGCGTGGGGCCCTTGTGGATGAAAAGGAATTAGTAAAGTTGTTGGTTGGAGGTGAACTTGGAGGAGCCGGTCTAGATGTGTTTGAGGATGAGCCACAGGTACCAAGGGAATTGTTTACAATGGACAACGTTGTTTTGTCTCCACATAAAGCTATTGCAACAACCGAGGCGATTGAAGGATTGATACAATTAGTTATTGGAAACATGAAAGCCTTTTTTTCAAATAAGCCATTGTTGTCTGAACTTAATCTTCATGATTAATATAGATTAAGTCTTTGTTTTGTTGTGTATTTTGAACACCAAGAGAGAACAACACTTTATGATTAATGTCGATTAAGTCATAGTCGGTTTAATATTTATGGTTGTACTTGATGGGTAAAACTTAAAAACAAAATTATAAAAAATAAAATAAAATCAAAAAGCACAAAGATAAGGTTTATTTCCAAACGTCAGTTACTTTCCACACGCTACATTCATACAATAGTTATCCATCAATGGCCGACTCCCAACAACTCCAATCCAACACCGACGCCGGTAACAACCTCCCTTTTGCAATAATTCATCGTCTCCCCAATTTCAAATTCTCTCTCTCATGGGCTGAAGATATCGTCAGCCTAATCGAACCTTCAGATCCATTATACCCGATCCACGGGCCATCTGCTCGGGTCGCGATCGACATCGGTCCTAGCCCGATCAAATCGGAGCACTTGGACCAATACCCTTCTGTAGAATACATTATTGGAACATCCGCCGGCGTGGACCATATTGATTTAGCTGAGTGCTGCCGCCGTAATATTCGCGTCACTAGCGCGGGTGGTGCCTTCTCTGAAGACGGAGCCGATTATGCTATAGGGCTTTTGATCGACGTCCTCCGACGTATTTCTGCTTCCGATAGGTATGTTCGTGCCGGGTTATGGCCTGTCAAAGGCAATTATCCTCTTGGAAACAAGGTATCTCCCATGATCCAATTTTTGATCTACTCGTTTCATTCCAATTTTTGTTCTAAATTATCAGAAATTATATTTAGGGTCCCTTATATTTACTAAGTTTAGTACAAACTACAGAAATGAAAGAACTCCCTTTTTTTAACTTCAAACAAAATGGATGAAATGCTTTAAATTTTAAACGAACTTGATTGACAGCTTATTTTCATTGCTCAGTTAGGGGGAAAACGAGTCGGGATTGTTGGGCTTGGAAACATCGGCAGCTTGGTGGCTAAACGGCTCGAGCCATTTGGGTGCACCATTGGCTACACCTCAAGAAACAAGAAGCCACAAGTTCCCTATCAATTCTACACCACAGCTCTTGATCTTGCCAACAACTCGGATGCCCTAATTGTTTGTTGCGCGTTGACGGAAAAAACACGCCATGTCATCAACCACGATGTCATGAAAGCCCTTGGAAAGAGGGGCATTATCGTCAATATTGGACGTGGGGCTCTCGTGGACGAAAAGGAACTCGTCAAGTTTTTGGTTGGAAGCGAACTTGGAGGAGCCGGTCTAGATGTTTTTGAGAATGAACCTCAAGTGCCAAAAGAGTTGATGACGATGGACAACGTTGTTTTGTCTCCACATAAAGCAATTCTAACACCAGAGTCGTTTGAAGCATTAAGAGAATTGATTAGAGAAAACTTGAAAGCATTCTTTTCGAATAAGCCGTTGTTGTGTGAGCTTAATCTTAGTGGTTAATGTTGATTTTCTCATAATCTTGTTTCTATTTTGACGATTAGTAAGAATGAACTAGACTTGATATCGGAGCCAATGGATGTATTTTGTGTTTGAATGCAATCAAAGATCTCTATTGGTATGAAACATGGCTGAGTAAATTAACAAAAATTGAACATTACACACATTTGTATCAAAACTTGAGTAGAGCTAAAAGAAAAATCATTAATTGGGTATATATTATGTGCTCTTTTTCGTTGACATTTATTGTGTTGTCTTTATGGTCATTAGAAAGGAAATAAGACTTTGTCTAATATAACTTAATAAAAGAGAAAAACAATTTAAATTGTACTTTGTACGATTCTATATCTTTTTGTTGATCAGTAAGTGACAAAAATTTATGAAGTCAAATATGATATTATTATACAACTTCAATGTGCAACGTAAGCCCTTTTGCATAATCTTTATATGTATTTTTGTCACCCGCCATATATAAAACCTGCTCGCACGTTGTATCCAAATTTCAATTAGTACAAACCTTTACTGCCTAATGCCTTCGAGTACAAGTGTTAATTGCAGAGAGAAACCCAACACCATTCAAACAAAAATACTTTAATATGCACATTTGACTTACAAAAACACAAGCTCTTCGTGAGGGTCACAAACCCACTCTTCTTTTGGCAGTATATCAGGCCCTATAAATGTGTCTATAGCATTTTTGAGGTCAACATTAGAGCAAAAACAAATGGCTTCATGGGTATTTTGCATCTTCCTTATATTTGCCACATTGGTCACGTTTGATTCAGTTTTGGTTTATGGAGCGGGTTACACTGTCCCTCGTGCACCAACTGTGTATCGCCCAAGTGCATGGAGACTCGCACATGCCACATTTTATGGGGACGAATCCGCATCTTCAACCATGGGTACTACTTCTCTTTGTACACTATTTCTTCAAATAAGTGGCTTTTTATAGAAAATATACAAAATTACATTTTAGTTTCAACAAGATGCAATGTTTAACCTGTAAACTAATTAACCCGCCGAAACATGGTTGCATAACCACTGTTAGGTTTGGTGTTGCTTATTAAAGTGCTTATTTGGTTACTGAGGTTTGATACCATTACATTAATTTGATTGTTTGAATTACACAAAATAACTTACGCTCACTACTACGACTTAGTTTTAGTAGTAAACAGTTTTGAATAATTTGTTTTAATTTAACTTATTTGCTTATTACAGTATAACATATTTAACAAGTATTTTGAGTGCTTGGATTGCACAACATGTT
Organism: Lactuca saligna; assembly: GCF_052625555.1. Lineage (NCBI taxonomy): Eukaryota > Viridiplantae > Streptophyta > Magnoliopsida > Asterales > Asteraceae > Lactuca > Lactuca saligna. The sequence goes on from NC_136419.1 coordinate 4,800,353, forward strand.
ATTTTAGATAACATTTTATCAATTTATTTCTTTTTGGTATTGTATAAGATAAAATTACATGTTGGCAGTGGGTACTACACAAGACGATCAATATTTTTACAGCAAAAACATAAGTTGTTTTAACTAAACAGTCTCAAACACCCCCTCCCCCAAATAAAAAGTGATCTAGTGTGCGTGTCATAAAATAATTGATTTTCGATTGTAATGTCACATATTTTGGTACCAAACGAAACTTGCTTGCATATTTCTTATAAATTAAAGAACCATTTAATTTGTTGCATAAATATGCATTTAAGGTTCCTTTTGTGTTGAAATCTCTTAACGATTTTTCAATGGATATCAGGGGGTGCTTGTGGATATGGGAACTTGGTCACAAACGGGTATGGTACAAATACAGCAGCAGTGAGCTCAACAGTATTCAGCAATGGATACGCGTGTGGTCAATGCTACCAAATAAAGTGTGCCCAATCTCCATGGTGCTCAAAAGGCATCGCGACTGTAACAGCCACCAACCTTTGTCCACCCAACTGGTCTAAAAATTCAAATAGCGGCGGATGGTGCAACCCACCTCGAACCCATTTCGACATGGCTAAGCCCGCTTTCATGCAAATCGCCCAGTGGAAAGCCGGAATTGTCCCTGTCATGTATCGAAGGTATGTGTACTTCTTTCACCAACAAGGGGCACATGTGTACTTCTTTGCTAAAACAACCCCTCTTAGCACCCTTTTTTGCTAAAAACTCCCTCTTTTTTGTCAAAAAGCCCCCAAAAAATTTCAAAACGTTTATTTGTTCAATTTTATACATAGTGGACAAGTTCCCATTTATGATGTGTCATTTACCTAAATAAATTGCGTTTTTCTTGTAGGGTCCCGTGTGTCAGGAAAGGTGGTCTTAGGTTTTCGTTCCAGGGAAATGGCTATTGGCTGTTGGTTTATGTGATGAACGTTGGTGGTGCTGGTGACATTAAAAGTATGTGGGTGAAAGGAACCAAGACGGGTTGGTTAAGCATGAGCCATAACTGGGGAGCATCGTATCAAGCTTTTGCGACACTTCGTGGTCAAGCATTATCCTTTAGGCTAACTTCTTACACAACCAAACAGACAATAACAGCTTACAATGTTGCCCCGGCTAACTGGAACCTTGGGTTGACTTACCAAGCTAAAGTCAACTTCCATTGATTTATCAGCATGATGTGTTGTTGATTTTTTTTAAGATTTTCTTTAGTGATTTTCATGCGACACATTTTTTTGACGTTTAAGTTGTCGTATAATTTGTGATATTGATTGTGGTACGTAAGTTTTTGTTACAGGAACATCATTGTGTTATTACTTTTTTGTGGTGTAGTTTTATACTTAATTGAATAAAACAAATCTTTTCTTACAAATATGAATTACATCAACCATTTTGTGATGATAAACGAACAATATTATGATGCTTTTTTCGAGAAAAAGTAAAAAGAAAAAGAAATGGTCATAATGGTCTCAAAGGGTAATCTCCTAAGTTCATACAAGTTGAGTTTTATGAATCGTAATTTACCAAAAGTTATAGATTGTGACAGTATCATCATAATCCTTCTTGCCCCGTCTAGTTGTGCTAAACCAAAAACCTCTTCTAAACTTAGGGTAAATCAATGAACAATCATTTTTTCAAACGAAAAAAGATGTTCATGACCTACAACCGCATCTTTTTAGTGATAATATTAGTATAAATGTTCATAATATAATATATGTCTATAACCTTAAAAAAAAAAAGTAATATGAAAAAGTCATTAATATTGAATCTAAAAAAATTGATATTTCAAAATTATAAAAGAAAAATTTAGATTCTTTGATTCTTCATCCATAAATAGAAAAAAGTGAACCGGGGTAACTTTTTTTAATATATATATATATATATATATATATATATATATATATATATATATATATATATATATATATATATATATATATATATATATTTTCAAATTTGGATTAATATCTATTGTGCGGACGTGTGAACAGTGCTATTCTGTGAGAATGACAAAAAAAAAAATTGTTATTTGATAATATAAATACGTTCAATCTTACATAATTATTGTCATTAATACACATTCTGACTAATTAAATCATCTATAAAGTTATTATAGACTTTTTATTATTATTCTCATTCTATCAGAATGTTGTTATAATGTTTATTGAGTCGTATTCTGTCAGAATGAAGTTGAGTGAAAAACGATGTGTGAGAACAAAAATGAATAAGAATTAGTGAGAATACATGAAAATGACAATAATTGTATGAGGTTGAACGTATTCGCATTAATAAACAACTTATTCTCTTAATAATTCTCATAGAATAACACTGTCCACACGTCCACACAATAATTATCCATCCACATTATAACCTAACCCTATATATATATATATATATATATATATATATATATATATATATATATATATATATATATATATATATATATATATATATATATATATATATAAAGCCCCGTATATAATTTTTGGCTCCGCCCTACTAGTATTGAACCACATTTATCAAAATCTTTTCAAAAAGTTCTTAAAATGTTCATTTTTCATAAACTTTCAAACAATTGTATAACTACTCATTATATTTCTTTATGGCCCGGTCCATACGGTGTGCAACATGAGCGGTCGTCTATGGCCCATGTCTTTAAAGTTCCAAAAATTCATAGAGTATATGTCATATATAAAGAAGAAATTAACCTAACTAAAAATGCTAAGAGATTTTTTTTTTTAAATTAGTTGTTTTTGTAATGTTGTGACAATATTTATGTTTTTTTTTAATATTAATAATGAATTGTATAACGGTGTGTCTATTTTCGATTTAATTTTTATCATATTTGTGACCTTTGAGAGCCTATTTTTTATCTTTTTGTTCAGGGCCAACTATATGTATGGACTGACCTTGTCTTTATGCAATTCAGACCTATGGATTTTGCTTCGTTTCACTATTCATTTTTAGTATATATTAGGATAATTTCCCTTTTTCATATCTTTTACTTTTAAAAACTTTAAAACAAGTTCATAGTTATACATCACATATTCCCTTTAAGTTCAATAACATTTAACACCCTGCATGGACTTCATACATTACATGACCGCAAATACGTCTCATCATGTATGGGCTCGGTCACATTCTGTGACAACATAACGTGGACCACTTAAAGGAGAGCAAATAATCTTGTCATGGCCGCATCATTTGAGACCCCTAGGTAAGTCGACATTACCATTAGTCTCCATTACCATGTAAACTTTAGTCTCCATTAGGGAGGAGGGAATCGTAGAGGGTTGGAGTGAGTGGGTTTGACCAAGCAGGAGAAGAGGGATAAGTGGGAGGAGAGCAAGGGAGAAAGAAAAGGTACTGAGGGTTCCTCAAACCGCTGGAAGAGAAGGAATTTAGGGAAGATGGGTTAGGAGGGATGGGGTTTAGGCGGGTTCGGCTCCCTCCACAAAGGGTTTGGCGGGTAGCGGGAAGGACGAGGACGATTCCATCGACCCCTAGGGGTGTAAACGAGCCGAGCTGAGCCCGAACCTGTCCAAGCTCAAGCTCGGCTCATTTAATTTTGAGGACGCTCGAGCTCGAGCTCGATTCGAGCCTTAAAATGAAGCTCGACCTCGACTCGTGAACAATTTAGTGGGCTCGCAAGCCTTATCAAGCCTAAATGAGCCTCTATGTATATATATATATATATATATATATATGTGTGTGTGTGTGTGTGTGTGTGTATGTGTGTGCATGTGTATGTGTGTATGTACGTGTATATATATATATATATATATATATATATATATATATATATATATATATCGACTCGAGCTCGTTTAATAAACGAGCCTCATATTTAGGCTCGAGCTCGGCTCATGCTTGTTTAATTTGATCTCGAGTCAAGCTTTTAACGAGTCGATCCCGAGTAGTTCACGGGTAGCTCGGCTCACTTACACCCCTAGTCTCCATGCGAACACTTTGGCAAATAAGCATTTACTAATGCAATTCATTCAATAACTCACGATTACACATCATGCCATTCTTTGCATTTAACTGATGGGAATTTTCATAGTATAACTTATTTTCATTTCAAACATAGTTTATAAAACATATATCATACTTTTTCCTCTATCAATTTCATTTTAAAATGAGTTGATAATATCGACTATCCATATTATACTGTTTAATTAATTTAACGTATCATATGAAACACTTTTATCATTTGATTACAACTTTTCTTTTCAAAAAGAGTTCATATCATCAATCATTTATATCATACTATCCAAGACACTTAACATATAATATACCATATTTTTCATCTTTTTGAAAATCATGTAATTCTAATCAATACTTATTCTTGTAAATAGTATATATATATATATATATATATATATATATATATATATATATATATATATATATATATATGTATATATATATTATGCCATGTATTCCTACTTAAAAAGCTCCATAAAACTCACCTTATTAGTTAGGGAAAACTAACTACCACTTTAGTCTCTTGCCCCCACTTAGTGCTCTTAATCAAATCTCTTGCCAAGAACCTATCAAAATAACATTTCAGCCTCTTAAGAACTTGTCTTAACTCATTAAGAACTTAGCTACCATCTATTTCCACAATGATCACTTACTTGATCATATAAATTTTCATTTACAACTTTTATCAATAAAACTAATTATACTCCACGTATATCACTTCTATATGACTTAATTTATTAAGTCGTCAACACAATTTCAAGTTTTCATCACTTTCATCAATTAGGGTTTACAACCCTAATTGCTCAAATCAAAGATTCGTCCATGGAATCACCAAATAAAACATAGAATCCTACTCAAAACACTTACTACTATATAGTAACATAGATTCATAACATAAAAATCAGATTCTAGAAAATCCCATAATTCCACCATGGATGAACATAAATCTTGATTAGATGAAGGAGATGATATATTGGTTCACTTTTATAAGTTGAATCTTGTATCTCCTTGATTTTGCTTCACCAAATCAACCTGAAAACTATAGAATTGCAAGATCGCTCTGGAATTGATATGTTGTGAAAAAGGATTCAAATGATTGACCTAAAGTCTCATAAACACATCGGCTATTGCAAGTTACGTGTTGTGTTCTTGTCTTGGATCCAATGTGTCGGGCATAATTTGCATTACGTCTGACCAGAGAATGCCTCATATCCTTCTTTTTTCATATCAATGTACTTTGAACGCATCGTGTACACTTTACCTTACGCGCCACATTGTAACATATTAGGATGCCTTTCCCAAAAAAGTAACTTACAACACTGTTTTACGTAAAATATATGTGTCTCTCCGTCATCTATTACACATCGTGTTTCTCTTCTACATGTCACGTCAACCGACATGACACATCGTATCCCCTAACCAATAGTTTTCACCATTAACTCAATTCTAATTACCCCTTTGTAATACTATCAAGCATACCAAACTGATCTAGATTCAATACCATAATTTAACCAAACATTTTCCAGTATTATGTACAAATAACAAGGTAGTAATCAAACTAATTGTCCAAAAATTCCAATCTTTGATTACTTGGACCAAAATATCATTTGACACAAACACTTCTTATACACACTAACAAGTTGTCAAATTTAGTTCCAATGATCATATCAATACTTCTTAATTATCATTTCAACATACGAGAAAGCATTAACCAACCAAACAAATAACATTTCAAACTTTTTGTCATTTTGGACCATTTTACCATTGTCCTCAAAATTCACATATACAACACATTACTAAATTTTTTTAAGAATGTTATAATTTTTATCAATTTCCATCTCTCTTGTACACATGTAGGTTGCAATGGTCATATTAAATCAAGTAGTATTTATGTTTTTTTGTTTACTTTCAAATTCATTCCTTCCCTTCACATTAGTTGAAGCGACATTAATTGAACTAAACAATAATAGAAATAGTTTCTTAATTTTCACAACATGGAAAAAGTAAATCCAAGTTGAAGCACCATCAATGAAACTCACCAAATATGGACATAGATTCTTGATTCACACATTTTGGGTAAAGTAAACCTGTTGGCGTCAGGTCCATTAGCACGACCTTCGGCATGCCAACCTCTCCTGGCGCTCGCCTGACGCCACCATACAGTCTTTCCCAACTTCTTGATAGCTGGGCCTAAGTTGAGCTGGCCTAAGGCATGACCTAACTCTCCCTTTACCTAAATTGTCTCCTGTAAATAGAACATGACCTCTTTCATGAAGGAGGCCTAGGACCTTATGTTGGAATAGTGTCTAAGGCTGCAACTATATTAGGCAAGTATTTGATCCGGTTGTGCATGGTCCTTTTGGGTTGTCTTCACCATAGCAACTTGATGGATGATTTGTTAAAAGAGAGTAAATATTATAAGGAATAATATATGGTTATTTGATTAATATAAGTCATAGATTAATTGGAATTAATTTGGTGACTTAAAGAGATTAATTAAATAAAGGGGTATAAATTGTCAATTGTTTGATAGTTAAACTTTAGACTATAAATCCATTGGGATATGCTTTGGACGAATTCTATGAGATATAGGATAGCTAAAATCGTCCAAAGGCTTATCTATGGAATGGATTTGGATAGCCTTAAGAGAAGATTATCCAATTAGGGTTTAGGTTGTAACCCTTAAGGAGTCTACAAGTATAAATAGACCCTAGGGGTGAGGGAATTCAACACACCATCAAAAGTAGAGATACTCTGGCCGAATTCCTCCCCTCTCCTCTCTCCTAAATCATCTTGCTTGCTATTGGTGTTTGTAAGCCATTAGAGGAGTGACATTTGTGACTCTAGAAGCTCCAAGACAACAAGATCAACAAGGAACTCAAAGGTATGATTCTAGATCTGTTTCAATGTTGTTATTTAACCTAATTAGCCATTAGAAGTCTTGGATTCAAAGCATGTTTAATTAGAAAGCCTAGATCCAAGCATTAGGGTTTTGCATGCGCACATAGGAAAGTTCTTATGGCTAAAACCCATCAGTGGTATCAGAGCCTAGCTTGGTTTTCTTTAAATTGTTGCTTGATTAACTGAAACAAACCTGCAAAATTCGATTTTGGGTTTATGAGTCATGTACTTGGCGAGTTCCAAAGTGGACTCGGCGAGTAGGCCTATACTCAGCGAGTCCGGGCGTCTGGATTAGGCAAAACCGGGATTTTTTCATGTTTATCTTATGGAAACTTACCTTAATCATATTAGATCAACCCTAATCCGATTTTTTGATATATATGACTATTATCTTGATCTAATTAAAGATATTTATCATCTAATAAAATATTTAATTTCCTTATGTGATAAATGATTAATTATTTTGATAATTATCTTAAAAGAAATCTTGGATAAATCAAATAAAGATAATTAGGATATTAATTGTTAATTGGAATTATTTGTTATTTGATCCTCCATGTTTTAAATGTTTAAAACCTACCCTAAAGTTTTGAAATTTATATTTGTGATTAAAAGTTTTAATTTAGACAACTTAAATTTCAAACCCTAGATTTTAAAAAGTTTTAAAATACAACCCTATACTAATATGATATTACTAGAATAATATATATATATATATATATATATATATATATATATATATATATATATATATATGTATAACCAAATGCTAGTCTTACCGTTAGTAGGTCTCATTCACGAAGCCGATCTATAAGGTGGGTATAAGGTTGCGGCCTATAAAATGGCGCTTAATGGGTGTACACTCACACCCACCGCTTGCTTGATTGGTGGAGGGTCGTTAGCCGAACGGGTAGGATAGGGCAACCTCATCCTCTCATTAAAAGTATAATAAGAAATACAAAGTAACTACACGTTTTAAAAATTTCCCAATCTTAGTTACTTTAGGAAAAGTGAATTGATGCAATCCCATGAAATTACACTTTGCACCTTGCTAAGAAGTTAGTGGAGCGTGTGTGGTTTACCGGCACACTAATTGGTTCTAAGCGAAGGTGGCAAAGGGTGATTCATTGTTTATCATAGTTCGATGGAGCGTGTGTGGTTTACCGGCACATCGAATAGGTGATCGTTACAATGAAGGCACCATGTGAATTTGCATGGTAATTCACACCCGCTTTGTGATCCTCGGCATCCCAGTCACAAACGAGAGGGGCATATCGAGATTTAAACATTCCATTGAATAGTTTCAATGAATCTCATCCGAACCTAGGAATTCTAAAAAACACTTAGGACTAATAGTTTAAGTTTTGTAATGGAGAATTAGTGAATCGTCATTCACTTACCTTCAATTTATTTGCATGTTAGATTACGGCATCCATTTTCTAGTATGTAAATGTTATTGTTGGATCCTAGCCCTAATTTTCTTATTGGGTGATAATTAGGGATTATTATTCTAATCTATCTTTGTCCTTTTCTAATTGAAGATGTCGAACGCAAACAACGCTGCTGCTAGTTCTTTCACGTTGATGAGCCTTTGCCAAAAGGTCACCTTCGATGGAACGAACTTTAGCGAATGGATAAGATACATTCGCACCATTGCTCGATATGAGGATAAAGTGTATGTCCTCGATGAGAAGCTCGAGAAAATCAACCCCGAAGTTGCTACTCCCGAAGAAATCACCGCCTTTGAAACTCATGAGTGAGATGCAACGAAGGTACATTGCATCATGATCGCCACCATGAACTCTGAATTCCAAAAGTCCTAGGAGGACATGTATCCATACGAAATGCATCAAGACTTATTGGAGAGGTACCACCAAAACGCGAGACAAGAGCGTTACGAGATTTTCACTAACATGATCTCCGCTAAGATGGGTCATGGAGAATCTCTTACCGTGCACCTGTAAAAGATGCAAAGGTACGTCGACCGCCTTCGCAAGTTAAATGTTGACTTCGGTGAAGACTTGGCGATCGATATGGTGCTTCACTCTTTGCCTCCGATGTACAACCAATTTAGGATGACCTACCACATGAACAAAGAAGAGGTCACCCTAAGCAAACTCCAAGGTCTCTTGAGGGTCGCTGAGAGCAACTTCAAGGACAAGTCTGTTGCACCAACTCCTAATCCGTCCGCTGCTCCTGTCTTGGCTATTGGTCAAGGGAAGGGAAAGAAGAGGAAAGCTTCATCGAATAACTATCGCAAGGTGAAAGCCCGAGATGGTGCCTCTTCTAGTGGGACCAAAGTTGATCCCTCTAAGCCCTGCTCCAACCCAAAGGAGGCAGAGTGCCACCACTGCCACAAGATAGGACATTGGAAGAGAAGCTGCCCGGATTACTTGCAAGCGATCAAAGAAGGAAAGATCAAGCCATCTTTCGCAGGTATATACACAATCAAATCTAACGATTCTAATCATGCTATTTCTTGGGTTCTTGATACCGGTTGTGGTTATTACATTTGTTCTAATGTGCAGGGACTAAGAAGAAGTAGGGATGTAGAGCAAGGAAGGATCAATCTAATCATGGGGAACAGAAGATCGTCGCCTGTGACCAAGATTGGAGTGTATTCTTTAGTGCTTAGGAATAGTTTGGTTTTAGATTTGAACAATTGTTGCTATTCGCCAGAAATGGCTAGAAACATCATTTCATTTCATGGTTTATATAGACAAGGATTTAGATTTTCTTTTAATACTGAGAATGGTTCTATTTTGGCTTATCTAAATGGTGTCTTTTACTTTGAAGCTATACCATGTAATGGAATATATGAAACTGTTATGATTGTTGATAACTTAGGAAATGATGTTTTGAATATTGATTCTTCCACTAGTATGGATAAAGCATCCTTGTGGCATTGTCGTCTTGGACATGTCAACAAGAAACGCATAGCACAACTCCAAAAGGATGGAGTGTTGGAGTCATTCGACCTTAGGGAAGATGACACATGCGAGTCTTGTTTACTTGGAAAAATGACTAAGTCACCCTTCACGAGTACTTGTGAAAGGGGTGAGGGGCTATTGGACCTAATACATACCGATGTATGTGGACCCTTTAGATCAACCACAAAGGATGGGAACCGCTTCTATGTGACTTTTACCGATGACTATAGTAGATATGGGTATATCTACTTAATCAAGCAAAAGTCAGACACCTTTGAAAAGTTCAAAGAGTTCAAGAATGAAGTGGAGAATCAATTGGGCAGGAAAATCAAGATGCTTCGATCCGATCGAGGAGGAGAGTACCTAAGTCTTGAATTCCACGATTATCTCAAGGAGTGTGGAATAGTTTCGCAATTGACGCCTCCTAGGACACCGCAGTTGAATGGTGTGGCAGAAAGGCGTAATCGAACCTTATTGGATATGGTTCGCTCTATGATGAGTCGTGCTTCACTACCTATCTTCTTTTGGGGGTATGCCTTAGAGAATGCCGCCCATATTCTTAACCGATTCCCTACTAAGAAGGTTGCCAAAACACCTCACGAGATGTGGACAGGGAAAGCTCCCTCGTTGGCACATATCAAGGTTTGGGGTTGTGAGGTTTTCGTAAGACGAGATACTCACGACAAGCTTGAACCTCGAAGTGAGCGATGTATTTTCATCGGCTACCCGCAAACATCCTTTGGATATCTCTTCTATAGACCGAAAGACAATGTTGTCTTTGTTGCGAGGAGAGGAGTTTTCCGAGAGCGAGAACTCATAAGCCAAGGAGATAGTGGGAGGCAAATCGAACTTGAAGAGATTCAAGAATCGATAGATGAAGGAACCTCTACCGCTGGCATTCAACCAGAGGAGGAAACTCCGGTTGAACCTATTGACGAATCCTTACCTCTTAGACGTTCCGATAGAGTTAGAGTTCATCCCCAGTTTTATGGTTTTCATATTACTACCGAAGGGGACACGTATATTAGTGATGGTACACTAGTAAATCTTGATGAACCTAATAGCTATAAGGAAGCCATGGCAGGCCTGGAGTCTACGAAATGGAAAGAGGCAATGGATAGCGAGATCCAATCCATGTACGATAACCAAGTTTGGAATTTGGTTGATTATGTGCCCGAACGTAAGACCGTTGGGTGCAAATAGATATTCAAAAAGAAGACCGACGTGGATGGGAACGTACACACATATAAGGCGCGATTGGTCGTGAAGGGCTTTACTCAAACTCCCGGAGTTGACTATGATGAGACCTTCTCACCAGTTGCGAAGATTAAATCTATTAGAGTGATGCTAGCAATTGCCGCATTTCATGATTATGAGATTTGGCAAATGGATGTCAAGACCGCTTTCCTTAACGGAAAGTTGGCTGAGGATGTTTACATGGCTCAGCCAGAGGGGTTTGTGGATCCGAAGCATCCGAATAGAGTGTGTAAGCTTGAGAAGTCCATTTATGGACTTAAGCAAGCGTCTCGCAGATGGAATCTTTGCTTCGATGAGAAAGTCAAAGAGTTTGGATTTGTACGAAGCGAAGACGAATCTTGTGTATATGTCAAAGCCAGTGGGAGTATAGTAAGCTTTCTCGTTCTATATGTCGATGACATATTACTCATAGGAAACAACATCCCGACTTTGCAGGAAGTCAAGTCCTGGCTCGGGAAGTGTTTCGCTATGAAGGACCTCGGAGAGGCTTCTTACATTTTGGGAATAAGGATAGTAAGAGAAAAAAGTAAGAGACTAATTGGACTTAGTCAGAATACTTACTTAGAAAAGGTACTAAAACGTTTTAGTATGGAAAACTCAAAGAAGGGAGAATTACCGATACAAGGAAATGCCAAGTTGAGTAAGACTCAAAGTCCGAGTACCGAAGCTGAGATAGCAGAAATGAGCCGAGTACCATACGCTTCCGCAGTTGGCTCAATCATGTATGCTATGACTTGTACTCGCCCTGATGTAGCCTTCGCTTTGAGCATGGTTAGCAGATACCAAGGGAACCCTGGCAAAGCACATTGGATTGTGGTGACGAACATCCTTAAGTACCTTCGGAGGATGAAAGAATGGTTCTTAGTCCTTGGAGGGAGTGAGGACTTGAAGGTGCGAGGGTATAGTGACGCCAGCTTTCAGACCGACAGGGACAACTACCGTTCGCAGTCGGGCTGGGTCTTTACCCTAAATGGAGGAGCAGTGACATGGAAAAGTTCCAAGCAGGAAACCGTAGCTGATTCAACGTGCGAATCAGAGTACATTGCAGCGAGCGAAGCGTCGAAGGAGGCAATATGGCTAAAGAACTTCATTGGTGATCTTGGAGTTGTGCCGGCCATAAAGGAGCCCATGGAGATTTTCTGTGATAACGAAGGTGCGGTTGCCTTGACCAAGGAACCGAGGGATCATGGTAGATCTCGACATATCGACAGAAAAATATCACTTCATTAGACATCGTGTAGAAGAAGGACAACTCGTAGTGAAGAGGATATCATCAGAAGATAACCCAGCAGATCCGCTTACGAAGGGACTGAGTAGGGTTAAGCACTTGCAGCATGCTAGGAGTATTGGGCTGAAGGATGATATTAGTATAGATTAGATAGTTGATGTGTGTAAAACCAACTAGTTTTAATCCTACTAACTTAGACACAAAATAAACACACGAAAGGCAGTGTACCTATCGATTAGGAATATAGTTTAAGCAAGTAGGGTATCGAACACAGGGAACGGTAAACAATTAAAATAAATGCTAATATTATCTAAATAAAAAAAATAATAGAAAGGGGGTTTTCTCTAGTTTTGCAAGACTAGAAACTTAAACAATTAACTAAAACTTAAACTAAGAAACTAAGAGCTAAGCAAATAAAAATCAACTAAATTCAATAATAAAGAGGACTTCTGTTTAGGTTCGACTCATTTGTTCCCATGGATGATTTCAATGTATCAGATTAATTCTTCATTGGCTACCGACTAAGATGATTAGTTTCACGTTTGCTATTACTAATCCTTAGGAAACAAATTAACTCAAGCAGTGGCCAGTTGTCTAAATTAACGAATTTCCTAGATTATTGATTCGGGTTAAGTAAGACTTGTAATGGTTAATTAAATTGGCCCTTCAATTAACCTCTTGCTGATGTTCATCAAACAATCTCACACATTAACTTACCTATCTTCTAGTTAATTCTAGTTTCACATTCGTTATTGCTAGACATACAACTATGTGGTCACAATAAATCATATGAAATTAATAACTAAGAGATATTCATACAACTTAATTACTGATTTATTAATAGAAGAATAGTTATTGTCAACACATAAGGTTCTTTAACAAGCTTAACAAAACATAATTACCAATCAAAATTAATGCTACTCAAATAATCAATCCATGTTTACAAAATTGTCTACCCTAACAGAAGAATAAGTTTTTAGCTCATGATTGCAGTAAACATAAACTCAAAAACGAAATCAAAGTATGTAAACATGATTCAAATCAAAAAGTTACTAAGAATAAACCAAAATTGTCTTGATTCTCTTCACAATTGAATGTAGGGTTGATTCTTCAGTTCCTCACGACCTAGCAGCACTTCCAATCGTTTCTCAGCCTCCTAGGGTTTCTCTCCATGCCATGATATCGATCTGAAAGTCCATTTATATAGATTTTCACAAAACAGAGGCTACTCGGCGAGTCCAGTGACCTACTCGGCGAGTATGTCACTTAAAACCCGTGTACGGTAAGTCAGCGCGTCCAGAATCGCGAAACTTCAGACCAACTCGGCGAGTAATCGACCCTACTCTCCGAGTACGTTTGGAATCAGCATTTTCTCAAAACATGAAAGTCATCCGAAATTGTGTCTAGTTTCCAGAACATTTTGAATCTCGTCAATCGGAGTTACGGTTCATGAGATATGGCCAAAACACTGACGAGGGGTCAAGCTGTCCAACAACATCCTTCTTTCTTCAAAATCTAAGATCCAAGCTTCCAATAGCTAGTTCCGCTTCCTTTTCCACCCGAGCATGTCTTTGTTACTAAAAATGAAATATTTAAGCTAATTAAGCACCTTTGCTTCATTATTTGAGATAAAGTTAACATAGAGTATTAAGATCATGCATGATTTTTATAACTAAATATGCCCATATCAATAGTGTTAGAAACGTATAATAGATAAATGTAATTAACATTTGATGATTAAATAAAGGAGTTTTATTTATGAGTAAAGTTACTGTCACATGTTAATTGTTTAACTATTGTTTCACTTTGCATGTTTTGACTTCCAGAATAATTGAGTTTATTAGGAATAATCGAATTATTCAAATGGTCCACAATCGTTCATATGTTGGGAGTAGATATGAATGAAGATTGTCATGAATTGGTGTGTAGAATGTCTAAATGGTGTTAGACATAGCAAAGGTTGTTGCAACGTTCGTGAGTGCTTATGAATTGGTTTTGAGCATTGGAATAAACCCGCGCTTACTGGAATCACCTTATGGAATACGATATAAAAGGTGATCGCAAGACGATAATATCATATAGTCTTAAAACCTAGATATATGGTTTATTATTTGTTAATTGATTGTACATTGATAATGCGAAAACACATCAGTAACTCGGTGTTATAAAATGCATTGTTGTGTATAGTTGGTTAATGAATAAGTAAATGCACATAAGTCGAAGTTTATCTGTAACTTTTATCTAAGAAGGTAAAAGCGATATCTCGGCCGATCGATGATTTGATTTGACTTATGTGCCGGGCCCGGTCAGAACTGAATTGATGTGTTTGATTAAGTTCTATGTCAAATAAATCAGAGATCGAGAAACCTAAATGCTTGACTAACCATTCCATAGGATTGTCGGCATGATATCTAATAGAGGACTGTACGATCCCTTATCTAAAGGACAAGATTGATTAGATCAGAGTTGACAGCGTCTTTGAGAGCTACGATTGCAAACCGAATTGTACTTGTATAGTTACTAGACTTATCCAAGTGGGAGACTGTTGGAATAGTGTCTAAGGCTGCAACTATATTAGGCAAGTATTTGATCCGGTTGTGCATAGTCCTTTTGGGTTGCCTTCACCATAGCAACTTGATGGATGATTTGTTAAAAGAGAGTAAATATTATAAGGAATAATATATGGTTATTTGATTAATATAAGTCATAGATTAATTGGAATTAATTTGGTGACTTAAAGAGATTAATTAAATAAAGGGGTATAAACTGTCAATTGTTTGATAGTTAAACTTTAGACTATAAATCCATTGGGATATGCTTTGGACGAATTCTATGAGATATAGGATAGCTAAAATCGTCCAAAGGCTTATCTATGGAATGGATTTGGATAGCCTTAAGAGAAGATTATCCAATTGGGGTTTAGGTTGTAACCCTTAAGGAGTCTACAAGTATAAATAGACCCTAGGGGTGAGGGAATTCAACACACCATCAAAAGTAGAGATACTCTGGCCGAATTCCTCCCCTCTCCTCTCTCCTAAATCATCTTGCTTGCTATTGGTGTTTGTAAGCCATTAGAGGAGTGACATTTGTGACTCTAGAAGCTCCAAGACAACAAGATCAACAAGGAACTCAAAGGTATGATTCTAGATCTGTTTCAATGTTGTTATTTAACCTAGTTAGCCATTAGAAGTCTTGGATTCAAAGCATGTTTAATTAGAAAGCCTAGATCCAAGCATTAGGGTTTTGCATGCGCACATAGGAAAGTTCTTATGGCTAAAACCCATCACCTTAAACCCTAAAGGCATCAACCTCCACTACACTCAGACATCTCCCACCTTGGGAGATCAATCCCCATAGCCAAACTCATACCCAACACACCAATATGGTTCTCTCAGGTTAGGAAGAAGCATTTCATATCTACCAACCAATCTAACTTGATCGTCGGAGCTTGCTCCTAAGGCGAAATCCATAGGGTAACTCTAACGAATTTGTTGTGATGACAGCTAGGTATCTCGCCCGGAACTCACTAATGACACCACCTCCAGATCTCCGATCCAGTCCGAGATGTAAAAATCCAACAACAAGAGTACATATCGCAACAAAAACCAAGTCTTAACTTTTTTCTTTCCATTACTTGGAAAACACATCCCTTTATCTTGAATTGATTCATTTTATTAAATATTAAACATGAATTTGTATGTTAGTTTTTTTTTCTTGGGATGGTCCTCCAACATGTAATCGTTAAATTTTGATTGTTTAAGGTTTTCTTAGATAAAAAATGATCATTATTCAATCATATTAAACAAATGAAACATGAAGTTTGAAGGTTGGAGATTTGTTTTTTTGTATACCTATATAGGTTTTATTGTTTTTGTTTTATGTATTAATTGACCTAATATATTATGAAGGTCAAAATATTGTTTTAGTGCAAAATTTTCAAATAAAAGCATTAGTTAAGTTATCATATGTTTTGTTTTCGTTTAATCAAAGTATTATTTTCATTAAAAATATAATTTCAATAATATCAACAATCAATTTTAGTCAATTTTGTGACAAGCAAGTACCAAAACCAATCACATATACCATTGCAACATAACCACCCCATTAGATTATATATGTCAAATATATACCAACATACAATTTAAGTTAATTATGTAATAAAGTACCAAAACCAATCATATGTACCATTGTAGTATACAATCTCATTACATTATACAATTATTTCAAATTCATACCAAAGTACAATTTCAATTAATGATGTTACAAACATGTGTCACATACATACCAACATACCATTTCAGTTAATTATGTAACAAACAAGTACTGATGCGCCTTTGGGTTCGCCTTCCATATATTATAAGGATCGTTGTTCCCTTGTTGATATGGATAACCTAGAGACAACAAACAAAAACTTGTAAGCTAATTGACCGAGATGTGATCCCGGGCCAACGCTTCGATGTTAAAGTCAAAAAATGTTTTTTTTACGATAATGACGATTTATTAAATAACGAAGGAACAAAAGTATTTGGAATATAATCGATTGAGAAATGATCAGATCAAATGTATGTAACTTCTAGAGTGTTCTTCGTTCTTTATTTATAGCCGATATGGAGGGTCCAAGCCCTCTTCCTACACTGAGCATGTGTGTCATCATGATGCATTAATGGCCGTATCCCAAAGGTACACTCGTGTGTGCTTGTTAGCCGTTTTTACAATTGTGGTTCGTTGGTTTAAGGACCCATTAGTCAAACATATTTATACATGTTGTTTTTGGTGAGTTCGTATGTACTGTTATAGTGTTGTGACGTATTCTCATACTTTATTCGTTATTTCATATGGTTCGGCATATAACTAGTTCGGTATATGCATGGTCAGGTATATACCTAGTCCGGTGTATACTTTGTTTGATACATTATTGGTACGATATATACCTGGTTCTATATATACCAGGTTCTGTATGTAAGGATGATATTCAATTATTCATAGATCGAGCTATTAAACACCCCCCCCCCCCCCCCCCCCCACCCGGCGTTTGGATTGTTATTTTTCGTTTAGAGTAACAATTCAAACTTTTTTAAGGTAACCGTTGGGTCTAGATAAGATCAAACACCTGGATTAAACGTTGACGTAATGGTTCGACAACCTGTAGGTTTCATCATTACCTACGTTTAACGGCCATTTCATCCGTTAGTGTGAGAGGTTTCTGTTTGATTTACTTATAAATAACTCCCTCTGCCTGGTTATTTTTATCACCTTCTACAACTTTCTTTTTCCCGTTTTATTCTCTCTTCTTCATCTTGATTCGACATGGATAACAAATAGGTGATGAACATTCATACCGTAAAGTCTAGGCTTTTGCAAAAAACTCTTGTTGATATTGTAAAGAAGTATCACATCAATCCTGAGTTTCACCCTTGTCTTCCTGAACCAATTAATGACATCATTGACACTCTGGAAGGGTTTTTTTGGGTATATCAAGTATTCTTTAAGTTCGGGGTGCATTTTCCAACATTTGATTTCTTGGAGGTAATCCTTGATTACTATAATCTTCACATCACTCAAATTACCCTAAATGATTTTCAAAAAATCATTTGCTTTGAAATGTTATGTTCTGCACTTGAGATTGTGCCTTCCATCACACTTTTCCGTTATTTTTACATTCCTATATCAAATGGAGATTAGATATCCTTTTCTCTTCGTCATGGTTTAGTAGAAATCTCCGATGCCCTTCCTACTTCTATAAAGTACTGGAAGGTGGAATTCATTTTTTTTCTTCTATTGCTTTTGTTGGGCCTATGGCATATGGCGTTACTGCTGATAGAGTTGCAGATCCTTCTCCTGATCTTACTTCCGAAGAACGGAGTACTGTGAATCTTCTGTCAGATTATATGAAATGGACTGATGCCGATGAAGTAACGCTTGGGATGGAGGGCATGAGTTCCTACTAGAATAAATTGGGAAGGAAACCTTCGCAGGTCATGAAGTCACTTTATTAAAACTGTTGCATCGCAAACGCTTCGCGAGCTCTGCTATGGTTACCGAGGAAGTCACCATTCGTAATTCTTCTTCTCAATTAGAGTCTAGTATGGATTCCACAATGAATATTGCTGGTTAGGATACGAATTTTCCCATTATTCCTTCCCCTTCTAAAAATGTTGTGAAAATGGAATTAGACAGTAGGAAACTTCCTTCATCATTTATCAGAGCCTCATTAAGATCGAAGAGGAAAGTATATGGGGAGAAAGTTGTTTCTCTCGAGGGAGTTATAAACCGTCCTGGTTAGGTAATCGACTTATCATCATCGAAGCGCAATAGGATCACTTGAGGGAGTGAATCAAAATCTCATGGGCTTCTGTCATATAGTGGTCATTCCTTTTCCGAGGAGCCTTCATCTGCAACGACTACAAAAACTGCTCTTCATGAGTTTCCGCTGGTTACTGATCTCCATATGAAGCATCCCGAGGAGAATATTCCTTCTTCTGAGGTGTAGTTTTTGAGTTCCTTTTTAGTAGAATGTTTGACAAATTTTTACACTCCATATGGAGTTCCTTTTTAGTAGAATGTTGGTGGTGGCAGTTGGTGCTGGCATATTATTTTTACACTCCACTCTCTAAACACTCCAGTCTACGCTATTTTGACTTCCTTTTTAGTAGAATGTTTGACAAATTTTTGTTGGCTTTTTGATTATATTCCAGAACTATTTCCAAGAAAATTACTCACTTTCCCATGCTTAATTTTTATTTTCCACGCCTTAAACCATGAATATTAAGAAACAAACTTTATCGGGTCATGAAATCCATTTATGAATTTTCTACTTTTTTTTATATAGTTTTTCTATTAAATGTTATTACGAAGGAATCTCCCCTTTCCTGTTTTATATATCATAATTTTCTACTTTTTTTATATAGTTTTTCTATTAAATGTTATTACGAAGGAATCTCCCCTTTCCTGTTTTATATATCATAATTTTCTACTTTTTTTATATAATTTTTCTATTAAATGTTATTACAAAAGAATCTCCACTTTCCCATGCTTAATTTTTTATTTTCCAAAGTTAAAACACAAAAAACAGTAACTAATTAAATTTACAATGGCTATAAGTTTGTTTACTTAATCAGTAAACTTAATAGAAGTTTAATACAGTAAACTTAATACAAAATCAATAAAGTTTATACAAGCTGCCGGAAAAGAAAACATGTTTGCCGGAAAATAGTCGACGGAGTCGTTGTTCGCCGGAAAACGGTAAGTTCTTTCTTTCCAACTTCGTATCTTCATTTATATGTTGTTCGTCGGGGTCATTCGCCAGATGTTGCCATTCGAGTTGGTGGTGGCAGTTCTCCGACGGAAAAAAAAACGAAGGTAAGTTGGTGGTGGCAGTGCTCCATAGAGAGAGAGAGAGAGCGGGCCACATTTTGCGGCGGCGACATGGTGGCCAACAAGATCGAAAATCCGACGAGACGGCGAGTTGGTTGCTGCAATGCTCCGTCGAGATAGTGACAGGAACGTGCCATATATTGTGGCGGCAACATGGTGGCCAATGAGGTCTACAATCCGGCGAGATAGATATGGAAGAGGGATACGAAATGTTAGATGGTGTGGAAACTGATTTAGGGAAAACTAGGGTTTTTTTATAAATATATTAGACAATTCTTTAAGCCTAAGGATGGGTCCAATGGCAACATGGACCAAGGTGTCCATTTTCTAAACTTAATTAACGAAAATAATTATTTTGGTTATTAATCAGGTGGTGCTATAAAATAATTGTTGTGGTTATAAAATAATTGTTTTGGTTATGCTATTTGAAGTTCTCATGATCACTTTACATTTACTTAACACAAACTTATAAAATAATATATATTTTTAAATAAAATTTAGGTTATTAATTAATATTTTTATTTTGTTTTTTTATTTTTGCAGGAAAAAAATGGAAAATATTTCGGAATTTTCAACGGACCAAGTATATCTCTAATCTTATTATTTACTTATTCGTAATTAATTGATGTATTTTATTGGTTTTTTAACATGGTTTTTTTTTCAATTGTTAGGTCTTTAGTTCTCGTGGGGATTTAATGATGTGGGTGCAAAATGTGACACGTTCACAAGGTTACGTTATCGTCACTAAACGATCAAAGGCAATAACTAAGGACTTCATTTCTAAAATAGTACTTGGTTGTGATCGTGGTGGCGTAGCCAGGAATAAAGATGCGCAAACAAAAAAAATTAATTGTCCATTCAAATTGATAGGAAATTATTTGAAAGCACACGATGGTTGGAAGTTAAGGGTCGTACGTGACGAACACAATCACGAACCATCAATGTACATGGAGGGTCATCCTTTTGCAATGCGTTTCTCAGATAAAGAAGCTCGTTTGGTGCAAGATTTGACAGAGTTGGATGTGAAACCGCGAAATATTTTGCCAACACTAAAAGCGCAAAATCAAAATAATGTGTCTTCATTGAGAACTATATATAATTTTGTCCAGAAGTTGGGGAGATCTCGGCGAGAAGGTAGAACCCCGATGCAGAATGTTATGCACATTTTGCAAACTAAAGGGTACAACTTACAGTATCGTGCAAACACGATTACTAACGAGTTAGAAGATCTATTTTTTATTCATCCAACATCATTAAAGATGTGGCAAGCATTTCCATATGTGGTGTTGATGGATGTTACATATAAAACAAACAAGTATAATCTTCCTTTTCTAGAAATTGTTGGTGTCACTTCTACAAACAAGACATTTTCCATAGCCTTTGCATTCATGCATAATGAAAAAACGAGCAACTATATATGGGCATTGACTTGTTTGAAATTGACGATTAACGATTCTTTTTTTCCTTGTGTTATCGTCACTGATAGAGATTTGGCATTGATGAAAGCATGTGGAGATGTCTTTCCACAAAGTAATCATTTACTTTGTAGGTGGCATATATTCAACGATATAACAAAGCATTGCAGACAACGAATCAAACCACAAAAGACTTGGAATTCTTTTCATCTAAAGTGGACGAAGTTAGTCGAATCTCCAACACTAAATGCATATATGCAAAATTATGCAGACCTTCAAACATTATTGTTCGAACATGCAGGTATTATTCTTATATTTGTTGAAGTCTTAATTTGTTTAACAATTATTATTAATTCATTCAAACTAATTTGTTTTTTTCACGTTTTAGATGTTTTTGATTATCTTTATACTGTTTGGTTGGGGAAGTATGCTGAAAGATTTGTATCGTTGTGGACTGACAAACATGTCAGTTTTGGAAATTCAACAACAAACAGAGTCGAGAGCCAACACGCCAAGCTGAAAAAACACCTGGAATCTGCGAAATGTGATTTGGACAAATTCATACATGTTATTGAAAAAGTTGTACAATCACAAGAAACCGCTATCAAAGAAACTTTCACACGCTGCATAATCACTTATATGCCAAGGTTTAAGGATCAGATATTCGAAGTACTGCGAAAACGTGTTTCAGTGCATGCTATGGATAAAATATTGGAAGAGCTTCATCGGTCAAAAAGATTTGTACCAACTCCTGAGAATTGTGGATGTCAATTGCGGACATGTTTTGGATTACCATGTGCTCACGAACTTGTGATGTATGTCGGTACAGGTATGTTTAATCTATTGGATTAAATTGACATTTTTATACTTATAACCACTTTATGATATTTTATTTGTTTAACTATAGGTTCACCTATTCCATTAGATTCGGTTGATGCTTTTTGGAGAAAGCTTGATTTGACGCCTTCTATATCTGTGGAATATGGTGATCTTAATGTTGATCATCGTATGCAAAGGTTTAAAGAGATATACAACACTCAACCAGATCATATCAAATATAATTATTTAAGGAGAATGGATGAGATAACTGATCCATCAACGAATTTGATCAATGAACCTTTGGTTAAGAAAAATAACCGTGGACGCCCAAAAATAAAGCGTGTCCAACATCAAAGTCAAGCTACTCACAGATACAGTTGTTCAGACTTAAACCAGGAGCCACCATGGTATAGTTCATCCTTTATGGACTTGAACGATGATCCGGCCAGACATAGTTCATTCGTCATGGGTTCGTACGAGGAACCAATAGGCCAATGTTCATACAACATAAACTTAAACGAGGAACCAATAGGTCAATGTTCATACAACATAGACTTAAACGAGGAACCACTAGGGCAGTGTTCATACCAGACAGACATGAACGAGGATCCGATAGGCCAATGTTCATACAAGATTGACTTAAACGAGGAACCACCATTGGGACATAATTCATTGTTGGATGAAATTCCATCTATATTTCATCCATACATCACACATATACAAAATGTATTGGGTGATGGAAATTGTGGTTTTCGATCAGTAGCCGTTTGTCTTGGATATGGTGAAGATCAGTGGCTTTACATTCGTCAACAATTGTTAGACGAGTTATTTTGTTCATATGACGACTATACAAGAGTTTTCGTTGGATGTGATGAAGTAGTTACTTCATTGTCTTTCTTTACGAAAAATGAGTCAGCACCAACAGAACATTGGATGCTTATGCCTGAGACAGGCATCTTGATAGCCAACAGGTTTGGTGTGATCGTTCATTTTTTGACCACTGAAGGCCCCGTAACTTTTTTCCCTCTTTGGAGAGGTCCTAGAGAGTTTCAAAATCATCGGGTCCTTACGTTTGCACTTGTGTACACCAATCATTATGTGATGGTACAATTGGAAGGAGAGTACCCAATGCCTCCCATTGCGGCATTGTGGATCCGCAACAAAGCCCCGTCAGCAACCGAATGGCAAACTATATATAAGTCACGGCTAGAATTTTATAAGCATCTGAAACCTACTGAAAGATCTTTTATGACTATAAGTGATTAGTTGTTGCTTGTTTTGTATCAAATTTTTGCTATGTAATATTTAAAATTTAAAAGAAAAAAAAGATTGGTGAGGATTTGTTTAGAGTATTTTTTTTTTTGAAATTTATATCGTTATTATCTTATTTATCTTATAAACGTACGAATAAATGGTCCAATTTTTTTTTTAAATAGTTGTATTAACATATGTAAATCACAATAATAAGTTAAAAACTAAAACATGTTACTGTAAAAAATACGACGTACATAGAAAAAGAAAAGTCATATTTGTTACTATTTATTTATAAACTATTATTTAAATAATAATAAGATTAATAGAAATCGTTAATTGTAAGAAATAATTAATAATTGAAAAATAAACTTAATAAAATTAATTGGTCTGTGATTGGAACCAATCTCATTTACGTCAAAGTACGAACACATATTGCTTCGATTCCAATTTCAATATATATATATATATATATATATATATATATATATATATATATAATTCAATAACTTGATCAACGTTACCATGAATTTTAAAAGTTTGTGCCAAATAATTGAAAAATAAATAAAGTTAATAAAATGATTATATAATAATAAGATAATAAATAGTAAAAGTTAGTAAAATATTAGGTAACATAACAACCTATATAGATTAGAGTGTATTAGACTAGATTAGAGTGGAGTGTCCACATCAACACCCTTGTTGAATTTGTTATTTTGTCATCTAAGGATCAAACCTTGCATGCTCCGACTGCTACATATATCTTTCAACAGTGGCTTTTCGTACTAGCTCCAGTCTATTTGAAATGTCTAGTGTGGATTCAACAGTCATCACTTTGAATCCTCCCTTGGTTGGTTTGGGTCTTCCTTCAAGTTCGTACTTGATTTCTGGGGAAACGTCTGAACCGATCCCTGATTTTGGGAATGATGCTTTGCTGGAAGTCGCTGCTACAACTTCACCAAATACTTCAGAGCACATCGGTATGTTTCCTTTAATCTTTTTGATTTCATATGTATCTTGTTTTGTACTTATCTTGTTTTGTACTTATTTACGATAATACTTGTTGTATTTGATTCTGTGTTGCCGTCTTCCTAAAAGGACCTTGGAACGCCTACTCTTGTATCCTTTGATGCGTTTCTTCCTTATTTCTATCATCCTTTTACTAAGACTTCTATACTAGTGAGTCCTAAAATTACAACTACATTAGACAAAGAGATCCTTGATATAGCTCGTACATGTTTTATGGAAGGGATGCGTTTGCTTAATAAAGTTTCTGCTCGTACCCGGACTCGTGCACAGATTCTTGCTCTAAACAACTAAGGTTTGAGGCTTATATAGTCAAGATGGGATTTTTTTTCCTCTTATGTGTTGGGATTTAGACAACTAAGGCGCCTTACCAAAAGTTGAACAACCAATGAGATTGATTGCGATCCGTACCTCATGTTCAACATGATGTCTGTAGCAAAGGGATAACTGATAAACTTACCTTATATACCAATTGTAGCTTTTAGCTTTTTGGAAATTGGGCATTGATAAAATGG
Source organism: Lactuca saligna (assembly GCF_052625555.1). Lineage (NCBI taxonomy): Eukaryota > Viridiplantae > Streptophyta > Magnoliopsida > Asterales > Asteraceae > Lactuca > Lactuca saligna. The sequence continues at coordinate 4,825,071 of NC_136419.1, forward strand.
CACAGACAGTCGTATGGTCTTAGGGGCAGTGAAATGTTGCTAGACGTTTACCACTGTCTATATCAGTCTAATATGAGTCTTGTGCAAGTAGGAGATTGAAAGTGATGGGTTTGACACAAAAGAACATTCCTATATGCACATGCAAACCCTAATTACTTGGATCTAGGTTTATCTATTGTACATGCAATTCATCCAAGATTTGAAACCCTAAATCTAGCATACATATTATAAAACTAATGTAACTAATGAGATCTAAATGATTACCTCTTCAAGAACGCTTGATCTTTCTTCTTCCTTGAGCTTAGAGTCAGAAGTGTAACTCCTATAATGGCTTACAAACACCAAATAGTAAGAGGGTAGTATATGAGAGAGGAAGGAGGCACACAAAAAATCGGCTCTAGGGTTCTTAGAAAGCAAGTGGCTGATTTCTGTAGCCTAGGGATCTTATTTATACTGTGAGCAGCCCATGGAACCTTATGGAATAAGGCCATGGACGAAAATATGATGGGCTCCCATCATAATTTCGTTCACCCCTTAATCCATTAGGTTTCCCAGCCCAAAATTCCACTATCACACATTTGACAGTTTAAGTCTCCTTTATTCAATTAATCTCTTTTAGTCACCAAATTAATTCATAATTAATTTATGACTAATATTAATTAAATAATATGATTTCTCTTTTAATATATTATTCTTATAATATATTAATAAACCATAATATCTTCTTTTTCTCCATAAATCACCCTGTCAAGTTGCTATGGTGAATGCAACATAAAAGGACCATGCACAACCGGGTCAAGTACTTACCAAATATAGTTACGGGCTTGGACACTAATCCAACAGTCTCCCACTTGGATAAGCCTAGTAACTAGAAATGTCAACACAATCCGATTAGCAATCATAGATCTCAACGATGCTGTCAAACTCTGATCATATCAGTAACTTTTCCTTTAGATAAAAGATCATATAGTCCTCCATTCTAGATATCGTGCAAATAATTACATGGAACATAGTCATACTTATTTTCCAACAGTTTGTTTCTCGATCTCTGATTTGTTTGACATAGAACTTAATTGAACACATCAATTCAGTCCTGACCGGGCCCGGCGCATAAGTCAAACCAAATCATCGAGGGGCCTTGATATCGCTTTTACCCTCTTAGGATTAAAGCAACAAATAAACTTCGACTTATATGCATTTATTATTCACTAACCAAATCATACACAACAATGTGTTTTACAACATCAAGTTACTGATGCGTTTTCGCATTATTAATGCATAACCAATTACCAAACAATAAACCATATATCTAGGTTTTAAGACCATGTGATATTATCGTCTCGCGATCACTCGAGATAAATTCCATGAAGTGATTCTAGCAAGCATGGGTTTATTCCAATGCTCAAATCAAACTCATAAGCACTCATGAACGTTGTAACAAACTTTTTGTATGTCTAATACTTTTTAGACAATCTACACACCAGTTCATGTCAGTCTTCATTCATACCTACTTCCAACATATGAACGACTGTGGACGGTTCGAATAATTCTTATTATTCAGGAAGTCAAAACATGCAAATTGAAACAATAGGTAAACAATTAACATAAGACAGTAATATTACTAATAAATAATACTATTTTATTTAATCATCAAATGTTAATTACAGCTTATCTATTACACGTTTCTAAACTATCTAATCTAAACTAATATCGTCCTTCAGCCCGATGCTCCTAGCGTGTTGCAAGTGCTTAAGCGTACTCAGTCCCTTCATAAGCGGATCTGTTGGGTTATCCTCTGACGATACCCTCTTTACTACGAGGAGTCCTTCTTGCACCCGATGTCGAATAAAATGATATATTCTGTCGATATATCGAGATCTGCCATGATCCCTCGGTTCCTTGGTCAAGGCAATCGCTCCTTCATTATCACCAAAAATTTCCATGGGATCCTTTATGGTTGGCACAACTCCAAGGTATCCAATGAAGTTCTTCAACCATATTGCCTCCTTTGACGTTTCGCTCGCTGCAATGTACTCTGATTCACACATTGAATCAACCACGCTCTCTTTCTTGGAACTTTTCCAAGTCACTGCTCCTCCATTAAGGGTAAAGCCCAGCCTGACTGTGAACGGTAGTTGTCCCTATCGGTCTGAAAACTGGCGTCACTATACCCTCTCACCTTTAAGTCATCACTCCCACCGAGGACTAGAAACCATTCCTTGGTGCTCCGAAGGTACTTAAGAATGTTCTTGACTGCGGTCGAATGTGCTTTGCTAGGGTTCCCTTGATATCTGCTGACCATGCTCAAAGCGAAGGCCACATCAGGGCGAGTACAAGTCATAGCATACATAATCGAGCCAACTGTGGAAGCGTATGGTACTCGACTTATTTATACTATCTCGACTTCGATACTCGGACTCTGACTCTTACTCAACTTGGCATTACTTTGGATCGGTAACTCCCCTTTCTTTGAATTCTCCACACTAAAACATTTTAGTACCTTGTCCAAGTAAGTATTTTGACTAAGTCCTATTAGTATCTTACTTCTGTCTCTTACTATCCTTATTCCCAAAATATAGGAAGCCTCTCCGAGGTCCTTCATAGCAAAGCACTTCACGAGCCAGAACTTAACCTCCTGTAGTGTCAGGATGCCATTTCCTATGAGTAGTATGTCATCGACATACAATACGAGGAATCTAACTATACTCCCACTAGATTTGACATGTACACATGATTCATCCTTGCTTCGTAGAAATCCAAACTCTTTGACTTTCTCGTCGAAACAAAGATTCCATCTGCGAGACGCTTGCTTAAGTCCATAAATGGACTTCTCAAGCTTGCACACTCTATTGGGATGCTTCGCATTAACAAAACCCTCTGGCTGAGCCATGTAAACATCCTCAGCCAACTTCCCATTAAGGAAAGCGGTTTTGAAATCCATATTCCATAGGCCGATCACACGCATCACACACTTCGTTTTTCTTAAAAATTTCTCAGTTTAAACTTTAGAAAACCATTTTTCTTGAAAGAACTTTTAGTCCCTCGGTTTGAGTCCAGACACCCCCGACGGTGTGTCCGAATCCCTCAAACCAGGGCTCTGATACCAACTTATAACGACCCAATTTTCAAGGCCAAAAATTTCGTTTTTGAATTAACGCGTTTTACAAATATTTTTATCAAACATTGTCAACACACATTCATTACAAAATCATAGTGTTGTATTTCCAAATCATAACATCAAAAGTAAAGGAAATCAAAGTACAATCCTAAAACTTCTTGCGGAACCATGTGTATGTGTGTGATGCGCTGCTACGTCGCCGACTCTTTCCCCTTCGACGAAGAGGCACCTGAAACCAAAACCAAAATTGTAAGCACAAAGCTTAGTGATTTCCCCCATCATACCACATACCATACAATATCGTCGGTATCTTACAACCGGTAACATTCATCAGTATCTTTCAACCGGTAACCTTTATCGATATCTTTCAACCGGTAACCATCATCTGTATCTTTCAACCGGTAGCCATCATCGGTATCTTTCAACTGGTAACCTTCATCGGTATCTTTCAAGCGGTAACTGGGGAGTATTTCACCCCTACTACTAACATGCAATCAACAGATATAAGCATACAGTCAGGCATATCCGGGTACTGACCTACGTTTGGGTCCTGTGGACCACCGCTAGGGAAACTAATCCCTACTAAACACATAACATATATTCTAGAATAATCACATAACCAGACCAACATAATTATCACAAATACCATTATCTTATAGATACCCCTTTTGGTGGGCCGACATTATGGCCTTAGACCCACCCCTACTGGAAGGTAACTCACCTCAATGTCGTGCAGTGTCTGAACTATCCTCGGCACACAATTCGACTCCCTGCGACTCCTCGATCCCTACACGACAACCTTCAAGTCAACACACATCGCATACAACCCTAAACAGGGTCGGTCCAAGTTTAGTCAAGGTCAACATTGGTCAAAGTCAACATTCAGTTGACCTGACTCGCCGAGTTGGCCTACCAACTCGTCGAGTCCATGCTTCACTAAACCCACATAGACCCCGGCTCCACTCGTCGAGTCTAGACAAAAATCGACGGGTTCTCCTTCAATCATAACATCGGGACCATCTTCAACCGACTCGTCGAGTTCCTTCTCGAACTCATCGAGTTCAACTCCAACTTAAGAACTTGTCCAGTCTATGACTCGCCGAGTTGTATGAACAACTCGTCGAGTCCATCTTCAAAGATTGGGAGATTGCCTTGGACTCGCCGAGTCTGCTCATACCACTCACTGAGTCCCATGGCTTCCAGGTCCCTTTTCGCTTCTAAACCCACAAGGGACTTCCTTCCTATCATTTGTCCGTTCACAGAAACGGGTTTGGTGCACAATGGTCACCGACTCGTCGAGTGCCAAGAACAACTCGCCGAGTCCAGTCTTGACCAACTCCATACAGTTGATTTAAATGACGTCTAACACATCAAAACCATAGATCTGGCCTCCTAATGTCCATTTTATACGTAAAGTTCCAAACTTGATGCACATGCATGGGGTTTTTAGCTCAAAAATCCATATAAAGTGCCTTACAATGTGCACGGGGCTCTCATTGCCCTAAAGTTGGCACCTTTATGCCATGAGACCTGATATGTGTATTTTTATATATATTTTTATGCATTATATCTTAATATTTTGGCCTTTATTATTCTCTTTTAGAACTAAAAAGTACTTATAATGCTTTGAATTATGATTTGCAGCTATTCGTTGTCAATAGAGCACAAAAGAAAAGACTGAAGCGGAAATCATGATTAGAGGCTAAAAGAAAGGGAAAAGACTGAAGGAGCCGTTTACGCCGCACATAATGAACATGTACACCAAGCGTAACAACCAAATACGCGTTACGCCCAGCATAATCTTTAAGTACGCCCCGCGTAACGACTGGCATCCAGATAACTTCATCACGTATTAATCTTCACTACGCCCAGCGTAATCCGACTTATGCTCAGCGTACGTAAGTCAGTTACAAGGGTTATGAAAGGCGATTATCAGCTGACCAGAGGGGAGGATTCGATTTCTAACCTAATTTAGTCGATAATTAACTTCTGTTAAACCATTTTGAGGGTTTAGAAGGCGGTCGGAAGGCCGTTAAGCTAACGGGAGCGGAGATCGGAAGGATTGGAGAGCGGATACATGTCGATAATCATATGGGTTGTTAACGTGGCCATGTTTAGCATTCCATTGAGATACTATTATGCGTTTAGTTTCTGATTTAGGTGTAAAAACCTTTTACTTTGCGTTTATGATTGAATGAAACCTTGATTATTGGACTAATTGCTATATTGAATTGTTTGTTTATGTTTAATTTATCTTGCCAAGCTTGTTAAAAGATCCTTACGTGTTAATGATAATTAATTGTTGTTAACTGCCAAGTAAATTGAGTTGTATGAACATCTACTTGATTGCTTGTCCCTTATGATTTTGATGACCATCGAGATTATAAGTCTAGGAATAACGAATGTGAAACCAGGATTAACTTGGGAATACGTAAGTTAATGTGTGAGACTTGTTTGATGACCATCAACAAGAGGTTAAATGAACGACCAATTTGATTAACTATATTTACAAGTCTTGCTTGATACGAACTGAACACTAGGAAGCATGTTAGTTTAATCAACTGATCAATGTTTGAATTGACTTGTTTGCTAAAGGATTAATTATAGTGAACGCGAATCTAATCATTTTAGCAATCGGTGAACATGAATAAATGAATTTGTGTATGCAATTGTCTATGTTTTTAAGGTGTAATTTATCTAAACCAAAATACCTGAAGAGATTTGCTTTCCTGTTAGTTTACCGAGAGTTGTCAATTAATTGTTCGTTTGAGATTTATTAAACTACTTCTTTATTCTTTTCGTGTGACCTGTAACCTATAATCAAATATTTTAAATTAATTCACCACCGTTTCCTGTGATCGACACCCGACTTACCTAAGCTATACTGTAATCTGACTAGGTACACTGCCTATAAGTGCATAGTTAGTCTAAGTTTGTTAGGTTATAAATATTAAAATTAGTGGGTACTTCCGTGCACATCAAGACCCCTCTTAAGGCCCAAATCTAAAGCTAAAGTCCACATAACACTCCTTAAACCCGAAAACGGCTTGAAAAGCCCTAAATGCACCCAAGATCCACATTCTAAAGATGAACAACCAAATGAAAGACCAAAGTATGAGCATTTTACCTTGATTAAGCAGAAAATGGAATGAGATTTCTGGATCTACAAGCCCCAAGTCGAATACTCAAGCTCTTCTTCTTCCTTCCAAGCTTCACAAGCCAACAAAAGCACCAAAATGGCCTTAACACACACACACACAAACGGATAGGGTTTCGATATGTAGTTCTAGGAGAGTGTTAGGGACAAGGGAGGTTGAGTTAATGTGTTTATATAGGGTGCAAAATCTCATATTAGGGTTTTTGTCTAGATAGCATAGACTCGTCGAGTCCGGTCCCTGACTCGCCGAGTCATCCACTTAACTCCCGTGTCCAATGCGCTTCTACTCGACGAGTTGGGCCACCAACTCGCCGAGTCCCAGGCCAAAATGAAAAATACTTTAATTACAATTATGTACCAGGAACCAGGTGTTACACTAAACCCACAACCAAACAAGGAACATGATTTACGGTATTTAGCAATAGTCCTAAGTCCGTTTAAGCATACTTATACATAAATATGTACAATAATATGTGATCGGGATGTCAAGCCCACCAAGCAAATTACACCCTTTGATTGCTAAATAAACGTAATATAATGGTAAAAAGGGGTATCGATCCTCGGGGAAATGGTTGTATTCAATCACCAATGCAATTTAATAGAACTAGTGAAATTAAACTAACTAACTACAATTAAAATAAAAGGGGGGTGTTTGATTACTTGAAAACTAAAATACTTGAATAACTAAAAACCTTGCAATTAAACAAGTTGATGAGATGCTCAAAGATTGTGAATAATTGGTTAACTAAGGCAATTCAACACAATGAACATTTGTGTGTTTATCATTAGGATCTAATACAAAGCTTATCCTTCATCCCAAATTGGTTATAGCAATCATGAAGCATGATATGCCAAGATTCCTCATAGGTAGTATGGAGGTTGGGGAAGCCCACAACACACCTTCTTAATTAAGATCAAGGGTCAATTGAAGCAATTAATCCCAAGAAATCAATTAGCTTTAAGAATGAAGGAATCCCCAATTCCTAGAGGATGTCAAATGCTTACACATCCATAAAGGATATATGATTCATAAGCTAGAGATGATTTCTACCATCATAAAGCCTTTGTTCTAGATAAATTCAATGATCCAATGCAAAATCAATGAAATAAATAAACTATTGCTCAATCAAATACTAAGCTCATGATCAAAGCATCAAATAAGCATAAGAATTGCAAACTAGAATCATAAACATGGAACAAATTGATAATCAACATAAATCCTTCAAAACCCACAAAAATTCATTGGTTTTCAGCCAAAGTCAACCAAATAAGAGTATTAGCCACTCATGGCAAGAAAGTAACAAGAACAATAATCTAATTGCATAAAGAAACTACCTAAGATTTGGAAAGATGAAAGGAAATGGTTTCTAGCTCCCAAAATCGCCTCTTGCAGGTCTCCAATGGTGGAAAATCGTGAATAAGCCTCCAGATCTGATCCCCAAGGGTTATGGCAAGCCAAATGACCAAAATGCCCAAACTGGGCAGTTGCGCGGGTACCCGCGCGACGGAAATTCCACCCGCGCAAATGTTGTTGTAATGCTATTAGTCCACCAAGCCACTCCACCCTTCCACTACCAAAGATTCCTTTGGTTTCCCCTCCTTGTCCATGTAATTTGAAATGCACCAATCATCATTTAGCCACCAAATGGATGCTCCAAGCCCAAAATTTGAATTTTATGATCCATCTTCACAAGCCCAAATAATCCAAGTCAATAACTTTCAAAGCCCAATTCCTCCTCTTTGATTCCGCCAAGCCCAATAATGCCTCGGGAGCCCACTAAGCCCGTCTCCAATCAACCCGCAACCGCAACAAGCACCGGAAAACCTACAAAATATCTCATGTAACATAACAAGCACCCGGTACGATCCATACTAAAGAAAAATAAATAAAATACAATGCATTAATGATAAAAAGATCTAAAAATCTAAAATAAACTAATAAAAATAAGGAAATAAAATAAGCTATCAAATCACCCCAAGCTTAAACCTAACTTGTCCTCAAGTTAGAACAAGACTAAAAATGAGCTCGGAATGAACTATCTAAAAAAAGGAAAAAGAAAGATACCATAGAACTTGGTCAACATCAGTCAACATGGTCAGAATTAGTCCTTCATGGACCTTACGCATCTTCAAAATGTTCCCCGCTTTAGAGCCATAAACCACATTCTCAACCACTTGATGGGCGAATAGATCACGGCTGGATGCGGTCGCGGTGTGCAAGACAAAGGAAACAGAGATGCGCCCAGTGGGGGCACTTTAAATCACCAATGTAGACCATAGTGCACGAAGGAAAGGCGCCTCTTCACACACTATGATTCCTACATTTTTCAGGCCAAAGTGTATAATAACGAAATAGGGTTTTGCAGCACGGCCTCCGGGCAGACATCCGGTTTCAGAGGCTTCTCCCTTGTACTGTCCTTTACAATCTACCGTCTCATCGTCGGGGCCTTTTCTCACCAAAAATCAAAAATAAAATAAAATAATAAAAATTATACTTAACCTAAATCTAAACCTAACAACCTAAATCTTCAATCTTGAACTTCTGTTATTGGGTCTTCAGTCACATTTGCTGCTTGACATCTAGTTTCTTTTTTTTTTTTTTTTTTTTTTTTTTTTTTTTTTTTTTTGCAAACTAGATATATAACATAAGTCTTGAACTTGGAATCTTGTTCTTCTTTTTGTGTTGCTCTTTTTCTTCATTTTTTCTTCTTCTTTGTTTTTGTTGCTTTTCTTGAATCATCTTTAATAGGCTCTTATTTTCTTCACTTTTTCAAATTTCTTCATTCTTTGTGTTGCTTCTTGGAAGTTCTAAGGATTTTCACCAAGTAACATAGGACTCCAATAGTGAAAATTGAGTGATAGATGGAGGCTAATATGAACACCTAATGATCATTGACAATGTGCCAAGATCAACTAAAAAGGGTGGGAAATGACTCAAAAATGGGTGTTACCGAAAAGACTTGGTCCCAAAAGATGTGAATTGGGGGACCCACTTCAAAGTTCATCAAGCACCTCAATGCAAGGTGTGATAAACAAACTCTATCTAACTATCTACTCTAGACCCCTAGAAAAATGATAACCTATCCTAAAAAGACGGTGAGAATCTAACTAAATAAGGTTCGGGCGAGACTCGGGAGTACTAAGGGGTACTCCTTCCAAAACCAAGATGCGAGTCTTCAATATCTTCAATGTCTTCAAAATACCTTACCGGGCTAGTCTTTGCTCGCACACATTGGCATGACCAACCACATCCCTCCACACCTAGACCCAATCAAGCTACCTGCATCTGACCCCCACACAAGCGGTCTCAAAGTGGTCTGTGAGGCTCAAAACGTGCCCAATTCATCAAATACAAGGAATTCCATATCAAGACCCAGGACCAATCTATGATTCAATACTTATGACTCGGCGCTATGGTACCTGTAGGGATGAGAAGACAAGAGAGAACAAAAATGCATGAACTTAAACTAGAATGCATCTAAAAAGTATGAAAATTAGAAAAGAAAGAAAGAAAATATGCAATATTTTTGAATTTTTTTATGCAATTTTTATGAATGCCCTAAATGACTAAGTCTAAATGCAACTATATACAACCTAAATGCAATAAAAATAAAAGATTAGATTACCTCATCCCAAGCTTAAAATTAAGCATTGTCCTCAATGCTTAGGATGAAAGTAAGGAAGGATCATACCGGGATCAAGATGGAGGAGGCCCACGAGGTGGATAACCGTCCTCGGGCCGAAAATGATACCATAGGTCCTCCATGTAAGTGTGGGTGCGTGCTTGTTGTTCCTCTATGCGATGGATGGATGCGGTGTTTCTATTGCCTTGAAGGCACAAGGAAGCAAACTGGCTGTAAATATCGAGAGGAAATTCGTGTGCAGGGTCGGGCTCATTGGGTTGCTGGTGTGAGTGGTAGTCATACTGTGGCTGGAAGTGTTCTCGCGAGGGCTGAAAGTGTGACCCGGAAGCTTGAGCTGGATGAGGTGGAGGTAGCTGACGGATTGGAAGATCATAATGGTCTTCAGCCTCGAATGGGCTATCAGCATTGTCAGGATCCACCTGCATGTCATCATCCGCGGCTGCATCATCATCGTCTGGCAAGTCTTGAGGCAAAAACCATGTTTCGGGGTCATTGGTGGTGAAGGTGGAGAGACTTGGATTGGGTAAGATGTAAATTGGGTCCTTGACATGGTTTAGCCAAGAGAAATGTCCAAGAAGATTAGGATGAGGTAGAATTAATTCCATCCGCATGAGAGTAATGCAATCGAGAAGGTAAAGAGATGGATCATCCACTGGTACATATTCAGATGCTGGAAATTGAAGGCCCATACCCAAACCAATGAGGGTAATGAGACCTCCAATACAAATGTCACCAGTGGTCTTCGTCCTGAGGCTATCACATTTGTCTAAAAAGAAGGTGGCGAAATCGGGCAAAGACCAACGGTGGCGCGACATGCAATAGAGAAAATACAACTCAACGGTGTTGATTTGTCCCGGCTCGTGACGAGCAAAGATAGATGTGGATAGGATCCGGTGGGCAATTCTCCAGCAAGGATGCATGATAAACGGGTCTTTTTGGCGACTGGGATTGAACTTGGGCAAGCTCGTGATTTGGGTCCAAAATTCTACGTTGGGCAAGCTTTTGAATTGAGTCCATTGGTGGCTGTAGATGTCGGAGTTGGTGATGTCATATGTGCCCATGATCTTGTTGAGTTTTTTGTACTTGAGTCGGTGCTGCCGATCCTGGAGTTTGAAAGTGAGTACCCTCGCTGTGTCATTGCGAGCATAGGTGGAGAGGAATTCGATTGTGGGCTGCTTGTAGGTTCGTGCAGAAAGATCGAGAAACTGGTGCCAACCAATGTGGAAAAATAATTGTCGCAAGTGGTGGTCAAGGCCGAGTTGATCCATAGAATCTTGGTGGTAAAATTTTGTGGCGCGGATTGCACGCTTTTGAAGGTTGGATTTGAACTCTCGGCTTTGGGCACTCGTGAGGGTAAGGTTCCCATCACGATCAACATGGTCGGTGGACATTTTCTTGGATGGCCCCAAGGATTGAGCTTCACGCGAAGAACCATGAGATGCGTGAATGGTCTTATCCCTTGCCATTGTACCTGTGAATGAATCTAGCAAAGACAAAAACTTGAACAAGATTATCCCTCACACTCGCCTCACACCAATCCAATCAAATCAAATAATTAAAACCGGGTAATATTCCAAATTGGCAATTTGGCACAATGCAATTCAATTCAATCAATTCAAGGCAAGCTAAGACTAATTCTATTTAACCTAATGCATAGCATAAGTCTAGTAAAATTAGAAATTGAATGCAATAAATTAAAAGGGATTACCAACTTTGTGTGTTGAAGTCCGAAAGAAATACGCAAAAATCTGCACCCCAAGCTTGAATTTTAAGCCCACAAATTAAGTCTTTTGAATCTCCGGTGAGAAACAAAAATTTTGAAATTTTTGGGGAAAATTTGTGGTGGCGGCCGGCGGCGGCGGCGGACGGCGGCCGGTTGTGGAGCTTGGTTTTCCGGCGATAAGATTTTCCCAAATTAAGAGTAGATCGGTGTGCGGTGGAGTGTTTGGTACAGGTTGCCCCAAGAATTTTTGGAATTGGATGGAAGGTTGTGTCGGGATCTACGTTTTTCGGTTTTCCGGCGAGGATGAGAAGGGTGGCGGCCGGCAATGATTTTGGAGTTAAAAGGGGTGGGGTTTAGGCGGAATTGGGTGGGGAAGGTAGTGGTGGTGGAGCGCCGACGAAGTGTCGCTTTTCCGGCAACGAAAAAAAACCGCAACGGGAATGCCAACGGATCGACGGGGACGCCTACGTGCGGTCGGAGAAGGAACCGGCGGGAGGTGGAAGAAACTGGGCGGAGGCGGGAGATGTGCGCGATGGCTTTTTGGTGGTGCTCGGCTGGTAGCGCCGGCCGGTGGCGGACGGCGGTTTCGATGGTGGAGGGAGTAGTGGGGACGGCTCGTTGACGGGAGGCACAAGGATGGAAGAAGCGTTCGACTGGTTGAAGGGGTTATAAGGGTGGGTGATAAATGGGTCGGGTTATCGGATATGGAGCGGGCGTGGGGCGGCTATCCGGGTGGGGATGAGCAATTTGGGGTCAATTAGGTGGCCGCGCAATAAATAAAGTGATTTAGTCTTGGCCGCGCAAACGTCCTGCGCGGGTGGGTATTAGCCGCGCGCAACAATCAGTTTGTACCCTATGTTTGTGTAATTTGGTACTCGGGATCTGCGCGGCTGGGGTCGGTCGCGCAACGTCTGCGCGGGTGACCGCGCAAAAGTCAAATTTTTGGAAATTTTCAAATTTCACCAAAATCACTGGAAGGCTTCTATATGCTTATTTTTATGGCTAACTTCAAATGTAGAAACACCCAAAACTTCAAACGGACATTATTTATTTACATTGCATTTATTTAACGTCTTTGCCAAGACATAGTCCCGCTTCCATCAACTTTTGTAATTTGGTATTTCCAATGTTATGTTATCGAATTCTCCCGTATTAAAGCCTTCATAAAATGGTTTCAAGCGGTGCCCATTCACCTTGAATATTTGATTTGTTTCCAAACTCTTAATTTCAACCACACCATGATCAAACACTTTTATGACAATAAAAGGTCCGTGCCATCGAGATCGCAAGTTTCCCGGGAATAGTTTTAAGCGTGAATGATAAAGAAGAACTTTTTGACCTGGAATAAAGTGTTTTCGAGTGATGTGCTTGTCATCAAACGCTTTCGTCTTATCTTTGTAGATGCTTGCGTTTTCGTAAGACTCGTTTCTCAACTCCTCAAGTTCTTGAAGTTGCATTTTTCGGTGCTTTCCACTTTCTTCAAGATTGAAATTGCACTTTTTAACCGCCCAATATGCCTTGTGTTCCAATTCCACCGGTAAATGACAAGATTTTCCATAGACAAGGCGGAATGGAGACATACCAATTGGAGTTTTGTAGGCGGTCCGATACGCCCATAAAGCATCTTCTAACTTTAAGCTCCAATCTTTTCGGGTAGTGTTGACGGTCTTTTCAAGAATTTGTTTGACTTCTCTGTTTGACACTTCGGCTTGGCCATTTGTTTGTGGATGATAAGCGGTTGATATCCGGTGTGTGACACCATATCTCTTTGTCATTGCTTCCATCATTTTATTGAAAAAATGAGTGCCCCTATCACTCACCAAGGCTCTCGGTACACCATATCTTGCGAAAATGTTTGACTTCAAGAAGTCAATAATAGTTTTTGAATCATCATGCCGTGTAGCCTTTGCTTCAACCCACTTTGAAACGTAATCAACTGCCAAGAGTACATAAGTATAACCAAACGAAACGGGGAAGGGACCCATGAAGTCTATTCCCCACACATCAAAGATTTCACAATTAAGGATAGAACTTTGAATCATCTCATGCCTCATGGATATGGTACCCGTTCTTTGACATTTATCACAACTCTTGCAAAATAGATAGGTATCTCTTGACATTGTTGGCCAATAGAGTCCGCATTCAAGCACCTTTCGCATGGTTTTGTTTTGACCAAAATGTCCCCCGCATGCATATTCATGGCAAAATTTAAAAATTGACTCGACCTCATTTTGATGAACACACCTCCGTATTAGTTGATCGGGACAATGTTTCCAAAGACAAGGGTCGTCCCATACGTAGTATTTAGAATCACTCTTCAACTTGGCCTTTTGGTGCTTGGTAAAGGCGTGAGGAATTTCTTTAGTAACCAAGTAATTGACAATATCCGCATACCATCGAATGGAATTTGAGATATGGAAGAGGTGCTCATCTGGGAATTCATCAAGGATAGGAGAAGAAGAATCGCCAACATTCAACCGACTTAAATGATCCGCAACTAAGTTTTCGGCACCACTTTTATCCTTTATCTCAAGGTCGAATTCTTGTAAAAGAAGAATCCAACGAATCAATCGTGGTTTGGCATCTTTCTTGGTCATGAGATACTTTAATGCGGCATGGTTGGAATATACAATTACTTTTGTCCCAAGAAGGTATTGCCGGAATTTTTCCAAGGCGAATACAATGGCTAGAAGTTCCTTCTCAGTGGTGGAATAGTTGGCTTGAGCATTATCCAATGTTTTAGAAGCATAGTAGATGACATGTGATGCTTTGCCCTCTTTTTGACCTAAGACCGCTCCAATAGCAAAATTGCTTGCGTCACACATTATTTCAAATGGAAGCTTCCAATTTGGAGGTTGGATTATTGGCGCGGAAGTGAGCAAGTCTTTAAGTTTGTCAAAGGCTTCTTGGCATGCAACATTGAAGTCAAAGTCGATATCTTTTTGAAGAAGAAGGCACATTGGTCGCGTAATCTTGGAGAAATCTTTGATGAATCTTCTATAGAATCCTACATGACCCAAGAAAGATCTCACTTCTCTAACACATGTTGGGTAAGGTAGGGTTTGGATGACATCAATTTTGGCTTTATCAACTTCAATGCCCTTTTTGGAGACGATGTGTCCCAAAATGATTCCTTGATTAACCATGAAGTGACATTTCTCAAAGTTTAACACCAACTTTTTCTCTATGCACCTTTTCAAAATCTTCTTAAGGTTACCCAAACATTCATCAAACGAATTGCCATACACGGTGAAATCATCCATAAACACTTCGATTATACTTTCAACATACTCGGAGAAGATACTCACCATGCATTTTTGGAATGTGGCGGGAGCATTGCATAATCCAAATGGCATCCGCTTGTAAGCAAATGTGCCAAAGGGGCATGTAAAAGTTGTTTTATCTTGATCTTCGGGGGCAACGGGTATTTTGTGAAAACCCGAGTATCCATAAAGGCAACAATAATGCGATTTCCCCACCAATCGCTCGAGAATTTGATCAATGAAAGGAAGAGAGAAGTGATCTTTCCGCGTGCTTGAATTCAACTTTCTATAATCAATGCACACCCTCCATCCATTTTGAACTCGAGTTGGTACCATTACGCCTTTGTTATTCTCCACAACTGTGATTCCCGTTTTTTTGGGAACCACTTGCACTGGACTAACCCATTTGGAGTCGGAAATTGGATAAATCATATCTGCATCAAGTAGCTTGATTATCTCCTTCTTGACAACTTCCATCATGGGAGGGTTTAATCGTCGTTGAGCTTCCCTCCTAGGCTTGCAATCATCTTCCATGAGTATCTTGTGAGTGCATACATTAGGACTTATCCCTTTGATGTCCGCTATGGTCCATCCCATGGCTTCTTTATGCTCTTTCAAGACTTCAATCAATTGGTTTTCTTCAAAGTCTTTCAATTGAGAAGAGATAATCACCGGTAAAGTCTCATCTTGACCTAGATAAGCATATTTCAAATGGATAGGTAAAGCTTTCAACTCAAGTGTGGGTGGTTGGATTATGGAAGGTGGCATCTTGATTGGAGAATGAGATAAGGTAACTTGAGAAACATCCTTCTTTGTGGAATTAGTAATTTCTAAAGCCTTCACAATATTTTCGACTTCGGAATCCAATGTATACATATCCAAGGTATTCTTCAAACTTTCATCTTCAAGACTCATGTTAAGCACCATCTTCAAAAGATCCCCATTTGATAACTCGAATAATTGTTGGGTGATTGGCTCAATCACGTCAACTCGATACAATGGAGATATATTGCTAGGATATCTCATTGCGTCGAAGATGTTGAAGTGAATGGTCTCTCCATCAAACTCCATGGTGATCTTCCTATTGTGGACATCAATAATCGTGTGAGCGGTATTCATGAAGGGTCTTCCAAGGAGAATCATAGATCACTTCATCTTTTTCTTCTCTTGAAACTCTTTTAGGTTGACTTTATCCAAGTGTTTTCCCACTTCGTAAGGTGATGGCATTCACATTGGGGTTCTTCTCGGTTTGAGATGGAAGTTTACCCCTTTGTTCTATCTTGTTGAGAGCGGTTGCCAAGTCTCCAATTTGTGCTTGAATGTTGGAGAAAGTATTCTTGGTTTCTTGTTGAAATTGGGTTTGACTTTGAGCAAGAGAAGTAACAAGTTCTTGAAGGCTCATTTGATGGTTACCACTTGATTGACCTTGTTGTGGAGGGTGTTGGTAATTTGGAGGGTTATAAGAATTTTGTGGATTTGGAGGTTTTTGGGATTGGTATTGTGGATGTTGGGGTTTCATCAAAAGATTTGGTGGATTTTGCTTTGGTGGATAAGGGTTGTTTTGGGTATTCCTCCAATTTGGGTTGAAGTTATTTTGAAATCCCATGGGTCTTGGTTGACCTTGATATCCTCCCATTACATTCACATATTCCGGTTCACTTCCAAGTGTGGGACACTTATCCGTATAATGACCCGTCATTGCACAAATACCACATACCATCAATTGTTGACCACTTCCCACCACCATTTGACTTAACACATTAGTCAAATCCAAGAGCTTTGATTCCAAATGTTGAGTGTTGCTAACTTCACCAACCACTTGTGTAGAATTTCTCTTCATGTCATTTCGAGTCCCAAAATTCCTTTGATTTTGAGAAATGGTACCAAAAAGTAATCGGATCTCGTGAGGGGTTTTGTTGAAGATGTCACCACCACTTGAAGCATCAATCATCCTCCGATCTTTTTCATTCATACCCTCATAAAATTGTTGAAGAAGTAGTTGTTCGGGTATATTGTGTTGAGGACAACTTGTACACAAATTATTGAAGCGCTCCCAAAAATCATGAAATGTTTCATTTTCCCCTTGACGAATCCCCAAAATGTCACTTCGTTGGCTTGATATCCGGGAGGTGGGATAAAATTTGCTATTGAAGGCCTTGAGTAACTCTTCCCATGTATGAATAGATCCCGGTGGTAAGTTGAATAACCAATCTCTAGCTTTGTCTTCCAAGGTGAGCGGGAATGCGGTTAACTTGAAATCATCCAATGTCACATTGTCGGGAAACATGCTAACACATATCATATGAAAGGACTTCAAATGCTTTTGAGGATCTTCTCTATCCAACCCATGGAACTTGGTAAGTTGATGGATGAAACTTGACTTCAATTCAATCCCTCGGCGGTTTGCAGGATAAACAATAGCAAGAGGTGTATGAGTAACATCCGTTTCCATCATTTGTCTAAGTGTCAACTCTTGAGGAGGATTGGGTGGATTGGGGTTATTGGGATATTGTTGCAAGTAATTGGGTGGTTGTTGGTAAGGTGGATATGGGTATTGTTGGGGATTGTAGATTGGTGGTGGATACGGTTGGTAGTTAGGGTATTGGTTGTAAGGAGGTTGTTGTTGTGGGTACATTGGGTTTTGGTACATTGGAGGGGGTTGGTAAATGGGTTGATTTGGGTAATGTACTTGTTGAACTTGAAAAGCATTGTTTTGAGGTTGGTTGTTTTGGTGGAAGTTTTGGTTTTGTATTTGTGGTGGTGGTTGATAATTGGGTTGGTTTTGAGGAGGGGCTTGATTCCAAGGTGGCATATCAATGAGAGGTTCTTGTGGTTGTTGTCTTGGTTGATGGGGTGGGGTATTGGCATCTTGATTGATTGGGTTTGGGTTGGGATTATGAGGTGGAGTGTGATTCATGGCTATGTGGTTTTCAAATGGAATGTATTCAAAGGAATGACCAACAATTGGAGAACTCGGTTCGGTGTCGGTATCACTTGAAGTATGAACTTGATCTTCTATGTTGATTAGTGGAGAAGAGGAAGAAACTTGAACTAGTTGTTGTTGCTTTGCTTGTTTGGCTAACTTTTTCAACCTTTTTGCTTCTCTTTCAATTTCTGGATTGTAGAGTAGTTCACCGGTTCTTGTAGACCTAGGCATAAACAATCAAATAACAAAAACCAATTTCCCCGGCAACGGCGCCAAAACTTGATCGGGATGTCAAGCCCACCAAGCAAATTACACCCTTTGATTGCTAAATAAACGTAATATAATGGTAAAAAGGGGTATCGATCCTCGGGGAAATGGTTGTATTCAATCACCAATTGAATTCAATAGAACTAGTGAAATTAAACTAACTAACTACAATTAAAAAAAAAAAAAAAAGGGGGGGGGGGGTGTTTGATTACTTGAAAACTAAAATACTTGAATAACTAAAAACCTTGCAATTAAACAAGTTGATGAGATGCTCAAAGATTGTGAATAATTGGTTAACTAAGGCAATTCAACACAATGAACATTTGTGTGTTTATCATTAGGATCTAATACAAAGCTTATCCTTCATCCCAAATTGGTTATAGCAATCATGAAGCATGATATGCCAAGATTCCTCATAGGTAGTATGGAGGTTGGGGAAGCCCACAACACACCTTCTTAATTAAGATCAAGGGTCAATTGAAGCAATTAATCCCAAGAAATCAATTAGCTTTAAGAATGAAGGAATCCCCAATTCCTAGAGGATGTCAAATGCTTACACATCCATAAAGGAGATATGATTCATAAGCTAGAGATGATTTCTACCATCATAAAGCCTTTGTTCTAGATAAATTCAATGATCCAATGCAAAATCAATGAAATAAATCAACTATTGCTCAATCAAATACTAAGCTCATGATCAAAGCATCAAATAAGCATAAGAATTGCAAACTAGAATCATAAACATGGAACAAATTGATAATCAACATAAATCCTTCAAAACCCACAAACATTCGTTGGTTTTCAGCCAAAGTCAACCAAATAAGAGTATTAGCCACTCATGGCAAGAAAGTAACAAGAACAATAATCTAATTGCATAAAGAAACTACCTAAGATTTGGAAAGATGAAAGGAAATGGTTTCTAGCTCCCAAAATCGCCTCTTGCAGGTCTCCAATGGTGGAAAATCGTGAATGAGCCTCCAGATCTGATCCCCAAGGGTTATGGCAAGCCAAATGACCAAAATGCCCAAACTGGGCAGTTGCGCGGGTACCCGCGCGACGGAAATTCCACCCGCGCAAATATTGCTGTAATGATATTAGTCCACCAAGCCACTCCACCCTTCCACTACCAAAGATTCCTTTGGTCCCCCCTCCTTGTCCATGTAATTTGAAATGCACCAATCATCATTTAGCCACCAAATGGATGCTCCAAGCCCAAAATTTGAATTTTATGATCCATCTTCACAAGCCCAAATAATCCAAGTCAATAACTTTCAAAGCCCAATTCCTCCTCTTTGATTCCGCCAAGCCCAATAATGCTTCGGGAGCCCACTAAGCCCGTCTCCAATCAACCCGCAACCGCAACAAGCACCGGAAAACCTACAAAATATCTCATGCAACATAACAAGCACCCGGTACGATCCATACTAAAGAAAAATAAATAAAATACAATGCATTAATGATAAAAAGATCTAAAAATCTAAAATAAACTAATAAAAATAAGGAAATAAAATAAGCTATCAATATGATTTGATATAAACAGAGTTTAAAAGAGTTTTAAAGTGATTTTAACAACATTTAAGCATAAGAAATCCCTTTTGTTTGTTTGTTTCCACATCTAAAATCATTAACACAATTATACTGTGTTCTACTTGTATTCACCCCCCCCCCCCACCCTAAAAAGCATTTAAAAAGGTAAATTGTAGGGGTATGAACTCACCTCAAGTGAGTGATTCGTTGGAATGTTCGATATAGGATGCTTGTTTACACTAGTTAGCTCCCGAGACAAAACCAAGTCCTAAATAGCAATTCACGCGACATATTGGCATGAAATTAGTGACTAAAGCTTCAAAGGTGTTAAGGAAACAACCTAGGATATAAGAGTTACTTACAAAAGAAGTGTTACAAGCGAAAACGAGTGACTGCTTGGAGTTCAAGGTTGGGCTTTGGTGTTTACGACCGTAAATGGTTCAAGATTACTTGAAGATTCAAGTGTTTTCGGCTGTAAACCCAGAAATGAAGGGTGTTTGATCAATGAAAAGAAGAACACTAGATGTTCTTGTCAAGATCCTAAGGTGAATCAAATGATCCTCGGATGATAGTTGAGAGAAAACTAAGGGTTTGCGATTGAAGATCTTGAGAGAAAAGTTTGAGTTTACGGCTAAAAGTGTAGAAGTGAGGAGTATTTCAATCAAACATATATATATATATATATATATATATATATATATATATACATATATGTTAGATTTTGCGGTCCGAAGGATTTTACGGCTGTAAACCGTTTGCGGTTCGAAGGTTTACCGCCCATGCGAGGGTTTGTGGCTACGAGGGTTTGCGGCTACGAATGAAGGTCCTCGGTTCCAAATTTTTCCCCTATTAAACATACAACATCTTTGAATACAAGGTCTATACACCTATGACTCATTAATCTAACTATAAGATAATTAAAGAAATAAGTTTGACCTTTATTGGATAAGTTTGACTTTAGTTGGCCAAGTTTGACTTGTACAAGATTGAAATTACGGGTTGTCACGGTGTAGGGGAAAACCCAAATTTTTAGGGTTTCCACTCTATTTAAGCAACTTATAACACCTTGGGATATTTTATTGATTAGCCTCCATCACCCTATACCCTAAGAACGAAACCGTAAGTGCCTTTTGTAAGTTTTGAGCTTGAATGTGAGATTTGGTGGTGTTTTAGGGAATGAATAAGAAGAAGAACACTTGGAGGTAGCTTGATCTTGTAGATACAGATTCATATTCATCTTAGCAAGCCATTTAAGTTAAAAAGCTCCCATCTTGATGATTCCTTATGTTAGATCCAACCCAGGGTGTTATTTATGCATTTTTGGGTCTTTTAAGCTAAAGTTGAGCTTATGATATACTCCAGAAGTCATGGATGTTAAATCTTAGCTCCATTAAGGTCCTTATTCATAAAAAGTAATCTTTATGAGAGATATGGATCCATGAAAGTGTTAAGGTTCTTATTAAGCATCCTTTTAAGTGTTAGGTCCCATTAAGTCATGCATGAGAGTACAGTTTCCAACTTTATGTGTTAAGTCACCATTTAGGATGATATCTGAAGGTTTGGCTTATTGGATTAATCAATTAAGTTCTTAATATGTTGGGTTGGTAATCTAGGGAGTACACACGGCGTACTCAGCTAGTACACTGCACGTACTGGCCTCGAAAGGAGTACGCTAAGCATACGAGTTGAGTACGCACCTGCATACTCAACATATTGACTTTTGGTTTGATTATCACGAGTTTGGGCTATATTTTGGGCTTTTAGGGTTTGGGACTAGTTGGGCCATAAGACTTCTCACTTTGGGCCATGGATAAACTATGGACTTGCTTGGGATTAGGTCCATGATGATTTTTGGGCCCAATTTGGAAGTTGGTCCTTTATGGCATTAGGATGCCATTTAGGAATTTGGGCCTTTTGAGAATATGGGTTAGGCCTTGGTTTTGGGATAAGTAAGAAAAAGGGTAAAATGGTCTTTTACTCAGGATATTGGACAAGTACCTTAGATTCTTGATTATAGGTCGAGATCCAATTATTAATTGGATATTATTTGATGATGTTAGCGTGGGGATTTTCTAGACCAGCAGTTCGAGATGTATTGGGAGATTCAGCAGTAAGAGATGATTTTCCTCACTGTGTTTAGCAAATCGAAGGCACCAATGTTGGCCCATGGTTTATTATGGTTAGGATGCTCGTTTTTTGTGTGACTCTTGCATGTGTTATGTGTTTATATGTATATCAATCAAGGCCCGATGATTATCCTGTATGCTATTTATCTTTGTGATTATTGCATGTGTTTATATGATTATATGTTTATATGTTTATATGTATACCAGGCGGGGCCTGATGACTGACGAATCTGTTCTGTGTGGGGCTTGATGATGGGCGAGGCCAATTATATGTCTGATATGTATAGTATGTGGTATTTTGGAGAACTCACTAAGCTTTGTGATTACGTTTTTCAGTTAATGTTTCAGGTACTTCTGGTTCCAAGAGGAAGAGCTCGAGATGACTACATTGCACACACCACATTGTTCCGCGTTTTCTATGACTCTGATGTACTTGGATATTATTTGACACACTCTGATTTTCACTATGGTTTTATGTAATTGATTGGGTTGATGGTTTATTTAATATAAAATTTGAAATTTTTGGGACTTTACAAATAAAATTGTGAACCGTTACCACAAGGCAGATACCTTACATGCACTAACCAAAATTGAATCGAATGGGGCAAAAAACCGAACCAAACCAAACCATATGAATACGGGTAACCATGGTTTGGTTTAGGGGTACCCGCTAAATATAGAGAATAAGACACAAATGGCAAGAAAGAGTGGGATGAAAGACGATCTCATCCTGATGTCTGTTCTTTTCGTATCAAAGAAAATCTTTGAAATAAAGATTCAATTGCCTAGTTAACAGAGGCATAGAGTGAGTAGGGATGTCAAAAAGTCTCGTGAGTCCCTGTTTCCGTAGGGGCACCGTCTCGTTTGAGAGTATTTATTAAAAAAAACGGGGACTAGACGGGGGCAAGGTTAACCCCCGTTTTAATTTCGGGGGCGGGGGTGGACAATCCCGTCCCGAAACCCCCATGGTGATCCCGTTAATAAATTATACATATGTTTATATATATTAATTATATAAATATAATAAATAATAACATGATTTTGAGCCTCCAAAATTCAATAAAAACATGGTTTTATGTTGTTAGTATAATGTTTTTAAGATGTCATAACTTTTTTATTTTTAACATGTAAAATTATGTTATAAATAATTATTAATTATCTAAAAAATAGTTTATTTTAGCCCAAAAAAAGGCAGCCTAAAATCAATCGGGGGAGGGGGAAAGGGTAGGAAGGCTGGACATTTCGGGGCCGGGACGGGGACAGGGAAATTTCAGGAGCGGAGGTGGGGGATGCACTCCCCGTCCCGGTTGCCTCTGTTGACATCCCTAAGAGTAACAATGGGCCAACTATACGTGCAATAATTCTAAGCAGTGCATAAATTCCTATGAATTTCATTTCATTACAACAAACTCTTTTTGATCCGGACTGACATAGTGAACGGATCAATTTCAATTTGAAAAAGCCATATATATATATATATATATATATATATATATATATATATATATATATATATATATATATATATAGGTGGGTTCAATTAAGAAAATAAAAAAGGTTGAGAATGGAGGAATCATTCTCAACCACTCATTTAATTAGCCTCTAAACATAAAGGACACGGTGACAGACTTGTAAATATGATATGATAACCTTTAATCACAAATACGTAAGTGTAGAGAATTAGATAACAATTGAAATTTATTCTAATTGCTTGTTTATCATCCAAATTTCTCTTTCAACCTTCAACAATCATCCAAATTTCTTCAATTAAATCATCGATCAACGTCATCCTGTGTTAATCAATCATCGATATTCATCAATAACACGTGTTGACAACAAAAAATTATTTTTTGCTTTTTCAATCCAACCTTTAATTTTGCTTGAATACGATAATATCTTCAACATCTACGATTAATTATACTACCATCGATAATCAACAAAAAATCCACTCCATATCATTCATTCAACATCGATTCTCAAATAAAACTTCAAAATTGAGTATAGAAAAAGATCAAATCGTTTTTTTGTTTGAAAATTTTCATATAATTCTTTATCTATCTACTATTTTGTAAGATTTAAATAGTCAAAATATCATGTTTTTAACATTTTTAAAAAAGTTAAATTGTATGCACTCCAACTATTTGATGAAATGCATAAACTAAATTACCACGTTATATTCATATATGAACATGTTTTCTCACTTGAATCAATATTTGATTATTAAAACAAACAAACGAATATGCAAGTCTATATGTTATTCATATGTGAATAACATATAAAAATGATGTATATTTGTGAAAACACATTGTAATATTCATATGTGAATATACTGTGTAATAACAGTAAAATAATATTTGACAGTTCGGTTTGTTTATCTGCAGATATCTAAAAATCAAAACCAAAATCGACCCATTGCTACCCAGTTTTTTTGATTTCGATTATTTTTTATTTCGGATTGGCTCGGTTTCTCGGTTTGACGATTTTTTTGCACACCCCTACCCATTAGTTGGTTCTCTTGTAATGCCATGAAATAAAGTTGGTACGATATTTGTGTCATTTACACCTAAAGAAATGAATTACACCTATATGCATTTACATATATTATTATAATGCATGCAAAAAGAAGGCTTTAGGTGAGTGTCATCATCCTCACACACTTCAAAAGCAACCTTCTTTTTGACATATACAATTATCACTGACTACCCTCACCAAAGCCGCTCTATCATTCTATCTTCAACTTACAAACACCATCACATAAGCGATCATCCAATAGTGTTTGCTCCTTTTTGGAAACATAAAAGTTTCCCCAAACAAACTTTAAAGAAACCACGAGCAAATTTCAACATTTGCTTTCTTGATCCACTCTCTTTTGGTTTCAATGCTCACCTCTCCAGACAAACTCTTTTGAATTTGAAAGAAACCAATAACATATTTCAAGATTCGCTTTCTTGATCCACCCCCTATTTGGGTTCAATATCACTATCTCGAAACAAAAACAGGAAACCACACGAAAGCTAAGATTTTTCCCATCAGATCTAAAAAGGTGAAACGTTTTTGCTGTCGTTCACTGAGCGATCGCCTGTAACTCCTCGGGAAACACGAAAAGATTGATGGGCTCTAATCATCTTTCTCTCCTTTGGATGTTCCTCATTCTCTTATCATTACCATCAAGATTAGTACTCACTGAAGGTCAAGGGATCAAATCCACAAGACTCCTTGATCTCGTGATTCGAGATTACACATTCAAGTCATACAGCAAGTACTTCAAAACAGGCACACCATACAATATCAACTTGCCATCAAATCTCACCGGCATTATGGTTTATACTTCAAGATACCGCTGTGGAAGCCTCAAGAGGTATGGTGCAAACATCAAAGAGTTTCACTTGAAAGTTGGTGTGGATGTTCATCCTTGTATAGAAAGGATCCTTATAGTAACACAAAACCTAGGAAACAATTGGTCAAACATTTACTATGACAACTATGATCAGTTACTAGGTTATCAACTAGTGTCACCTGTATTAGGTTTACTAGCTTACAACTCCGGTGACGATTCAGACTTGAACACCCAATTTGAGGTTAAAATTCAGTCCCCGGATAAGTCCGGAATTCAAATTGATTTCACTAATTATACATCGTATGGGAACTCGACTTTAGATGGGAGGATAAAGATGTGTGCAACATTTGGAGGTGATGGGAAGGTGACACTAGAAAAAGAGGTTGCACCCAACATTTGTGGTGCCACAACCCATGGGCATTTCGGGTTGGTGGTCCAATCACCATTGTTGCCGGTGAGGAAGAAGATGCGGCGGTGGACGGTTGCGTTTGGATGCTCAGTTGGGGCTGCAATCGCGGTTTTTCTGGTGGGGTTGCTTTTGATTGCAATGTTTATGAAGGTAAAGAAGAAGGCAAGATTGGAGGAGATGGAGAGAAGAGCTTATGAAGAAGAAGCACTTCAAGTGTCAATGGTGGGACATGTGATCAGGGTTCATACTGCTTCTTCCACAAGAACTGCTCCAAGAATTGAGCAAACTCTTAGACCTCCCCGGTGAGTTTGATTCGTCTATTGTTTATACTACATTTTGTATCCATAATTCAATAGAGAAAGATATCAACTAATTAACTTGATGGTTTCCGAAACTTTTGAACAATATTCTACCATCAAATGTTCGTCCAGCTAGCAAAATTCGAGTGATTCGTGCACCCCAAGCTCCTAGCTAGATGATGAAATAGTAAAAATACCATGCTTACCTCGGTCCCCGATAAAATTCAGCCTATTAGATTGCTTGAAGGTTAAATTTGAATTATGTTAATTGTCAGGTTATTTGGAAAAAAAAAACAGTTTTATCTGGTGTTATGAGGAATAAATAACTTTAAAAAGTTTAACGTATCTATTATCTATCGAATATTGACTTGTTTTCAACCATTAGAAAGTATTATTAAAAAAATATAGGTTAGAATGTTTTCTAAAATTATAACCCCCAAGTGTTTCGTGTACCTACCTATATGTGTGAGTAGATGAGTGTTTCTATACTATGAATAGATGAGTGTTTGTAATCAATTTATATGAATAAGGTTAGATACACCATATTTAAGAAGACGTTAGCTGATATATCAATCAAATAATATGTTTTCTTATTGAGAAAATGGATCTTATCTGGAGAGTAGTTGCGGATGTGAAATTTTATAGGCAAAGGAATGGAAGTTAGGGGACATAATGATTCTAAGTCTTTGACGACACTCTATAGACAATAAAAGCAAAGTGTTTTGCTTCCCTTTTACTTTTTCATATACAATAAATGGAAGCATGAAGCTTTTGCAGACTTCTTGCATCATTATATACGATATAAAATAATATATTTTTATTTTATTTATTTATTTATCTTTTTATTTATATAAAATAATAATATTTGGAATTTATTAATTATTTTTTATTTTAGCATTTATTTTAGTTTAACTACTGAAATGATGGAACAAATGATAAGAGGATATCTTTATATTTATATAAAATGTGGAATTAATTTTTTTTTTTTTTATAATTGTCTTTATCTTGAATATGGAGATGATTAGAAACAAAAATAAATTGATATTTGATTTCACATGGAAAACCAAACATCCTTTATTTACTTATTTTTTTTATTTCTCTTTCAATATTTTTTTACATCAAGACAAATATTAAAATTAAAAAAAATGATAGAAAAGTATTAAAGGATTTCACATATCATCATTTTATAAATAAGAAAATAAATAGGAAGAAAATTTAAAAAACAATTTTAATTTTTCTTTTCGTATATGTCACAAAGTAAATTTAGATGAATGACATCCTGTCTAATAAATGAAAGTTTTTTTTTTGTCACTTGTCATAGTATCATTCAATTTACCAAATGTTATTTTGTGGTTATTTTAAATTTTTTTTCCACGTGTCATTTTATTAGTTTTGATATTTTATTAAATTCCACATAAGTAATAATTGTCATAAATGTAGTAATAAATTGATATCAGTTTCATTAATAAATTTATCTTTTAATTTTAAAATTCTTAAAATTAAAGCTTTTTAGTTTTTTTTTTATATTTAAATTAGACAAAATTATAAAAATGGTCCCTGTGGTTTGCCAAAAGTCACAAAGTCAATCCCTGCTAATTCTTTTTGATGCAAATGGTCCTTGTGGTTTGCAAAACTTGCAAAGACGGTCATTTTTACTAACACCGTTAGTATTGAGCCGTTAGGGACTTAATCTGTAAGGGCATTTTCGTCTTTTCAAGTATAAAGGGATTGAATTCGTGACATTTGATAAACCACAAGGACCATTTTCGAAGTTTGTTTGAAAAAGTGAAATAATTAGCTTAAAGAAGAAGGGGGCAAAACTCGAACTCGAGACCTACCCCCCTTATATCACAAGGGCCCTTACCAATTGAGTTGGAAGCTCATTTAGTTATATCTTTCGAAAACTATTTTATATAATAACGAAAACGTTAATACATAAATAATAAATAAATTACAAAAACAATTTTTTTATATAATTTTTTTTAAATAAAGAAAAATGTATTTTAGTTGTATTATAAAAAAAATAGTTTTTTACAAACAATTTGTATGTATTTGTATGTATTTATTTTACGTAAAATATATTATTTTATGTCTCTAAAAAATACGTTTTAGTATAAAAAATATGTTATCATATAAAAAATATGTTTTCATAAAAAAAATTATTGTCTTTGAAATAGTAATAATTAGCACTACTCATGACATAAAAAATGTATAAATTCTTTTGGGTCGCTAGTTCTAAAACCGTTTTTCGGTTATATGTATTAAAAACAACATAACAACGATTTTGCTATTTATCTAAACAATCTATACGTTTTTTTATGTCAATAGTAGTATTAATTATCATTATTTCAAAAAGATATATCATTATTTCTTTTCTTTCTTCATTTTATCAATACGATTTTGAACTTGCGATTAAGATGAAATATGTATTTTAAATAATATATATAACCGATTAAATTTTTTATGCTTTTTTTGATACATATAATTGAAAACGGTTTTCAGAAAAATGATTGGACCAATTCGATTATATATCTTATTTAAAATACGTATTTCATCTTAATCGCAAGTTGTAAATCGTATTATTAAAATGAAGATGAAAAAAAATAATGATATATCTTTTTGAAATAACGATAATTAATACTACTCTTGACATAAAAAAAACCGTATAAATATTTTAGATACATAACAAAATCGTTATTATGTTGTTTTTAATATATATAACTGTAAAAAAAGTTTAAAAACTAGCGACCCAAAAAAATTTATACATTTTTTTTGTGTCATGAGTAGTGTTATTATTTCAAAGACATGAAATAATATATTTTACGAAAACCTATTTTTAATACGAAAACGTATTTTTTAGCGACATAAAAAAATATATTTTACATAAAATAAAACATAAAAATACATACAAATTGTTTGTAAAAAACTATTTTTTTTATAATACAACTAAAATACATTTTGCTTTATTCAAAAAAAATTATATAAAAAAAACTGTTTTTTGTAATTTATTTATTATTTATGTATTAACGTTTTCGTTATTATATAAAATAGTTTTCGGAAGATATAATTAAATGAGCTTCCAACTCAATTGGTAAGGGCCCTTGTGATATAAGGGGGAGAGGTCTCGAGTTCCAGCCTTGCCCCCTTCTTCTTTAAGCTAATTATTTTACTTTTCCAAACAAACTTCGAAAATGGTCATTGTGGTTTATCAAATGTCACGAATTCAGTTCCTTTATACTTGAAAAGACAAAAATGCCCTTATAGATTCAGTCCCTAACGACTCAATACTAACGGTGTTAGTAAAAAGGGTCATCTTTGCAAGTTTTGCAAACCACAAGGACCATTTGCCTCAAAAAAAAATAGCAGGGACTGACTTTGTGATTTTTGGTAAACCACATGGACCATTTTTGTAATTTTGTCTTTAAATTACTTGTTTAAATTTAAAAGATAAAAAACATTTTCATTATAATAATTCATTATTTTTCTTATTTTCTTATAAATTCAAACTTTTAGATATTTTGATATTTATATTTAGTTTTTTTTTTTAAACTAATACATATAATACATGGGTTTCACAAACAACTAGTTATAATGAATGAGTGTTTTAACCGTATCATATTAGCTTTCATGATTTATTAGTATAATATTACTATTTTTTATAAATATTCTCTATTAACAAATACTATATTAATTATTAAAGGATAAAATATATTATTTATAAAATATTATAATAACATCTTTATATTTATTTAGAATTAAATAATAAATAAGTCTTAAAATATATATTAATCAAATAATCATTGATGTAAAATTATATTAATTTAATAACATAGCTTAAAAGATTTAATATTTAACTAATAAAAACTCTTAAAATATATATTAATCTAATATAATGAATTATATTTATATATTTCATCAATTACATATATCCTAGATCAAAACGTATGGTCTACATTTATGTTTTAATATATGGTAAACTTGTATTATAATATTCCTATTAATTTGGCCTATAAATTTAGCTAAAAATTATTAATAAAGTATAAACATAGATTTTTCATATATGAATATGCTTATATAAAAATAATCATTATAATAAATAAAGAATTAAATAAACAAGAATATTAGAAAAAACTGAATAATCTAATCATAATGTAATGTGTATTTGAAGAAAAATTAACAAAAAAAATTGTTTTAGAAAAAATAATCATAAAGTCCATAACGAAAGATTTCATACTGAGAAAAAATATGTATATTTTTTCAGAACAAAGGTATATTTTAGACTGACATTTACATTCCAACAACTGGATCAATATTTCAGATCTCCAATTGAAATTCGAAGTGTAAAAAAAACTATGAAATTACAAAAACAAGTTCAAAATCTGACGAAAAATTCTACAATTTAAAAAATATATATATATATATATTTTACTATAATCGAACAAAAAGTTAAAAATACTAAATAAGAAATATATACGATACTACGGCTTAAAATCAAATATTTGATTGAGAAACTGTGATATTAAACACTTTGAAATGAAAATTTCATATATAAATAAAGATTTCTTTGAAAAAATGGAAAAAATACTCCAAAATTTGAAGAAGAGACCGAAATAGAACATTCGAAAGAAAATGATCATATTCAAAAACTAAAAAAAAATAGTTATTTTCTTTGAAAAAAATACTCATTTATAAATGTTAGACTGTAATAATGACACATGATGAACCACATCAAGGCTCGCAAGCATTTATAGATTTAAAAGAGATTATCAAGATTAGGAGGCAAAAATATTTTGAAGTTCAATTGCTAAGATTATCGGGATTGGCAGGCAAAAACATTTTGCAATTCAATTGCTAGAGTTGATGTAGATGCTCTTATAACATAGAATTGATCTTAGGATGAATTGAATATTTGGTGAATATGATTTAGGTTGTACCACTTTTAGGGTAAAATTTAAGTTAAATAAAGTTTGGGTTTTATAGGTTTAAAAATCATTTAATTTTGGTTTTTTGGGTTCGGTTTATAAGTTTGAACCATGAGTTTTTTACTTATGTTTTTCAATTACTTTTTTGGTTTTTTGGGTTCAATCTTTAATTACTTTTTTTGGTTTTGGGTTCAGTTTTTTTTTTTTTTTTTTTTTTTTTTTTTTTTTGTTCAACTCGTTGAACGTATATTTTGTTATAAACAAAAGGGAAAATGACTTACCAATATAATCATCTTTTTTTTTTGTCACGTTTAGAATTTTTTTTTTTTTTTTCGTACACGTTTGACCAAATTTGTTATATGTATTCACATATTATCATTGTCATCAGCTATAGTATGTGATAATAGTAATATGTAAACACATTTAATAAGTTAAATGGTTAAATATTAAAAAAAAAAAGAAAGTTACCAAAATGTAAACGAAACAAAAATTAATTAAATATTGATTTCTAAACTTTACTTTTTAATTAATAAATAAGTTTTTATTTTGTGAAATATTTTATTTAGCCACTTATATATATTCTTTATTTTATTTTTAAGTATATATAATATTTTTAAAGTAAACTAGATGAGTGACCCCGCTTTGCGGGGTCCAGATGTGTGAACTCTTTTTGGTCGATTGTTTGTAAAATGTCGTTTCTACATTATGGAAATCTGGGCTGAACATGTTTCTTGATATTAATTGGCAAGAGTAATAAGTAATTAAAAAGAATGGGTCGGGAGGGATATTAGAATCTGAAATTGTCCATACCAACCAATCCTTAAATCACTACAGACTGCTTAATGTCAATCCACCAGTTGTAGTTACAATACAACACAATAACCCTATGATTAGAATATCCTAATAAACGAACTCTAAAAGTAGTCTAAACTAATGAATGAAAGTTCATTGCTAACATGTGCATTTAATGTCCTGCATAGCCTTCAATCCGTGAGTATCTACAAAAAAAAAATAAAATAAAAATAAAAATTAAGTATCAAACGCAAGAAAAAAATCTAATCGAAACCTAAAAAATCATAGAAGTTTCATATGTTGTTCCTAATCTAACCATGTTCACCTCTTATATCATGTTTCAATAATAATTTGCCCTAATGTGAAAATTAACAAATGAGGAAAGTAAAAAAGTTCACTTACTTCTTCTTCCCAAGTTTTTCTAAGTCCAGGAGATGGTGGGACAAATTCATGCCTTTACTATCTTCTTTAACGACTCCAACCTCATGAGAAATGGCTTATATTTATGAAATCCGTAACATCATATAAGTAAAATAAATCAGAAAATAAAGACTAATTTTAAGATCATTTTGGATAGTGTCAGACTTATTGTATCAATCCAACACCCTCCATACACTTTCTTGATAGAGAAATCTTATTCCATTATGGACAAAAAATATTACAGCAATTAATATATTAAAACAATTTAGACAAAAAAATTATGCAAAAAATGCACGTGGATAATATCAGATTAGGTGGTTTTGGTTGCCTAAAAAGTCCATGATGGTAACTGAAATCATCATAGATTGAGAAGAATACCAAAATCTGAACATCACAAAAGGATTATTTTGTATAAAGTTTTTACCAAGCTGGGGTAAAATGGACAAAACAGTAGAAAGCACTTCAGACAACAGCCATACTTTTGTTTTGTCATTTGTGATGTGCTGAAAAAAATGGCAAGTTAGTTTTTTTTTTTTTTTTTCATGCTAACCTAATGTAAAAATGAAAAATGATTTATTTTATCGTGTTAAATAGCAACATACTTTCCTTTTTCTGTTTCTTTATGACTTGATGCTAAAAAGGGAAACTTTCTTCCCTTTTTGCGTTAAACTGCGGCGTTTTAATTAGAAAAATATTTAAAAGTACAATGCTATAATTAGATAGATTTTTCAAAGTTCAATACCAAGTAGAAGAAATCATTATGACCCAAATG
This sequence comes from Lactuca saligna, assembly GCF_052625555.1. Taxonomy (NCBI): domain Eukaryota; kingdom Viridiplantae; phylum Streptophyta; class Magnoliopsida; order Asterales; family Asteraceae; genus Lactuca; species Lactuca saligna. The sequence goes on from NC_136419.1 coordinate 4,857,773, forward strand.
GCCAAATTAACAACTTCTTCTACAATCATATTTAGACGGATTTTAGTAAAAATTCCTTGATAAAAAGCTCATTAAATAAATGAAATAACTAAATTAACTGACACTATATACTAACTAATATAGGAAAAGAACTTGGTAAGTTAAACAAACAGTTTAACCAAGAAGTGTAGATTCAAAAACCTAAATTAAAAACAACCGAAAATATTTTCCTATTTTTATAGCGAATTATATCGATCTTTTTTTCATTAAAAAATTACTAATTGATGAGTTTATATAATTAATATAAAGAGTTAATTGAGACCATTTAAATTTGAAAAAGCTGAAGGTTGTCTGCAGTTTATGTAACTTGTAATGGCAACCAACTTGGCAATAAAGCAAGGAACACAAGTAATTATAAAAAATTCAACAACATATATGTATATATATGCCCCCATTACCCACTTATCATCTGTCAAGACCAATTTTCTTTGTTAATTTATAAATGTTTTTTTTAACTTCACTTTTTCACCTAAACTTCACAAAGTGTAAGAAAAACTCACCCATACGGTGGGTACATGACGGAAGGTGGTGGTGGAGGTGGCGGAGGAGGAGCAAGTGGTGGTGCTACACCACTGTAACATGATGATGCACCGTGGCTCATTGTATTTGTCCCTTGAAATGCAATATTCCCATGTTGATTCCTTCCTAGGGTTTCGATCAAAACACATTATATTAAATTATTTCTCTTTCTTTACAGAAAACATATTAAATAATTTAGTTTTGTTTAAAAAGATTATGACAAAAACCTTGAGGAGAAGCTCAAGAACGACTAATAGATGCGATATTACAGTTACCTCTTCGTCAATCCATCATAGGGTTGGGGTCTTCACAAGCCCTTTCTGCTGATCCAGGGTCTCAATAAGTAACAGGAAATAGCAACAAACTTTACAAAAAATACAATGCCAGACCTATGAAAATGCTCAAGTAAAAAAATAAAAATTTAAGCAATTGATAAACAAATCAATTAGAATAGTACATGTGGTTATTGGGAAACAAAGAAATTACACATCGTTAATAACAAAAAAAAAAATGAATTAGAAGTTAGTAACACACTTCTATGATACTGCACACTCCTTAATAAGGATATTTTGGTCAAACTTTGAATCAGCTGCATGAAATGATTCCAAATTACAGATACCTTCAAAAGTTAGTAATTGACATTACAGATACAAATCAAGGAAGGAAGGGTATATTAGGAAATATTATATTTTGGTTAGATTTTGGATGATGTAGCACTTCAAATATCGAACCAGCGTTATAACATTTTTATAAGAAAAAGAACGGATATCCATTATTATATATCATTCACATTCATGATATTAGAATTACAATTTAAAAATTACCTGATATGCAAAGTAGGAAACATTTTTTGCCAACTTTGATGTTGTAAAAGCTATATGGGTGACAATTTCAATAACCTATTTGTAACGCCCGCAGATCCGGGCTAGTCAATTTAGAGGCAATAGGGGTCAAAAATGACTTTTCGACAAAAGATTATTTAGAATGAATAGTCTTAACCAAGTTTTAGAATATGTCACAAGGTTTCCATACATATAAAGAACACCGAAATCCGAGTTATAACGAAGAAGTTATGGCCCGCCGAAGTTTTACGGCAAAACCGTCACGGCACCGGAAGACGTAAATAGTAAATTTATGATAGAGAGAGATTTAGCCTTAGCGCTCTAAACGAAAGTCGTAGAATATGTTAAACTAAGAACATCGATAAAAAGAACGCCCAAATCTGACTTCGTATGAAGAAGTTATGATTTTTCGAAGTTTCGGATTAGCGGTGTACAGCCCGAAATTCGAATTTTAGATCGATTGATTTTTAGCCGACACAACCTAAACAAGAATCGAAGATCTCTTTATTAGTAGCGTAACGATAAAAAGACAGACGAAAATGGACGTCGGATAAAGAAGTTATGAGATTTTAACGGACCAATCCTGTCCCGGCCTGTTAAAAATATAACTTTAAAAATAAAGTCAAAATTAGCCGACGGAGTCTAAACGAAAGTTGTAGAGTACGTCTCCACCTACGCGCGGATATAAAGAACGTCAAAAACGGAGTTCGTATGAACGAGTTACAAATTATAATAGCATATTTACGTATTAAAATAAAGTATAAAACATGTATACGTACACATATATATACATATGTATATATCATTAGAAAGGTATCGACAATGCGGTCATTATAAGACTAATGTTGAGTTCTTTCGACATTAGTTTAGTACAAATATCATTAAATCCATTTAAAATAGTATTATAGAGGGGTGTTTAGTTGTTTATATAACTATAAGGTTATTAAGTAATTATGGAGGGTAGTTTTTGTAAATTCAATTACTATAAATAAGAGGCTTGGGCTCTCATATTTCTTGCACCATTCTCTTGATTCAAGAGTCTTTCTCTCCTTATCCCCCGAGCATTTCGGTCCCTCGTGATTCGACTTCTCTTTCTGTAGTTTAGTATAGTAAGGTGAGCGCTGAAGCGCTGCACGAATCTTTCTTAGAAAGATTCAGCGACGAAGTTCTGCCCCTGCAGAGCCCGACTCCTAGCTAAAACCCCCTTGTAAGTAAGTTATGCTTACCTTATTTTAATATAGCTTATATTTAAAATTAGTATTGTTATTATGAACTTATAATAAATACTTGGGCTATTATTATGGGTTATATAAGTATTTTTTTTTACGCTTATATAATAATAATAATAGCTAGACTATTAATTAGTCTCGGCGAATAATAAACTAAACTCTAGTGGTAATAATACTAGGTTTCGTCGAAGAAAATTCTATTTAAGAAGCGAAGCGCTGTCTGAGTTCGGAATCACCACCTTTTCAAGTGAGTGCATAGTTACTTTCAGCTTACACATAGATATGAAGTATTTTATATAAATTACGTGTTGTGTGTGTATATTATCTGTATACTTGCTATCTATGCTGGATGAACGTTTTATACATGTTTTCAATGATTTAAACTGTATATGTATTTTATATCTACAGAATGTGTTGGGTAAGACATGGGTAGATGTATTAGTTGCTGTGTGATAAAATGAAATAATGAGATGCCTCGTTATAGATGTTCTTGATGATCTAGTCATCTAGCGGAGTATAGATGATGACCACGGACTATTCTAGACAGTCCAGTGGAACACTAATAGGCTCGCAACCTGTAGGTGTTTATTTGAACTTTGTGTTTAACCGAACTGTGTGTTTATTCGAACCGTGTGAACTGTGTGCTCACCAGATATACTCCATCCCAATGATAGTCCTTTGACTAGGTCCCTTGTGTTAGATGTTTTAGGGACGTAATGTGAGGATAACGGGAATGGGTAATTGGGTTGATTGTTTGATGTTTAAAAAAAATAATTATATTATTGTGGGTTGAAAACCCTATGTGCTCACCAGGTTTCCCAACCTGACCCACTCAGTTTATTTTTATCACAGGTGTTGATATGAAGTCACAATACACTGAGAGATTTAAAGAGATGTAGATCACTAGTGTAAATAATTGTAAGTTCTGTTTATGCTTATGTTTCTATATTAACGATGACATCCCAAACGTTTTAAAATGAAATAAATACGTTTCATCGAAAATGTTTTAATAACGTATTTACCATGTTTTTCTGGGAACAAATTCCGCAACATTTTTATAAAATGAAGTACTCTGATTTTTATAAAGCATAAACAAAATCGGTCTTTTCTGGCCGTGATTTTTGGGGATGTCACAGTTGGTATCAGAGCATTAGTTTAAGCGAACTAGGAATATGGATTTATTTCTAGACTTAAACTTAGAATGCTAAGCGATGATTGTGAGGTGTGAGCACTAGATTATTTTAGGAATTGTGCCTAAAATGCTTTTATGTGCTAAATACTTGTGCCTGATATGCTGTTAGTTGTTCGGATCTATGGTCTGTTGCCGACCGGATCTGGAAACCTTATGTGTTTAGGATTCTAAACATACGACTACGATATTAGAACTAGCATATAAACGTTTCGGAGTGATAAGGATGATTTAACCATCAATCCTAAGTAAAGATCTAGATTCACCTTATTCGGTGTATAGATCAAGATGGCAAGAACCCGTAGTGGAAACATGAATGCAAATGGGAACAGAAACCAACCCCCAGTGATTGAGCAAATACCGGTGATAGAAGCCGCCGCTGAGCCAATCACAATGGCCGGAGTGCAAGCGATGATCCAAGCGATGTTGGATCGTCAAATGGAGGAAACCAGACGTTTGCTCCAGCAAAATCGTGAGGAAGCCACTATTCAGATCGAACAGCCCGAGTTGAACGAAGGGCGGACTGAGGAAGGAAACTACAGTGGGACTATTGGTCAAGTCAACCCACCAATAGTTCGACAAAACAACCAAGATGACGAAGTCGAGAGGAATGGATGCAAGTACAAGGATTTTCTGACTTGCAAGCCATCGACTTTCACTGGAAAGGAGGATCCGATCGGGGTCATGGATTGGATCTCGGAGATAGAGTTAGCCTTCATGACATGCGGTTGCAGAGGGAAGCTACAGACCACATTTGCAGTGCGTCAGTTTCGAGGAAGTGTTGTACGTTGGTGGAATACCTTGGGGAAGACTCTGAGCCCTAATGAGCCCCTGCAACTGACATGGGCAGAATTTCTGGTGCAATTCAAACGAAAGTACTGCTCAGCTCAAAACCTGCTTGAGCTAGAGAACCAGTTTCTAACCCTGAAGAAGGGAAGCATGTCAATCGATGAATACACGAACAACTTTACAGAAAAGATGGAGTTTGCCTTGCGTCTTGTTCCGGATGAGCTGACGAAAATCGACAAGTACGCAAAGGGACTTCCATGGGAGTACGCGGTGCCAGTGCGTCAGGCACCTACTCTGGAGGCAGCTATCTGGGCTGCCAAGTCTGTGGAAGATATGATTAAGGGAAGAGCTGCCAACAAGATTGAGGTTGGCGAAAAGAGGAAGTTTGAGGAATCTACGAGGCCCAATAAGAAGATCAAGTCTGGTTCAAAGGAGTCTAGCGGAGGAGGAAACAAAGTGAAATGGTGCGAGAAGTGCAAAAAGAATCACTTTGGGAAATGTAGCGAAGAAGTGACTTGCTACAAGTGTGGGAAGACCGGACATTACGCTAACGAGTGCAAAAGGGTGTGTTATGAATGCCGTGAAGAAGGGCATGTTGCTAAGGATTGCCCGAAAAAGAAAGAGGCGGAAAAACCAAACATTCCGCCAAAACCGAAGTCAAGAGCATTTCATATGATCCTAGACGAAGCAGATGACAATGCGAGGATTCAGGAATGACGGCTTGACATCCAAGGATCGAGTTATAATGTAGCCATAGAATCATATGATGTAGCCTGTTAGAGGCATAGTCTAGGGTGAACTTGAACACCTATGTAATCGTTTCAAGAAATAATATGAAACCTTTGTTTTGTTATCTGATGTGTTAAGTTGTTTTTTTTCTTGTATGGTGACTTGGAGAGACTGCGGGACAATACTTGGGACGAGTATGAGTAGGTGTGAATGGTAGTAGAGGCCTATACTACCGGAAGCACATGACTCACACTTGGATCAGGGAAAGTCACAAGGTTACCAAGAAGCTAGTAACTGATTCTGTTTTTTTTCAAGTATGTCATTACCATCGTTTCGATAATGACTAAAAAGATTGTTAATTTCCGACCCTAGTGGTCGTACCGAATTGAGTCCGACTACGATGAGTATGTTGCGTGGTTCAGGGAACCAAGTTCGATGTAGCATCCGACTTAAACCAAACAATTGAAATCAAAGCGATCAATAGAAGTATCGCGTTCGTTGTTAAAGAAGTTGGTAGCCAGAAACGCTACATGTTAAAGTGTGATTATATCACATTAGAACATGAAGGAAGGCATAGTCTATTTTAGAATTTAACTCTAAGAGACCTAAGTCTAAACGTGCATCACATAATGATAGGTCATAATTTGAAGTCTAGTGTGAGGTAGAGAGTAGGTGCACGATCAAGTACTGCTTACAGTCAATAAGTCTAAGAGATAGACTTGAAGGAATAAAGAAGTTATAATTATTACCTAGGATGAAGAGATGACGTATGGAGTCATTATACGATCCTTGTTTCATTGATGATTCCGGGACGTAATCATCCTAAGGGGGAGATAATTGTAACGCCCGCAGATCCGGGCTAGTCAATTTAGAGGCAATAGGGGTCAAAAATGACTTTTCGACAAAAGATTATTTAGAATGAATAGTCTTAACCAAGTTTTAGAATATGTCACAAGGTTTCCATACATATAAAGAACACCGAAATCCGAGTTATAACGAAGAAGTTATGGCCCGCCGAAGTTTTACGGCAAAACCGGCACGGCACCGGAAGACGTAAATAGTAAATTTATGATAGAGAGAGATTTAGCCTTAGCGCTCTAAACGAAAGTCGTAGAATATATTAAACTAAGAACATCGATAAAAAGAACGCCCAAACCTGACTTCGTATGAAGAAGTTATGATTTTTCGAAGTTTCGGATTAGCGGTGTACAGCCCGAAATTCGAATTTTAGATCGATTGATTTTTAGCCGACACAACCTAAACAAGAATCAAAGATCTCTTTATTAGTAGCGTAACGATAAAAAGACAGACGAAAATGGACATCGGATAAAGAAGTTATGAGATTTTAACGGACCAATCCTGTCCCGGCCTGTTAAAAATATAACTTTAAAAATAAAGTCAAAATTAGCCGACGGAGTCTAAACGAAAGTTGTAGAGTACGTCTCCACCTACGCGCGGATATAAAGAACGTCAAAAACGGAGTTCGTATGAACGAGTTACAAATTATAATAGCATATTTACGTATTAAAATAAAGTATAAAACATGTATACGTACACATATATATATACATATGTATATATCATTAGAAAGGTATCGACAATGCGGTCATTATAAGACTAATGTTGAGTTCTTTCGACATTAGTTTAGTACAAATATCATTAAATCCATTTAAAATAGTATTATAGAGGGGTGTTTAGTTGTTTATATAACTATAAGGTTATTAAGTAATTATGGAGGGTAGTTTTTGTAAATTCAATTACTATAAATAAGAGGCTTGGGCTCTCATATTTCTTGCACCATTCTCTTGATTCAAGAGTCTTTCTCTCCTTATCCCCCGAGCATTTCGGTCCCTCGTGATTCGACTTCTCTTTCTGTAGTTTAGTATAATAAGGTGAGTGCTGAAGCGCTGCACGAATCTTTCTTAGAAAGATTCAGCGACGAAGTTCTGCCCCTGCAGAGCCCGACTCCTAGCTAAAACCCCCTTGTAAGTAAGTTATGCTTACCTTATTTTAATATAGCTTATATTTAAAATTAGTATTGTTATTATGAACTTATAATAAAGACTTGGGCTATTATTATGGGTTATATAAGTATTTTTTTTACGCTTATATAATAATAATAATAGCTAGACTATTAATTAGTCTCGGCGAATAATAAACTAAACTTTAGTGGTAATAATACTAGGTTTCGTCGAAGAAAATTCTATTTAAGAAGCGAAGCGCTGTCTGAGTTCGGAATCACCACCTTTTCAAGTGAGTGCATAGTTACTTTCAGCTTACACATAGATATGAAGTATTTTATATAAATTACGTGCTGTGTGTGTATATTATCTGTATACTTGCTATCTATGCTGGATGAACGTTTTATACATGTTTTCAATGATTTAAACTGTATATGTATTTTATATCTACAGAATGTGTTGGGTAAGACATGGGTAGATGTATTAGTTGCTGTGTGATAAAATGAAATAATGAGATGCCTCGTTATAGATGTTCTTGATGATCTAGTTATCTAGCGGAGTATAGATGACGACCACAGACTATTCTAGACAGTCCAGTGGAACACTAATAGGCTCGCAACCTGTAGGTGTTTATTTGAACTTTGTGTTTAACCGAACTGTGTGTTTATTCGAACTGTGTGTTTATTCGAACTGTGTGAACTGTGTGCTCACCAGATATACTCCATCCCAATGATAGTCCTTTGACTAGGTCCCTTGTGTTAGATGTTTTAGGGACGTAATGTGAGGATAACGGGAATGGGTAATTGGGTTGATTGTTTGATGTTTAAAAAAAATAATTATATTATTGTGGGTTGAAAACCCTATGTGCTCACCAGGTTTCCCAACCTGACCCACTCAGTTTATTTTTATCACAGGTGTTGATATGAAGTCACAATACACTGAGAGATTTAAAGAGATGTAGATCACTAGTGTAAATAATTGTAAGTTCTGTTTATGCTTATGTTTCTGTATTAACGATGACATCCCAAACGTTTTAAAATGAAATAAATACGTTTCATCAAAAATGTTTTAATAACATATTTACCATGTTTTTCTGGGAACAAATTCCGCAACATTTTTATAAAATGAAGTACTCTGATTTTTATAAAGCATAAACAAAATCGGTCTTTTCTGGCCGTGATTTTTGGGGATGTCACACTATTGCTGGACCTACAATTTATAATAGAAAAACAATACACAAATAACAAACTGTAGTCTAATAACGTATACATAAATGAAAAGAATCGAATAAGCTATTAGATGATTAGGATAAGACATTGAGATAACAAATATAAATTCAACCTCCTCCACTCTTTGCTTCCCGAGTGGTAGATAAGGGTAAAATCAGAAATTAAAACATCGTATTGCCATATTACACCATTAGAATTACCATGACAAATGACATTTAGATTATCATGATTCATGAACACAAAATCTTGAATTATTATTGTACCTGTAATTGACGACCAAAATGATCTTCGACCATTGTTGATGCTTTCTCTGTTTTTTCCATATGAAAGGGAAGATGACCTGGTGTGCTTCCTGACTCTCTTCAAATTTCTATAATACCCATCAACAAACTCCAGAAAGAACAAAAGATAAATACTCTTACCAAGTGAACTCATTCATAAATGAAAAAAAAAATAGAAATGACTTAATTAAATCTCATAAAATATAAAAACATTGTAAGGTCAAGAAATTTCATAAAATGGAATGAGAGGTACCTGATTTTAGAGGAGAAGTTGATGGTATTAAAAGGTGTCGTTGTTAACAGAGAAGGCAAAATAGGAACTGAGATATACGTTTCCCTCCTTCTCTAGCCTTCTGAATGAGAACTAGCCACATCCGAATTTCAACTATCAAACACTAAATAAAAAATCATTACATTTAGAATTTTTAAAATACCTTAAATGTGTAGGTGAACCATAATATCAGAGAGTAAGTGTAAACCAATCCTACCGTATCTCAACAACAACAAAATCAAGTGTGTAACACCCAAAAATTAAGTTTTGATACATGAAATGTATATGGAAACAAACCATTAATCTGTTTATAAACATAATTTACCGGTTAATGATACCTTCAATGATATATGTAAAGCCATAAATTGCATTTCACTATATTAAAACTTAAATTTCACAATGACAGATGATCAAATGAAAGAGATGATCTGATTACTTACAAACATCAAGTAAAAAAACCACACACATTACACATATTTTTATACATACTTGTTACTCAAGGCTACCAATTTATCTCTAGTGACCTAATTCCCTTCAAGAACGTGACACATGAAAACCACAGATGCCACTAATTGAAAACATAAGTGTTAATCAAGGCTAATACAGAACTTGTAAACATATCCCATGAAAACTATCTGTGATGTTATGTTTAGGGTCTCGAATTTCATGGCTACATCATTAACAGGGACCCATTTTGCCTCGTAGTAACAGATCACAGATGTACATATTACTGGGCTTTAACAGGCAAAGATTCAAAACTAACCTTGTGGCTCCAGCAAAGCTGATTGAACGACACAGATGAACGGAAGATGCTACACCGGTCGCTCCTAAGGTGTCGCCGATGGTGTTTCCGATTGAAGGATAGGGGTGTTTGTGTGAAATCTACATGGTGTTTGTGTGGTGCATCTGATGCGTTAATTTGAATTGAGGATTTTCCAAACCCTAAAAGACACAGAAGACAACAAACATGACCTCTGACGACGCCGTGGTTGCCGTGACTAACCACCAGTAGCAGTGACGCAATGTCGCTCAGAGTAAGATCAAAATCAAAAGCGGGAAAAAAACAAAATTTAAGATAAAAAAATAAAAGAATACATAAAACGATCAAATTGAGGATTTATAATCAGAAATTTACCTGATGGAAAAACTGTGTGCCGTCATCGGAGCCATTGAGGAGCATTGGCCAGAAAGTGAAAACAGAAGGAGTAGAACCGAGACATAACGGTATGAAAGACAGAGAAATTAAGAAATATGCAAAATTGAGGAACTGTCTTTTATAACACTAGTTGGTTTTTAATGGTTGGAAAAATTTAAATTTGGCTTAAAATTTTGAATGTTACAGCATGTAACGTTTCAGAGTGATAAGGAGAATTTAAATATCTATCGCGAATGAAGATTTTCGGTCCCCTTCCTAGTAACGAAGAAGGATCCTTTTATATCTATTTTCGGGGCGTATCCTCATCCAATTCTGTTGAAATTTCCCTCGTGAGGTGCGACGTGGCGGACCCATATTGGCGGGTCCTTCGTCACATCTTTTGCCTCATTCCCTCATTGGTTGGGAGAGGATCTTCTAAATGTTTACAAAGATCGTGGCTATCGTCTAATGGGCAAGTGGGACTCTCTGATTGGTCCCACGTTTACCGGGGTGTAACTTCCTGGAGAATGGGTTAAGACGTGGTTCTGCACCTTAACCGCCATATCAGCACTCTTCGCGTTGGAAAATGTATGAACTTGGATTTAGACTAGGTTCTGACCAAGCCAAGCCCGGTGTTAATTTGACTTCTTTCTTGACATTCCTCTGAGGGATACGTTAACAATATGTTTATATGTGATTATGTGATTATGTGTATCGTATGTGGTAGTTTAGGAAAACTCACTAAGCTTCGTGCTTACGGTTTTCAATTTTGGTTTCAGTTACTTCTGGTAACAAAGGGAAGAGCTCGGGATAACTACATTGCACACACCATGGTGTTTAGCCTGGGATGTTTACTTTGATATATTTGATATATGTTTTGATATGGATATATTGTTTATGATGTTTTGAGATACTATAACTTATGTTTTAACGAGAGGTTTTGATAACTATGGTTTTATTTAATAATTAAAAATGAAATTTTTGGTCATGAATTTTGGGATGTTACAGAGATATGTCGAACTTCATTTACGAACCGAGCTTGAAGGTGTAGGGTGCACACTTGGTGCGATAATTGTGAACTCGGGAATATGGGGGTCCGGAGGCCGCATCCCTAGGTGTAGGGTCCCAATGGGTTGTAGCCCCTTGGCAAGGTCTAGGGGCAGCGTCCCTAGCGGGGTCTAAGGGGCAGAGCCCCTGGCGATGACTTAAACGAATTTCTTTGTCGAGTATGACTCCTACCATGCATTTTCCCGCCAAAACCTGTAGTGATATCATGATGATGTCATGAGTTAGTTATGTATTAGCAACCAACGTTTTTTGGCACCAAAAGGATGCAACTTTTGTTTAACTACTTTTCCAACTAGTATAAGAATCCTTCTTTGGTCCCTGAAAAAGGGTTGGAACTTTCATACATGAAAATTGTATATTAATTCATTCTATCTATCTAGAACACAAAAATAACAATGTATATTATGTGTTTCTGATTTAAAAGTGGCCTGACTTCTAAATTGAAATTCTTTAGATTACCCTAAATCTACTTTCGTGATACCAGGCCATAGGGTTGAAATCATAGATTTTGAAAAGTGATTGTAATCACTATCCAAGAAATATCTAAGTATATTGATATTCTTAAGACCCACATTCTAACACAAGGTACTTTATGTGTTTCGGATTTGGAAGTGATCTGACTTCTAAACTGTCCCTCTTGGATTATCTCAAATCAAATTTCGTGATATCCCAAGCATAAGAGTCGAAATCACAAATTTTGAAAAGTGATGACAATCACGATCCTAGAAATTAGTAAATGTTGATAGGATTAGACCTAAAATCTAACTGTAACTTTTTTGAGAGTTCATTCAAATCAGAAACTTATATTGCTTCGTTTTAAAGAACTCCAAATCTGTACTCTAAAATGTTTAAGTTTGAAACTATTTAAATAAGCAAAAACTTACATATAGGAAAATCATCTATAAAGTCTCTACATTTTGACCTCATGTTTAATTAAGTTCTTATATTTTTTTCTGATTAAATCATAAATTTCGATTAAAATATTCAATTTTGGATAATTTTTGAGATTAGCCCGATTAATCAGAAAAATTATCCAAAATTAAATAATTTAACCAGTATTCAGGACTTAATAAAAGTTAATTAATTTAATACGAGTTTAAAATATAAGGTTTTTATAACAGATATCTCTAAGCCAGACATGCAGTTTAGCATACTAGGGATGAGCATCGAAACCGGGTACCCGCTTTTGGAACCGAAACCGCCTCGGAATTGTCAGTTCTGGAACTGGAACTGCCTTAAGCGGTTCCGGTTCCGATTCCTAAAGTTATAGAACCGCCTTAAGCGGTTCTGCTTCCAATTCTCATTTCCTCGGAACCGCTACCCGCTGGGTACCCACCGAAACCGGTTTATATATATATATATATATATATATATATATTTCATATAAATATGTGTGTGTTACTTAGACAGGTTTAGAATTTATTCGTCCGATTGTGTCCCTCTTTGGTCTGAATTGATTCGATTTGGATCGAACTAAGTTGCGGTTTATCGACAAAAGTTAACAAAGTTAATTTAACCGGGTTACCCGCTCCCGGAACCGGAACCGCTGGTTTCGGGACTGGTTCCAAAAATTTAAGAACTACCTAGAGCGGCTCCGGATCCGGTTCTAACTTTCTAGGAACCGTCGGTTTCGGTTCCGATTCCACCAAATGAAGCAGGTACCTACCTATACTCATCCCTAGAAAATATTATTCACATATTATAACTTAAAATGTCAAAGAGAATATTTTTTATTTTAACTTGTAGCCGAGTAGTTATGTGATGTGATGTCGGTCCATGCTTTAAACATGGTACTTGTTTTGAATGAGTTTCGGCATGTCATGATATTAAATGTTAGTTTGAAAGTTATGTTTAAAGTAGTTTGTGTTTGCAACGTTTTCAAAATTGTTCCTAAAGTTGTTAGTATTCTTTATTCTATGTGAAAATTAGTTATCGGAGTAATCTTCTTTATCGTTTAATCTTTTTATTTTTGTACACATTTGATAATTTAACTTGTTATATTTGTTCACCAAGGTTCTAAAAAGTTCGTCATGGCTCCGCTATGGTTCGTCACGACTCTAAGGCTTGTAGTTACCGCCGAGCTTTAACAAATTGCCGCCTTAAGTCATATATATAAATAAAAATGAATAATAGTAATATATATATATATATATATATATATATATATATATATATATATATATATTTGCCGCCTTATGGTACGCCTTACAAACGACGTGGCTCGCCATAGCTCGAAAAAACTTGAGGTTAACATTGTCATCAAGTCATGTCTTACGTTATTTAGAACCTTAGTGTTCACATATTGTCATTGTCACCGGCTATAGCAAGTGACAATGGTAATATGTTAACAAATTAACAAATTAAATAGTTAAATTTGTACGAAAAAAGAAAGTTGTCCAAATATGAACAAAAAGAAAAGTTAATTACCTTGATAAATAATTTTTCTCTCTTTTAATAATGATTTTATTTTTCATATTTGTTTGTATTATTTTTCTCAAATGTTATTTTTAGAATATCTAAAAATTTCTAAATATTAATTAAATATTGATCAATTTTAAACTTTACTTTTAATTAATAAATATATTTTTGTTTTATGAAATATTTTCTATAGCCTCTTATAATTTTTATTTATTTTTTTTTGTTTTTGAGCATATACAATATTTTTAAAGTAAATAGTATCTAACAATAAAATTAAACAAAATTAAATATGTAACAATAAGTATGGAGGGTCTTTTAAAAAAATAAAAAGAAAATATTAATTAGCAAATAAAAAAAATCTATATAATGTAAATGTTTTAAAATTATTCTAACTTTTTAAAACTTTTTAATTAGAAGTTTATAAACTTTTGATTTTTTTTTTTAATACAACGTTTTAAACTAGTATTTAACGAAAGTATTTAAAATGCTATAAAAAAATATTAAACTATCATACAAAATCTTTGAAACACTTTAAAAATGGTGTAAAAGAAAGTTTAAAAATAAATATATGAAAGTTATAAAAAAATTGTATAAAAATATAAAAAAAAACAAGTTAAATACTTGTAAGAAAATTAAAACATTTATAAAATATTTGGTTTAAAAACACTTGTATTAAAATTATACGAATTAATAAAGAAAATTTAAAAAAATTATAAACAAAGATGTAAAACATTATATTAGAAAAATCCGAAGAAAAAAAATATCATAAAAATGTTGTAAGAAATTATCAAAAACTTTAAGAAATTTGTAAAAAAAAATATGTTCACATTTAAACAACTTTATTTAGTAGGTAACAATAATAATATGTGAAAATATTTAATAAGTTAAATAGTCAAAAATATATATAAAAAAAATAAAATTACCTAAACATGAAAAAAAAAAAAAAAATGTTCACATTTAAACAACTTTCTTTAATAGGTAACAATAATAATATGTGAACATATTTAAGTTGTTAAATAGCTAAACATATATTAAAAAAAATTTACCTAAACACGAAAACAAGAAGGCAATATGTTTTCCGTTATTTTGCTTATGTCTAGGGAAACATAGAAGTTTAGTATATAGGGGATATTTAGGGGGTGTTTGGATAGGAAAAAGAGGTGCTTATTGCTTATTCCTATAATAAATTAATTTAAGTATTTGGATAAAATACAGCTTATTAGGCTAAATAAGTTAATTTTAATAAGCATCCATTCCCATACTTATTGTTTATTGCTTATTCCCACCACAAATAAACTATAAGTAATAAGCTAAAAATCTAATCCAAACATCCCTTTAATACTTTTTTATTATCTCTTTCTTTCCATCCTCCACCAACGTTTAAAGCCCTCTGCCCTTATAAGTTGCAACAAGTGCATCAAAAAGATCAACATCAGTCCGCATACCTATTGGCTTGACTTTTCTTGAACTCCCTTCTCAAGTCTCAACCAAAATGTACATTCCTTATCGTTATATTTTGTAAGTATAATTACATCGGCTCACTACTAGGTTCTTCATCATCAATTTCTTAACATTTAACCCATTACCATAAAACTCGAGCTTTTAGAAACAATGAAATCACACACTCACAATAGAGAAACTGAGAGTTATAATAAATACATAAAATAAAAATGCAAAACAGATCCCAACAATTTACGTAGGATATCCTAGTTATGTTTTAAGGTGTGTAATTATATTCTTGGACTTGGTATCAATAAAAATTTAAAATGCTATATACAAAATGCAATACATGTTTTATCATCATCACATACATAAACAAAGAAAACGTCCATCAACAAAAGCTTGATGATCAAGCTTTTTGTTGCAACCCTTGGTGGGTGGCACCATCATCATCGTCTTGATTCTTCACAAGATCATGTGACCATGGGATTGAACTCATCGGTGGAAAGCAACATGCACATGCTTCTAGGCATGGCTTTGGGATCTCCCAATTGCTTGATCCTTCTCCATCTTCAGCAATGGTGGATTCAGATGATGATGATGATGAAGTCGTGATGGATAAGGGTCTCACTGCTTCTCTGAGTGGCCCCCAACATTCAACCCTATTGAATTCTTGAATGTTTGAGTGAAAGTAAACCCAAACCGAAGCTTCCTGCAACTCCGGGTAGCTGTTTAGCAAATTCCCATCTCCATGAGCAAATGCCTTCAACACCTAATAAGAAAGTGTTTACTTTAAAGGGCATATATTCTATGTATAAATATGATTGTAACAAAATTAGAGAATAATAAAATTGATTCGTTACCAGAGGGAGTTCTTTGGTGAAGATGAAGAACCTGAGTCGAGCACACAAATCAAGAAGAAAATGGCCACCACTTATGTGACAATGAACATGAAGAGACATATTTCCTTTCACTTTCCTCCACTCTGCTACCACTTCATCTCTGTATAATTGATTATACCAACCCTGCAACTGTATATATATTTTGCGCATGAAGAACATATGGTTTGATCTTAGATTCTTTATTTGATCATCATATATTATATTAATATACTAACTAACTCAATATAATAATCCTTTATATAAGAGGACGTTTCTAGAATAACATAAAAAGTAACGAATTCGAATCCAACATCTATATAATCCTTCCTGTATTCCTTTATATAGTAGTATATACTTACATCACATAAAACAACTGATTAACAGAGGAATTCAACAAGTCGTCAGGGATTTTGAAATTAGATCAAAGAAAAAGGAAATTACCTGAGAATTATTGATAGTTTGAGAGATTGCAAGAGTCAATTTAGAAGTGATATCACTATGTGTAAGTGTATATGTTCTTGGAAGTTTTCCAGGATGCTTCTTCTCGTCAA
Organism: Lactuca saligna; assembly: GCF_052625555.1. Lineage (NCBI taxonomy): Eukaryota > Viridiplantae > Streptophyta > Magnoliopsida > Asterales > Asteraceae > Lactuca > Lactuca saligna. Next base: position 4,874,344 of record NC_136419.1, read on the forward strand.
CTCCTAGAAACAAAACCTTCAGCTTTGAAGCTTCAAAGATCGAAGGCCCAAATAATCTTGCCACCTAACCCACAAAAAAAAAAAACCAATCAAAATCAGATCAAACTTTTCAAAATACAAGAAAAAAAGAAAGGATCTTTACTCACGGGAACTAGGGCTTGATTCCTCTTGAGCCTTCTTCTTTTGTTAGTGAAAAACGGATTGTTTTGATGATTTTGATGTAGAAATGAAGACGATGGAGGGTTTTGCTTTGTGGGAAGGATCAGAGAAGCCATTTCTTTCTAAATCTGTGACGTGAATCCCCTTTTTTGATCGGTTTAAAAAGCCTATCCGTATCGGATGAATCGATCACACACACAACACCAAGAACACAGAGTATTTTGTAAAGGTGGGAGTTGTTGATTCGAAGAAGAATGCTTAAGGATTAGCATCACTAAAGAAACAGAGTAAGATGGCGTGTTAGGGATCGAAGCGTGGCGTTGAAAAGAAGGTTACCTGACTGTTCGGTGACGGTGACGTCTCCCATGGTCCAGGATTCACCACGTTTTATGGGTCTTTTTGGAATATTTAAGCGGTGAGGGGTTAAACTGAAGTTAGTGTGTAATATAAAGGGCATAAGTTTAAATCACCACCTCATGTTGTATTACCCGAAATAGAATCTTAGAGAATCCCAATTTGACCAGGATCTTAAAATTCCAAATAAGGTTACTATAATTGTGTGAAGTCCAAATCCAAAAGCAAAAAATCGAGTGAAAAGATAGTTTGAAAGAATTTTCCTGTTTAATTCGTATTTCAAGACCAACAATATCTACTTGAACATGTAGAAGACTTTTATCTCTAAACTAAAATATGATGACTTATTATTCTATAATTTCATTATTAACAGTAACATTAAAAAATTAAAAAATAAGTATAATAATTAGTAGTGAAAGCAAAAACAAATATATTTAAGAGAGATTTTCACATTTTCTTCTTATGAAAAACTATTATTCGTATATATGAATATAGAAAGGATAACTTTTGAATTAAGTATTTTAAAGCAAACGAACTGGACGGTTGTAGATTGAGGGGAAAAAGTATATGTCTTATAGTCTGAGGACAACAGCTAAAATAAAATAAATAGTTGAGGGATCTTTTTGCAATTTACAATGGTACATATTTTCGATAGAGTCGTACAAGCAACTACGAGAAATTTAGTTGCCTTGTCGCTTATTTGACGTTTGTACTATCCGACAAATGCTAGATCATTATTTCAAAGTGACCGATTAATAAACTATGACTTTATTTTATTTTTATGAAAATTTATCTATTTTATTTGTTACATGTAAATTTGTACTGTGTAGCATTTATGGGGTGTTGCTATTAGCACCTAATTAAATGGTCAAAATCATTGACTCAAAACCACCATTTACTTAAAACCTGAAATTGCAGCCTATTCACACATATTATATTAACCTATTAAACAATTATATATTAAACTTGATTTTATATCTAACTTAAAATAAAGTCTTATAGTTTACGTATATATATTTTTTTACTTTTCATTTTTATGAACAACATTTTCTTTTATATATATATATATATATATATATATATATATATATATATATATATATATATATATATATATATATATATATATATATATATATATATATATATATATATAAGTTCAGGTTCAATTGAGATCATTTTAATTTTGTGAAACCGTGAAATTAAATCTAAAAATAATTTTAAAATGCAAAATAAATGGAAAAATCCAAAAATTCTTTTTTTAAATATTATTTTCGGAACTTGAATTAACCAAAAAAAAAAATTCCATTTTTTTTTTAAATACGTGAAATATTCTAAATAGAATATTACACTGACATATTCTAAAAAATAATTTTAAAATGCAAAATAAATGGAAAAATCTAAAAATTCTTTTTTTTAAATATTATTTTCGGAACTTGAATTAACTAAAAAAATCTATTTTTTTTGAAAAATACGTGAAATATTCTAAATAGAATATTACACTGTACATATTCTAAAAATAATTTTAAAATGCAAAATAAATGGAAAAATCAAAAAATTCTTTATTTAAATATTATTTTCGGAACATGAATTAACTAAAAAAAATTAAAAAAAAATAAAAAAATACGTCTCACGGTCTCACAAAATATAGGTGGTCTCAAATGAACCTAACCCTATATATATATATATATATATATATATATATATATATATATATATATATATATATATATATATATATATATATATATATATATATATATATATATATATATATATATATATATATATATATATATATGCGTAGATGGTGGAGATTCAAACCCATCACCTCTAAATCAAAAACACAATAGCTATTCTGATGAGGTGCAAAGCTTTTTATGTTTAAAAACGTAAAAACATGATATATAACGTATTTAAGTATTTAAAACATATTTTTTCACATATAAATAACGTATTTATATATTTAAAACATTTTTTTAATATATAAATACCTTTTGAAATGTATTTCTATTTTAAAAATACAAAATATATATTTTTATTAATTATACAAAACAATTCCTATTTTTATTGAAAATACAAAAAAAAAAAAAAAAAAAAATCCATATTCAAACCAAATACGTATTTTTACGTCTTTGGATTTTTAAAAGATATGTACTTATATATTTTATATTTTTAAATTGTGAAAAATAATATATTTAAAATACGTTTTTAAGTATATAAATAATCTAAATACGTTAAATAAAGATATGTATTTATATATTTTATATTTTTTAAATTGTGAAAGATAATAAACCAAATATGTATTTATATACTTTATATAAATATACGCACCATTAAATTTTTTTTCCATTAATGTACACTATATATTACTTTTCACGTTTTGAAACATAAAATATTTTGTAGTTTAGTGGAATGCTTTTGTTTCCTGATTTAGATGTTGGGGGTTCAAATCCCCTCCACCTCATTATGTACAATATATAACATAAAAGTGTATGGGACGGTTTGGTTCAGTTATTGGTTAAAATGTATTTTGGTAGCCATTGGTTATGGTTAATGGTTTTTGTAGGTTAATGGTTAATATTGGTTAACCATAATGTTCAAAATAATATAAATGACGAAAGTATATTGGTATACAAAATGAAAAGAGAATACGTAAAGTCCTCGGAACCAATGTTTGTAATGTAGCTTATAGTAATAGAATAAAATGTGTACCTTTGATACTCAGAGTGAGATAACATATAGTCACATTCAAAATTAAAAACATTCAATAAAATGTTAAAAAATAATAAGAAATGTCATTAATAACTTCATATATTGATAATTGATATTAACATTGAAATAAAGCCAAACATTCATACACGTTCAATGCGATTAAATCAAAAAGTATAAAATAAAATAGCTAAACATTTATATTACGTGTTATCTAGATAAAAAAAAAAATCACTCATATACATTCAATGTGATTAAGTAAAAACAGTAAATAAAAAAACAATTTTTTTAGAAAAATTACATTCTTAATATATCATAAAGTGAAGAAAAACTAAAAACTCAACTTACCTAGAAGTTTTGATTATAAATTAAAAAGAAAATCCTTCGAATAGAACTATAAAGTTAAAACAATCTTTGATTAGGATTAACAGTGTGAGAAGCCTCCGATTAGGATTATGAGTATGAATATTAAACTAAATGTGAATAATGTTTACAAATTATAGAATTAGCCGATTAGGAATTACAGCATTAATCAATAATCTAACTCAATGCATGATTGGAAAATTGTGTATGTCTGCATAATCTACGTGATCATCCTTTGATGGTTTGATTGCACGTTCATCTCCTGATAAGTGAGGATTAAGGTATTATATTTTGGAAATTTAATGGGTCTTAAATAAGTTTGACTATATTATTTTATATATAATCCATAATTTTCATGTATTAAAATATAAAGTTAGCGATTCGGTTAATAATGGTTCGATTAACCTATAAAACCATAACTGAACCGTTTGTTATCGGTTAACAAAAATTAGAAACCGAACCAACGGTTTTTAAAACGGTTCGGTTATATCGGTTAATTTGGTTATGGTTCGGTTTTTTGGTTATTATGCTCACCATTAATATAACATTTGTTCAGTTAAAAAAACAAAAGAATTTGTACTTTATTAGTGGGAGGGTGCAGGTTCGAATCCTGCCCACCGTATTTGTTTGCATATATATAAAATTTTAATATAATAAAAATAATATGCCTACGTGGCTGACACGTCAGCAGGCACCGTCCACTCAGCACACATATGGTGTGCCACGTATGCGGGTGACCGGTTCAACCAGTTAAGAGGATAAAAACGAAAAAAAAAATGCAAGTTTGTTGTATAAACGAACTTAAATTCTGACAAAGGGTAAAACCGTAAATTTTTGAAAAGACGAAATTGCAAAAATGGTCCATGTGGTTTGTCAATTTTTGTGGGTAAGGTCCAAAAATAAATTTATTAGCAAAAAAGGTCCCTATTTGATAGTTTTGTTGCGGTTTTGATCTCAACCTCGTTAAGTTTAACAGCATGGTTGTTAACTTTTGGCAGATGACGGATTTACTCTTGGGACCATTTCTGCAGTTTTATCTGTTTACCAAACTAGAAGGACCAATTATGCAATTTTTCTTTTTCATTTTATTGAATCAATATATATTAATTACTTTAATTACTGTTATATTTTTAACTTTTTTCTTATTGTATTATTTTTTTATTGGATTATTATGTATTAATAAATATTATTTTTAATATATTATATTTATATATTAATAAATATTACTTTCTTATTATTATTTTTTTGAATTTCTTCTTTATTACATTAATTATTTTTTATTGGATTATTGTATATTAATAAATATTATTTTTAACGTATAATATTTATCTATTAGTAAGAGTTATTTTCTTGGATTATTAAAGTCATTTAATTAATTTTTTTTATTTCGTTAATTCTTTTGATTGAATTATTATATATTAATAAATGTTATTTTTAATATATTATATTTATATATTAATAAATATTACTTTTTTATTATTAATTATTTTAATTGTTTTTTTTAATTTCTTCTTTATTACATTAATTCTTTTTTATTGGATTATTATATATTAATAATTACTATGATTTTGACATATATAATTTCCTAAAATTATTTCTACATGAATTACCAAATTTGAGTATTCGGTACTCAACGGTCGGCCGAACAAGTACCGAATAACGAGTTTTACAACTTTGTCTCCACCTGTAGTGGCTATGGTGGTTTGAAAACCCTCGATCTAACATTGTCGTCATTGATGGTGGTATCTGTAATGAATGGTCGACTGGAGGAAGTATGCTTTCTAGGGTTTATTTCACATTGTATGGGGTAGTCAAATTGTGTAGTTTTCATCGAGAATGACCGACTGTAGTCAATGATCGATGATTTCCAGCGAGATGATACGACGACGCAAGGTGGTAAAATGCAACGAATAGAGGAGCTGACCCAGAGTGTTTGGTATTTTTATTTAAAACAATAAAAAAATAAATTAAATTAAAATAAAAACAATTAAATAAATATTATTTATTATAAATAAAAATAATAAATTTAAATTAATAATCCAATAAAAAAAGTAATGAAATAATTTTTTTTTTAAAATGAAATAAAATTAATAATTCAATAAAGTAACACTTACTAATAAATAAATATTATATTCTAATAATAATATTTGTTAATATATAATAATCCAATAATAAAAGAATTAATATAGTAAAGAAGAAATTAAAAAAAAATCAAATAAAATAATAAAAATATAAAAAGTAATATTTATTAATATATAAATATAATATTTTAAAAATAATATTTATTAATATATAATAATCCAATCAAAAGAATTAACGAAATAAAAAATTAAAATTAAATTATTTAAATGAATTTAAGAATTCAAAAAAGTAACACTTACTAATAGATAAATATTATATGTTAAAAATAATATTTATTAATACATAATAATCCAATAAAAAAGAATTAATGCAATAAAAAAGAAATTCAAAAAAAGAAAATTTAATAGTAAAAAAGTAATATTTATTAATATATAAATATAATATATTAAAAATAATATTTATTAATATATAATAATCCATTAAAAATAATACAATAAGAAAAAAACAATTAAAATAATTAATATATAATAATTCAATAAAATGAAAAATAAAAATTGCATAATTGGTCCTTGTAATTTGGAAAAAAAGATAAAACTGCAGAAATGGTCCCAGGGGTAAATCCGTTATTTGCTAAAAGTTAACAGTCATGCTGTTAAACTTAACGAGGTTGGGACTGAACCCGCAATAAAACCATCATACGGGGACCTTTTTGCTAATATACTTTTTTTGGACCTTTCTCACAGAAATTGACAAACCATAGGGACCATTTTTGCAATTTTGTCTTTCGAAAAACTTAAAGGTTTTTATGACATTATCCCTATTAAATAATATTTTTTACAATTGGTGTTTAATATTTATGTTTTACATGTTCCTCATGATGCATGTATAAATGTGTATCACAAAAGAATAGCAAAACTATTGTATAGTGAATTGTGATAAAACACAAAACATTTATATTTTTAAGCCTAGCCTCTAGCCGACTTTTATTTAATCTCTTCTTTAGGCTAAACGGTATCGAGTATGCACAACTACGTGTGGGGCTTACTTGGCAAGGCCTCCTACGCGTGAACACCGCCCCAGACGCGCGTAGGTGCCTTGTGGCGTAGTGGGGATCACAGACGAAGACGCTTGATTCAATTGGTGTAGTGTTGTTTTTTTTGACTGTTTCTTTCTTTTGACCATTACGAACTTTAAAAAAAATTCAAACAACACTTTATACACATATATAAATACATACACAACACATAAACAAACACATTTCCATTCACATCACAAACATATTTCTATTCCCTCTATCAAGTACACTTTCAAACATAGATATGAATAATTTTGTGGGTTCGATTGCTTCTTCTTCATCCGATGATGATAGCTCTGATGACGATGACTTGGTGTTGCACACGTTGTTGTCTGCGACACGCAATAGGGTGCAACAAAGAGGCAAAAGTACAAATACCGAGAAGAGGTGTAGAATTCCGATCTTTCGGGATCGTATGGCGGCACACGAGCTTTTGGTATGTGATTACTTTGCCTCTGATAGTTTGTATGACCTATCAAAATTTGAAGACCGGTTTCGTATTAGTAGAAATTTATTTTTACGTATTGCTAGAGATTTGGAAAAAAATTATGAGTTTTTCCAATTGAGATGGGATGCAAGAAGTAAACGTGGGTTTAGTACCGTACAAAAATGCACAACAACCCTTAGACAATTGGCATACGGCATAGCAGCAGATGCTTCAGATGAGTATCTGAAAACGTGTGAGAGGACTGGACGAGAATGTACTTATCTTTTTTGTGAGTATATCATAGAGCTTTATGGTGACATATATTTGTGGCATCCAACTAGAAATGATATCGAACAATTGTATGTCACACATGAAGGTAAACATGGCTTACCAGGAATGCTTGGCAGCATTGATTGTACACATTGGGAGTGGGTAAATTGTCCCAATGCATGGCGAGGTCAATTCACACGAGGTGATCATGGCGTCTCGACTATTATACTAGAGGCCATTGCATCAGATGACCTATGGATTTGGAATGCATTCTTTAGTATGGCGGGGTCAAACAACAACCTGAATGTGCTTGGAACCTCTCCGATATTTAATGATATTTTGCAGGGTAAAGCACCAAACATGCCGTTTGTTGTGAATGAACATCAATATAATTACGGGTATTACCTTGGTGATGGGATATATCCAGAGTACGCTACGTTTGTCAAGTCGTTTTCGTTTCCGGCCGATGAAAAATGACAATTGTTCAAGTTAGCACAAGACTTGGCAAGGAAGGATGTGGAACGGGTGTTTGGGGTCCTCAAACAAAAGTGGCACATTATCAAACATCCGACACGGTCATGGGATAAAGCGAAATTGACGAAGGTGTTGACTGCTTGTGTTATTTTACATAACATGATAATTGAAGAAGATGGTAGGACTATTTGTATGTATAATCCGAAAGATATTCTTAACCCACCTGCAGTAATACAAGTCGGCAGCCCTGCATGCTTCACACGATTTTTGGAAATACAAAATAGTGAAACACATCACAATTTACGTTATGATTTGACTGAGCATATATGGCAAAGGCAATTCCAGCAACACGGTGACAATGACGACGACGGTGACGTCGACGAGTTTTTTTTTTTTTTTTTTTTTTTTTTTTTTTTTGTAATTTAGGTTTTAAGTCATGTAGATTTTAAATTTATGTTTTTTTAAATTAATGTAAAATATTTTTAATTAATATTTATGTTTTTATTTTGGTTTAATAATTATTTTTTGAATTATTCTAATGTAAAAAAAAATAGAAAAAGAAAAAGAAAAAATGATGTAGAGTGGTGACCATTTCCAAGAGATAGTAGCTTGGTCGTGGGTTTGTAGTAGAGGTGATGTGGCGCTGATGTGACATTACTTTTTTAGTAGGCCGGGTGTGATCATACCCCTTAGCCTTATGATTGTTGTTTATCCAAACTATGAGGATTTTAACATCTCAAAGGATTAATTGTAAGAGAATGTATTTATATATTTGTAACCCTATATGATCCGCTCTCCATTCCGACGACGATATTGAATCGGCCGAATTTTTGTTTTTTTTCCTCGTTTGTTTGCCATTTGGATGAAATGATCACTCAAAGGTTTTGTTTTTGTTTTTTTTTTAATGGAATATGCTTGTACAAGCTTCATTTTGTTATGGATGTCAACTCAAAAACCTTCATTTTGTTATGGATGAAATGAATAACTTATGAGGAAAATTTATGATGAATTTTCTTAATCATAGAAATCAATCAACTAATTCACGATTCGTTAATGTTTGCATACACCCACAAATAAGACAACAACTTTTAAGCCCACTTATTCATTCATTGACAAGTTTGTTTAAATTACGAAATAAAATTAAAAAAAAAAAAGTAATATTAATTTTGAGAATTTTGTAAGAGGTACTGATGTTAGGGTTTTGGATTGTCTTTAGGCAAAATAAGCATTTTGAGAACAATGGTTGCATTTAGGATTAGTATAGTTACATCGACATGCAATTTTTAAACACATGAAGTTCTTCTAACATGTTTTCAAAGATCTATAAGTTTACAAATGACAGAAAACGAAAGGGAAAGTTGATGAATCTTGGCTAGAATCATAAATTAGGCTTGAAGGAGTAAATAAATGTACATGGTGACGAGGAATGACTAGAAATCAAAATAAGGAAGTCGTTGAAACTTAGTTTTTTACCTGTTATAACGTTTGTAGTACCCTACTAGTTTTAGTGTACGTCCCATCGTTTCATGTATTAATATAGAATAAATTCAGATGTAAGTTTGGTTAAATATAACATCGCATCAAGGTTATATATACAAAACAACCGACAGCGCTTATCTACTACAGATTGATTGATATTTTTGATGCTACAGCTTACATAGAAAATTATGCATCTACTATACAAACCTCAAGAATAGTAGTAATGGTCTGCATTCAACGATAATAACTATATGGAAAGTTAAGCTTTTATAATAGCACATGTGGAGGGAAATGTCTTAAAAATAATTGTATGGAAAGTTAAGCTTCCAAGGTGTGTAACATCTATCTTTGTAGAATGTGAAGTGTAATGGAATCATATATTACATTGCATTTTTATTGGATAAGAGAAAAGACAGTAAATAGTTCAGATGAACAAATGAGGAACCAATTGTACTAAGCTACTTTGCTTCTTGAAATGCACAATGAAATGAACGTACACATTCATAATTAAAGAAAACATAGTTGGAGTTGAAGAAGAACAAAAACGACAACATAAAATTGAGGATCAAATGTTGGAAATAAAGGAACTCAAATAAATGCCCTTTTAGTTGGAAAAGCATAACGAAAACATTTTTGAAGTATAAAATACATAAGTATCCAAATGTTATATATCTCAAGTATTTTATGTCGGAAAGAACGAAATAAGGTTATGGAAATCTGGATAACAAAACAGGAATCGTGTAATCACTTTTCTTGTTTGATATTTCGACCCTATATGCCTTGGATATCACGAAATTCAAACTTAAGATAATTCTTGATGCAACAATTCTGATTTTAAGCACAAATTCATAATCAATTTTAGAAGAAGATGAAGAAGGAAGTGTTTCCTGGTTTTCTGTGTTCCAAATGAGTCGTTATTTTTCCTGGATTTATCCACTCAACGGATAAATGAGAACAGTTTGCATCTTTCAGAAAAAACAGATTAATCCCTGAATTTGCATTTTTCAAGAATGACAGATTAATCCTTATACTAACAATGTTTAGTAAATATAAATGTGCACTCTCACACCTCCTAACTTGTATTATAACTAAAACATTATTCTTGAAACACTTGTTAAATCCATTACACTAAAATGTATTTGGTGATATAAAATCACCAACATTTTATTTATTTATTTATTTAGAAATGTGAGTAGTTGTCTTCAAAATATGTGTTGTAATATCTATGTGTTGTTGTCGAAAACATTTTTCATTGTGTTGCTATAACTTGATTATTGAATAGTTCATAACGTTTGCAAATAATTCCACATAAAAATACATACTTAGCAAACCTAATAAATATTTTATAATATACTAGAGAACAAAGTATAACATTACAAATAGTTACATCAACAATCTAACATAATAGACAAATAGGTTATACAAAAATAGAGTAACTAGAGATGGTATTACCACCTACTAGAGAATGAAATGAAACATATCAAACATCGAAGAAACATGAGATTGTTCTACACATGGTTTTTGGGTGTTTACTTGATCCCATCATAAGAGGCAAATACAAAGTCATTAAAATCCTTAGTAAACGACACATGAGCCTTTGTACAGGTTATTTTTCACGACAACTACATGTACATTCATCCTTGTAAGATGCTTGTTTTCCTTCTCATGCACCAACAAGGATTTGTAACAATCTACTCACTAAAATAACCATGGATTGGTTAAAAGATAGGGTCTTTTTAACCTTCTTGATTGCCTTCTCTACAACTACCTTAAAGTAATGCAAAAGGAGCAAGGTTATTAATGATTCAATGAAATAATAGGAAATCAACTATCATTTATCAACTTACTTGGGAATAATTCTTCATATATGATATATCATCATCTTCATTGCATTGTCTTGAATGTTCTCATCAAAAGACATCAATTATGAAAATTTTGAGAATATAGGTTGTGTTGTACTGATTTTCCCTCTCTTCTGACCTACGATGTATACTAGATAATCGGAGTGCCCCAAACTATTTGCAAGATCTTTCATGATCTTTTTAGGTAACCAATTATATATAATAGTAGCATTTTGGAGAATAAATTTCATTTGAGGAACAATATTGAGGATTAATTCGATAAACATGTATTTGCTAATTGCTAGTTACCACATATGTTTTTGTGGGGATAATGGTTGTTTTTGTATAATAAAATTTTGGAGGTTATGTAAACAAACCCTTAGGCTACACGGTATGGGAAGCCAAACAACAAACGTCGTTTGAAAGGCCACATCATCATCTTCTTTCCATCACATTTGTTGGGGGTGGTCTTCCAATCCTTCAACGCAGATGTGAGGCCAAGAAAGACGCAAGAAGGAAGAAACACAGAGGAAGGAAGAAGGAAAACAAGAGTCTTGCCTTTCGTTACCAGCACCACGGGGAAGCAACGTAACACAAAAAAAGGGAGGTCGGGGCGGTGTTTGTGCCGTGGTAATGTTGTTTTCTAGCGTCATGTCATAAAAACGCCGGTGGGCGTTACACAGACCGGATAGTCTTAGATATAAAACTCTAGTAGATACAAGACAATGTTAAACTCTAATGATATCTAACATTTATTTGATGTACACCTTTAATTTGTAGGAAGCCAAGTAGTGAGTATCTCAATTAACTATAAATATTATTTGGTCGTTTCTAAAAGTAGGTCGTAATTTGTTCGACATATAAACAGTTTTAAACAGCCTAGAAAAGTTTTTTTTTTTCTTCGATTTGAACAAATGTTACTCACATAATGAGAACAAATTACAATCAACTTTATGTAGATTGTTCAAGTTTTGGTAGAGGCTCTAGACTCTTGTTCGGCCCATGACTCGTGAAATAAAAGCTTTTCTTGCATTTTTTAATATCAAAGCAACCCACATATAAAATTTCAACCAAATGAACATCGATATCATTGTAGGAAATAAATGATTATCTTAATACTAATATTTTCATTTAAAATCTACCTTAATAAATGAAAATGTTATTGCCACTTGTCATTCTCTCATTTAATTGATCACATGTCATTTTGTCAAAATTTTGAAATATATTTATTTTCCACTTGTCAATTACTTCATTATTCATTTTCATTTTTATTATATTATTAATTTAGTTTCCATAAATTAAACATACTATAATAACTATTAATTTCAAATTTGAAATTTGAAATTTCAATTTCAATTTCAAATAAATTTACACTTTAAACCTTTGTATTTAACATTTTATTATAAAAACTCGTTTAGTACACGGGTCTAACAATTAAACATATAATTTTAATTAATTTATTTTTTGCATGTTTTTTTTCATAATTTTTCACTTATTTCATATTTCAAATTCAAATAAAATTTTCATTTAATCGCTCCTATTTAACATTATGTTTTAATTAACCCGTATAATATACGGGTTTTACAACTAGTTTCTAATATAGCAAAAATGATGCGACGTTAGTCCCGAGACGGAGATGATGGAAAATGGTGTCTATACTCTCAACATAGTTTGAACGGTTAATAACATTACAATTAGTAGGAGGGTTATTTTGGGTTATATCAAGACAAAATAAACAATAAATAACAGTAAAAAAATTATAGGATTTGATTTGTTAATTACATAACAATATTTAATTACTTATTACTTAGAAATCCAGGAGGATAAAAGAGGATAATTAAGCGGTTAGATATCATTTATATGTATAATTATTAGTTGACTAGATAATTATCTTCTAAAGTTTTCTATCTTTTCTTATAAATAGATAGACCTTATGGACGAAATTTATGATGAGTTTTACACAAAAACCTAAGAGAAATTCGGTCATACCTCTTCTTTCCTGAAACTTACAAATCATGATGTCATGTTGTGGTGGCTTCAGTGTCATGACGTGAAACTTGCAGTTCCAGCAGATTCGGATTCATGAAACCTCTTGCATTTAGTTAACGATTTTGACACTCATTTTCACATATATTTTGGCATATTTGGTTAGGTGCATTTTGTGCACCTATTTTCACATCTATTTTTGTCTTTTCACTGTATTTCACATCCTAGTTTCTTGCATTTAGTTAACTATTTTGGCACTTACATGTTTTATTCAAAATGCTTGGTACTTCACTATCTTTTGATATTTTTTTTTCAGGAATTATAGAGCACGGAACATTGGAACTACGAAGATGATCATGGAGCTTGGAACATTAGAGCATGAAAAGAAGATGGACTAGTCGTGTCGCGGAAGAGAACTTGAAGACATAACCTGAGTTATTGCATTTCATCATAATAGATGACCAAGTTTGAAGCACAATATGTGTCACACCGACACAGATCATGTTTGTCATTTTCATCTTATATTTGAACAACATGACTCGTGGTGAAGCTAGACCGAAGTCAGAGCCAAGTTTGAAGAATGATTTGAGTTTTAGCAAAAAACACTTTTGGGGTACATAATTGTTATATAAATTTAATGATTGTTAACAACAATATGTTTTCTTATTATAGAACATATATCACATATTTTAACTCTTCTGAGTGTATGAGAATAAATGAACATTGTTAGGAAGCTTGTACAAAACTTAATGCAAATTTTCAATACAATCTAAGAGTGTGTTTAGGTTGAATTAGTAAAGTTAGGTCTAGTCAAAGAATGTGTTTTGATTAGATAATTTGGCAAGCGAGAGGTATTAGAGCAAGTTAATATCTTTCGTTACCAACTTAGAATATCAATCATGAATTCCATCAAATCATAATCAAGTCAAATGGAAACATTGAGAGATAGAACTAGAACCATTTCAACAACTTGTTTACAAATTTGTTTAGTTTTATGTATGTTTTCAAAGTAGATTGTTATTTACATTATTTTAAATTTAGCATAAAACAACCCTTTTGTGACTAAATTACCTTGTGCAAAAAAGTATAGACTTTTATCATGTGTCTATGACTTTATGAGGATCAACCCTACTTAAGTGTACTACTTTTTATTTCATTGAAGTAATGTATTTAGAGTATATAGTACCTTTATTATTTTTTGGGTTTGACATGCCAAACAAATTGGCACCATTATGGGGGGCAAGTTGTTACTAATTGCATATGTCAAGATCTTTTCTCACATGCACCCTATTACTAGTTGATATAGAGATAAGAATAGATCCTATTTTACTATCATTGTGTAGAAGGTGATTCAGTAGCATTGAATTACTATAATAAGGTAAAAGATCAAAAAAGTCTCTCCGATAGATCCCATTCCTAGTCTTCGTACTAATCCCTGTTGCCTTACCCCTAAACAAGCTTGCTTTCATAAGAGATCGCCCTTTAGTAGTTTCCATCCTCGCCCCATTCAATAGAAAGCTGACTTACACACGTTACTTGATAGGAGGCTTCAGGGAAAGAGATCCGAGAGTTTTAAGAATTGATAAGTTCATTTTATGAATGTAATAAATTGTCATAAATCTGTTGAATTGATGTATAATTGTCCAAGAATGACACTACTTTGATGAGTTGTTGAACTTCATATGCAGGTCAATATATTGTACTAAAAGTGGGCGAAACCTGGAAGTAAAACGGATTGCTAAAGGAGTGAAGAAAAGTTGCTGGGAAAATTGACCATGCTTCAATGTTTTGGTCATATCTCAAGTTCTGGAGCTCCGATTGACATGAGTAAAGAAGTTCTGGAAAGTAGACATTATTTGCCACAACTTTTGTTGTTTTGTGTTTCTGCTATTTATATCGTTTTGACCACCAAAACTTGCACGGAAGATGAAGGACGCCTCCAGGTGTCTAAGACGTCCCCTAGGACGTCCAGGTCAATCGGTCAGCGTCTGGTCGTTATTTCAGAGCAGAAAAAGAAGGAAGAGCCCCGTCGCGTCTTACACATCGTCTAAGACGTCCCCTAGGACGTTTTGGCGTTTTAGGGATGTCCTGTGTTGAAACGGTGTGTTTCGGAAAGTTTGGAAATCAAGGAAGGGAGTCTTAGAACGCGTCTAAGACGTCTGGCGTTTTTGGCCATTTTTTAGTGTATTTCAAGGACGACAGAAGGCATGACGTCCAACGTCCCACATCACCCAGTTTCATTATTTTTTGTCTCACACTATAAATTAGGACTTGTGCATTCGTTTTTAGGGTTACCACCTGCGATTTTCAGAGTTTTTCCTGTGTTCTTGAGGCTTCTAAAACCCTTGGAAACATTTGGAAACACAAGTTCATTCCATTTCAATCCGGATTCAAGGCAAGATTCGATTCAATTCATCATCAAGCTATAAGTGAAGATCGTTTCATTGGTTAATCTTCATCAACTCTTTATTTTCCAGAATTATTTCTTCTTCCCCAAGGTTTATTTGTTCTATAATTTGATAATTATTAGGCTACATTTGTTTGATGATTCTACGTTTGTTTATGAATTCTATTATGCATTTTATTCATTTTAATCAAGTTATTTTTTTTATGAATTCAATGGAAGGCTAAACTGTTAGGGTTACTTCCGAGGATGTTTAGGACTTTTTGATGAACACACTTGATTATTACTTGATTCTAGTTAATTTCAATTGTTGTTTTATGCTTCATATGATGATCTTTGGTAATGATAAGTGAAATTGGGTTGTATGAATTTGTTTGATGTCATAATTAGGATAGTCTATTGTCAATTCATCATTTGTTCCAAGTTCAATTAGTTTAGGAATAAAGACACATGCTTAAATCAACATATGTTATTCCAACTTATGGTATTGAATGTTAATATGGTAACAGGTAGTTGTAAGACATTTTATTGCTAGTTCACTAATTGTCCCTAATCCGTTTAGACATAAATGAGTAAGACAACTAGTTGAATGAACATCTAGTGTACCCAAAACTATGTGTTACAAGTTAATAAACCCCAATTGCATCTATGTAATTGAATTAGGATTCTAGGGAAGAAAGTGTGTGAATCTAAATTGTCCATAACTGAACCGGGAGTACTCTAGTTTTCTCATTGAAATTTTTATTTTTAATTAATAAATTTCCAAGATTTTGTTTGAATTTTGTTTTAATCTTTTTTCGTGACAATTGATAGTAATACTTTTCTTTTTATTGACTGCTTTGACACAAAGTTTAACCACGAACTCCTTGTGGATTCGACCCGACTTACCATACCTACTTAGGTTAGTTGGTTTATTTTTGATTGAGACAACGACCTCGATCAACAATAGTGGGAAGGGTTTGAATACTTTCCGCTCATCCTCGCCTTTGAGACACTAAAGAGGATAAATAACCTATCCAAGCTTTGAAAAAAACCAACTAGATTTTGGTTCCTCTTCATTACCTATTCCTCCTGTCATCAAAAATTGGGAGGAAGTTCCCCTCTCAAGTGATTCAAAGACAGAAATCCCTTCATCATCATCTCAACCATCCTCACCCATAAATACCACCCTACCTTCCTTACCCACTAATAATATCCTAGATCCTACACCTAACAAAACATTAATTCCATCAATTAAATGGGTGTCATCCATCTGAGCAAACTCTTTGCCAATGGGTGAGGCAAAAGGTCACTCAAAAACCTCATTGCATCACTTATCTGGAAGCCACAAACCTTGAACTAAATTCTAGACTTATCCACCTACTCATAACCTTTAGAGGTCTTGAAAATGAAGATCCCTACAAGTTCCCATCGAATTCCATGTTATGTGTGTTGGCATGAAACCACACAATGTCACGGAGGACCAAATCAATCTTAGGGCATTCCCTTTTATGGTGCAAGATGCAACAAAAGATTGGTTTTATGAACTTCCATTGGGGACAATCAACATGTGGGTAGATCTTGTACATTTCTTCTTGGACAAATACTCTGCAGAAATGAAATCCTCAACCGTAAGAAATGAGATCATTGGGATCAAACAGAACAAGAGAGAAGCCTTTCATGAATACTAGGAAAGGTTTATAAAGATTTATGCTCGTTGCCCAAAATATGGAATCAGTGGCTACCAAATCCTCCAATACTTCATTGAAGGCATGAATCCTTGGGAAATGAGACTTTTTAATGCCTTAAGTGGAGAGTCTTTATCCAATAAGACCCCAATCGATATTCATAATCTTATCAAGAATGTGTCGGGGGATTCCAAACACTCAAACCATGATGAAGAATGGTACACGGGTGCACCCTAAGGTATAAAAAAGGTGTATACTCCTCAAATTGAAGCTCAACTATTGAAGCTTACAAAGGTGGTTATGGTGCTATCAAAAGAAAAAGATGTGCAAGCCACATCCCACCCTTGTAGTATTTACACTCAGGTGGGACATCCAACTGATATGTTTCCACAATATCAAGAAGAAGATTATAAAGAAGCAAGGTCTTTACGAGGCTATATCGGGCCTAACCAAAGCTGTTATGATCAGTCCTGAGGAAACCAGGGGTGGAATAACAACCCAAAAACGGGCTATCAAAAAAGACTACCACCTCATTACCAACCAAGGCCACCATTCCCACCTCATAGTTTTTAGCTAATGCAACCACAAAATCCACCTTAACAAGCAGGTTCATCAAGTATGTCCTTAGGGGACATAGTGAAGAATTAGCCACTAGCACCCAACATTCATCATGGTGGCACAATATGGTATAATCCTTGAGCAATACCAACTTCTGAGCATCCTTGAGTGATCTTGAGCATCAAATAGGACTTCATAGCATACTTGGCTCATTAGGAACCAAGATGCTCCATCTTGCACCATGATGGCACAACTGGAAAATGGATGGCATAAGTGGCTTCAAGTGTGGCACAAGAAATTGTAGGTTGGAATCTATTTGTAAATTACCCACATAAACCGAAATAAACCCACATCACAAAGTGTGTGATGTTACATTGATAGGTGGAGAGAGTTATGATGGTCTAACAATATCGGTTGATAAAGAAAAAGAAGATAAGATATAGTGGTGGATAAGCCAAGTAACGAGGAAAAAAATATGGAAAAATCTAACAAAAAGAAGCCCGCCACCACTTAAGGCAAATATACTCCAGTGGCTACATTTCCTAAAAGATTGGTAAGCATAACGAAAGAACGAGAGGAGAGTGACATCATACAAATGTTCTAGAAAGTTCCAGTCAATATCTAACTCCTTGATACCCTCAAGCTGGTACCTAGATATGCTAAGTTATTAAAAGAACTTTTCATATCTAAAAAAAACTCAAAGCTAATGAAACTGTAGAAGTTGGTGAGAACATTTTAGCAGTTTTACAAAAGACGATGCCCCCAAAGTGTAAGGATCCCTATTTCTTTACCATGCCTTGCAAATTAGGGAATCTTCATGAACCTTGAGCTATGCTTGACTTGGATGCATCTATAAATGTCATGCCATACTCCGTTTACAAATCTTTTGGTGTAGGAACATTGAGCAAAACCAGTGTAGTCAATGAACTAGAGGGCGTGTTAGTACAAGTCAATGAACTTATTTTCCCTATTGATTTTTATGTTCTAGATATGGGAGATAATGACTCCTTACATTCAAGTTCCATGCTTTTGAGTATACCTTTTCTTAAAACAACAAAAACCAAAACCGTTGTGTATAATGGAACTTTTTTAATGGAATTTGATGGGAAGGTCATTAACTTCAATATTTTTGAAGAAAAAAGTTACGCAAGTGATTTTCACTCTTTAAATTTTGTGGATTTTGTTCGGAATTTGACTAAAGAATGCTTTGAGTTGACTAACCATGATTTTTTAGAGTTAGTTTTGAGTAGAAAATATGATAAAAATTCAGTGAAGGAGATTGTAGAACAATTTAAGCTAGATGATGAGTTGCTGGGAATTGTGGATGACACGAAAAACATGGCGATTGATGAAGTGGGTATTGGTCGAAAGCTAGAGATCCAAGAGTTGGAAGAAATAAAAAATGAAGTGTTCGAGAACTCACGCATCTATAAAGACAAGACCAAAGCGTTCCATGATAAGTTCCTTTCCCGCAAGAGCTTTGAGATAGGTCAAAAGGTATTACTCTATGACTCTCATCTGAAATGGTTTTCCGGTAGGTTATGGTTGATATTCTTATATTTATACATATATTTAGCCATTATTTTAATGCATTTTAAGCTCTAATTTGGTTAAAATCGAAGATATTTGGTACGTATTAAGTTGAATTATATTTTGCAGCCAACTAGGACATTCTTGAAAGAAAAGGAAAAAAGTTAACAAATACTGGAACTTGGAAAGATTGGAGCTGAAGCTAGGAGCTAAACGGAGCTTAAAAGGAAGAAAAAACATGAAAATATGAGTCCCATGACTTGGCTTCAGAGTCCCATGGCGTGGAAAGAGGAAAAATATCGACGATATGCACAATAACTAAGCTCACGACATGAGCATTATAATCTCACGATGTGAGGAGGATTCTTCCAGAAGATAACTATGCAGAATGCAGTTTCCTTTCCAGACACAAATTGATTTAAAATCACGATGCGAGACCTTAATTCTCAAGACACGAGACACGATTTTATGGAAACTATAAATACTCCTTCACATATTCGACTTTGGAGGTTGGATATGATTTTCTGGACAGATAGTCGATTTTAGAGGCCATAGATATGCGAGAAAACAACCTTTTGAGAGAGAGAGAGAACACTTACAGAAAAAGATTTTGAAGATTACATTAGTTAACATATGTTGTGGTTAAAATAAAAACTAGCTCCGAAATATGATTTGTTCTATTGATGTTTGGTAGAAAACACAAAGATTAGCCCAAGAATATGTTTTAACAAGTTTTGACAAAAATATATGGAAAATGATAAAATATGGAAGTTTTTCATGATAAGTAGGCATTTTCAGCCATAAAAACAACCAAGGACTATTTTTGACCAAATTTAGTAAAATGGGCTGAAGATGGGCCTTTGTAGCAAATAGGGACCATTTTGGCAAAAAAGTGTGAAAAATGGCCCTTTATGTCATTTTCGTTATTAATGGGCTAAAATTGTTATTTTGATAAAAATGGACCATTGTTGACATTTCTAATTAAAATGGGCCGAAAATGAACAAGTTAGCAAACATGAACCATTTTTGAACATTTTGTAAGAACGGGCCTAAAATGAATATTTTAGTTAAAATGGGCCATATTCGACACTTTTAAGTTTTATTGGGCTAAAATTTACATTTTGGATAAATCTGGGCCTTTTATGCCATTCTCGTCATTTTTGGGCCATTATTGCCATTCTAAAAAAAGTTGAGCCATTTTTAACAATAAGATTAAAAATGGGATTATCCTCGGTATATGAGATAAAAACGAAATATTTTGGTAACGCACACAATTAACGTTATTTATTATAATAAATAACAGGATTACAGCGTTAATTTTTGTTAGGACTCTAGTGAGACGCACATTCACCGTACCATTTTAGTGTACACCATAAGCCCTGTAAGATTATAACCAGATTCTTCTAGAGGGAGATCGGGAATTTATGTATAGACCTATATGGGGTTGACTTCCCACACCTGAGTTGTTCGATACAGCTAAACAGGTCAATCTAGGGTGACAAATATCTTCTCCGAAACCGACGCCTGAAGAACGTCAAGACAAGCACTCCGTCATATTAACATGCTTATAACAACTCATTCACAATATAACAAATTTTATTTAAAAATTTAAGCGGGACACACCTACAAATTCGTAACTATTTATGTGTTGAATACATTGGTAACAAATTCACTACACAAGCCTCAAGGTATAAAAGACCACAACCTTTTGTACATCAGAAAATACAGGATTTTCTGGGGAACTCGCAAACAAGAAGAAACAAAATCACACTCGCAACTATACCTAATTTGAAAACAAGACTTCATAAACTATCTTTACATAAAATATCGGTTCTTTCTGGGGTTTTAACTATCACAACTATTTTTATAGAAAATATTGGATTTTCTGGGGTTTTAACTACTACGATGATTTTCATATAAAAATGCTTATGAACTCACCAACATATTATATTTTGATGCTTTTCAAAATAACTTATATTCTCATGAACTCATTAAGCAGGTTGGCAACTTTGGACTTTTGGGAATTTGCTGTATTTTTGTTTTCACCATACACTTGTTATTTTTGGGATGTAATTTATGAATGGATTCAATGATGAAAACCATGTATGTTGTTATATTTTATGTATGGTAATAATGATGTCTATATTTCATTTATACACACTTGTTATGATATTACAAAATGAAGTTATTATCCCCCGGACGTTTCCTTCGTTCCGGTTCGTGGGTGTGACAATACCTAATCCATACTCTCGGATCAATGCTAAATGACTATACCTAATCGATACTCTCATATCAGGAATGTATGACTATAATTAATCCATACTCTCGGATTAGTCATGAATGACGATACCTAATCCATACTCTCGGATCATGAATGAATAACTATACCTAGTCCATACTCTCAGATCAATGATGAATGACTATAACTAATCCACACTCTCAGATCATGAATGCATGACTATACTTAATCTATACTCTCAGATTAGTGATGAATGACTATATCTAATCCATAATCTCAAATCAGCGATGAATGGCTATACCTAATCCATACTCTCTGACCAATGATGAATGATTATACATAATCCATACTCCCGGATCATCAGTGCCAGAGTTCTACCCTCTATTCACATCTAACATCTACTTTTAAGAAGATGCTACAAAATATCCAACTTAATTAAACTTCAGCCTCTTTTACAAGTCTTATCTTATCTCTCGGTAAGACTATAATGCTCAAATCCTAATACCAACTCTTCTTAGGATAAACTACTTACCTTAGTGTATTTATTTGACACTGAGTTTTTTAGGTATTAATATACTTTTATCCTTCTCTCTAATAATACTTCTATTATTATTATTATTATTATTATTACTATTATTATTATTATTATTATTATTATTATTATTATTATTATTATTATTATTATTACTATGTAATAATAGATATACATCTATTAACACATATAAAACCATATCTAGTTCGCACATCGTATATCATCAAATACATTTCTTATCTCTCAGTAAGACTATAATGCTCAAATCGTAATACCAACTCTTCTTAGGAAACACTATCTTACCTTAGTGTATTTATTTGACACTGAGTTTTTTAGGTATTAATATACTTTTATCCTTCTCTCTAATAATACTTTTATTATTATTATTATTATCATGTAATAATAGATATACATCTCTTAACACATATAAAACCATATCTGGTTCGCACATCATATATCATCAAATACATTTCTAACATATAATCCAAGCAATGAGCATATAGCTCACAAATAAATTTTTTGATAAATATTTAATACTTTAATTAATACTTGTATTAAAATCAACTTAATGAAAGGAACTATGCACTCACCTGACCTAGGTGGGTGATTGGAGAATTCGATAATGCTCCATCTAAAATTTTGACCTTTCCTTTGATATAACCTAATTACGATTTATAATGAGTGTTAGTATAATATTCCCGGTGACTAATGATAGTTTAGATTCCTCACTAATATTAATTTCTACATTAACATCTATCAAGTAAGGAATAACCAAGTAGGATCATATCAGAGGTAGGGTTCGTTGGTATACAGAGTATATTGTTTGGATATTCTACTTTAAACACCTCACTAAATCAAGCCTATACATCACTCGTGTAAGTAGATCAATCAATATAATGACTTGGAATTACTAATAAATCTTATTTATAGGTTCATAATAACAATAATGATTATAAATATAATTACATAGAACTTGATATAAGTGTAGCTTAACTTACAAATTTTTTAGCAAAAACTGGGAGATTGCACTGGCAAGACTATGAGCCGAGAGCTTCTACTAGTTGCGCCTAGTTACCCAGAGTTTTGCTAAACTAAAATAATCTGAAATCCCGAAGAAAGACCCAAAAAATCGGGTTTAGAGGTTGAGAGGAATTTGAGAAAGGTGTGGAGACGAATGAGGATCTTTTGCCCCTTATATAGACAAAATTTGGGTTTGCACGCCGTGCTTTTCAAGGTCCACGTCGCGCGCTTAAGGCGACATCTCACCAATCATTTTGTGCTACGTGTCAGCTTCTATGTAGTATGTGTTTCCACCTTCTAGATGCATGCGCAGCACAAAACATAGATTTTGTAAATTCCGTAGTTTTTTCATATGAACTTCGTCTTTTACATTCTTTATATCCATGTGTAGCTATCTACAATATCTATAACTTTCATTTAGACTCTATCAGCTAATTCTTACTTTATTTTTAAAGTAGACTGTTAAAGTCCGTATAAAAATAGTAACTCTTCCATATAAAAATAGTAGACTGTTAAAGCATGTATAAAAATAGTAACTCTTCCATAAGACATTCGTTCTAGAATGTCTTTAAATTGACGGAATTATGTCTACGAGATATTCAAATCTCGTTTAGATTGTTTTGGCTAACAATCAACCAATTTCTATTTCAGTTTCTATGCCGTGCACTGCTATGCTGAAACTTTGAAAAATCATAAGTTCCTCATATGAATTTAGATTTGGACGTTCTCTATATGTACGCTCTCAGTTCTATGATTGCTACGAACTTTGTTTAGGTTATTTATCTTAATAACCTTCAATGAAAAACATCTACTTATCATTGTGAGGATGAATTATTATATTATTTTTTAATCATCTAGCCATATCTTACGGGCGTTACAGATATGGGACCGTTAGGTCTAGTTGAAAACAAAATGCTAAGGCATTAGAGAAGAGATAGAGCAGGGAAGAGATAGAATAAAGAAGAGAAAGAATAGAGTAGATAAATAGTAGATAAGAGAAAGAACAGAGAAGAAAGTAAGAGATAGAGAAGAGACATAATAGAGAATATGTAGAGTATAGAAGAGATCAAGGTAGAGACAAAGATAAATTATGTGCAGAGTATGAGAATGGCATGAGAAGAGGCTAAGAAAGAGTAAGAGGATGAAATAGAGGAGTATAAGAAAGGGTAGAAAGAAATATTAGAGCAGAGTAGAAGAAACAAATAAAAGAAGTAAGAATAACAGTGTATGCTATTACAGAAAGAGTTAGATGATAAAGTATGAGAAATAGAAGGAAGATAAAGATAAAAAAAGATAGAAGAATAACTCACTAGACACATTGTGTCTGATGTTGTAAGGATTTATGTTTTGTAGGTTCAGGTAGTAGCAACCGTGGTGCCGAAAGAGAAGACGGGAGCACAAGTTCAAGACTTAGATAGTAAGATGTCATTTATGTACTTCCTTGTTGTTCCAATTTTTATGAAAGATTTTATTGTAAACCCATTATTTTTCTTGGGAAGTAAAGTTTTTTTTAACTTTAGTAGAATTGCGCATTTGTAAGAAAACTCTGATATTTCCCATAGATTAGATGTTATAAAAATTTGGGTCTTTACATTATAATTTTTTTTAAAAATAGAGACTTAATTCATTAAACTATAGAGACTATTTCTGTAATAATAATAATAATAATAATAATAATAATAATAATGAAAGTAAATTACATGATTCGTCCTTATGGTTTGGTTCAGTTTGCATGTTTTATCCCTATATTTTGTTTTCCACTCAGACTATCCCACATTAGTTTAAATTTACAGAATCAACATGGTTCTCCTTTTCTATTTACAAGCTTTGCTTTAGGATCATAAAGCATAAAATCAAGTTAAAACCAAATTAAAGGGTCAAACACTAAAATCAAATTAAAGGGTCAAACACTAACATGAATGAGGATCACAAGGATGGGATCATGAACATTGTTTTTGTATATCTTCACTGTCATACATGTTGTAGCAAAAATACGTATATTAAAATGTAGATTGAAATCGCACTATAAATCCAAAATACATGTTAAAACAAAAATACACTTTAAAACCAAATTTTTCAAAAAATAAAGAATTGAAGATGAAGAAGGTTAGACCTAATAAGATTTCTTCAAAGATTTCTAATATTTAATGATTTTTATAGGACGAAATGAAGTCAAATGTTCTCGATTTAGGTGGCCAGATTTGTAAATTGGAGATGAAGTTGAATGTGAATTTAAGTGAAGTGAGGATGTTGGATTTGAAATGTTTGTGATTTTTGTAGGATGAAAAACAACTCAAATGTCCATCCATGTATAATCAACGTTGTAAGGATGTTAAAGAAGTAAATGTGACACTGGAGCAAACAGGTGATGATAGATTTATAATGATTAGTGAAAGAACAACATTAGGTTTTCGGTGATCGACTAGGGAGCAGTGACAGTGTGATCGTTTCCTGTGAAGAAGGTAGTATGGTGGTTTTTAGCAAAGATAGAGGTAAGGAGCAACGAAGATGAAGGTAGTGTCTTTTAGGGTTTTACGCATAGATAGAGAAGAGAGAAATAGTCACATAAGTTTGTTTAAAACTTACGAGAGAGGAGATATAGATGATGCGGCCTTTTTTTTATAATTATAATATAAAAAACAAATAAAAAATAAATCAAAAAAAGAAATTGGTAAGGGTCATACAATCATTTTATTTTTGTTACAAATGAATCATGTAAGTTTAAAACTAACTATCAACAGTCTTAACAAGAAACAAAATCAAAGGGACTAAATAAGAAAATTGGGCCAAATCGCATGGATGATTCATGTAATTTACTTTATGAATGATGACAACAATAAGAAAAAAAGTAGATAAATAGTCCTTATGGCTTATAAAATACTAAGGATGGTCCTTATGGAGAACTTGTGGTATAGATATAATACAGATGGTCCTTATGGGGAATATTTGTGTTTTTTTAATGTCAAACTTGGTTTGACTTGCAGTTAAGCCCACCCATATATTTGTGTTTTTTTAATGCCAAACTTGGTTTGACTTGCATTTAAATCCACCCATATGGTTCATATATAAGGGCATTTTAATCATTTTCTTTAGGTCATAAGAATTGTTAACCTAGAAAAGGTTTTATCTTTTAAATGATTTCTTATCTTCTTCCCCATAAAACTTACAACCCTAAACAGATAACCAAAGGATGGAGAAGGAAAGAAATCGTTTAAAGGAGAAATTTTTTTGTATGTTAATGTTCCTTAAGGAATAAAGAAATGGCTAAAATGGCAAAATGTGCTCGTGTAAGAGGCACAGAAGTGGCTTAACGGTGAAAATCAAATGGAGTTTGACATAACTTACAATGGTTTTCAAACATAAGGATCCTTCATGCAATAAATTCCTTACAAGGACAATATATGGTATTTTTTGTAAACTGTATGGACCATTTACGTAACTTTGCTTAATAATAATAATAATAAAAGACAATAACATCTAAAAACAATAAAATTATGATCACAATAAGTATTATGATGGTGCATATAGATTCATCATTTTTTAATTTGCATTGATTACATCATCGATGTTACGAGGGTGTATATAGATTCGTCATTCTTTTATTTGCGTTGATTACCTCATCAATGATAATAAATTCGTAAAAGTTCTAATAAATAATATCACTGCTTTTTTTGCATTTTGTCTTTGGCAAAGCGTTTATTTTTAGAGTTATCCATGCTATATTTTGGTTATAATCTTATTTCTATATCGATTGGAGTAAACTCAAAGATGCCTAAGAGCAAAAGGGAAGTGGTGCTCGCCAAACCGAGCTCCAACAAAGAAGAAATGGGGAAGGAAGGAAGAAGAAGAGATAGAGTGGACTCCCAAGTGGGGGAGAAGAAATGGAAAAAAAGAAAGAGACTCGGTTTGCCATTACTGAGTTTGGGCTCCAAGCCCGTAACTCCTAGCACGGCTGGGCCCTAAACACGTGTAGAGTGTACAACCACACAAAGTGTATTTTGCTCATTTCTTTAGCTATATAACAAGTTTTGAGAATTAAAATAAGGAGGTGGTTAGGGAGTTGGATAAAGCACTTGATGTTAAATTTTTTGGTGCAGGTTCGTAACATGGCAGTATCAAGGATTTGTTTTTTTATTACTCTCTCCTATATATAGTTCAATAGTTCATCCCTCTTTAATCGAAGAGAACCACACGCAATCACGGATCATACATTAAATTAATACCCCTTATAGCCCATTACATTAGCACCCTTATAGCCCATTAATTTAATGCCTTCATTTCTTTAAGTTCTCGGCACACGCAAGGAGTAAACCAGTTTTTTTTTTTTTTTTTTTTTTTTTTTTTTTTTTTTTTAACTTAATCGTCGTACATAATTCTCTATATATTTTTTATAATCCTCGATATTTTTCTTTATAGATAATCCAAAGTCTTAGGGCTATCTTTTTAATCTTAGCAGAGGGCCCCTAAAATCAACCCGGGTGTTTCCGAGTCTATCTCATTCCTGTTGTTGCCGACTCCGTCTAGCCTAAGAGGTATACATAAAAATAATATGGCTTAAAAAAAGGTATAAGTTTCGATTCAATTAAACTTTTGGAGACCATGAAAATGACATGAAGTTCTCGAATGCTTTTGGACCTTTTGAAATGCTGATGATGGATTGACCTAATCGCCGACCCAAAAAGTTTCCATTCAAGCTTTTGAAAGAAGATATTTTTGGGTTTAAACAAGACTCTCGGGTTTTGTTTGTTACTATTATTTATTAGGTAAATAGTGTGAATTTAATTATTCTTGTCAAGCATTCATTCATTTGATATTTTAAACAATAGTTATTAGTTGTTATACTTGTTTTTGGAATTTTGGAATTTTGGAATTTGCCATGCATTAAAAAAATATAGCAGTCCTTATATAAGGATATTTGCTTTACTTCAAAAACAATTAACTATTATAAACTTGAAACTTGTTCTCAAAACATGTATAGACGACGTATATTTTTGTGTTTGTATTACATCAAATTCACTCATTCAATAAAGGCTTCATATTCAAGAAATGTTTTCAAACTATTTTCTATAAACTCATTTGTATCATTGCATGTACTGACCTTTTTTTTGTTTTATTTTGACACTTCTGTTTAGCACTTGCAACGGTTTATTTTTGCTATGTTTATCTGATTATAAGTTCACTCATCTTATGTTGTTTGGGAATCTTTATTAGCAATTGTTTTTCTCCCAGTTCTTGTTCTATATATCAGATGTCATATTTGGAACTAGTTGTTTACCTGATGGTAGCCACAAAATTTTCAACATCTATCTCCTTACTTAATTCATATAGTATTTGTCTACCATACATAAATATACCATTCAATATGATCAACCTTAACTATATAGTTTGATATAAAAAAGCAGTTTGAAAAACTTTTAAACGTATAACTAAGACAAAATGTAAATCAACTATGATTCTTAATATTATCAGAATAAAAAATGACAATATTATGTATGTTTTATTTTAATTTTGTTAATAAGTATTATTTTGAAAAATAACCCATAAGTAAAAAACAAAGGAAAAGTAAAAGATTGAATAATGTAAAAGGTGGGCGGCTGCAATATAAAAAATAAAATAAAAGAGGTATTGAAAAAGACAATACTGTTTTTTTCTCTAAAGAATTTAATAAGGGACCACATTAACACATGTCCGTATCTTAGGACCTCGAATATGACATCCTACGACCATGATCCCACATCTTACATTTCACTTAAGGCCGAGAGCAGTCCCACCGACGCCAAGGCTGATTTTCTTCTAGATCAGCAACAACACCAATATTGGTGGTCTTTATATAGATATAGATCAAAAGAAGAAGATGGAGGAAGACATAGAAAGAGAGAAGTAGAGATAGAAAATATCAAAATAACAATGGAGGTTGTGGTCTTTACCACATTTGCCCACGCTGTGTGGCGCCACGTAAGCATACATCGAAGGTGGGTTGGTGTGGACAATATGGACTCCGCCACTTCACCACCACGTCAATTCATATTGGCGTAGAAAGTACTTTGTTTGGCCTAATTGGTTGATCACAAATGAATTTTAATTTTTTAGAGGGTTTTATCTTTTATGTATACATTTTAAATAACTCATTCAGTTTATTACTTTTTTTGTGATGGAGTTTCATTTTGATCAAGTGACATTTTAAAAAGTTAAAGTCAGCCGTGAGAAGGAGTCGGGTGTAAACAACATATGGCCCGTGTCGTGAAGGCCCAAAATTTTAATAAGTCACTATCTCGTCACTAACTCATCATTAATTCGTTGTTAAACTATTATAATCCATCGATATTCATCACTCATGTGAAACTTTAATGGTCCATTTTTACTATTTATATAGGGTCTTCAAAATCAACATATCAAGTCTATAAAACATCATCAATTTTATAATGGTGGATTATAAGACTCAATATTACAAACAAATGATATGATGTGGATTTTATTCATATTCTCTAGTAAATCAGTCTCATATCGTAAACTATAGAGTCAAATAAATAAAAGCTTATTTGATATAGTTATAATTAATTTAGAGATGTAAGAAACAAATAATATTAAAACTCATTGACCTAGATAACTTATTTTAACCGATATATTAAGCTATGTTTGGCGTAGTAGCTGAAAAGCTAGTTGTTAGCTTATGGATGAAAAACTAACTGGTAAATAAAAAACTAGTTGGTAGTTAAAAAGTTCGTTGATAAAAAATAATTTTTGATAAAACTAGCTAAATAACTATCTGAAAGATATAAAATAATATTTAAAAGAATGTGTTTATATAATTAATTAAGGGGTATATTTAAAAATAAAAAAAAAAACTCCTAAAAAACTAGTATAAGTACTTTTTAAAAAGTTAGCTTATAAGATATTTTTTGGCTTGCCAAACATAACAACTTAAAAAAACTCGAAAACTAAACTAGCTTATTAACTAGCTGTAGATGCCAAACACAAACTTGATTTATCTAATTATGACATTTGAAGAAATGAATTATTTTTTTCTTTTTTAATTTAGATAAGGGATATTAACATTGTAGCACAATCAAGTTTCATATTTGTTTCGGATTGATCATTCAAGTATTTTTTACGCAATAAATTATTAAAGTTACATTTTACCTATCATATAGATCCATTTTGTTAAAAACTAATTGAAAACTGAGTTAACATGCTTAGCTGACATGATGACGTGACAAATAGACCATGTCATTTACACATGGCCAACATAAGCTTGTGATGGCAACATAACCACCACTCTAAAACATTATTGTCCATCACTATCATAATCCACCATCACCATGGGATGTAGATCGAAGAACCAATAGAATATCGGTATCATGTCTTGGTTCCTTGGAAGCTTGAAAATGAGTTATTTTGTTCCTGTTGAAGAAGATCACTCAATCTCCCAAGCATATACAAAAAGTGTTGTAACCTTTGCAACCAATAAACCAATCTGTTTTTTTTTCCAAATTTCGTTAATCAGTTTTGGGTCCTTGAGAAAAACCTCAAAATTAAAGAAACTTACTGACGAAGGAGGAAGAGACCGAGTGAATTCAAAGTTTGTAAGTTATTCTAATTTTAGGTGCGTTCGCGTAATTGTTTTCAAGTAAATACAAAGCACAAATTGCATGAATGCAGAGCTATACAAGTAATTATAATTCATGTTGTTCATTTCAATAATTGAACTTCAGTCATTTCTCAAGTATGAATTACAAGCTGGTATGACAAACATTTATTGATAAAGACATACATTACAAAGAAAAAAGTAATGTCTACTTTTCTTGTTAGAAAGCATATTAAACCAAAAAATCGCATCCTCCTTCTTCGATGCATGCGACATCCCTGTTAGTAGGGTTGAGCATAATAACTAAAACATTGAATAAAAATAAAATTAACCAATACAACCAAACTATTTTTGAAATTGATTGTTAGGTTTTTATTTTATTTTTGTTAATCCATAACTAGCGATTTGGTATGAGTTTATAGATTCACTAAAACATTATAACGGAATTGATAATTTTATACTTTTATATATACAAATTATATATTATATATAGATTTATAAAATCTAAGCCCAATTATTATTATTATTATTATTATTATTATTATTATTATTATTAAAATCCATTAATCCTAGATATTACTATTAGAAAACAAGAATAGAAAGTTAATCATACAAACAATTTGTATTAAACACTTAGTGTTGTTTGTCTTTTAAAAAAAAATATTCAGATGATTTTTTGCTGCGCGTGGAAGCATATTTGTAACATTTGCCCTCTCGCAACAGTTTCTTTTTTGAAAGACTTTAGACTACAAAATCTATGCGTAAGTTCTGTGCGGTGCAACACTTGACTTGCCTTTTCAAATTTTTTCAACTTTCAATTTTTCCAATTTTTTTTGGTATATATATATATATATATATATATATATATATATATATATATATATATATATATATATATATATATATATATATATATATATATATATAAACTTTGATTTATGGATTTGATATAATTTCTTTTTATAGTTTCTATAATTTTTATAACTTGATTTTTTTTTAAAACTTTGATTTTTTAATTTTTTACCATTTCTGTTAATCATATTTTCAGTTTCTGTTGCATTTTTTTAACATATGTAATTTTTTTACGAACTTTGTAGATTTTGTTTGCAATATTTTTAAATTTTTTTTAATTATTTTCTTTTTTTTAATGTTTTTTAAATTAGTTTTTTTTCTAGAATATAAATGATAGCTTCTTTTACATTTTTTTAAGTTTTTTTAGAAACTTTATATTTTTGTTTTTTTACATGTCTTTTTTAGTATTCTTTCAATGTTTTAAGACTAGAATTATTAAAATTCCGGTATTAAGAACTATTTTCACTTTATAAAATTAGTTTATTTAAATTTTAATTTACTGCAGTAGTTTGTAGATGTTAAAAAAACAAATATGTTTCTTCTTACAGACTGCAGCCGTTTGGTGTACTTATTCTCTTGCACAGGGTTGCAGAGGTGGTCTGCAATATTTGCTTCGAAAAAACAAACACCTTAAGCTTGAAATTGATGAGATATATGTCTTTCAGTTGATCGGAGGTGACACTCGAATACTAAGGTTGCAAGTTTTATTCTATATCTTTTTCATTTTATGTTATACACATGATGATTAAAGATTATAAAATTTGTCATATTTTTTATGGAAGAATTTAATATATAACTCTATTAAAAATCAAAATATCATATTTGTACATCTTAATTTCTATATATCATATTACCCTTCATAAAATTTTAAAATAGTGTATATATCGTTCTTAAACATCAAAACATCATATATATATATATATATATATATATATATATATATATATATGCATTTCTTAAATATTAAAATATCATATAAGTCATTTTAAAACATTAAAATATCAATTGTAATATCTAAAATGTCATCCATCTACAACAATAAAATATTCAACAACAACAAAAAAACTGTACAATTAGTGCATATATTTCATAGAGAGGGCTGTAGATGAAACGTTTTGTTTGTCATGAGAGCGATATTACAACAATTTAGAAGTAGGCATTCCATTATTATAAACGTATGGATAATATGGTTAAAATTTTTAATTATTACATATAATAATTCTAAGATATAAAAAATGATTATAAACTATTAAAAACATTTAAAGTGTTTTTTAAGAAATTATGATATTTTGAAACTTTACAACGGGTAAATATGATATTAAGAAATTAAGTTCTCCAAATATGATATTTTAATGTTTAAGAATAGTATATATGAAATTCTCCCTATTTTGATTATAGTTTCTGTTATTCATATTATATTTGTTGGATTAAGATGTCTAAGCTAGTAACTTGTAACGTTCCACTGATAATAACATAAAATATTCGTTTTTAGATTAATAAATCGTTAATACATATCATTTACATGAAACCAAGGTAATCGCAATTTAGCAAAACATCATCGAATCAGAGTAAATCAAAGAATGCGGAAAAATGTGATGTGTGCTTTGCAATCATCCTGAGCTCTTCCATTTGAAAACCAAAGGACCTGAATCATAAACTGAAAACTGTAAGCACAAAGCTTAGTGAGTTCTCCAAAATACCCCATACCATAAAAAATTTATCACATAGCGAGCCCCACCCACTGAGATACGGACCCCTCCCACACTCGCATAACGGGTACCGCCCACTAAGATACGACCCCACCTACACTCACATAACAAGCCCCGCCCATTGAGATACGGGTCCCACCCACTCTCGCATAACAGACCCTGCCTACTGAGATACATGCATAACAGGGCCCGCCTACTGAGATACAGTCTTCGCCCACACTCGCATAACGGGCCCCGCCCGCTAAACATATAACAATATAATCATATAACATTCAAACACATGCGGAAATCACAAAGATAATAACATACTGTACAATCATCGGGTCCCACCTACATACAAATCATATATACATAACCTGATAATAGCATACAAAATAACCATCAAGTCCCGTCCAACATACATACTAATACATACACATGCAAGATTCACGCAGACAACTAGCATCCTAACATAATAAACATGGTCCGACATTGGTGCCTTCGACCCGTTAAACACAGTGAGAAGACTCACCTCGTACTGCCGTAACACACAGAAAATCCATGGCTGCTGGCTTACAGATCCCGGAACTATCAATATCAAAACAACACCCGATCAACATTTTGGTCTTAAAACATAACCATAAGTCCAATAGTCCATTCTTGGGGGTAAAAAGACCATTTTACCTTGAAAGATATCGTATGTCTAATAGTGAGTATAGAATGATATTGTTAATAATATATGATCCAATAGGGTCACATCTTATAGCAAGTTACCAATAATTAATAATTTATTAGTATAATTTGATTATTAATAAATATATTAACACTTCTATTTAATTGGAAAATTATTATTTCATGAAAATAGTATTTTACTTATTGAGAATTTATTATTTATGGAAATAATATTTTTATCTTAATAAACTAGTTCAATTTATATAAAAGGTAGTTTTATATAAAGTAAGATATATATATATATATATATATATATATATATATATATATATATATATATATATATATAAACTAGTTAGAGTCTATTTATATAAAATGTGGTTTTATATAAAAGATATATTTATATATATTAGACTAGTTATATTATATATATATATATATATATATATATATATATATATATATATATATATATATGTTAGAATCACTTTATATAAACGATTGACTTTTATATAAAGTTGGTATATAAACATATATAGCATCTAGTCATGAATAAAGAAAGAAGAAAATCATCCCTTGTCCCTTTGACCATTATGGCCGAAAATTAAGGAGCATGGGTGGTCTAGTTGCTTTGTCTTTGTTTAATATATCTCTCATACACTAGAAAAGAGCATGCTTGCTTTAGCTTTATGGTCTTGCTTTTGGTCCACACTAGATGGCAAATAAAGGTAAGAACTTGCTAGTGTTTTTTTAAAGAGCACTTAGAACTTGTTTTTCCTCTCATTTGGGACTCCAAAACCATGAGTTATTTTGCTCCCAAAGGGCTGCCAATTTTTTGAAATTGTAAACCCTTATTCCCTTCCTCCTTGCATTTTGATGTTAGACAAAGTCCCTAAGACCATCTCCAGCCCACTTCCACTTTTTCTCACAAAAATGGAGTAAAAATGGGGTAAATAGTGTTTCATCTCTAACCATACTCCATTTTTTACCTCCAAAAAATATATTCCTAGTATATTCCATTTTCTAACTTATATAGATTGTCAATTATACCCCTTTTACTAATTTGATTTTAACAAATATATAATCTATATATTTTTTTTCATTACAATACTATTAAATAAATAAGAGTATATTTATAACACATAATTATAAGCTTTTGTAAAATAGTTATCGTATTTTAAAATTTCAATATGAATTTTCATATGAATTTGATAAACAAAAAATAAATTGTATATTTATAATTAATTAATATAATTTAATACATAATACAATATTATAAGTATTAAATAATACATTTAAATTATAATTAGAGTATAAAATAAACTAATAATGTATAAATATATAAAAAATGGACTAAAATTGACAATTCAAAGTTCATCCCTATTTTGGGGGATATGAATAGTATAACACCAAATATGGTGTTATACTATTTATTTCCCCCAAAATGGGGGAATAAATGGGGTAGATTTGGAGAGAAATGGGGGAAGAAATTGAAGAAAAGTTAGAAAATAGGAGTGGGTTGGAGATGCTTTAAGTTGCTTCATCTTAGTACATATATTTGATATATATTTCTAAGGCTTTTGAAAAACTAATTACAAGTGTATACTAGCATGTTTTGAGGCTTCTACTCTTGTTTAGTGGATACTTCTATAGAGCTCTTAATTTAGAGTCTAATGTCATCTTCATCAACTTACAACATGCCATGAGGATCAAAGTCTTCAAAGGTTGTTTCATTTTCTTTCTATGGTTGTTTTAATCTTCCTAATTCTTGCAAAATGATCCATGGTAGGTAAAATAGTTTTAGTTTTGTTCAATATTTTTAAAGCTACCATTGTCATTTTACATATTGTGAAACCGGATTTATGAATAAAAACCCAACAATTGGTATCAGAGCCATTTTTGCAAGATTAGTTAGATTATTTGTTTAGTTGATGATTTTTTTTTTTGGAAAACATGGATGATTTTCTCTTTGCAAGAAAAATTCATACATATTTTCTATGACAGTTTTAAAATGTTTATAATTGTTATTTCTTTGACCAAAAGTTTACATGCATCTTTTTGGTCTTAAACGTTGTATTAGAAAACAAAGAGTTGTTTTAAATATTCTGAGAATATAAATATGTATGATGTGCATAAACTAGCCATGGATTTTTGTGTTGAATGCGTTGCTTTATTTAAAATGGTTGTAATTATTTATTTATTCATATGGTATGTAATAATTAAATAGATAATTTTCATTTGTTAATTTTTGTAAGTAATAGATTAGTTTTAGAAATAATTTATTTTATAAAAATGTAACAAGAATGAAGATGGCGACGATTTTGAAGATTAAAAGTTTATATACTGTATTTTATTAAAGTTTCTTAAACTTTATAAAATTATTTTTATAAACTTGCTACAAAGTGTTGAAGCAAGTGGGAACACATGAAGATTACACAAGATGAAGGTCTTTTATGTCCCTTTAGGAATGATCTTCATATTTTTTGTGATGACTCACAAAAATATTACTAGTTTATGGTTTGGTTTATAGACATATGTTATAATTCTTATGTATGCTTGTGTTGTTTTATATTTATGTTATTATTATGTTATGGTTGATAAACTAGTTTTCAAATAATAAATAATATTTTGAATATAAATAAACACCACGAGAAGTTTGGTTTTAATGAAATTTACCTTTTGTCATAAGATACTAAAAATAGTTTTAAAATAAAACAAGCTTTATCGTTAAAAGTTAAAACTAGTAACCGGTAAAATTTTGGGATTCAAATTGTATAAGTTTAAAATAGAGATTTGTAAACTTATCAAAGTCCAAACCTTATTTTATAAAATAAAGTTTTATTAAAAGGTTTCCAAATGTTCTAAAACGTTCAAACGATGTAACTTAATACTAATTATTAATTTAAAACTTTGATCGAGCCAATTATATAAAATCGGGTTTTATCTATAGAACATTGTTAAAAATGTGATTTTACATAAAATAGGATATTTTAAAAGGTATACCATGGTTTATTGAATGCATGCAATAACCATGATATAACATGTTTTTTAAACTAGAATTATAAAAATAACATCAAATACCCCTTACAAACTTCAAATCTATGCAATCATTTTTAAAGAACACTCACACATCTCTTGGATACATTGGTGGGATAAAGGATACCTAACCCCTTGGTGTAATCTTTTGATGGCCGGGGTGTTTTCGTGATTTCTATAACCAAATTATAAGCCGATTACACAAGTTTTTCAAATTGGATGATTTGATCAGAAATCTCTTGTGATAAAGGATACCTAAGCAAGAGAGTTCTGAGGTATAGATGGGATCAAACATGTCTAATTAAATTTGTTATTAGCGATCCCGTAAATCTAGGAATTATATGGTAAGATATAATTGATAATTGATATCTACGGGGTTGAATTCGGATGAATGAGATAAAGGATAACTAACAATTTATTTGTTTTGCAACTTGGATCCAATACTTTAATAATTAATGTCTTTAGAAACTAAAAAGGGAGTAATTATTAAATATTAAATATTGAAAATACTAAATGAATTTTGTAAAAATTTTATAGATATATAATCCAGTCTCATAACCATGGATTGTCATTTCTTTTTAAATGGGTTAATGAAACAATAACATTCAATACATACAACTTCAATGAATAGGTTCATGTATTGAGGGACAATATTATGAGAGATGTGAGATTGTATACACTTAAAGGGCCTATTCCTAAACAAATTGCCTTGAGCAATAGACCTAAATATGATACCTAGTAAATGCATCACAGTGATACTCAAGATGCTTCTAACATCTTACTTGGAAGAATGACTCATGACTTCTAGGAAGTTTCGGATTATATATATATATATATATATATATATATATATATATATATATATATATATATATATATATATATATATATATATAACAAGTTAAACAATATTCCAATAAATATAGTGATATTTTGTTGGAATAGTGCAAGGCTAAAAGAGTCACCTTGTATGATCCGAAAGGCCCATGTTTTATGGACTAAACACCTTTAAGCCCAAGAAATCCAACAAGATCCACATAGATGGATATTGTTTCTTTTGTAAAGAAACTGGAAACTAGTAGAGGAACTGCTCCTCTTATCTAGAAAGAAAGTCTGGAAGAGACCAATACTGGATAGAACTCATGATTTTCATATAACACTCAAGTACTTGGTACTTAAATGTTAATCTAATATTTGTAACTTGATTGCAGATATTTATAGAAGAATACCTAGCTGAGCACAAACAAGTTAGAACTATAATCTCGACGTTTAGTTTATTATTTATGCTTGGAACATAAATTGCTTGTAATATAAAACAATGTTTGTTTTGGAACAATCTATGTTTTAAATTTAGCATGTCTAAATATTTTTGTCTCAGTTATTTATTTAAATGTTTTATTATTTACTAGATCGTTTTTCATAACGATAATACTCATATTCTAAAATGATTGACTTCTATTTCTGAGACTAGATCTCTTAATAGAATTACAAAGTAAATATCAACATTTTATAAATAAAATTAAATTCTATATGCAAGCACTTTTGATTTAAACTTTTTTTAAATCAAACTTATCCATGACATTGTTATCTTTATTGTATAAATAAAATTCTTATATTCCAACTTCTAGAAAGAGATATTTGAAGGCAAATAATGTAGTTTATTTGACATATATGAATCTTATTTATATATAAAAGATTCCTACTAAAATTTTCACTAAAGTATAGATAAAATAATTATTAAGGAACTATACACTTTGGAGTATGACTTTCGTTCCAATGAATGTTTATGATTAAGCATAAGATACAACCCAGTAGTACCATCTAAAGCCTTTGTGATGATAAAGGGTGAATTAAACTTTATCTGATATAGGTTACTTTCTAATCGGTAGAAATGTCCTCCTTTTAACCTTTTTGGGATTATACTTCAATCACTATTAATTGTATCTAGAATACACACACCAAATAATTACATAATTGTAAAATATTCTAAAAGGACATTTAAATTATTATAGACAAACCCACCAAGATAAGTGCCTTTATTCTTCTGAAAACTGAGTTAGGAGAAAGCAAGCTTCTAATGAAAAAGCAAGTGAGAGGCACATAGACGTTGAAGTATTTCAAGAACCATATCCTGATGTAACAATTTTTGGCACTAGTTTTAACAAGAAATTGTTAAAGATGAATAATAGCTATTCAAAATACAAATTGTTCACAATAATGGTAGAAATCATCTATGACTTTAGAAATATGGAATCTCTCATTGATGAGTTCTTGATGGTTTCTAGTTAAAACATCAACTACCAAAATGTTATATCAGACCTTGAGTCTAACAAATGACTTAGTGCCACGAACATTGAGATGTAATCCATGTTTAATAATCAAGCATGGGCTTAATCAGTCCTCTTCTCTATAGAAAGGCTAGAAGGAGTAAGAGATTCTACTAGAAATAATATATATATATATATATATATATATACACACACACACACATATACACATTTGGTAATACTTGTTATATAAGGATTTTATCATACTCATGACATTGACTATGATCAAAACTTTCACAAGTAGCTATGATTAGATTAACAAGGACATTATTTACTATAACTTCATATTCTCAATATGAAATATAGAAAACAGATTTCAAGAAAGACCGCTTTTCTTAATAGATATCTACTAGAAGATATCTATCTAGCTTAGTTTGGAGGTTTTCTTAATCCATGTGTATCCTAACCAAATGTGTAAGGCTTAAGATCCACTTATGGATATAAAGCAGACATCTCAAGGTTGGAATAGTCATTTTAATATAAAGATACAAGGTATGCTTTATATCAAAATGAAAAGCACGTGTGTGTGTTTACTAAGAAGTAGTGACAGTATAATGATATTCTTAATCTTGTATGAATGAGACATATTTAATCATTTGAAATAACATTCCGACTATGCAAGGTGGTTTTCACCTTGACTCGAAAAGTATTTCTAAAATGGAAGACTTAGGAATGACAAAATACATTCTTGGTATGTAAAATATATAGAAATAGATAAATATTAATGTTGAAAGTTTTAAACTCTTTGCATGAATTAACAACATATTGAATGATGTCAAGATACAAGATTCCTTTGGATGATTCTTTGCATTGTTACATGGCGCCTTTTTAGTCTGTCTCAAAGGACCTAGCATATAGGTTGAGCTAAATGGAATGATTTATATTTTGTTTGCTTGTCAAATAAATCCATCATTTATTTCATATCATGAGATACAAAATTGAAAACGTGGTTAAGTCACTAGATTATAGTGAGAACATTCTAAGAGTACTTAAGAAGTGCTAAAAGAATGTATATGAGATAATTAGTTTAGAATTAAATCTTAATGTAAAGAGCTACATATGATTTTGAATTATAAATAAATATAGATAATTATGAGTTATAATTCGATTATGACTTCATTTTGGAATGAAGAGTAAGTTTAGTTGGAATGAGGTCCAAGCAAAACATAATGACACAATCTACTACAAAAGAGGAATACACAACTTTTAAAGTCGAACTCAAATATGATTGGATGAATGAGTTTATTGAAAAACTATGTTGATTTCTGGCATTCAAGGATCACATAGAAATCTTTGTGACTTCAAGAGTTCACTAAATCAAGCTAAGAGACTCTATGTCCCGAAAGAACACCAGTCATATTCTCTAAGATATTTAACT
The DNA here is from genome assembly GCF_052625555.1 of Lactuca saligna. NCBI lineage: Eukaryota > Viridiplantae > Streptophyta > Magnoliopsida > Asterales > Asteraceae > Lactuca > Lactuca saligna. The sequence continues at coordinate 4,915,054 of NC_136419.1, forward strand.
ATACCTAGAGTAAAAGACAAATATGGGGATATTGTATTCGTGAAATTCACACACTAAATTTAGTCTAACCCATTAATAAAGTCTTTCCTTCTAAGCAAAGTATGAGTGGTCACACTTCATCCATAAGACTTTTATTATTCTAGTAATGGCATTTTGGTTTGGATTTAGTATTTGGATATTAGAACATTAGGACAACAACTATTATATTGTTTATGATATATTGGGATATGATCATTGCATTAATACGTGTTGTGTTCTATATTAACATGTTTAATCCGTGAGTAATTTTATTATTCTAAAAGTTCATTGTATGGGGAGTATTTTAATCCAAGGTATTTAGGGTTGCATGTACACTTAGGAGTGCTAGAATGCTCAAAACCCAACAGATACATAGTGGGATTTAAGTATGGGGAGTATTGTGCTTTGATATGGTCAAATGACGATCCTTAACTGAGCAGCTAAAAAAGCCATTTTCAGGTATGGTGTGAAGTATGCAAGAGGCTTATGTAGTCAAGATGAGATTTGTTCCTCTTATGTGTTGAGAGCTAGACATCTAACACACGTTACTTGAAGTTGAATTACAATGAGATCTATTGCAATCCAAGGCTCATGTTCAACAGGATGTCTGTAACAAAAGGGATAATTGATAAATTTACCTTAATACATCAATTGAAGCTTGGAATTTTGGAAATTGGATATCGATGAATGGCATGCTTCGTCATGTGTTATTGGGGGCAATGAAATGTTGCTAGACGTTCACCACTATCTATATTAACCTATGACGAGTCTTGTACAAGTGGGAGATTGAAAGATATAGTATGCCCAAGAGTCGGTATATAATGATATTGCTAATAATATATGATCCTATAGGGTCACACCCTATAGCAAATTACCATCAATTGATTATTTATTAGTATAATTTGATTATTAATAAATATATCAACATGTATATTTAATTGGAAAATTATTATTTCATGAAAATAGAATTTTACTAATTGAGAATTTATTATTTGTGGAAATAATATTTATTGGAGAAATAAAAACTTATGAAATATATCATAAGGTATGATTATTTATAAGTTATATTTATATCTTAATAAACTAATTCAATTTATATAAAAAGTTGTTTTATAGAAAATAAGTTATATATATATATATATATATATATATATATATATATATATATATATTAATAAACTAGTTAGAGTCTATTTATATAAAAGGTAGTTTTATATAAAAGATATATTTATAAATATATTAGACTATATATATATATATATATATATATATATATATATATATATATATATATATATATATATATAGCATCTAGTCATAAATAAAGAAAGAAGAAAATCATCCCTTGTCCCTTTGACCATTATCGCCAAAAATAAGGAGCATGGGGGGTCTAGTTGCTTTTTCTTTGTTTAATATATCTCCCATACACTAGAAAAGATCATGCTTTCTTTAGCTTTATGGCCTTGCTTTTGGTCTACACTAGATGGCACATAAAGGTAAGAACTTGCTAGTGTTTTTTTAAAGAGTACTTAGAACTTGTTTTTCCTCTCATTTGGGACTCCAAAATCGTGAGTTATTTTGCTCCCAAAGGGCTGTCAATTTTTTGAAATTGCAAGCCCTTATTCCCTTCCTCCTTCTTGCATTTTGATTTTAGACAAAGTCCCTAAGTTGCATCACCTTAGAACATATATTTGATATATATATTTCTGAGGGGTTTGAACAACTAATTACAAGTGTATACTAGCATGTTTTTATGCTTCTACTCTTGCTTGGTGGATACTTCTAGAGAGCTTATAATTTATAGTTTAATGCAATCTTCATCAACTTCCAACCTCCCATGAGGATCAAAGCCTTTAAAGGTTGTTTCACTTTCTCTCTATGCCTGTTTTAATCTTTGTAACTCTTGCAAAATGATCCTTGGTGGGTATACTAGCTTTAATTTTATTCAATATTTTAAAGCTTCCCTTGCCATTTTACTAGTTGTGAAACCGAATATTTGAATAAAAACCCAACATACACCTCACTTAGTTTGGCCCAAGACAAAAGCCCAAACTCAAAATCTAAAAGGCACAAAACCAAATAATCACTAAAAGTCCATACTTGTCCTAATTTTCTAAATTGGACCCTGTACATAGCTCAACATAACCCTTGGTTAACCTTGATAAAACTTCTGGTCAAAAAGAACGTCAACAGCCCATGATGACCATAACACGTTGTGTTGCCCTTTGGACACCAAGTGTCCTTCCCTCTCCAGATAATCGGGTAATCCTCGGCCAACATGCCGTGTTGGCTTACAAACAAGCTGTGTTTGCCCGAGATTCAATGGCTTAATACAATAAGCACTAAATCCTTGAAGACATAGCCCTAAAACATAGATTTGACTTCCTTGAGTTAGAAAACCACATAAATTTGCCAACTTTACATTTATGCATGTCTAAATGAAGCTCTTAAGCATAAAAGGACTTAACAAGGGACTTAAAACATGCATGTAACCAATTATCTCATAAAGATTGCACCTTTAAGCTCAAAGGGACCAAAATAAACTCAGATCCGGAATAACATGCCCTTGAATGTCTTCACTCTTTCCTTAACCCAAAAATTGACCAAAAGCACAACAAAGCACAAAAGAAGAGATATAAACATATACAAGACAAGATGCAAAACTTGATACCTCATAAATCTTCCTCAAAAGATGATGATTTTGGATCTAAAGCCTTTCCCCCAAACAAAGCAACTTCAAGATCTCCTCTTCCTTCACAAAGATCAACAATGAACACCAAGGACTTCATATGTCACACCCCCAAACTAAGATGGCGGAAACCTTCGGGGGTGGAGGACATCATGTACAGTATCATAACAATACACAATAGTAAAACAAGAAACAACATCCATTGCATTAATAAAATAGTTAGTAGATGTGTGTTCTTTGTATAGTAGTATGGCACCATAAATGTAAAGCAAAATAAAAGACGAGTCTGAACATGCTCCGTCTTCTCAAAAACCTGTGCTCGTGTACCTGTCTACTGGTTTCCAAAGAATAAAAGTTATTATGAAAAAGATTATCAAAATTTAAGTTGGTGAGTTAATAAGTATTTTAGTGTCAAGTGTTTTCATTTGTTTAATGAAAATGTTTGCATACATCCTTGAAAATCCTATATTGTTTAATCAAAATTTAAGTTGGTGAGTAATCTTCTACCCAAGACCAGACTGTTTGTAAATTCTGTTATTTTGAAAATAGTCTAAAATGTATGTTTGTACTTGAAATAGTGTCAAATGTATGTTTTCCATATTTGTAAACCATCTTTACTAGAGAAATAGTATGCATTTCTCATGTGAGAAATCACTGTAAGAATGTAATGGAAAATGAATATTTATAGTAGTATTGAGTAAAAATAATCTACTGATGCATTAACTACCTTGTAACCAAATTGGTTAATTAAGGTTAAAATGTGATTAAGGTTATAACCAAGTTTGATTGACTAGTATAAAACACGACATTCTTCAGGCGTCGAAAAAGATATGACATTTGTCACCCGTAGACCTGCCGGTCCTAACTATACCTAACAGTCAAGGTGCAGGATTGTCAGTCCCGTATAGATCTATACACAAACTCATGCTCTCCCTCCAGGAGACTCTGGTTATAAAATGTGACATAGCAAGAATATTTCTATGCCATGAAATAGTATCATCACATTTTAGTTATCTTGTTCTTGTTATAGTATGGAAGTTCCTTCTTGTTCTCATGAATGAATAGTATACTTTGTAATGAATGGTAATAGTATGTATGTATTGAATCTTCTATGTTTCTCTATTCTAGAAAATAGTATGTATTAATCCTCTAAACTATACCTATTATAGTTTACTAGTATGTTTGTTTGAACTGTTACTTATTTGGAGGAAAGAGTTAAGTGCTTTTTGTTCGTTTCCCTATGAAAATGTTTAACACAATTAACTTATGCTCTACTTGTATTCCCCCCCCCCCCCCCAAAAAAAACACATTTAAAAAGGTAAATTATATGGGTCTGAACTCACCTTATGTGAGTGATTTGTTTGTAAGTTTGATATAGGATGATTGTTTCCACACGATATATTAGCATGAAACTAGTGAATATAACCTCAAAGGTGTTAAGGAAGCGACTTGGGATGTAAGAATTACTTACAAAAGAAGTGTTAGAAGCAAAATCGAGTGACTGCTTGTAGTTCATGGTTGGGCTTTGGTGTTTACGGTCGCAAACGATAACTTGAAGATTCAAGTGTTTTCAGCTGTAAACTTAAGTGTGTGATCTCAATGTTCTTGGTGAAACCCAGGAGATTCAAGAGTTTATGGATGTAAACACAAAAATGAAGGGTGATTGATTGATGAAAGGAAGAACACTAGATATTCTTATCAAGATCCGAAGGTGAATCAAATGATCTTCGGATGATAGTTGATAGAAAACTAGGGGTTTTTGATTGAAGATATTGAGTGAAAAAGCCTGAGTTTTTTATTAGAAAACTAGAAGTCAGGATTATTTCAGTCAAACACACACACACACACACACACACACATATATATATATATATAGGGTAGAGTTTGCGGTCCGAAGGAGTTCACGGCTGAGAACCGAAGGTTTATGGTCAGAAGTGAGTTCACAGCCAAGAATGAGGTTCTCAGTTGCGAGACGTTTACGGTTGCGAGGGATTTTAGGTTCCTGCGAGGCTCCTCAGATTTTGAGTGTTTAAATTTCTAATTTCTACAAGCCTTTTATATAAGTATTTAACTTGTAAATGTTATTTATCTAAACTTAAGATTACATAAAAGCACAAGTTTGAATTTAATTGGATAAGTTTGACTTTTACAAGATTGAAATTACGAGTTGTCACAACATCACCCCGTTAAAGAGAATTTCTTCCCAAAATTAAGTCAATAGAGATACACATGGACTAGGGAAGAGATGAGGGTACTTAAGTTTCATTTGATCCTCCTGCTCCCAAGTGAATTCAGGTCCCCGCTTTGCATTCCAGCTATCCTTCACGATCGGAATACGACTTTGTTTGATTTGATTGACTTCCCTATCCATGATTTCTACCGGTTCTTCCACGAAGTTGAGACTATCATTGATCTCGATTTCATTGAGTGGGATTACAAGAGTCTCATCATATAAACACTTCTTTAGGTTTGACATGTGGAAAATAGGGTGTACATTGTTAAGTTCTTGAGGTAGTTTGAGCTTGTAAACTACGGGGCCGATTTGTGCGAGAATATCGAAAGGCCCAATTTACCTTGGATTCAGTTTTCCACGCTTACCGAAGCTTATCACGCCCTTCCAGGGTGAGACCTTCAATAGGAAATGGTCACCAACCTAAAATTCCAAGGTCTTTCGTCGTTTATCTGCGTAGCTTTTCTGTCTGTTTCGCGAGGCTTTCAGTCACTCTATAATTTGTACGATCTTCTCTATAGTTTCTCGAATGATTTCTAGACTGGTGAGCGTGTTGTCAGGGACTTGCCCTCTAGCTAACTGAGTATCACCAACTTTAGCCCAACACAGAGGTGATCTGCACTTGCGGCCATAGAGGGCTTTGTATGGTGCGACCTTTATGCTAGTGTGATAACTGTTATTGTAAAAGAACTCGACAAGGGTAAATAAGTATTTGATTCCTTTCCAAAGTCTATCAAACAGGATCACAAAATATTTTCTAGAGTTTTTATAGTCCTCTCACTCTGTCCGTCAGTTTGCAAATGGTAGGCTGTACTCATATCCAGTCTAGTTCTCAGTGCCTTCTGTAGTGACTGCCAGAACCTCGAGGTGAATCTAGTGTCTCTATCAGAGATAATAGATTTGGGTACACCATGCAGTCATATTATCTCTCTAAGGTAGCTTCTGGTCAGTTTCTCCATTTTATCGGTTTCCTTAATTGGTAGGAAGTGCGCGGATTTGGTTAACTGATCCACAATCACCCAAATGGAATCGAGAACAACCTTGTCTTTGGCAGCTTAGTTATGAAGTCCATTGTAATCCGCTCCCACTTCTACTCAGGTATCTCCAGTGGTTGTAGTAAACTTGAGGGCTTTTGATATTCTACCTTAACTTTGGCGCAAGTAAGACACTTGCCCACGAAGGTAGCAATCTCTGGTTCCATGTTAGCATAGTGGATGAGCAATTCTCGTTTAATATCTGTTTTGCTGCCTCTTCCATCTCCTTCCTATTCGTGAGAAGATCCTTCAAAATTTTAGCGTATTTTAGAATTTAGGACACTACTTCGGATTTCTTGTCTTGCTTGGCTCGACTCGGGAATGACAATGGTGGCTGATACGGATTGCATGGAAGATTTTTTTTGGCTTCAACAGATGATCACGTCATGGTTGGATCTTCACTACGTCGCCGTTGGTGTTCAGAGTCATTGTCTTGAATTTTATATTCTGGTTTCTGCACAACATTTAAATTATTGTTAAAAATAAGAACCAAATGAGTAATAATTTTACCACTCCTAGTTGTGATGTCGATGACATGTACCTTCAGATTGTGTTCTGTGTTGCTCAGAAGTGTGCCTATTAATCATTCATTGAATTATTTTAAGGGTTCACTTATCTATTGCTCGATATTACGGATTGAGGCTTGCTGATTTCGAATGCTAGCATTAGTCACATCGTGTCTTTTCTCTAATGCAACTGTGGATCGTGCAAGAACGGATTCAAAGTCATTCTTCGTGGGTTTTTTACAATTTTCATTACACCTATCACCATTAGAATAGCAAGCTTGAACTTTCCGATTCCTATCCTATTCAAGGTCACAATCCATTGTTTAGTGAGGACTGCTACAATTATCGCATCCAACACAAATTGCTTTGATGGATTGATCCATCATCATCATTCTTTGGACCATCGATACCAGTTTTTCCATAACCTCTACCATGTACTCATTTCCTCCATCTAAATTTCTCTTCCTCTAATAACATTTTAATGCATGGTATGACATTCGCGCGGATGTTTCTCGAATTCTTCAATAAACTCCTTAATCGTAGCTAGTTCTTTCTTTGTCATTGGACCTTGAGAGTCAAGTAGTTGTATTGTTGTAACATTCACCCCATCGTAGAATATGGATACCTCTATCGTGTTGGGGGAAATTCCTAAGGATGTCTTTATATCTCTACCAAGCTTTAAACAAGGACTCACCATCATTTTGTTGGAAATTTGCTATATTCTTCTTGAGCTTGAATATTTTTTATGGTAGACTATATTGTTCAATGAAAGCTTCGTGTAGATTCTCCTAAGTTGTAATTGCTCCAGGTGGAAGGGAGTTTAGCCATAGTTTTGCATCTCTCATGAAGGTTACTGGGAGCATTCTTAATAATATTGCTTCTAGTGAGACATTAGGAATATTGAAGTAACTTGAAATGTCATTGACCTCATCCATGTGCCTAAACGCATCTTCAAATTGACTTTATGCCGATCTCGATTAAAAGCTTTGACATTATCATCGACATGGATTGGTTAAGTCTTTATCATGCTGATATCCTATGTTATGAAAAGCCATTCGTCTTAATCTGCCAAGTAATGAATCTATTGTTAACTATGTCAACAAACTCGGTATGAATCTTCAAATCATTTCTTGCATCAAGGCCCATAACTATCTTCGCAAAGTTTATTGTGCCTTCTCAGCTCACGTGGTTGATAATACAAAAGAAGTGAAAAGCATCAAGGATATCCCTGAAGTCTGTGATTTCCCTGATGTATTCCCTGAAGATCTCTTAGGAGTTCCTCCTGAACGCCAAGTCGAATTTCGAATCGAGTTGATTCCCGGAGCTACCCCCGTAGCTAAATCCATTTATCGTCTTGCACCATCAGAGATGCAGGAACTATCCATCCAGTTAAATGAACTTCTTAACAAAGGTTTCATTAGACCAAGCTTCTCACCTTGGGGAGCACCGATATTGTTCATAAAGAACAAGGATGGATCGTTTCGCATATGTATAGACTACCGAGAATTAAATAAACTTACTATCAAAAATTGATACCCTTTACCTCGAATTAATGATGTTTTTGATCAACTTCAAGGAGCCAATTTCTTCTCCAAGATTGACCTGACATCAGGATCCCATGAGTTATGAGTCCAGGAGGCATATATTCCAAAGATTGCTTTTAGAACTCGCTACAGTTACTATGAATTCGTAGTGATGCCCTTTGGTGTAACACTAGTCAAACGTAGGTCAATAACAATCACATGTGATTATACCAATCATGTAATGTGATTTTGTTAAACTAGTAATGTAGTAAACTCACTATGTATTTCATGATAATTCTAATATAAATATTAAATTTCATACACACTTTATGGTATAAATCAAAGTATACATCCATACAATTTCAAAAATGTAGAGAACATCTAAATCTGACTTCACATGAAGAAGTTATGATAAACCGAACACTATAAAATCTCTATAACATAAGGAATTTAAAATAGGCTTATAATTAGCTATTGGAGTCTAAAAGAGAGTTTTAGTGCTCGTAAATACCTACGCATGGATATAAAGAACGTCAAAATCGGAGTTTGTATGCAAAGGTTATGGCATTCCGAAGATTTAGCTTTTAAAACCCTAAACTAGCTAATTCACGACGTGAGTTTTATGACGGTCGCGATATTCTGTCATAATTCGGAATCTAGAAGCTACGAGAGGATAAAATCCAATTCACGACGTGAGCTTTATGACACTCACGACGTGGGGTGTCATGACCATCATCCGAAGCTAGGGACGCAAAGGGCAAGTCTACGGAGTGAATCATGAGACTCACGATGTAAGCCTTATGACACTCACGACGTGAGTGTCATAAAATCTTACTATAAATAGCAAGATCGACCCATTCACTTCCTTACACCATTTCCTTTCTCCTCTCTCATTTGCTGAAGCCCTTCTTGCATCCCGAGCCCCGACAACCTCATACGCTGACCATTTCTACCTAGATTACATCAAATCACGTTACTAAGATGAGTTTCACGGCCCTACTTTCTAATATTTCGGGGGAAAACGCATGCTAGTCATTGTATATATGTTATTATTATGTCTATATGATAGTATATAGTTATGATAATCGAGATATGATTGTTCTAAATACAACATTTTGAATACATACAACTATTATTAATGTAGATCTTGAGTTATACTTAGGATTCTATATATATTTTGTGTGTGATATAGTTCCGAAGTTATATTCGAAAGTTTTATATGTTAAGTTATATAGTATGTTGCAATTAATAGTTTTATGTCAAGATAAAACTAGATATGTTATATGTTGTTATTATTAGTTTTATGTCAAGATAAAACTAGATATGTTATATGTTGTTATTATTAGTTTTATGTCAAGATAAAACTGGATATGTTGTTATTGTTAGTTTTATGTCCAGATAAAATAAGAAACGTTATATGTTGTTTTTATTGGTTTTAGGTCAAGATAAAACCTGGTTTTTACTTCAAGATATAGCTGTTATACTGCCTAAATATTATGAAGTTAGGAGTAATGTTCAAAAACCAAAGTCTAGTAACTTAAGGTTTTAGACATGAAAATGCTTTTGTTGTTAGAACTATAGAACATCGTCAAAGTCTACCTAAGCTACTGTATTCATCATCTAAGTTTGGGGATCTTAGTGAAAGTCATCTGACCTGTATTCGTTAATCCCGTGTGAGCGAGTAAGTCGTGTATAAATAGTATACGGGTTGACCAGCCCACTTGTGAATGTTAGCTACAATCAACCAAAAGCGAGTGATGGACTATCTATTTATTTGTTATTGTTCCGGTGTCGATGAAACGTTCGGAAACTACCGCAACGTATGATGCTTGTGCTACCACAAGGTGTAATCCTTGTACTATCACAAGGTGTGCTCCTTGTACTACCACAAGGTGTGATCCTTGTACTACCGCAAGGTGTGATCCTTGTACTACCGCAAAGTGTGATCCTTGTACTACCGCAAGGTGTGATCCTTGTACTACCTCAAGGTGTAATCCTTGTACTACCGAAAGGTGTGATCCTTGTACTAATAATAAGAGGTATAAAACTAAGTCATACAGTCATAGCTACAGACTCATGGTAGAACAACTATAGAAGCATTATACTTTGTCAATATACAAGTATGAATGTTAAGTATAAGTTTCCCAAAGACTTATACTCTAAGTATAAGAATCTAGTAGGTATATTACTTGTATATTAAGTAAACCACTATACCTATCCTACTTACTCGTATAGAATTGAAATAGATTTATACGTAACGGTTTTACTCGTATGGAATTGAAATAGATTTATATGTAGCAACTTAGTTTGTATGGAATTACAAACATTTATACTTATACTCTAGGTTCAAAGAATGTTTAGGTATAACACTTATTTGGTAAGTAAGCCATTATACCTAAGATATATATGCTAAATGTTTGAGAGTCAAAATGATACTATCGAAACTATACTTTTGAACTTGGAAAATGTATTATTTTTGTATGGAGTCAAAAACCTGTGGACTCACCAACTTTATGTTGATGTATTTTAAATTGCATGTGTTTTCAGGAAGTTGATAACTATGATACGAGAAATGACGTTACACTGCCCGGTGTTTCCGCCGACGGTCGGGGTGTGATATTTGGTTTAACAAACACACATGCAGTGTTCATGGACTTTCTGAACCGCATGTATCGACCTTACTTAGACAAGTTTGTTATAGTTTTCATTGACGATATACTAGTTTATTTCCCGAAGTAAGGAAGAACACAACCAAAATTTACGACAAGTCTTGGAAACCTTAAGGGCAGAGAAATTATATGTGAAGTTCTCAAAATGTGAATTCTTGATTCGAAAGTTGGAATTCCTAGGTCGTGTAGTCAGCAAGGAAAGGATACATGTGGATCCCTCCAAGATCAAAGCTATCGAAAACTGGGCGACCCCATGAACCTCAACAAAAATTCGTCAATTTCTAGGTCTCGCTGGCTACTAAAGGAGATTCATTCAAAACTTCTCAAAGATCGCGAAGCCACTCACCTCCCTGACTCAGAAGGGTGTAACCTTCAATTGGGAGGAGAAATAAGAAACTTCTTTCCAGACACTAAAGCAAGCCCTCTGCAGCACACCAATCTTGTCCCTCCTAGAAGGAACGAAAGATTTTGTAGTTTACTGCGATGCGTCTAAGCAAGGACTAGGTTGCGTTCTTATACAACGAGGAAATGTCATATCCTATGCCTCGAGACAGCTTAAGAATCACCTGTATGGTACGAAATGCACAGTCTTTAGTATTCATAAAAGCCTCCAACACATATTCAATCAGAAGGAACTTAACATGAGACAACGATGATGGGTATAGTTACTCAATGATTATGAATGTGAGATTCGCTGTCATCCAGGTAAAGCCAATGTGGTAGCAGATGCTCTTAGTCGGAAAGAGTACTCTAGACGCCGATTAAAGTCTCTGACCATGACCATCCATTCCCACCTATCTACATAAATCAAGAAGGCTCAGCTGGAAGCCTTGAAACCTAAGAATGTGATGGGTGAAGCATTACGAGGAATGGAAAAGAACTTGGAAATCAAGGGTGACAGAGTTCGTTATCTCATGAATCGGATCTGGACATCGAAGTTTGGTGGTTACAAAGATGTTTTTATGAATGAAGCCCATAAAAACTCGATACTCCATTCATCTAGGTTCAGAAAAGATGTATATGGACCTTAAGAAACTCTATTGGTGGCCGAACATGAAAGCTGAAATTGCTACCTATGTGGGAAAATGCCTAACTTGCACCAAAGTCAAGGTAGAATATCAAAACCCCTCAGGTTTATTACAATCACTGAAAATACCTAAGTGGAAGTGGGAGTGGATTACAATGGATTTCATAACCAAGTTACAAAGGACAACTGGTGGTCATGACACGATTTGGGTGATTATTGACAGATGATCCAAATCCGCACACTTCCTGCCAATAAAAGAAACTGATAAAAATGGAGAAGTTAACAAAGACATATTTTAAATAGATAATACGATTGCATGGTGTACCAATATCTATTATATCTAACCGAGATAGTATATTTACCTCGCGGTTTTGGCAATCACTGTAAAAGTCCTTGGGAACCAATCTTGACATGAGTACAACGTACCATCCTCAAACTGATGGGAAAAGCGAGAGAACAATATGAATGCTGGAAGACATGTTAAGGGGTTGTGTGATAGATTTTGTTAAAGCTTAGGATACCCATTTAACACTAGTTGAATTCTCCTAAAACAATAGCTATCACACTAGCGTCAAAGTTGCACCCTTTGAAGCTCTCTATGGCCGTAAGTGTAGATCTCCTCTGTGCTGGGCTGAAGTGGGGGATACGCAACTAGCCAAGAACTAAATATTTGACAGTACATTAACCGGTCTCGAGATCATTCGAGAAAACATAGAAAATATTGTCCAAATCTGGGAGCAATAGAAAGCTTCTAGAGACAGACAGAAGAATTATAGGAACAAAAGACGAAAACCCTTGGAATTCCAGGTTGGCGACTGCGTCTTGTTAAAGGTCTCACCTTGGAAAGGAATGATATGTTTCGGAAAACGTAGAAAACTAAATCCAAGGTACATCAGACCATTCGAGATACTTGCTATAATTGGTCCAGTTGCTTATAAACTCAAACTACCGCATGAACTTAGTAACATTCATCCTATTTTTCACGTCTCTAATCTCTAGAAGTGTCTGTTTGATGAGACTCTTGTAATCTCACTCAACGAAATCAAGTTAAATAACAGTCTACACTTCGTAGAAGAACCATTGGAGATCATGGATAGGGAAGTCAAAAGATCAAAACAAATTCGTATCAATGATCTTTTGACTTCCCTATCCATGATCTCCAATGGTTCTTCTACGAAGTGTAGACTGTCATAATAACTTCTTCACAATTTTTATGGACTACTTACACTATTGGGATACGAAGCGGGGACCTAGATTCACTTGGGAATGGGAAGATCAAATGAAACAAAAGTATCCACATCTTTTCCCTAATTCATGAGTACCACTTTAGAAACAATTTCGGGAAGAAATTACCTCTAACGAGGGGATAATGTAACAATCCACTATTTCAGATCAATATAAGTCTAAACTACAATAGTAAGCAAGTAATTTAACATCATAACATCTATACAGTAAGAACTTAGAATGCCATAGGGCATGTTTATATAAGTTATTGTGTAAACATACTTTGAAAACCATACTCCTATGAATTATATATATAATGAAACATATATTGATTTAAGTTCTAGTTGAAATAAAGCGGCTTATATTTAACTTAAAATATAAAAATGTAAAGTATATATATATATATATATATATATATATATATATATATATATATATATATAGTGTTTACGGATTAGGGAGTATTATCCCAAAAGCACAAACCATGAATCCTCTTATGGAATGAAGATTCAAACCATAAACATCTTTTGGAATGAAGAGTCAAACCATGAACACCTTATGAAATAAAAGTCAAACCGTGAACACCTCATTAGAATGAAAACAAACAGTAAACACTTCCTTTATGGATGTGTATAACCGTAAACCTTTCTTCTTTGACTATAAGATTCGAAAACACCATTTCCTTTTTAATCTAAACCGTAAACACTTCATATTTGGGAGTGCAGGACCGTAAACTCTTCAAATATCTTCAAATCTTATCAAAAGTTAGCCTCAAAATGTGATTATTACCGCAAACCTTACATTCACCGCCTTATGAGTTTCCTTCATATTTTAGGTACAAATGAATTCATTTGACACTCACAGTAAACTCATTTCACTCATATGCTCTCAAAACACATATCAATGTTCTTCGCTTCTGCACACAGTTAACCAGAAACCTTCAAACTTTCATAATAACTTCTTCACAATTTGTAAGTAGTCCATACAATCTAGTGTGTATTATCATGTTAAATTATTAATTAGCTAATTTATCAAAAGGTAGGAAAAAGTCTCCTAGAATTAGAATTAAATCAAAAGATCAACTCATCACAGGGGCAAAATCATTAATTTAATCTAGAATAATTATTAAAATAGAGATGATATGATGCATAACCAATGAACTATACCTCATAAGCATCATCAGTAAACAAATTCCAGTTCTCCATTCGTTTTAAAGCATCTATGGCTTTTCCTTTATGGATTTCAACAGATTCATCACTTTCAAAAGACCAGATGTATGATTTCTCAAGGCACGAATTCTCACATCAAATTTTGTATCAAAACTTCCAAACAGTGAAATTTTGAGAAAAGATTTAAAAAGTGAGAAAAATATGAAGAATATAGTGGATAATACGTTTACATAACCAAAGAAAAGAATTACCTTCACAATATTTGAAACAAAATGCTCCTTTATATCGATTTCCGCTAAATGGATACCTAGAAGCAAATAATTTCAACATTCACTATTGTTAAACCCTAACAGAGAAACCCATAAATATTGAACTCTAAAAGCGAATTTTGTATACGCAGAGATTAAAAATTATTAAACCTTAACCACAGAACGCCACCATATTGATTCCAAAGTGCAGAAAACCCGATTCGCTATAATCTTGATATGATTGAATAAGAAAAATTGATAATCCCGATCTCCAACTATAATTACACAACTTATTGATGGAAAATAGATTAAAATTTTGAATTTTAAGCAATGAAAATAGTCACCTAAAAGTAGAGTTGTAAGGCACGTTTTATCGATGCTTCAAACCTAATGATTTTCATGGTGATGCTAGGGTTTCGATGCCGAGTACTTGGATAATATCAACAATGAATTTTCATAGTGATGGTTGTCAGTCATCCATGGAGATCAGAGGAACTAGATGTTGGGTTTTGAGCAATCTAACACTTCCTAAGTGTGCATGCAACCCTAATAAACCTTGGATCCATGTTTGTCTAAATACATGCAAAATAATAATTTTTCCAAGGTTTATAACCTATCTAACATGGCATGGGGAACATTTCAACATAAAGAGTTAGAAAAGATTACATACCTTTTGATGAGTTTGGTTCTTGAGGAGTTTGAGGGCCAAGCACCAATAGTGTGAATGCCTCAAATGGAATCACAAAACACCACAAACTCTTGGAAAACTTTGAGAGAGTGTATACACTTGTATATTTCGGCCACACACAAGCTCACACACACTAGTTCACTAGTTACACTTAGGCACCATTTCATGCTTCATAAGCATGCTTATATAGTGTGCATGGTTAGGGTGAAACCCTAATAACCCATGATCTTTTCTTTCCAAGGATCCATGGGTTAAAAGCTCCATGGGTCATCCATGGACTTCCATATAAGCCTTGCCCATTAACAAATGAGCATTAGCCCACACTATATAAAACCAATAACCCATAATCTAATTAGTCTTCCTTTTAATCTCTAAATTAATTCATAATTAATTTAAGACTAAAACTAATTAAATAACATAATCTCACATTAATATATTATAACTTATAATATATTAATAAACATATGTGTATACATCTCATAAAATTATCCATAAATAGTTTGGATGAGATGCAACCCAAATGGACCATGCCGGGTCGGGTCAAGTATATACCAAATAAGTTATGGACTTAGACACCTTATCCAACAGACTCCCACTTGGATAAGTCTAATAACTATATTTGCATATGTTACTTCAGGAACCAACCAACAATCGTAGCTCTCGAAAACTCCGTTGAACTATGAAGACTCTGTTGAACTATGAAGCGCCATTTTAGATAAGTGATCATATAATCCTCTGTTCTTATGATATCAGCCGGACAAATACATGGAACAACGGCGTACTTATTGTCCAACATTTTGTTTCCCGATTTCCGATTTGTTTGACAAAGAACTTAATCGAACACATCAATTTAGTTCTGACCGGCCGGTACATAGGTCACAACAAAATCATCGAGTGGCCCATATATCGCTTCTATTTCTATAAGGAACAGATAAACTTCGACTCATATACTTGTTCTACTACTTGTTGAATTGTACATAAAGGCACGTTTTATAACATCAAGTTACTGATGCGTTTGCGTGCAATCAATGCACAACCAACTCATAGGTAACAACTCATATCTCTAGGTTTGAAGATTTATATGATATTACCATCTCACGATCACTCGAGATAAATTCCATGAAGTGATACAAGTGAGCGTGGGTTTATTCCAATACTCATAACTTATGAGCACTCATGAATGTTGTAGCAACCATTGCTATGAATAAAACCATTTAGCCATCTACAAACCCGATTCATAACAGTCTTGATTCATACCTACTTCCAACATATGAACGGCTGTGGAGTGTTTAAATAACTTAGTCATTCGGAAAGAATAACCTAGCTATTTTGGAAGTCAAAACATGCAAAGTGAAACACAATAATAATCGAATCCAATATGGTCTCAAAACCCTTTTGAATATAAATAGAACCACCTTTTATTTATCACCATATTGATTACACATTATTCATTGTATAATGTTTCAAACAATCAACTTAAGACTTGAATAAAAACAACAGTCGTCCCATGCTCCTAGCATGTACACTTTGTTTTCTAAACAATAGTTATGTCATACTCCAAGTATGCACACTATGTTTGTCTATGATCCTCACATTGTGATGCAGATCAACTGAACATGATTCTAGTGATACTCATTTCACAAACCCAAATCCTTATTGTAAATGTGAGAATCCCCGATGCACAAAGTCACCAAAACCTTGTCACCAGTCATTACAGAGTATTCCAAAGAAGGTCAACTTCTATGGAACGGAAGTCTCATATTCAAAGTACATTGCTTTGAACATCCTTCTTGCATTAAGGTTTTCTAATCTTACATAGATTGAATAACTTCCACCTATGGAGACATTTCCATAGTCCCATTTTGACTATCGCTTCTGAACAAGAGTTACCTCTTTTCAGAAAATGTCAATATGGTCCTGCCAAAATTAACACTATACTTCCAAATATCCCTGAGTAACTAATCTTTGGCAAACCTCAGATTGTCCTCGACAATTGCTTAATCACTTTAGTCATATCCAGTTCTAGACTTTTCCCTTCTAAATGCCCTGAGCATTTGGAAAATTTAGAAAGGATGAATATTATAGCACATGAAATCGATCCTATGTCCGAGGCATATGGGACACGATTCATGATGTCTCACATAAAGACATGATACTAGACCAGTCTTTTGCTACAATATTTTTTTATTTTCCATGTTTTCAAAATTTAACTATGAAGAGGGATGCCGTACTCATAATTGAATTTTGAAAACGCAATATATATAGAATTTCCTTAAGTCGAACCATTCCAACACAAAATTCATATATATTCTTGACTAAAGATGATTAAAATCTCAATCTAAGCTTTAGAATTGAAATAAAGTATAATTTCCTCTCCCTTAATTATAGCAAAACAACTTTTCAACCCCTGTAACTTCACGAATTGAAACTTTATTTTCTATAATTAACATTGCTAACTTGCAACACTAAACGTAATAATCATGCTCCCACTAACATGATGATTATCAGCATAACATTTATGCTCCCACTAGCTTTGACATGTATTCAGAAATCGATTGGACTTCTAAAATTTAGATTCATACACCCTTTCTTAGATAGCTCCCATGTGTGTATAAACAATTTTCAGAACTATGAAAAGGGATGCCGTAATCATAGTCTCAATTTCTTAAACCTTTTCCATTTATCACAAGTCCATGTTAGTGTGCCGGTTAACCACACACGCTCCACTAACGACTTTTGAAAATGCAAATAACACAATTGATATCTACGTAAAATCTACTTAGTGAAAGCGTTTCCTCACCATCATTTTCATGAATCGGAGAGAAACCTTATGGCACTTAGATTTTATAGTGTATGAGTTCCTATCCATGTGAATTTGTCAAAACCATAATCACAAGATAAGGTTAGTGACAAATTCAGCCTTACATGGATTAAACTTGTTCAATCTTAGTTTCTTGTCACCTTGGTAGCACAAGGCACACCAATGCTTCCAAGTTGAACTCTGATAACTCACAGGCAAATTCAACTTATTTGAAGTAGGTACAGAAATAAGAATTATGTCAACACGATAGGTTGCAAACCTTAAGTCGTGTGCTAGTGATAAATTACAGGTTTTACTCTTGATTAAATCGTGAAACTCTTTCAGGAACTTTAAGGCTCCCACTGTTCCCTTGACATATAAGTTTTCCCAATCAAGAATCATTCCTTGTCAAAACAAATATTCAAGGGATAGTGCAGATTCTTATCAAGACTAACACTTCACACAATTGGTCTTAGTTGGTCCTTGTCTCATCCAAGCCATCACAACTTACCAATCTCAAATGTACAAGAGTAGAAAACATTTTACTCTTACATTTTACTAGTGTTAATAAATCTTCCTTTATATCACTCAAGGTTACAATCTTAGAGTGTGACTCTAAGAATTGTTTTGGAACGAAGTATGACTCATCTTCTTGATTTTAACCAATCCAACAATTCATGACCTCTCTTCTTAGCCATAACATTGCACTAAGACGTCCTTAGAGTATGAATTTGTGATATGGTTTCATAATCATTAAGATGATCATGAAATATGATACTAAAGTACTCTCCATCCTTTCAGATTTGAGAAACTTTTATCTTTCTGCCTAATTTGATTCTTCTCATTTGTTTTGTCATGCATTGTAACCTTTCCAATGTTACAGAATTATACTTAACCTTATAAGTATAATCATATTTACTAATCTTTAGTAAATCATGGCAAATCAATCTTTGTGGTGGACCTTGACCAGCACACACCCAGTGTACCTAATCCTTAGTCCTTCAATTGACTCACATATACATGTGATCAAAGAATTAGTCTTAATTTTCAAAGATGAAAATTTTCATTCATCATAGAATACAACTTGTATGATTCCAAGTTTCTGTCCAATTGAAACTTGGGTGATGAAAAACTTTCTTCATTTGGTAAATTCAGACACTACCACAAATGAAAGAATCAAATCAACTTTCCAATATTGTTATTACTGGAAACATATAAGCAACAACTTTCCACAGATGTCATTGTAAGGATATTTTTTAAAATAAATAAAATTAAAACCCTTTTTTTTCTTTTATTTTAAAACTTTGCGGAAAAACTTATCCTTACAATCCACATGAAAACCTTGTTGTTATCTATTCATAAGTAATATATTATAACTCTTAAGCAATAGCTCAAAATTCTGATTACCGAACCATGCGATCGAAACCCACATTCGCAATCAGAATCAACATATACTTACTTTAAGCTTCCTATCTTTTCTTTGATTCTTAAAAACATCAACATGTGACCCATTCACATTATGTAATAAGAATCTCCAAATAGGAACTTAATAGAGTTAGATAGTGGACTTTAACTGAAATAGAGTCAAACTTTTTGACTTGATCAATCTTATGATCTTTCAGGTAAATATAGTGTAACACCGTAAATTTTAAGACAAATTTTTCATTTAAAATAATCATTTTACTCTTAGAAACACTTGTTTAAAATCTTATTCATAGTCGATTTACAAAACATAACTCCATTTTCACTTGCATAGAAAACCAAGATCCTCCAAAATATGACTCTTTCTTTGGTGTGTACAATCAAGCCGGTGCCGTCCCGTGATATTGAAAGAAACCTGTAAAACATCAAACAAAACACTGTAAGCATGAAGCTTAGTGAGTTCCCCAAAATACCACACATAACACATATTAGCCACTCGAGGCTATAACTCTGTGGGTCCGTGCACCCAAACTCTGTGAACCCTCAGGTTCTAACTCTGGGAACCTTCCGGTTCCAACTCTATAAACATGCACAACATAAATCACATAGAAATAATGCAGTACAACACATCACGTACATATAGCATACAAATACTCTAATCACATAACTCTGGTTACCTACTCAAGGTAAAGTATAGTGAGAAGACTCACCTGGAAAGCAGAAAGCAGATATCCCCACACTTGAATCTCAAACTCGCCACCGCCTAACACGTAAGGTAAATACTCTCATGAATATAACTCTCGAGGCTAGAATAAATCCTCTCATAACACCCTCTTATGGGTAAAAGACTATTTTACCTCTCTCTTGGCCCAAAGGCCACATCGCTGTCCAAACCCTAAAACTCAACGTCCAACCCTTGGTCGAAATCAAAGTCCTCAGTCTAGGTCAACCCTTGACTGACTCTACTCGCCGAGTCAACCCTGTGACTCGTCGAGTTCCCATAATCAGAACTTCCCCATATCGCGACTCAACTCGTCGAGTCACCACGAGACTCGCCGAGTCCCACAACTCTGAGTCCACTCACACCCAACTCACCGAGTCATCCCTTGACTCACCGATTCTCGACTCAACCAGGAAATATTTGGGACTCTTCGTCAAGACTCGTCGAGTCCAAGAACAGACTCGCCGAGTCTACGGCTATCTTCAACCTACTCGCCGAGTTGTTCATACAACTCGCCGAGTTCCAGACCATCTTCATCCAACTCGTCGAGTCCACCCATGTGACTCGCCGAGTACCGCCGGTCTGAATACATTCCGAAGCATTCCAGGCCATGCAACTGCTCCAAGACATAGATCTAGCCTCCTACCACTCATCCATCACGTAAAGTGGCAAACTTTACGTGAATCCAAAGAGATCTAAGCCGTTTGCACATTGGGGCTAGGGTTTGGGACATGCAAGCTTCACTAAACACTCCAACACAGGGACTTTCATGCTCTCTGATTCTTCTCCCTTCCAGATCTAAGGTAGCAACCTCATATCTAACCTCTAGACTTCCCATTTCATCCATAGACAATTTCTCACAAACCCCAAAATGAAGAAACAACATAATCAACAGGTCAAAAACGAGATACTACCTCTAAGTGATGCCCCAACTGCAATGCAATTCGAATCCAAGCAAAGCCCCTTGCTCCAAGCCTTCAATCTTCCCAAAATTCCTTCAACCATTACTTCTCCAAGCTCCAATACACTCAAAAATGGTGCTTCTCCGCGATTTAGGGTTTTCTGGGGCTCAAGGGGTGATAAAGAGGCTGGGAGGAAGACATAATGATCATTATATAAGGCTCAACCCCGAGAATCAGGGTTTTCTCCACTCAGCGCCTACTCGCCGAGTCCAATACTCGGACTCGCCGAGTCGGCCACTTAACATGCGACCAAGTCGCGACTCTACTCGCCGAGTCCACACATGGACTCGCCGAGTCGCTCTTTCCCAATTTACTCTTTTAGCCCTTCAACTCTACTCTTGATATTCCAGGATGTTACAATTCTCCCCCACTTAAATTAGGCTTCGCCCTCGAAGCCTACAGTAACTCAACTCCAGAATTACTCCCACAATGTGCCACCTTGCCTTAATCGGACCAGATCTCACAAGGCATACCCATCGAAACTCGAACACACTTTCCCTTTCCTTACGGTGTCCTGACCATTGTCTCGAACCGGGCACCGGATGCACCCTCTGAGGACCACACACATCGATCCGAGAATTACCCATGAAGTATCACTGCCCCAAATCTCAACAATCACTCGACCCATAAGGGTTAGAAGACATGAACCATCGGATCCCCGATTCGAATCCCTCTCTATCCAATCCGTGACGACGGAAAGACCCACTCTTAAATCCCAGAGCAACTCCCATGAGTCCTCTTCTTGCAATCACACACCCATGCCGCACCAACCTTCGCACTCTCGGGTTAGGAAAACCCGTCACAATGATGACGTCTCTAACATCCCCAGGAGAAACCACCACTACGCACACAGCCCTCGATCAGAATCAAGTTGGGAGTCCCAGACTCCATCCCTACATCCATCCTGAGACTCTTGGCTCTACACCCGCGGAATCCTTCCGCGTCCTCTGCAGACATCCCATCATGATGTTATTCCATACCACTGTCACAGACACAGTGTTCGACCACCATACTCCAAATCATCCATTCTCACTACAACTTTCACTTCAGCGAATCAACACTTTCCCCAGTAAATGAGGATCAAACACTTCCTCCCATACAACAGCACAAAGGGTGGCATACCAATGCACTAATGATGGCTGTTGAAATAGGATAACTCAACCAAGGATAAATACGTGCCGCAACACCCTCCGAAATCTAATACACATGCCCGAAGCATGTCTTTGAGCGTCTGAATCGTTCACTCCCTCTGAGGTGTCCTCCGACATCATCAGGATAAGCTCTAGCTCATCACATATCCCTCTTCGAGACTGAGCACCAGGTCAGCTTTTGACTCCACAGCTGAGCCTCCAAAGGTCACCCAAATCATGATCCAAATATCCCACTAACTTCCTCCCCGTGACCACTATCCCGGCCCCGTGACACGCAAGTCACGAAATTCTCTTTTCCTTATGCAAGAAAGTACAATCCAACCGAGGATCGTCTCCACTCTGATCTCTGGTTTCTGCTGCGCATATCCCTTGCCATCTCACCACATTCCCCGATAGAGACGGGGACCCCAGTCTCGCCCCCGGTCCAACATCCAGGCTCCAAAAACTCAATACTAGGGCTACTCAAGCCCAAAACTCTTCTACATCATACACTGATCGGAGAACATTCCATCATCACACTCTCTTGCCATCTAGTGAGCACTACGACTCCCCGCGGTATCACAACACCCTCTGACTAGTGAGTACTACGGCTCCCCGCAGTATCACAACACCCTCTGACTAGTGAGTACTACGGCTCTCCGCAGTATCACAACACCCTTTAACTAGTGAGTACTACGGCTCTCCGCAGTATCACAACACCCTCTAACTAGTGAGTACTACGGCTCTCCACAGTATCACAACACCCTCTGACTCCACTAGCTCGTGCTCCACAGACTATCATAGGCGGCTACCCATACTCGTCTCGAATATTCATCACAGACTCTGGAGGCAATCGTCATAACAGATGCCCACCCTTGCGAAGATCCACTCTCTCAAGTAATCTCCCTGGATGCCCATACTCAAAGGGCTATCACTAGTTCCATAGATACCTGATATACCACAAGTCGTCTCAACTCAGGATTCACGAATAACTTCGAAATAAAGATATCAATACCCGGATACCTCGGAACACCCCCACCGATCATCACAAGATCCTGCCACAACCACAGGTTCCCTGCCCCAAGCACCATATAGATGCAATAATACATTCCCTCTGAACCCCATAACTAGATCTTCATTTTTCCCAAGTTGCAACTTCGGTGTATTCAATTTCCCAACTGCAATACGAAGAAACGCTAACACTACGAAATACGCTGAAAATTCTCCGAAACCCTTTTTCCCGCCACTCAAAACCCAAACAAGGATACACATACCGACCCGGGAGTTGGCTGCTCAATCATTCTTTATCTACTTGCCCCAACACTGACCAATACCAGATTCCTGACTAATAAACACCTGTCGTGGAGACATTCATCCTTCTCAAACAAGTACTTCCCGCATTAACTCACTCCGACCCCTTTCCTCGATCACCGACATCTCTGGTCTCATGATTTCCTACCGCATATCTCTATACTCCACTTATAACTGCTCCTAACAAATCTCTGCTTTCTTACATACGGCACCCGGTTCTCCCCCACTTAGGGTTCAAATTGTCATCAAATAGCACCCAACTATTCCATAACTATATTCTCCAGCAAAATCGCACCCGCCCCCGGAAAGTGCTACACAACGCCCGATAATCCCCCTTACGGAAATGAACCGACTTCATATACTCTGAACCTCTGATGAACTCCTCAAGAACTTCTCGTCACGTCTGCCTCTAGTCGTTCCAAATATCTTACCAATCTAGTACCAACAAATCAACTGCTCAATAACATCCCTGGCTCATAGACTGAACCATAAAATCACCGTACCCCTCACCTCAACTCATCAACCAACGCCCCAACACCGGGATCACCCCACGAACAAGGACCCACTCCCATATTCAACACCCCATGGATAGAAAACTCTCTTCACCGCTAAACTCGACTGAACTCCCCACTGATACCACTACCATACACCCGACTATACTCAATTAGGTATAGCGTGGCCCTCGACTATCTTAGTCCCAACTGACTATCTGCTCATGATAGATCACTGCCTCACGGCACACATGTTACCTGATACTCTGGGGGGAAATCATCATCAATGACGACCTGCAGGGTTTACCCCTAAACCCAAAACCAAAACATCATGCTTCTCATATTCTCACACTTACATAATTAGTACCTCCCCGATCATAGGAGGTGACATCTCCTTTATCGACTGATCACTCAACTCAAATCGAAATTCTCCCTTCCACTGACTCCTTACTAGAATACTCTGAGGGACTCTCAATCTCCCTCTCAAGGGACGCCTCTTCGAACTTACTCGTGACCGAATAACCGGAGAACCACAAACATCATTCACTACGAACCATGGTACTCCTTCCACGACATCTCTTCTCAATATGCCCCGATGTATGGTACCCTAACCATGACATCACTCCCCAATTCGCTCTGATGTATGGTACCCGGACCATAACATCACTCCTCAATCTGCTCTAATGTATGGTACCCGAACCATAACATCACTCCTCAATCTGCCCTGATGTATGGTACCCGAACCATAACATCACTCCTCGATCCGCCCTGATGTATGGTACCCGAACCATAACATCACTCCTCAATCCGCTCTGATGTATGGTACGCAAACCATGACATCGCTCCTCAATCTGCCCTGATGTATGGTATCCGAACCATAACATCACTCCTTGATCCGCTCTGATGTATGGTACGCAAACCATAACATCGCTCCTCAATCTGCTCTGATGTATGGTACCCGAACCATAACATCACTCCTCAACCTGCCCTAATGTATGGTACCCGAACCATAACATCACTCCTCGATCCGCTCTGATGTATGGTACTCAAACCATAACATCACTCCTCAATCTGCTCTTTAGAACCTTCAGAATACTCCCTGTATCAAGTATGGGTCCTCTGCTTTCAGTAGTACGGGCCCATACTACCTGCCACATCTACCCATACTTTCCACACGGACCATCCCAGAGCTTCTAAATAGCTGCTCGACCTGCTCTTTCACCAATCCCATCACGCGTGCTCGCTCCCCAGCGAAATTCTCTATTCTACAAGCGCACTCATCTGGATAGGGTTATTCCCTAGGCTCTTCCGTCGTCCTCCCACTTCTTTGCTATCAGCTGCTGAAGAGCTCCTAATGATGCCAGCCATCTACCTCCTGAATATCGTCATATTCACTTGGTAGCTGACTCCCATCATCGAGAGTTCCACAAAGCACAAAGCAATCAGCATTCGAGCATCGAAGGATACATAGGACTCCCTCTCTGTGATAACTCCACCTTCTCAGCTCATCCTCGAAAGTACCACCGAACTCTGTAACTCTACCCCTCATGGGTTCTAACTGGATACTCTCACTCATCACATACTTAAAACATAACACATATAACAATGAGTCCTAGGCTAAGGCATCACAAATCAGGCCACTCTAGTCCTAACATATGAAATACCTAGCCTGTCTCTAGCATGCAATAATATCTCATAAAGTGCATCATACATATCTCATAACACAAAAATAAGGGTATTTTGGGAAATCACCGTTCGGGCTCTGGTTGATTGTACACACTGCTCCTTCTTGCTTTCTCTTTGAACTCTTATTCACTTTTAGAAAATTATTTCTTTAAAAACTTTTCGTACTTCCTCAGTTTGAGTCCAGATTTACCCGAAGGCGCATCCGAATCCCTCAAACCAAGGCTCTGATACCAACTTGTAACACCGTAAATTTCAAGACAAATTTTTCATTTAAAATAATCATTTTACTCTTAGAAACACTTGTTTAAAATCTTATTCATAGTCGATTTACAAAACATAACTCCATTTTCACTTGCATAGAAAACCAAGATCCTCCAAAATATGACTCTTTCTTTGGTGTGTACAATCAAGCCGGTGCCGTCCCGTGATACTGAAAGAAACCTGTAAAACATCAAACAAAACACTGTAAGCACGAAGCTTAGTGAGTTCCCCAAAATACCACACATAACACATATTAGCCACTCGAGGCTATAACTCTGTGGGTCCGTGCACCCAAACTCTGTGAACCCTCAGGTTCTAACTCTGGGAACCTTCCGGTTCCAACTCTATAAACATGCACAACATAAATCACATAGAAATAATGCAGTACAACACATCACGTACATATAGCATACAAATACTCTAATCACATAACTCTGGTTACCTACTCAAGGTAAAGTATAGTGAGAAGACTCACCTGGAAAGCAGAAAGCAGATATCCCCACACTTGAATCTCAAACTCGCCACCGCCTAACACGTAAGGTAAATACTCTCATGAATATAACTCTCGAGGCTAGAATAAATCCTCTCATAACACCCTCTTATGGGTAAAAGACTATTTTACCTCTCTCTTGGCCCAAAGGCCACATCGCTGTCCAAACCCTAAAACTCAACGTCCAACCCTTGGTCGAAATCAAAGTCCTCAGTCTAGGTCAACCCTTGACTGACTCTACTCGCCGAGTCAACCCTGTGACTCGTCGAGTTCCCATAATCAGAACTTCCCCATATCGCGACTCAACTCGTCGAGTCACCACGAGACTCGCCGAGTCCCACAACTCTGAGTCCACTCACACCCAACTCACCGAGTCATCCCTTGACTCACCGATTCTCGACTCAACCAGGAAATATTTGGGACTCTTCGTCAAGACTCGTCGAGTCCAAGAACAGACTCGCCGAGTCTACGGCTATCTTCAACCTACTCGCCGAGTTGTTCATACAACTCGCCGAGTTCCAGACCATCTTCATCCAACTCGTCGAGTCCACCCATGTGACTCGCCGAGTACCGCCGGTCTGAATACATTCCGAAGCATTCCAGGCCATGCAACTGCTCCAAGACATAGATCTAGCCTCCTACCACTCATCCATCACGTAAAGTGGCAAACTTTACGTGAATCCAAAGAGATCTAAGCCGTTTGCACATTGGGGCTAGGGTTTGGGACATGCAAGCTTCACTAAACACTCCAACACAGGGACTTTCATGCTCTCTGATTCTTCTCCCTTCCAGATCTAAGGTAGCAACCTCAGATCTAACCTCTAGACTTCCCATTTCATCCATAGACAATTTCTCACAAACCCCAAAATGAAGAAACAACATAATCAACAGGTCAAAAACGAGATACTACCTCTAAGTGATGCCCCAACTGCAATGCAATTCGAATCCAAGCAAAGCCCCTTGCTCCAAGCCTTCAATCTTCCCAAAATTCCTTCAACCATTACTTCTCCAAGCTCCAATCCACTCAAAAATGGTGCTTCTCCGCGATTTAGGGTTTTCTGGGGCTCAAGGGGTGATAAAGAGGCTGGGAGGAAGACATAATGATCATTATATAAGGCTCAACCCCGAGAATCAGGGTTTTCTCCACTCAGCGCCTACTCGCCGAGTCCAATACTCCGACTCGCCGAGTCGGCCACTTAACACGCGACCAAGTCGCGACTCTACTCGCCGAGTCCACACATGGACTCGCCGAGTCGCTCTTTCCCAATTTACTCTTTTAGCCCTTCAACTCTACTCTTGATATTCCGGGATGTTACATATAGTAGCTTCGCAATCAGTGTCCCTCCCTTTGGCAATACAACATATAGACCCTTTGGTAATGGCACATGAGACTATCTCAGACTTAGCCTTTCTCTTTACCATTTGGTCAACCGAGTTGACTATGGCCGATCCCTTTCCATTGGGATGAGAAATGCTTTTCTAGATATCCAATGCTACGATTGCCAATGTCCATTTAAGGTTTGGGAAGTTGATCTTTTAATCAAATTTGATTTACTGGTGTTCCAAATCATTGCAGATTCCATAACACCAAGCAAATAGATAACATCATTAAGGGTAATGTCATAGTCTATCTCATAGTAGTCCCAAAGAGACTCACTATGTTACTAAGAAAGTGATTGAACATCCAACTTTCATGAGACTTTGACACCCAACTCTCCCGGCTTGTCAATATGTGACTTTATCTCTAAGATGTGAGCACACATAGACTATGCTTGCCAATAGGGATTGAGTGACTTTAAACTTTTCAAGAACTTGTAGGTGAGGGAGAATAATTGGAGGATGTGGAGGAAGTGAAGCAGGATGTTGAGTGACACCATCTTCAAGAGATTTGGGAAGATCATAGTTGTTTGAACCAGACATCTATAATGGGAGAAAATCAAGTTAGTTGATTCAAAGTCCTTAATATAACACCCAATATGAAATATTAAGGCTAGGACCCAACACAATATTTTATAATTCGGAGGAGGGATGCCGTAATCCAAACTATAAAATATTTGAAGGTAGGCGAATGACGATTCACCAATTTCCACCATGAAAAACGAAATAATTTATTAGGTTTTAATTGGATTTGAAATTCCTAGATCTTTTGAGATTCATTGAACTTTTCAACGGCATGTTTCAATCTCGAGTGTGCCCTCTCAAATTTTGTGACTGGGATGTCGAGGATCACAAAACAAGGTGTGAATAACCATACCAATTCACTTGGCACCCTTAATATTATCACCTAATCAATGTGCCGGTTACCCACACACGCTCCATTGATCTATGACAAACATTAAGTCACCCTTCTTGATCCTTACTAGTCCAAGTTAGTGTGCCGGTTACCCACACACGCTCCACCAACGACTTGGTAAGGTACAAAGTGTGAATTCCATGGGCTAGCACCAAATTCACATTTTTCCTAAAGTAATTAAGATTGGGAATTAAATAAAAAATATTTAGTTACTTTATAATAATCATTATACTTTTAACGAGAATTTAAAGTCATTGTCCTACCCGTTCGGCTAACGACCCTCCACCGATCAAGCAAGCGGTGGGTGAGAGTGGACACCCATTAAGTCGTCATTTTATAAGCAACAACCTTATACCCACCTTATAGACCGGCTTCGTGAATGAGGCCTACTAACGGTAAAACGACTTATTCTTATACATATATATAATAATTAACCATTAATGTTAGAAATAGTATAAGTGTTGAATTTTAACTTTTAAAATTCTAAGTGTTGGAATTAAAGTTTATTAAAGTGTGTGAAACTTTTCCAAATTCCAAAACTTGAGGGCAAGTTTTGAACAATTCATAAACTTTTGGATATTCATAACTTATGAGTTTTAATTAAGTGTTTTAAAGCTTTTAATGAAGAGTCTCTTGGAAATCCATAACTTGAGGACAAGTTATGGAGTCCATAAAACATTTATGGGAAAAACTCTTCAAGAAAATGTAACCTACAACTTCTTAAAAAACATTTAAAAGAAAACCTCTTGGATTCCATAACTTGAGGACAAATTAAGAATTCCATTAAAACACATTAAGATCAAGAATTAACTAACAAACAATTTGCAAATAATTCCTATGATCTAACAAAACTCATATGAACATGAACATCCACATCAACAATTTCAAGAATCATATGAACACATATAAAATTGAAATTTTGATTATAACTTTCAAATTGGTCCACCATCATCATTACCACATCAAAAACAGGTTTTATGAGTCCAAAACAATTTAAGGTAATGATTATAGACCAATTCCAGCACCAAAACTCGAAGATATGCTGTCTGGGGTTCCAACTCGCCGAGTTGGATGAGTTTTGCCTTGGACTCATCGAGTCCCTTCATGGACTCGGCGAGTCAGCTGTGCAGACAGCATAAAATCTTCGATTTTCAACAATTTGCATCAAGTATTCAAACAAGCAAACCTAGGCTCTGATACCACTGTTGGGTTTTGAGCAATCTAACACTTCCTAAGTGTGCATGCAACCCTAATAAACCTTGGATCTATGTTTGTCTAAATACATGCAAAATAATAATTTTTCCAAGGTTTATAACCTATCTAACATGGCATGGGGAACATTTCAACATAAAGAGTTAGAAAAGATTACATACCTTTTGATGAGTTTGGTTCTTGAGGAGTTTGAGGGCCAAGCACCAATAGTGTGAATGCCTCAAATGGAATCACAAAACACCACAAACTCTTGGAAAACTTTGAGAGAGTGTATACACTTGTATATTTCGGCCACACACAAGCTCACACACACTAGTTCACTAGTTACACTTAGGTACCATTTCATGCTTCATAAGCATGCTTATATAGTGTGCATGGTTAGGGTGAAACCCTAATAACCCATGATCTTTCCTTTCCAAGGATCCATGGGTTAAAAGCTCCATGGGTCATCCATGGACTTCCATATAAGCCTAGCCCATTAACAAATGAGCATTAGCCCACACTATATAAAACCAATAACCCATAATCTAATTAGTCTTCCTTTTAATCTCTAAATTAATTCATAATTAATTTAAGACTAAAACTAATTAAATAACATAATCTCACATTAATATATTATAACTTATAATATATTAATAAACATATGTGTATAAATCTCATAAAATTATACCATAAATAGTTTGGATGAGATGCAACCCAAATGGACCATGCCGGGTCGGGTCAAGTATATACCAAATAAGTTATGGACTTAGACACCTTATCCAACACTAGAGAGAAGGATCGAGAGAGGCATGTGGTGGAAATGAAATGAGAGAGAAGGTTCGAGAGAAAAGAAATCAATGGAGGAATCATTGAAATATATGTATATGAATCTAAAGATTTCATCGACGCCTCAAACCGAACGACTTTCATGGTGATACTGGGGTTTCAATGCTGATTACTTGGATAATATCGACGGTGAATTTTCATAGTGATGGTCTTCGGACATCCATGGAGAGAAGGTTCGAGAGAAAAACAATCAACGAAGGAAGCGTTGAAATATATGGACTAAAAGATGAGGTGGTGGAAGAGGCGTTGAAATATATGGACTAAAAGATGAGGTGGTGGAAGAGGCAGGGACTAAAGATGTCAAACCGTGAAAAACCTATGCCAAAAGTCTAAAAGAGTTAAACATTACTATTCCTCAAGCCTTTTGGTATATATTAATTGCTTAAAGAAAATGAATAGTCAATCAAACTTGAGTGTCTGCAGTGTCTATATTCTTTTAGAAAACATGGGTTGAGATACTAGCACGATTTAATTCGTATAAAATGATAGAAATACATGGGTAAATTATAGAAAATAAAAATATATTTTTTTCTTCAAATATTGGAAATTATTTTTAACTATAATATTTACAATTTTCTACTGATTACGACAAACTTTAACCTGAGAGACGGACAATTATTTAACTTTTTTTTTTTATTTTTTATTTTTTATTTTTATGTGATAACTTTGAATGACGATGTCATAATATACCTGACAAATCTTTATTCAAGATCATTGTGTAACTTATTATAAAAATAAAGAAATGTAAGGTTTCACTCCTAAACCTCTTTTGAAATAATGTAGCAGCTATCAATTAATTTGATATGTGCACCACTTTGTTTGATTGTATTCCAACAAGGTTTTATATGTAGTACATTCGCGTGTTTGTTTGGTTTACTCTATGTTTTTGTTTTACTTTTTGTGATATTTCGTTTTCATTGAACTTGGACAATTCATTTAAACATATAAAGTAAACAAATTCACAGACTATATCATAAAAAGTAAAATCACGACAATATGTTTTATATTATTATATAGTGCCGTAATATGATTATATGAACGTAATACCCTATTCGTTATTATAATCTTACTATAACCGTATTAAAAATGTTACTAAATATAAACAACCATCATTGGTTACGTAAAGCTAGATTTGCCAAATTTTTATCGTTCACTAAGGCCGCTTGTAGAATGTAGATACAAGAGTTCCATAACAAACAAAAGTTAATCCTTATTTTTCTTTTCTGTTAGTGACATCCAAATGCAGGAGCCAAAAAAAGAAAAAAAAAAAAACAATTCATCTATTTCCTCTGTTTGCATCAAACATCCCCAAATTACTTGTAGCAAGCCCAAACTGATAAAGCTCATGTTTTGAGATGAAGGCATGATTTACGATTAATGTTAATAATATGTTTTACTTCTACATTTAAGTAACATTCATTTATAAACAATATTCTTTTTTCAGAAAAAAGTTTAATTACCTCTAGCATAATAGGTTGAGATATCTAAAATTATTTCTAGCTTAATTGGTTTAGATGTATGTCTTTTTTAGGGTTTTTAATTTCATGTCCCAGTAAATATATATTAACCCATTTTTTTTATAATGGTTTGCCACAACATAGTCTAAAAGATTTATTATTCTTCAAAATAGGCATTATTTTCGTAATATCCGCTGCAAATCTAAATCATTTTTTCTATGAAGTGTGTGTGTTTTTTTTAATAACTATCTTTAAACCCCATTTTTTTGTACCGAGCTTCATATTACCAAAAACATATATATTATAATAATATTATCATTTATTTCCCTTCTTTGCACATACTAATGAAAGACATATTAAAAAAATAGTGTGTATTTTATTCCAAAAAGTTTTTTTTCTTCGAAAGAAGAATTGTATGTGAATTTTATGCATTGTAAATAGTCATTTTTTTTAAAAATAATGAATATTCCGCACAAAACATAATAATAAGGTAAAATATTTATTTTTAGCATTCAACACCGCCAATCATAAATGTAATAAAAAAAACATGGTTTTAGTCGGAACAAGATACAATCATAGTTGCAGACTCAGTCAAATCAAATATCTAACTCAGTCAGATATTATTCACTCAACAAATATCAAACAACCCTAAGTGTTAATGATTGAAAAGATGTTAATTAAATACATGAAACATCTTTAACTTATTTCGGAGTAAACTAATATTTACTATCTATGATCCCGTAGGTTTTCAATGATTTCTACACTCAAGTCGGTACATTATCATAGAGCGCATATCATTTTGGCATTGTACTTTTATATAATATCAAACTATTGTTTGTTTACAATACTATAAGTCTTTATTGATGCATCCATACAAATCATGATTAGAAATGAGAATAGACAGGTAGCTGACCAAATTTGTCATAACCGGAACCAACGACTTCTTGGATACTGAACCAATGATTCTTAATATTTTGGAATCACCCTTGTATCTTAAACTAATTATGGTTCCAGGTACTTGATGT
This sequence comes from Lactuca saligna, assembly GCF_052625555.1. Taxonomy (NCBI): domain Eukaryota; kingdom Viridiplantae; phylum Streptophyta; class Magnoliopsida; order Asterales; family Asteraceae; genus Lactuca; species Lactuca saligna. The sequence continues at coordinate 4,948,168 of NC_136419.1, forward strand.
CTAATTAAACTATTACAAAAAATTATGCTATAAAAACTACAAGTTCTTAGCTTTCCTTTTAAATGCATAGTTAAGATAAAAGATAGACACTTTCATATTGAAAATTACTAGTTAACACTAGTTTCAGAATATAAATATTACACATCATTTATAATATCAAGTCATTGTATTTCATGTTGTTATATTAAAAGCTACAAATTCCTAGATTTCCTACTGAAAATCATATGCATCATTTAGTCTAATATGTTAAAACTTAAAATGACACTAGGTGCCTAAATCTTTGGATATTTGCAATAAACATTAAAACAATTTACTATGTGACTTGGAAGGTCACTCCAAAATCAAGGTGAAGTTTGTTATTAAATTAGTATAAACTATGGTACTTTGCAGCTGAAAATTGAAAATATTGAAAGTTTTAGAGACATAACTAAGTACAATGAAAGTTTTCGTGGCAAAATTTATAAGGTTTATTAATCCTATATTTTCGACACTGTTAGACAAGAATCATTTCCGTAATTTTAAAAACAAAAAGCTGATGAAACTTTAAGGTTAAAAATGTAACTTCCTAAAACACCAAAAAGTTAAAGGAAAAAAATGTTGGGTGGTTTGTCAATAAGAAAGAAAAGTGTAAAAACTATTTTGATAAGTGGATGGTTTATGAATGAAAACGAAAACACTAAGGGTTATATCTGTAACATGTAGTTTCAGGTACTTGTCAAGCTTTAAATCTAAAAGTTTACATTTTAGTCCCTATGCATGGCGTACATGAAAGTTATGCCTTGCGTAGCTCTTTTATTTTGGATGTGGGCCCTGGCTAGTACGATGGGCGTATGTAGAAGTACGACGGACATACCCGTGAAAACTTCAAACCCAAATTTTGGGATTCTGAACCTATTTAAACACCTGATGACTCATTGTTGCCTCTTCATGCTCAACCTCCTCAAAGCTGATATTTGAAACTCTAGCCCTCTTTAGAAAAGTTTGAGACCTTTGAGTGATTTTTGTGGGTATTTAGTGCTCTTAGAAGAAGAAGTCCATCATTGAAGCTTGAAGAAGCTCAAGCACTTAGATCCAGAACTTCCATCATCCTTGCAAGCTGGTGGAGGTAAAAAGCTTGTACCTTTATGCTTCTTTTTCTAGATCTAGATTTGGACCATGTTGTGTTGCATTTTTGGTCCCAAAATTAGGAATTTTGAGGCTTGGGTTGTTCTTAATCGTTTTTAGTGTCATTTATGATCATTTTGAGCTTATAAAGTCATAAAGATGGGGGTATAGACACCCCATTCATTCATGAATGAGATCTTACACAGAAAAGTATACTTTGGACTTACGGTTTGGATTTGTGCCTTATTGAGCCATGCAAAGGCATCAAGTTGATGACTTTATCATTTAAGACATCCTCAAGAGCAAGATATGTAGTTTGGATGATTGGTCTTAAAGCCTTAAGTGCTTAAAGTCACCGTGAGGCCTTTAGGCTATTTTTCCCATTTCGGTATTGATCCAGTATGCAGGGTGTAATGGTGGTGTCCATAGTGTACTCACCAGAAGGCCTTTGGGCCATTTACGGGCCTTGGGTATTTGGGTTATTCTAGGGCTTTGATTCTTTAGGAGCATAAGCCATGGTTAGATGGTTCAATTGAGAGAAGGGTAAAATGATCTTTTACCCTTAGCATGTTACATAATAATATGGGCCATTTATTATGGGTTATTACCCTGATTATTTATTAGGGTTAATTTGGATATGTTCAGTCTGAGGAGTCACGGTAGCAGCAGGCTGAGAGTGTGATTTGTCTATCTTCAGACTGAGGTGATTTTCCTCATTGTACTTATAGGTCGAAGTTACCAATATTATCCCACTAGATTATGTTGCACGATAGTAGTGATCTTTGTGACACTTACTGATTTATATGTATGTGCTTGATGTCTTTGTGAGTCTTTCTAGTATAAGTGTATGGTTAGTTGGAGGGGTAAAACTTACCCGTACCGGTTGAAAGATACTGAAGGAGTCGAAAGGGACCCAGAGAGTCAAAAGGGACTTAGGGAGTCGAAAGGGACTCATCGTGTCGTAAGGGACTCAAAGAGTCAGAATGGACTCGAGGGTGAAATAGAATCATTACATGTTCTAGTATGATATGTATGAATGATGTATGGTATGTGGTATTTAAGGAACACACTAAGATTTTTGCTTATGGTTTAAGTTTATGCTTCAGGCACCTCCATTTTGAAGGGGAAAGGTTCGGCCTTATCACAGCGCATCCACCCATGTTTCCGCATTTTTATGATTTTGGGATTGAACTCTGATAACCATTTTCAGATCGACATACTTTTCGATGGTTTGATATAAATACTTGATGGTTTTTGGTTGACATAAAAATGAAAATTTTACTTATGATTTTTGAGATGTTAAAAGTTGGTATCAGAGCCTTGGTATAAGGGATTCAGACAAACTCTCGTGTGTGCTTGAACTCAAACTGAGGATTTAATAAGTTTTTCATAAAAATGAATGATTTTTTAAAGGGATTACTACTAGAAAGAAGTGGTGTGATGCATGTAATCGGCCAAGCTAAAGTAAGTGTTCCCAAAATACCCATACAGGTTTATTTATTCAATATGTGAATATATGAATAACATGCTAGATTAGAGGTAAGGATTTGCTCAGGATTTGTATGATAAGAGATATGTCTTCTATGTTTACTATATGAGCCCCTAGAACTACATGTTACTATGGATTATTGATATGTTGGGATAGTCTAGTTAGTTATGGTATGGTAGAATTAGGTTTAGGTATGGAATAGATAGTGAGGCAATCCATTCTCCTGGAGAAGAAGGGTTTCTTTTATACCTATGGTCTTCAGCCCGTCATCCTAACAGGATCTTCTGTCCCGTCTGCACCGACAGAGCGTGTAGGATTCCTATTGGCGAATCATGCACTACTAGCGATTATCTGCTATTGGTGTAGAACTAACATAGGATAATGCCTTGGCCGCTACACTTGTCGCCATGGGGAGTAGTCAGTACTATTTTGGCATATTTAGACCGGAGTTTCTTGTCCTGAATTAGACCTTGGCTCTAGAGCATCGGGGTCTAAGTGTGAGGCCGCGAGGGCGAGGGCCCGAGCCTAATCACTTATGATGGGTAGCATCCATTAGCTAGGTCGTCATTTAGATAATTTTTCTATTATATTTGATGTATTCCTATGAGGATACATTAATAAGTCCCTTAGGCTAGTAAACGTCAGCGTTAGTCTAGCGTAGCTGATATGTTCAAGATTAGATCGAGACACGTGGTTGGCAGAGATGGCTTGTACATCTACTATTAGACGGATCCATATGCGAAGATGGTTTCATCATGACAACTATTTGATTTTATCTCTTGGTATTTAAACCTTCCTTTATTAGGAACACTTTTACTTTCTCCTTTCACTTCCTCTTCTTTAACTGCCTCTTCCTTCTCTTCGCTTACTTTTTCCTCCATCTCACTTTTGTTATTGGAGAGTAATGACAACACCAACTACCGAAATCGAGCTAACAACGACTGAGTTTGAGGGCCTGCAGGCTTGATTCAACTTTCTTCCCGAGCATGGGGTGGAGTACCCAAAGAAATAGGTGATTCTTTCTCGTCCTCCGGACGGTAAGGTCAGGGTTCCTATCCCAGTCTTCAAGGTAGGCTTCATGCTACGAACGCCCAACTTATTTGATGAGATTATGCATCAATATGACTTCTATATGGATGATCTAACTCCAAGTGTTGTCAACCAGATAGTCGGTTTTGAAATGTGTGACATCCCCATTTTCACGGCCAGAAAAAGACTGATTTTGTTTATGCTTTATAAAAATTAGAGTATCCCTTTTAAGAAAAACTTTGTGGAATTTGTTCCCAGAAAAACATGATAATTACATTATCAAGGCATTTCCGAAGAAATGTATTTTTATTCATTTTAAAACATTTGGGATGTCATTGTCAATACAGAAACATAAGCATAAACAGAACTTACACTCATTATCACTAGTGATTTATATCGCCTTAATCTCTCAGTGTAATGTGACTTCATATCAACACCTGTGATATAAATAAACTGAGTGGGTCAGGTTGGGAAACCGGGTGAGTACATAGGGATTTCAATCCCACAATGTTATAACATACATATATAGAAATTCACACAATATACGATTTCCCCATATATATATATATATATATATATATATATATATATATATATATATTAACTCTTACCCCACCCCGTCAGTCCTTACAACGAGACTATCCATACTCCTAGACCTTAAATTTTACCTCTTACTCCGGATCTAATCCATGCTCTCGAGTCCTTGATTGTACCTATTCCATACTCTCGGATGAGGGACAATTGGTATGTGTCTAAATCCATACTCTCGGATTAATGACAGATGACTATGTCCTGTCCATACACTCAGACTAGGGACAACTGACTATGTCTTAATCCATACTCCCGGATTAAGGACAACTGACTATGTCTTAATCCATACTCCCAGATTAACGACACTTGACTGAGTCAAATCCATACTCTCGGACTAGGGACGAATGACTATGTCTAATCCGTGCTTCTGGATCAATGACATGTTTAAGGGTTCTATTCCCCGTATATATCTCAATCGTACTCATAAGGAGATACTACCCAATGAACCTCATCACAAGTTTTAGGTTTACCCATTAACCTAAATCATTATAAATAACCGGGTATGTTCTTTAACACGTAATTTAGACAACATCAAATAATTCTCACATAAACATATATTTAATACATTCAATCAATACTTGTATTAAAATCATGTTCTTGAAAGGGACTATGCACTCACCTGAAAAAGGTGGTGATTTTGCCTTCAAACAGCGCTTCGTTATCTCAAAACAATTATCCCTCGATAAAACCTAGTATCAATATCACTAGGGTTTAGTCTAACGTTAACCGCGACTAATTAATAGTCTAGCTATTATTATTATACAAGCATTAAAAAACACTCTATATAACTCATAATTATAGCCCAAATAATTATTTTAAGGACCTAATAACATTACTATAATTATTTAAAGTTATATTAAAAATTGCGTAAGCGTAGCAGAATTACAGCGGGTTTTAAAGAAAATTGGGCCTTGCTCGGAGCAGCGTTTCCGAACCGAAAGACCATTTTTCTCGGGACTCTCAGAGCCTCGGGGCTTCCTTCGGGTGTTAGGGGTTCACCTAGGTTTAGGGGAGGGTTAAAACCCTTAGAGAGAGAAAGATTGCAGAGAGAGAAGTAGAAATGGTGCAAGAAAGCCGGCTGCCTTCGCAACTTATTTATAGGCCCAGCTCCTTGGATTACGCTGGGAGTACCGAGGGCTACATTGGACGTAGTCTTCGGATAAGGGTCATAGGTGGCTCCAGCTATCTCACACTTCGAACTCGGATGGATAAGAACCGAGGTACGCTGGATGTACCCGGCCTCGGACGCGAGGCGTAGGGCGAAGCGACATGGCATAAATCCGAAGTGAGGCTGATCAGCAATGGATGGTTGTGGCACTGCCACATCATCAACTTCTCATCAGACGTCGCTATTTCGAGTGAAATCTTTAAAAATTAGTAACTTTCGCGTACGAGCTCCGTTTTCGACGTTGTTTATATCCACGTGGAGGCGGGAACGTACTCTACAGCTTTCGTTAGACTTTGTCGGCTAATTTTGACTTTATTTTAAAATTTATATTGTTAACAGGCCGGGACATGATTGGTCCGTTAAAAATCCATAACTTCTTCATCTGACATCCGTTTTGTCTGTATTTTTATCGTTATGCTACTATTAACGAGATCTTCGATTCTCGTTTAGGTTGTGTTGGCTAAAAACCGCTCGATCTAATATTCGAATTTTGGGTTGTACACTGCTAAGCCGAAACTTCGAAAAATCATAACTTCTTCATACAAAGTCCGATTTGGGCATTCTTTTTATGGGCACTCTCGGTTTAACGTATTCTACGAATTTCGTTTAGATCGCTAAGGCTAAATCTCTCTCTATCGTAAATTCACTATTTACGCTTCCCGACATCGTGTCAGTTCCGCTGCGAAACCTCGACGAGTCTAACTTCTTCGTTATAACTCGGATTTCGGCGTTCTTTATATGTATGGAAACCTTGTGACATATTCTACAACTTGGTTAATATTATTAATTCTAAATAATATTGTGTCAAAAAGTCATTTTCGACCCCTATTATCTCTAAATTGGCTAGCCCGGATCTACGGGCGTTACAAAATGGTATATCAAGCCCTAGGCGTGCTTCCTCGGTTCTGGGCGTTTAAGTAATAATTTAACTCCTCCTCCTCATCTGGCGTTCATACTTTTTCTCAATGGAGGGGAATTCATGGGTTCATTATTAACCATAAGGCACCCAAGAAGAACTAGAAAGATAAGTGGTTATGGGTAAATCGCAACTTGGTCTATTACGGCTACCTCCTCATGAACACTTTCTTTGACCAGACGCCTCAATTGTGGGGTGCCATCGAAGCTATGGAAAACACGTTGGAAACCATTTCCTTCAATGCGGTGGATCCGGATTATTGTATGTTGGTTGCAGTTAGGATGAGCGCCACTTGGAGGGCTCAGGGGAAGATGCCTCAGTTCTTCGTGGAGAAAGATGGTGAGTGTTTATCTCCTTCCCTCCCCCCCCCCTCCCCCTTTACCTCAAGAGGAAGAAGTTGGAGGTTTTATAGAGTCCCCTTATGTGCTGTTTTTTTTTTCACAGGTCATGTGAGAATCATACCTTTCGAGATGGTTATGCGAGGTACGTTCCAGGGTAGTTTCCAGTATAGAGAAGTACCCGTGGTGGATATACTTCATCTGCTAGTTAGCACTGATCGTGCTTTGGTTCTTGTTGGTCCTTTCATTGTCGTGGAGCAAGGATCTGCTCCTCAGGAAGACCGGGATTTGGTTGACATGCCTGTTGAGGGTGTTACTTGAGATGAACCTCCACCTCCTGAGCCCGAGGACGATCCGGCGAAGGAGGTGACAAATGGAGGGAGCCAACAAACAACCAAGTAACGAATATCCTGGATGGACTCTCCATTTACTAAAGGCACCAACACCAGCACTATTGGTAGGCGTCTTTGTAAGAGACGTAACATGGAATTCTTGTTAGGGTAGTCCAACGTTGTAATGGACATTCCTAATGATGACACTTTGAACTCGTCAGAGGTAATGAATAACAAGGTGACTAAACTGCCACGTAAACTAAAGGAGGAGCCATGAGATACTACCGAGCCTAGTAAAGGCATTATCGGGAAGGAGCCTGAGGTTGGGTTTCAAGTTTTTTTAGATTTTCCTTCACCACCAGCGAAGGATAATGTTAATGCAGGTTCCTCTTCTTCACCCTTAGCGAACCCTCGAGTCTACATCCCGGAGTGGAAGTTCACACGAGAGCCTCTTTTTACGCAACATCCTTTTATGTACGAGTGAGGCCATCATGCTTTCCCTCTAGCCATAATTGAAGATCTAGAGCTGTGACATCCCCATTTTCGCGGCCAGAAAAGACTGATTTGTTTATGCTTTATTTTGAAAATCAGAGTATCCTTTTAAAGAAAATGTTGCGGAATTTGTTACCATAATAACATGATAAATATGTTATCACATATTTTTTGAAGAAATGTATTTTATTCATTTTAAAACTTTGGGATGTCATTGTCAATATAGAAACATAAGCATAAACAGAACTTACATTCATTAACACTAGTGATTTACATCTTCTTAATCTCTCAATGTAATGTAACTCCATATCGACACCTGTGATATAAATAAACCGATTGGGTCAGGTTGGGAAACCTGGTGAGTACATAGGGATTTCAATCCGACAATTTCATATCATATATATAATTTAGAACTCACAAAATATACAATTTCACCATATATATAAGCAACTCTTACCCCACCCCGTCGATCCTCTCAATGACACTATCCATACTCTCGGACCTTAAATGTTACCGCTTACTTAATCCATACTCCCGGATCTAATATATGCTCTCGGATCAATAATTGTTCCTATTCCATACTTTCGGACTGGGGACAAAAGTCTAAATCCATACTCACGGATTAATGTCAAATAACTATGTCCTATCCATACTCTTGGACTAAGGACAACTGACTATGTCTTAATCCATACGGATTGATGACAATTGACTATGTCCAATCCATACTCTCGGACTAGGGACAATGACTATGTCTAATCCATGCTCTCGGATCAATGACATATTTTAAAGTTCTATTCTCTGTGTATATCTCACTCATACTCATAAGAAGAGACTACCCAATATTCCTCATAATTAATATAGGTTTACTCTTTATCCTAAATCATCATATATAACTAGGTATGTTCTTTAACACGTATTTTAGGCAACATCAAATAACTCGCACATAAACATATATTTAACACTTCAATCAATACTTGTATTAAAATCATGTTCATGAAAGGGACTATGCACTCACTTGTTAAAGTAATGATTCCAAACTCGGGCAGCGCTTCGCTTCTAACGATTTTATTTTCCTTCGATGAAACCTAGCGTTATTATTACTAAATTCTAGTCTAATCTTTATTGCGAGTAATTATTAGTCTAGATTCATCATTAACTTAAAGTCTACTTCATGATCTATCACGTAAGGAACAATTAGGTAGGATCATATCAGAGGTAAGGTCCGTTTGGTATACGAAGTATACTATTTGGAAATCCCACTTTAAACACCTCGCTAAATCATAGCCTAGACATCATCCCCGTAAGTAGATCAATCAATATAACAACTTGGAATCAGTGATAAATCATGTTTATAAGTTCATAATAACGATAATGAACATAAACATAAGTTATTCTTAAAGTATGGTAAGCATAAACTACTTACAACAGGTTTTTAGTAAAAATTATGCTTCGCTGGAGTAGCGTTTCCGAGCCGAAAAGCTCTTTTCTCAGAGCTTCGGGGCTTCCATCGGGTTCTAGGGGGTTTTCCTAGGCGTTAGGGGGTTTGGGGGGTTAAAGAGAGAAAGTAGAGAGAAAAACTGAAGTTGGGAGGTGTGAAGAATGAGGGGAACCCGACACCTCTATTTATAGGATGGAAATCACCAAAACTCGTCGATTTGGCCTCTAACTCATTGAGTTCAGTGCCAAATGTCACCATTCTGGTGGCAAAACATGTGTGGCCTACATTGTGCCACGTCACCCCTTTTGTAGCAGCACCCTACCAACTTCTAAACCCCATATATTTCTCATACGAGCTCTGTTTTCGACATTCTTTATATCCACGCATAGGTAAAAACAAGTTCTACAACTTTCATTTTGACTCCGTCGGCTAATTATCGACAGATCATAAATTTAACAGTAGGAGGAGATTATACTGCTAAATGACAGCGAAAAATTCGTAACTCTTTCATACAGACTCCGTTTTTGTCTGTCTTTTTTATCATTGAGTTCCTATTAATGAGATATTCAACTCTCATTTAGGTTGCATAGTCCAAACATCGCTCGAACTAAAATTCGAGTTTTGGGCCGTGCACTTATATGCCAAATCTTAGAAACTTCATAACTTCCTCATACGAAATCAAATTTGGGCGTTGTTTTTATGGACGCTCTCGGTTTAACATATTCTACGAATTTCATTTAGATTACTAAGGCTAAAAATTTCTCTATCATAAGTTCACTATTTACGTCTCACGGTGTCGTGCTGGTTTTGCCGTAAAATTTCGACAAGCCATAACTTATTTGTTATAACTCTGATTTTGGCGTTCTTTATATGTACAGAACCCTTGTAACATATACTAAAACTTGGTTAAGTTAAATCCTTCTAAATAAGCTTCAATCAAAAACTCATTTTTGATGCTCATTGTCTCTAAATTGACTAGCCTGAATTTGTGGGCGTTAAAAGAGCTCATCTCTAATTCTCACATGGCTAACAGTCTTCAATATGTTGTGGCACAGGTCGCTCCTTGTACAAACTTCATCCTAAAAAATAATTTAGGATATTATACATAAATTCAATTAATAGATGTTAGAGTGAGTTAAGATTATTGTCTAACATAAGCTCTATAACTCTATACCTCTTAAATAATGACATACCATTTCATCCTTAGTCTAATGAAAGTATTTAATCTAATTGTTTGGTTTGGAATATATATATATATATATATATATATATATATATATATATATATATATATATATATATATATTGCGATGAGCATAATTCTAAAAATATTATAAAGTAAATAGTTCTTTTTAAAAAACAACATATAGTAGACTCTAAGGTCTGATTTTTTTTCTCTTCAAAAACATGTACTATTGACACTTAACTAGTGACCAGGTGACACTATCCCACTATAGAATATGAAGGCTACCTCGAACATCGTAAGATAAATCCAAGCGACCAGCTATGCCACAAGAACTATACAAATGACGAGTGAGTGTTTTTGACGGAATGAGTTGTGAGCCGATTCCATAATCTTTAAGATGTTCCAAGAAGACTTGGTTAATAAAACTCATTTTTTATATCATAATGAAAGGTTTAATGATGGTATCATTAAGTTGAATTTCAATCTTCACTATGCAACAATTTGAACAAATCAAAATTTTCAACAATAACGAATAAAAGTCATCAGTGAAATTGTTTAGGTATTTATCACCAAATCTATTCATGGATTGAAAAAATTACATACATCACAATGTATAATTCTTTGTCAAGCCTTTTTTTCTTTAAGTACTATTAGATAAAGACACTTGTGAATCATCTTCCCATATAAATTTTATTCACATATATCAAATTAATCTATCCCATTTGCCTTCAAAAATTCCATCCTTTTGAAATTGGTATATGTGTTTCATATTTATATAGCATGATGATAATGACATAGATAATTTTGAATCAAATATCATTTGATTTTATAGGTGTTATCTTTAGAACTATTAATTGAATAAAAACTTATAGATTTACTTCATAAAGAACATTATGAGAAAATACTCTTAACATGTTATGCATCGTTTTAGAAAATGAACATGAATCTGAACATCCATTAAACAGTAATTAAATCTAGAATTATTCATAAATTTCAACTGTTACATGTTATTATAAGATATTACAAAACATCTATTGTTTAAATACTATAATAGCACTTGTTATATCTTCAGCGCAAAATGTCACTTGTCTGCAATCAGTTGATTATTTTTTTTTCCAAAAACATGTGCACATAATATCAATTATTTGTGTCACATATAAAACACTCAAGTGAACGATGGAAAAATAAATAGTTCTATCATATAGATATCTGAGGTCCTGGTCATGCCAGACTTCCCACTAGTAAATAAATGACCTACAGTCACACTTTTCAAAAAACAGCCTGTCACACTTTTTATTAAAAGTGTGGTCAAAGGTCACTAAAAAAACTTTAGAGGCTATTTTTGGATACATTTAAATTATTTTGTGTGGTCATTGTATAGATAATCAAAACTTTAACCACACTTAATTATACAAAATGTGACAATTATTAGCCATGCTCGAACACTGTGGCCATTAGTCACTATCAACCATGTTTACAAATTAACATTTTGATACTCTTTTTATAAGAGATAATAGATAAATATTTTGTCACATGAGGCAATTGTATATGATTATGTATCATGGTGCCTATTTAGACACATGAAATCTAATATAACTAACAGGTGATACATATGGCCACATTAAATATTTATGTGTCTATAGGGTGGCGTTTACTAGTGACTTAGTAAAAACAAGAAAAGAAAAGTTACTTGTAGTGGTTTATGGTTATGCGTCTTTTATTATGTTTTTCGAAATATGATGAATTGGCTTTGAAAATTAACAAATATTGTGTGTGTAAGACGCATTTGGTTATGATTACAATTATTATGTTTGTCTATAAGTAAATCTAGTAAGAAGAAGTATAACGACTAATCAGTATAATCATAGTATGGTCATTGAATGTGTGACTATAGTTATGTAATGGTCGTTCTTTTTGTACTAGTGTATATCTAAATTTAAAGAATAGTCTTCATAAAACGAAAATATGTTGTTGTAAGTATATACTGGTGACTTATTAATGTATTTTGTGCTTTGTCATCTAAATACTCAACAATAATAATATGTTAATAATATTATGGTCTTGCGCCTTTTATTATGTGTGTCAAAAAATGATAAATTGGCTTTGAAAAGAACAAATATTCTGAGTTTAAGTAACATTTAGTTATGGTTACAATTATTATGTGTGTCAATAATTACATCTAGTTATAGTTGAAATATAATGTTTGATTAGTATAATTATAGTATGGACATTGAATGTGTGACTATAATTATGTAATAGTCATTCTTTTTGTACTATTTTATGTGTAAATTCAAAGAATAGTCTTCACCAAAGTACCTTTTGTTGACTAGTCAACCATTTGACTTATATAGATCCATTGACTCCTACCCAATCGCATAACTTATTATTAGATTTTGTGATAGTTTCTACAAAACTAAAAAATGTCATGATTTTTGCTTGAAGACTGTTGGAATTACCTACATCAAATGATTTTTGGTTATAAATTAGTTTGACTTGTACGACATATTTTGGTCATATTAGAGTTAGAGTGATGTCAACATGTATAAAACAAATGGTTAAAGTTGCATCTGAATGGCTCCTTTAAGTTGACCAAAATACCCTCTAGAAGGGGACGTAAGTTGTTACTACGGTCTATACCAATTCTGCATCCAGAACGCCCAAAAAAGTAAAAGATCATATTACCCTTTTGAAGTAAATTTTTCCTAGTTTTCTTATTATATTCCACTTTAGAGCTGAAAATACAAACCAAAACAATTTCCCATAGAGAATACCAATAATATCATTCAACTTTAAAATGCCTCTTTTTGACTTCTAATCACACAATTCAAAAAAAAAACAATGAAAAACTAAATGACTAAGTACATAAATTGTATTAAATATGAATTGGCAGCAATGTGTTGGAAACAATACAATTAAAAGGATACAAACATATACTAAAATCTTATAATTATATCTAAACACCAATTTTTAAGCTAAAAATAGTAATAAGGATAATATTGTCAATTTGGGTCCAAAACACCATATGAAGTAGTTACTAGCATGCACACTAAATCAAACTTCCAAGAAATATTTTCTTCTCTTTTATGGAAGTAAGTATCCTTTTTTGAGCACTTGATAGCCAAACACAAGGTATTGCATGCATCTATGAAGACCTGCATCGAAATGGTTTATCTTTACCTTAAACATACTAAATGAGTAAGATATAATACTTTAATGGTATTTTTGACCAATATGATAAATATAGACGAAAACGGTTAATATGAGCAATGTGGTTGATTTTGTTCATATTGACAAAGTGATCATGTTGTACACATATATTGACCAAAACCAATAAAATGAACCTTTGTATTGGAAACAACCATAAGGGTAAATGAGTTTATATGTTTGTAGGTTGAAATTACCTTCACATAAGATACTACTTAGAATTCTTTCACGACAAAACACCGTGATCAAGGTTTGACCTTTGCCTTCTACAAACAAAATTAAAGATTATAATATGTTAAAAGATTGAATAATAATATTGCTACAAATTTAAAGCATGGCATTTTAAAGGTTGATATAAAGTATATGTAAATATTAGGATATGATTAAGAAACACATACCTATGTATAAAAATACCATGACAGTCATTCCGAAAGTAATCATTTTCCTTCTGCAAGTCATGTGAGTCTACACGTGGCAGTATATTATCATTAGGAGGAAAAACTACAGTACTAAATTCTTCATCGACATCCTCATACGCATCTCTATAATTTTTAGGAGGTGTGTCGATGACAATAGACATTTTTTGATCGAACGAGTCTTTCGCATAAAATACTTGTCGTTCTTGTGAGACTAGTATCAAGGGATCACCATTATGGCTAATCTTTTTAGCTCAACTAGTGTGTACCTTAGTGTATCCATCTTGACCCCATGTTTATTGTAAACCTAATCACACATGAAAATTGGAATTTGTTTAAAATGATAATTGTAAAACATCATATTAAGTGTTTTTGACATACGTTACAACTTCTTTACTAATGTGTGTATCAATTGCAATGACGCTAACCCCAATGTCATGGAAACTTTTTCCTTCATGAACTTTTGTACAAAAATTATAACCATTGATAGCATATACATCATATTTAATAACTTTTTTGTTTGGTCCATGTGAAATCCATCTCATTGTCTCTGTTACACTTTCTTTGAAGACCCCTAACTCTCTCTCTACCTGGATAGTATTAGAATACGAATTTAAGATATATAGAAATACATAGGGATTAGAAAGAGTACATTGGAAAGTACATGCCATAGTACATTGGTATAACAACCGCTCAATGGGTTAGGGTGCAACATACCTCTTGTCGTAACCAATGAACAAATGTATTATTGTGCTCTTGTTGTAGTTGTGCTTTTCGTTTAGTTGGGTGTTGACGTTGCAAAAAATTCATGTCGTGTATACATATGTAAATTTTATCATGAAAAGAACACAATAGTGTAAAATAACAAAAAAAAATTACATACAGGTAAAAAAAATTTACTTAATATACAAGAGTACTTCAGATGTATTTTGTAATACAAAGAAATGTCCTTTGCTGAAGAGTGTTGGAGAAACTTCTACCGATTTAGCAGTTGATAGAGGATTGTCATCCGTAGTACAGCTAGTATCTTCACCTTTCTGAATTTCACTTGTGTTATGGTTTTCAGGTGGAATACCAACAATATCCATGTTTTTTTAAGAATGTATTGAAAAACTCAATCATCTCTACCGCAACATTCTCTTCCAAAATGCAGCCTTCTGGTAGATTTTTGTTTCGCACGTGCCCCTTAATAACCTTCGTACACCTTTCAAACGGGTAAATCCATCTAAAGAATAGTGTACCACATAGTTTTACTTCCCTAGTAAGGTGAACGGTTAAATGAATCATCACATCAAAAAATGATGATGTAATTGTTTCTCAAGAAGGCATAAGCTCACACATAACTCTTCTTGAAACTTATCAAGCTCGTTCACTTTGATTTCTTTGCTACAAATTGTTCTAAAAAAGAAACAAAACCTGGTAATAGCAACTCTGGTGGGTGCATGCATAATAAACTGAATTGTTATGGGCAAATTTTTTTGCATGAGCATGTGATAGTCATGTGACTTGATTCCGATCAACTTCCTATCCTTCAGACTTACCAAACTATAAAAATTATAACAATACCCTTGTGGAACCCTTAAGTGGTATAAAGTTTTTAATAACTTGTCTTTTTCCTCTTTTGTTAGTGTGCAACCTGCTGGGGGAGTGTGGTGTTGTTCCCTTCTTTCTTTGGATGCATCTCTGGTTTTAACCCATAATACACCAAATCCAATCAACCTTTATAATAATCTTTCATCTTCCTGGGAATGTTCAAAATTGTTCTGACTAGACTCTCTCCCACATTCAATGTAATGCACATAAAATCTAAACAATATGGAATCAAACTGTGTCGCCAGTAGCTAAGTCGTTTTACCATAAATTAAATTTCTTCCGGAATGTGGTATCTTGTTGGCTAACATCTGAAGTACCCAATTTCTTTAACTTTTTTTTTTTTTTTTTATCTTCTCACCTCTTCCAATATAAGCTTGTTAGCATTTTGATCCCTTTCCCTTAGATACTTTTCCTTATTTATTAATTATTAAATTGAACTTTTCATATATTTCCTCCACAGTCATAAGTTTGTGAGATGGTGAGAATAGTGGTGGTAACTCTCGACCCAACCCGTAAGTTTTGCTTGGAGGATCTTTGGTCAAGATTAGCGGGTTAGTTCTCTAGTGAAGTCAGGGTTCAGTTGTTTTATCTTTTGATCTGATGGGATCGACAGTTTTCTATGAAAAAACTTTTGGTTTCAAACCTTGCCATTGCTTGGGGAGGAGCGGTAGCAGGAAGATAGTGGTATCTGTTGCATGAGTTGTTGGGCATTGGCTGTATTGAGGGAGTTGTATTTTCGCATGGGTTGTATACAGGTAAGAACCCAAGGAATTGGTATGGTATCATGGGAGGTGATTTGGATTATCAGATTTGTTAAGATTTCAAGGGCATTTTCCAAGATTTCAAGAGTGGGGCGATCTTTGAGTTTGGATAGTAATGGAATGTTATTTTTGACTAACGTATATCTTAGGTGGTTTATGTTATATAAGGTTGATGGGTTGGGAATCCATTGGATTTAAGGAATGAGAAATCTTCGCCGAGTCCAAGTGTGGGAGTATCGATAAGAAAATCTGGGAGTCAGATTAAGTGTGAAACTAGGGTAAGTTTCACAACCCATTCTGGAGGAGAGACGACCCAAGTGTCGTCTGGATTAAATTTGTACAATTTGGAAGTCCAGGAAACTTCCAATAGCTGGTTGGCACCTTCTTTGTTATGCATAACAAGCTTGTGGATAGATCCAGGATGAGGGTTTTGTTAGAGCCTCGCTTCCTGTTCTTGTTTGATGAAGTTTTTGGGGTTCGAATCATGACCCGAACACCTGATTGGATACATTTGGATGTAGGTTTTGGCTCTGAATGCATGGGGTTATAATGGTTATGATGTGGTTAGACAATGAATGGTATCAATGGTTGGTTAGAAGTGTTGTAAGCCAGCGATGGGATCGTAGCATTCACCAGTTCGAGGTAGACTTTCATTAGAGGTGATCTTTAGCGTAAATGAGGAATCAGCTGTATTGTGGGCATGCCGACCAAGATTATCGATGAGTATTTCTCTATTTTGAGTTGAGGACCATTGGTGTCTGAGGCCGCTCCATGGTATAGTTGGGTTGGACCCATGGGCAAGGCCCATGAGATTATAAAAAAGTAAAGGTGGGACCTTGCAGAAAATTTTAGGTAAAGGTTTTGGATCTTGAGTTAAAAGATCATATGGGGGGTCAGTGTATGACGCTGGGGGATTTATAAGTTGGGTAGCCTTGTTATTTGGAATCTTGGGAACCTAGTGGTTAGCTCAGGTGCGAGACTTGTAGTTTCAGTGATGGTTTGGGAACCTTTATATCTCGGTCTAGTGAGAGGTTGTCGTGAATCAGAAGGTTTTAGGTGAAATGCAAGCGTAAATCTATGGATTTCGGGATATGAGTTAAGTATCAGGTTAGATTTTTTCGGTGAGATCTCGAGTTGGGGATCGTGAGTGTTTACGTGCATGATATTCTTTTCAAGTGATAAGAAATTCGGGTATCTATATGCCGAGGGCATCAATCAAAGGGTTCAAAGTTAAGGAATGGATTTAGTTTTGGTGATAGATCAAGCTATTATGATTGTGTCTTGGAGTGGTTCTATTGGTGAAGGGCATCAAGATAATTCAAGGTTGTATTATTGATTTGGATCTCATGTACGGAGTTGCTCATTCGGAGAATATGTTAGGTCACTTGTAGTTTGGGATAAATAATCTCAAAGTAAAAGATTTGATCCTGTTGCGCAGCTCTCATTTGATTCTAACCGTTGCAGGGATAAGTCTTGTACTCAAAGGATTATCTGAGCCTTTTGCCAAGTATGAGTGCTCCGCATCAATAATGGTTAGTGATTTTTTTTCCTTTTGAAGCATCAACTCAATCAAGGGTTGGAAGCCTTCTGTTTAAGTCTGGGCCTTAATGAGGTTTTGTTCTGGTAGTGGTATAGTAGGGCGGTCTCTTGGGGAGTTAGATCATTTCATGATTTCAAATTTCAGATAAAGTAAGGTTGGTTTTTTGCTTGGGATTATGGATTCGTCTTCTTCGGGTTGGAAAGTTCTGCTTAGTCTAGGTTTCAAAAGCCTTGGGAAGGTTGTTGTATGCTCAAGGTTGTGATTGTATCCCTCAGGATATTGGGATTGCCGCGGATGGTAAGGAATGATTTCAAGGACAAAATCAAATTTAAGTAGGGGAGATTTATCACGCTCGGTTTTGAATCGCTTCATTATTTGTGACCGTGGTCCGATAATTAGTTATCATAAGTCTTAGGGCCTTAGGGAAGAAATTTTTAGACCCATTTGGATGTGGGTGATGTTGGTTATGCGATGAAAGGGTTCGGTTTGTACTTTAGAGCCAAAGGGTATCAGTTAAGGCATTGGTTTGGGCCTTTTATGAACCGAAAACCGAGACCATCCTGGTCCCTACTAGTGTCTCCATATCTAGGTTATTGGACTCCTACCGGTTACTACACCCCATCGCAATCTCCTAGTCTCTTTCAGCGACTTCTGAAGATACCTCGACTATCTATAACTATTCTACCCACTCTGCCACTCATACTGAATCGATGCTGCTGGAACCAGCCTGCTTATCTCTCATCTGACTACTCAACTTCTAATAACTCGAGCCTTCCATCCAAAAAGAAAGGCTACCTGCCTAATTATCCTTGCAGATCACTTATACTTGGCAGAAGACTTAACTGATCCTGCTTAGAGGGACTTGCCATTTCAAATCGACCAACTATACCGTCAGCACTTGCATTCCAACACAAATACTAATATTGGCCATCACACTGAAACTATCTGAAACACTGAACTGCCTGCAATACTGAACTGCCTGCAATACTGAACTGCCTGAAACACTGAACTACCTGAAACATTGAACTGGCTGAAGCATTGAACTGGCTAAAACACTGAACTGACTGAAACACTGAACTGACTGAAACACTGAACTGACTGAAGCACTGAACTGGTTGAAGCACTGAACTGGCTGAAACATTGAAGTGGCTATATGGCTGCTTCCCACAACATCTCAAGACCTTCCTGGTCTCCAATCATTAATCAGTTATCTGCAACACTGAGTTCCAACTCAGCTGTGGAGCCCAAGGACTCCTTACTTAGTCGCTCCCATAGTTTCTGAATGAAATCTTTCTCTGGAACTAGTTTCCACTAGTCATCCTGACACTGTGACTCTAACAACCTCCCGATCCAACCGACCGGGTCCATACGTCGAATCCTGACATCATCAAATCCAAGACTAAAAATGGTGGCTCACAGACTAACGATAGCCCTTAGCATACATGAACCCAAGCGGTCCACTGCTTCCCTGATCTCATAACTGTGGTGACGATCTACTGACAAGTCGCCGACTTAACCATAACTGAACCATTTGGGAAATCCGAAATCTAACCTGTGGATTCCCATATCCTCACTGCTGCACCCGAACTGGTGGGTATTACTGCTTCCCCCACATCCAACAACACGCTCATGCTGCCTACCAACCTGATAAAGGCCATGACTACACCAGCGGACTTACAACTCTCTAATACTATATGGCTGCTAGTGAATGCTACGGCTACCCCCGCAGACTTACAACACTCTACTACTATCTGACTGCTAGTAAATGCTACTGCTACCCCCGTAGACTTACAACACTCTACTACTATCTGACTGCTAGTGAATGCTACGGCTACCCCTGCAGACTTACAACACTCTACTACTATCTGACTGCTAGTGAATGCTACGGCTACACCCGCAGACTTACAACACTCTACTACTATCCCGAGGACATCCTGACTATCCCTAGTCCTACTAGTGATTCCTCATCCTGATTTCTCAAAACTAGCCCTCAGTCATCAAATGTTGCATCAACCTCGACATCTTATATCCTTGATACACTTAGCGGTCCATCGAGGAATTCTTCGACTTGGTTCCCAGACCAACCGTCTACTAATATGGATACACGAAACTATCGTTGGGAAGTTTCCAAAACCCCTAACTCCTGAATCCACACAACCCTACATGCCGTCTCTGCCACTGACTACTAACACAAAAGCATTTCTTGCTAACTGTTCTCAAGATCCTCATTCCGACTTACTAGAGTCCTACAGGCAGTCCCCCAACCCTGAATTCCCAACCAGCTACTAACCATCTCGATCACATGAACTCATTGTTGGGAAGTTCCTCAAACTCCCAACTCTGAACTCCTCAATCCATCAATCACTGCGCTACTATCTTTTCTTCTCAGAGGTCGTGTACTCATTCTGGATGCGTGCTCTTACCCTTGTATACACGGAGGGTTCTCCCCCACTTGGATTCGGCTAACTCCTTACTGCTCACTAGTCGAAAGGATTCCCAAACCTTCCTTCCATTAAAAGGGCGATCTGATGTCCGCCAACGTTTACCTCTGTCGGCGCTCCAACTAACTTTTACCAGATCCGAACCATTCTTGCTATCTAACTGAGCACCCTTCAATCCTTAACTATATTTGCTTTAGGGACTGCATCCAGAGAACCTGCGTTTGGGGTGCACATCCCCAACCCACTTCCTTACTGTCCGCTGGCTACCTCACTAGAAGCTCTAAATTTTCACTACTAAGGATTTTGACTGATCAATCCCGAATGATACCTTTCGAAAGTAGTGAGGCATTGTTGATTCTTACACATACATGCTACAGTCACTGCATCTGAAGTAACCTAATCTAGAGGGGACGACCTCCAATTTACCATTCTAATTCCAAGGTATGCAGTTGGCATAAAACTCAGTCACAAGCAGGTAATATAATACCCCAACACTTATGCTTATTGATAACAATGCAGCAACATAACAATAATATCATGAATAATAATTGACAGGAAGGTAAAAGATACGTACCCCCATCATTCAGTGCTGCTCGAATCCTTGTTGAAATCAACCGGAAAACTCGGCTCTGAGCCGTGGGCGCCCTTGCCCGACCCTGATGTCTGCTGGTGGTTCTTGAAGTCCCAGGGGCAGGACCTGGCACCTGCCCTGCTGTATACAAACTTGGACAGTGGGCCTTCTTGTGTCCCCTCTGACTACAACAGAAACATATCGGATCAATCCCCTGAGCGATGGTAACAATACAATCTCTGCTAAAATGGACAATTCGGGCGCACTTGAAACATCCAGCATCACCACCACTTCTACGCCTGCACGCACCCTCGTGTGTCCTACCACACTTCCCACATCGACTGTAGCTCTGATAGTCCCCTGATCTCGAATCCGACCCCTTAGGCCTCTTGCCCGAACCTGCAGCTACCTGAGTCTCATCCGTTTTCCTCTTCCTTTTCGACTCCCTGTCCGACTCTCGCTCATGCGTTACCTAGTCGACCCCATCCATCGACTGAACAACTGCTGTCTGATCCTGGAGCTTTGCAGTCAGCCTACCAGTAACCCATCCAATGATGTTGGGCAGCTCCTCGCGAATGGCTCGCGCAACCTCCTTGACCATCCAATCATGCAGAGGTCTTTCCTGGAGACAGGGTGCCCCGCTCACTCCCATCCCCTTATGGCAAGAGCTAAAAATGGGATCTCCCTCCCTAATAGATCCCTGAACTCCATAAGAATCAGGCTCTAGACGAGCCCCAAACTGCCTTGAAACTATCCCGGCCCTAAAGGCCTCAAAACGATTATCCAAAAGCTCCATAATGGACTCCCTAACTGAACCAAATATCACGGGAGTCTGATCAATGATGTTGCGCATAATCTCTATAGAAATAACATCTCTCATCTGATCATCAAACTGTCCGGCTCTAGAGCCTAAGCTAGATCCTTCCCCGGCACCTGAACTGCCAACTGATATCTCACGCAACGTCATCATGCTGGAAACACATCACAAATCTAATCAATATACATAATGCTGCTGAGGGATCTTTCACACACTTTACTAGTTCCCTGTTTTTGCCTCAGCCCCTCTTGAATCGAGTACGGATCCTCTGCTTTCAGTTATACGGGCCCATACTACTTTCCACATCTATCCGTACTTTCCTCAACTCCACCAAGTCCCTTTTCTCTATTGCTAATCTTTGCTACTCTCATCCTAGGCTCACCCTAGTGAACCTCTAACTCCACCCAAACCAGTCCTCAGCTGTTGAAGGCCTCCTTGCAAAGCCAATTAGCCACCACCTGAATACCATCACATGCAATGAGGCTCGGATAATCCTTCGAGTACAAGACTCATCCCTACAACGGTTAGACTCAAACGAGAGCTGTGCAATAGGGTCAAATCCGGCACCCTGAGTTTATCTAATCCTGACCACATGTGACGTGATGTATTCACCTAATGGCTAACTCCCATCACTCAGAGTCCCACTAAGCACAAAGCAAGCAGCATTCGGATAAAGGAAACATACTCATGCAAACTATTCTCAAGAAATTGTACTAGCATACAATGTTGAACTCATACTATCAGGTATAACCTAAACACGCTATCCTACTTCTATCTACTCAATACTAGCATGCAATTCTCATAAGGCTGAAACACATAAGCAGGCACATAAGGCATCCTCCTAGATCCTTAGTCCTATACTAGCATGTTGTTTTAATGAAACTAAAACTGAAATTGAAACTGATAATCATAAACTTGTATGGGTAATTTGGGAGTACTTACTTGAGCTCGGCTGATTGCATGATTTCAAGTTATTTCCTTTCTAAATATTCTTTTCGCTTTTTCTAAAACTCTTTTCTATTCTCAAACTCCTTTTTACCAAAAATTCCTTTCGAAAATGTTTTTTTTTTTTTAAATCTTTTACCGTTTCCTTAGTTTGAGTCCAGACACACTCTCAAGTGTGTCCGAATCCCTCAAACCAAGGCTCTGATACCAACTTTTAACGACCCAATTTTCTCGACTAAAAATTTCTTTTAAAACATTACTAAAACCACATTTATTTAAAAAAAAAAAAAAAAAAAAAAAAAAAAAAAAAAAAAAAAAAACTGTATCATAAGTCATAACATAATTTCATAGTATTAATTTCAAACATAACTTATTATCAAAGTAAAACATCCCAGGCTAACTGGCTATGGTGTGTGCACTGCAACCTCTTCGAGCTCCTCTTTTGAAAACTGAGTACCTGAAACCAAAAAAAACTGAAATTGTAAGCACGAAGCTTAGTGATCTCCCCCAAACTACCACATACCATACAAACATATATGCACATACTGTACCTTGCCCACTGCATCGGACCGAGGTCCGGACTAACTGGAGCCTTGCCCCTTGCATCGGACCGAAGTCCGGAAACTGACTGGGACCTTGTCCCCTACATCGGACCGAAGTCCGGACTAACTGGAGCCTTGCCCCCTGCATCGGATCGAAGTCCGGAAACTGACGGGGACCTCGTCTCTTGCATCGGACCAAAGTCCGGACTAACTGGGGCCTTGCCCCTATATTGGACCGAAGTCCAGAATTAACTGAACATAACATAACATAAACATATCAACTAGCATGAACACATATACTGCATACTGCATCGGGCTGTAGCCTGGAACACATAACACATAAATTCTGTCTGAGCCACGAAGGCATCAAACATACTAACTACTGCATCGGACCGAAGCCCGGAAACTACTGCTAGCTAAACGGGCCGGCATTGTGGCCTTAGACCCGTTCCTACTGGAAGGAAACTCACCTGGTACTACTGAATTTGCTGATAACCCTCTGGCTGCTAACCGACAACCTTCTGAGTCGCTGCTCCTCTAGCTCTCTAAGCTACCAATATCAAAATGTTACTTAGTCTAATAGTCCTTCAAAATTCAACTAAGTCAACTCTGGTCAAAGTCAAAGTCCTAGTCACAGTCAATCTTCCAGGTTGACCCTACTCGCCGAGTCAGCCTACTGACTCACCGAGTTCATAAGCTCTGAAATCCCTTTCATTCGCGACTCTACTCGCCAAATCAGATCATGACTCTCAGAGTCTACTGATTTCTGAGTCCTGACCTGTCCACTCACTGGGTCCCCACTCAACTCACTAATCCGATTCTTAACTCGAAGGGTTTGGGGTTTCGCGACTTGACTCGCCGAGTCCAAGGAAATCTTTAACAGACTCGCCGAGTTGTTCTTCCAACTCGTCGAGTTGCTGCCTAACTTCATCCAACTCGCCGAGTACACTCATGCGACTCACCGAGTCTCTTCAGTTCTTAATCCATACAGTGGCTTTTCGATCCATGCAGGGACTCAAATCCATAGATCCATTCCTCTAGAGCCTAACCCCCACGTAAAGTGGCAAACTTTACGTGTAACCAAGGAGTTATAAGCTTAGAACACTCTAGGGCTAAGGTTTGTAACAAAGGGGCTTCACCAACAACTTATTGGCCTAAACTTTATGACTTTCTGGGTTATTACCAACCTACATCTGAGGTAGCAACCTCAGATCTACTCCAAACTTGAAATAGATCTCATCCATACTGAAAATGCCCAAAACATAAACATAAGATAGATCTAAATGCACATAAGCCCAAACAACAGACTATTACCTCAAATGAAAGCTCCAACTGAAGTAAATCCCGGATCTACACCACTCCTTTGCAGCAAAGCCCTTGATCTTCAAGCCCCTCTCCAAGATTCTCTCCTCTAAGGCTCTATTCTCTCAAATAATGAAGGCTCACTCAATTCTAGGGTTTTTGGAACTCAAAAGGGGAGCAAAGAGGCTGAGGGTGGGTTATAATGTGCTTTATATAGCGCACAACCTCTGGGATTAGGGTTTTTCTCGCCCAGACCTGACTCGCCGAGTCCACTCGCTGACTCGCCGAGTCGGTCACTTACTCAATGACCCGGATCCCGCTCCGAATCGTTGAGTTCCTCCCTGGACTCGACGAGTTGACTCTTGATTTAGAGCTTAACCTTTCTTTTCTTGGTCTTCCTGATTCTGGGTGTTACAACTCTCCCCCACTTAAATTAGACTTTATCCTCGAAGTCCACCACGACAAACTATTTCACAACCCACTTATTGCTTACCACTAGCTATGCACTGGACACTTTTCGCTACTTAGTATTGAGTACCCATCAATCAACTAGTCGAATTCTACCATAGTCTGCTTTCCATTACTAGCACTGACTGAAAATTTATGGTGTCCCTTATCCGCCTTCCGGATAAACCGAGACCACCCTGGTCCCTATTAATGAAATTGATATCCATTTATTACTATATTTATTGCAATTATTACATTAAAGTATTATATTAAATTTAATAAAATAGATAAATCCAATAAATGATATGTGAAAAAAATTAATTCAAAATTACCACAAATTTACATTTGTCAAATTGAAGGAGAGAATGTGATGTGACAAAAAATTTCTTTATAATCCGTATAAAGCTATATGAAATGAGCCGTGAATAGCCGAATATAAGAAAATAAATGTTTTAAATAAGATTTGAACTTGCAACCTCCAAAAACACCCCATAACACATGAACCATCTAAACCAACTACAATTTACGTCATCCATACTGAAAATGCCCAAAACATAAACATAAAATAGATCCACCACTAGCCACCACTAAGAGTATGGGGTGGTGTTCACATTTTTTGTTCGTTGCCACATAGACCACGAACATGCTCATTATGAGTATACCATAAGGCCTAATATCAATTATTTTTATTATCATACTATATATATATATATATATATATATATATATATATATATATATATATATGGGTAAAGTGAATATACCTAACAACCTTATATAAGCTTAGGTACCTAACCTCATCAAACTACGTTATTTTGCATTAAATTTTCATTGCGATCATCCAAAGTTCTTAAACTTCGTACCTAAACTTGATTTACTTCAAAAAAATTTTGTAAATTCATCATTATATTTCTCCTACATCCTTTCATTTGTAGCGGTAAGATATGAAGACCATCAGGTGGTATTTGATAGAAATACGTGATGTAAAAGAAAGATATTGATGAAAGTCCAAAGATTTTGGAAGTAATCAAGTTATGGGGTTGAAGTTTAAGAACCTTAGGCAATTACAATGTAAATATGGTACAAACCGATATAGTTTTATGGAGTTAGGTACCTAATCTCATCAAGCTACGTCATTTTGCATTAAATTTTCATTGCAATTATACAAGGTTCTTAAACTTCATCCCTAAACTTGATTTACTTCAAAAAAATTTGGAAATTCATCATTATATTTCTCCTACATCCTTTCATTTGTAGCGGTAGGATATGAAGCCCATCAGGTGGTATTCGATAGAAAGACGTGATATAAAAGAAAGATATTGGTGAAAGTCCAAAGATTTTGGAAGTAATCAAGTTATGGGGTTGAAGTTGAAGAACCTTAGGCAATTACAATGTAAATATGATACAAACCGATGTAGTATTATGGAGTTAGGTACCTAAGCTTATATAAAGTTGTTATATATATATATATATATATATATATATATATATATATATATATATATAGGGTAAAGTGAATATACCAAACAACTTTATATAAGCTTAGGTACCTAACTCCATAATACTACATCGATTTGTATCATATTTACATTGTAATTGCCTAAGGTTCTTAAAATTCAACCCCATAACTTGATTACTTCCAAAATCATTGGACTTTCACCTATATCTTTCTTTTACATCACGTCTTTCTATCGAATACCACCTGATGGTGTTCATATCCTACCCGCTACAAATGAAAGGATGTAGAAGAAATATAATGATGAATTTCCAAATTTTTTTTGAAGTAAATCAAGTTTAGGTATGAAGTTTAAAAACTTTGGATGATTGCAATGAAAATTTAATGCAAAATAACGTAGTTTGATGAGGTTAGGTACCTAAGCTTATATAAGGTTGTTAGGTAGATGAGGTTAAGTACCTAAGCTTATATAAGGTTGTAAGGTTGTTAGGTATATATATATATATATATATATATATATATATATATATATATATATATATATATATATAGAGAGAGAGAGAGAGAGAGATAGGTTCAAATGTTTTTAGCAATTATTGTGTGCCTAAATGCACCAATGAGAATTCAAGAGATAATAAATAATTAAATAAATTGTTTAAGGGTAAATTAGTAATATTACATATATATATTAATTAATATCCAAATTTAACCATTAATATCCCTTTTTTTGAGGGATCAGTTTTTTTTTACGTATTAAAACCCTAGACACCGAGTCACACCTCAAAGGAAATCGATATCTCCTCCAAATCGCCTCTGTTCTCGTTATTGTGATTGCCGCCGTACACCAACACCAAAATGGGCGTAAGGGATTGCAACAAGGTTTTATCCTTCTTCTTCTTCGTTATATAAAACTCTTTAAAATTCAAGAGTCGGAAGCCCACTGTAATTGTAAGTAAAATAGTTCAATTTCATTCGGTTCCAATCTCAATTCTATTCAATAAGGTGTCGACATTTTTTTTGGTTTTGGAATCACAAAAGTAGCGACACTGTGTATCGTTGTGTGTCCAAAGGGGATCCTAAAACCACATTTATTTTGTTTGTTGTGGAATCATACATGAACGACAACAATTTTTTTTTTTTGAATTGCTACTTTTAATCAATCCATAAAAATGATATTCCATTTTTTTGGTTCATAATAATGAACAGTAATTAAACACACGAAAGTCAAAAAAAATTATCTCTTTACATATCAAATCTAGTTGTTGTTTAAGGAGAATATTCTTTAAATTAATCTCACAAGTTTTCATGGTTTCATCACATATACTAATAAAATAAACTATTTGTCAATGTATTCTACAGAATAGTAACTTTGTAGGGAAATCAAATATACAAATAAAGTGTATTCTATTAAAATTTAATTTTATATAAATGTATTCTGTTAGAATGTTTGAGAATAATTGTCAACAAGTACATTCTGTCAGAATTTATAGTTTTTATTCTCTTAGAATGCATTGAATTTTTTAATTTTTGAAACTAATTATGTTTTTTTTGTGGATTTAGGTTTTGAAGAGGCTAACATTGATGTGGAGAAGGAAGAAAACATAAAGAACGAGAGTGTATTATACCAGAATTGTTATGCTACAATGTATAAAGTGTTGCTAAAAACTAATATTCTATCAGAATAGATTAGTGTTTTTGTTAGATTGTGATGTTTTTTTTTCTTTTTTCTTTCAGAATGTTATTATTATTCAATGAATCACAATCATACAATGTAATTATTTGGATATTATTAGTTCAAGAATTGATTTTGTGTATTCTTTTTACAATGTATTTACTAGTTTATGGTTGACATTCTGTCATTCTGACAGAATAAAATCGAAAAATATATTTACTAGTTTATGGTTAATATTCTATCATTCTGATAGAATAAAATCGAATTTTTAATTTTCAATTAATTTAAAATATTCAGATTTTTAAAAATAAAGGAATTAATTATCCCTAAAAATCTGAAAATTTCCTTTTTTAATATAGGTTAATTGACTAAAATGCTCTTATGCTGAAATTTGTGTGACTATATGGTATATGTTATCCTATTGTACTATCATAGACCCTCATATCATTACCTTTGATTATATTCCATCCGATGGTCCAGATCTGTGCATTCTGGCACACAATAGTTACTAGAAACAAAATAACTTAACCGTATATATATATATATATATATATATATATATATATATATATATATATATATATATATAGAAAAGTGAATATACCCTTAAGGGTATATATATTTAGGTACTCAAACACACCATAATACGTTGTTTTGTTTAATATATTCATTATAATATTCTTAAACATCAACCTCTAACTTGATTTAGTTTCAAGAATTTCAAATTTTCATTATTATCGTCATCTTACATCACATTTTTTCCCGACCACCTAGTAGGCTATATATATTGTAGTTAAAAATGAAAAATATGTAAGAGGAAGATAAATGTGTAATTTAAAAAGATAATGGTAATAAATCAAGTTAGAAGTTAAATTATAAGAACATTGGACAATTAAAATGTATTATATGATACAAAACGACGTGGTATGACAAATTTGGGTACCTAAACTTATATACCTTTAAGGGTATATTCACTTTTCCCATATATATATATATATATATATATATATATATATATATATATATATATATATATATATATATATATATATATAGGGTTAGGTTCATTTGAGACCACCTATATTTTGTGAGACCATGAGATGCATTTATTTATTTATTTATTTATTTTTTATTTTTTTTAGTTAATTCATGTTCCGAAAATAATATTTAAAAAAAGAATTTTTTGATTTTTCCATTTATTTTGCATTTTAAAATTATTTTTAGAATATGTACAATGTAATATTCTATTTAGAATATTTCACGTATTTTAAAAAAAAAATAGAATTTTTTTTATTTATTTTTTATTTTTTTTAGTTAATTCAAGTTCCGAAAATAATATTTAAAATAAATTTTTTTAGATTTTTCCATTTATTTTGCATTTTAAAATTATTTTTAAGAATATGTCAGTGCAATATTCTATTTAGAATATTTCAAGTATTTTAAAAAAAAAACGGAATTTTTTTTATTTTTTTTATATTTTTTTTAGTTAATTCAAGTTCCGAAAATAATATTTAAAAAAAGAATTTTTGGATTTTCCATTTATTTTGAATTTTAAGATTTATTCTCACGGTCTTACAAAATTAGAATGGTCTCAAATTAACCTGAACCTATATATATATATATATATATATATATATATATATATATATATATATATATATATATATATATATATATATATATATATATATATATATAGGTTCAGGTTAATTTGAGACCATTCTAATTTTGTAAGACCGTGAGAATAAATCTTAAAATTCAAAATAAATGGAAAATCCAAAAATTCTTTTTTTAAATATTATTTTCGGAACTTGAATTAACTAAAAAAAATATAAAAAAAATAAAAAAAATTCCGTTTTTTTTTAATTTTAATTTTATATATATATATATATATATATGAAAAATGATAAGGATGATAGGAAAATATTGTAGACAAAAGCAAGAATCATGAGGGATTAATTTTATCAAGGGAAGAAAAAGTATATTTGTGGTAATCTTCGATGCCACCAAGAACATCCTTACCAGAAATATGCTTTTCCTTGCTTCCAACGCCACCTTACCAAATCATAATACAGATGAATATAAAACTAAATAAGATATTCAAATATCGGCTACAGTTTCCTTTAAAACTAATATATATATATATATATATATATATATATATATATATATATATATATATATATATATATATATATATATATATATATATATATATATATATATATATATATATATATACATTGACGTAATGGTTGGTCGTTTAATCTTGTAGTCCAGATATACAATGATAAATGTTCGCTTGATGACCCAAAGTTGTAATTGTTTGCAGATTTTTACTAATTATCTATTTTAATATTTAATTGTAAAACGCAGTTTCTTTGA
Organism: Lactuca saligna; assembly: GCF_052625555.1. Lineage (NCBI taxonomy): Eukaryota > Viridiplantae > Streptophyta > Magnoliopsida > Asterales > Asteraceae > Lactuca > Lactuca saligna. The sequence goes on from NC_136419.1 coordinate 4,978,343, forward strand.
ATATATTAATTAACTAGGTGTAAGACCGTATGCTACATAGGTTGAATAAAATAAAAGTTTAATTGCTGAAAAAACTAAAAATGGTATTAAATCAAAATCGATTATAATAAATTACATTGAATTTATCATTTATAGAGATTCGCTTTCAATTTGTTTCCAATTGTAATTATTCTTTTTCTATCCAAACTATTTAAGAGGTTGCACTTAAACTTTAAATAACTTTTGATTCATATAAATTGATTTCTATGATTTATGTTAAAATTTGATTTTGAAACAGTCAATCAGGAGAAATTAAATTACCCTACTTTTTATACATACAATTATTCCTACTCATTAAAATTAGGACAAATTACCATTCAATTTAATTGTAATTGATATATTCCTAATATAATCTTAATGAATTAGTTAAAAAAATATGGAATGGTGATACTTATCATAATTTTATTGGGTAGGAACATTTGTAAGCATAAAAAGTAGGAAGCAATTTAATTTTTTGTCAATCAATATGAATCAAAAAATTGGTGTAAGTTTGGTAATTATTTGGTTAATTGTAATAAACATGATATTATTTTGGAAAGTATATAGGATTGGTTTAGAATTTGGGATGACACAATGAAATTGGATACGTATTAATGATATCATAGGAAAAAAAACGTCTCTCTCTCTCTCTTTCTCTCTCTCTCTCTCTCTCTCTCTCTCTCTATATATATATATATATATATATATATATATATATATATATATATATATATATATATATATATATATATATATATATATATATATATATATATATATATCATTTATATTTTTTATTTTCGAAATTAATAGAATAAATACATTATTTAGTTAATTAATTTTATTTAATACAAAGCAACCACAAATGACATGTGGAATTATTTTATTAAGAAAAATACAAAATTACATATAAAAAAGCTCTTAAAATTTTGATAAGTGGCAAAAAAAAAAAAAAAAAAAAAAAAAAAAATTATTAAAAGGAATTTTAACATTTTGGTTTTTTGGTACCACTACGAAATACTTTGTCTTTTTAAATATACAAATTGATAACATTGATTCTCCAGAAGATTGTTATCATTGTATCTTACTACTACTTAATCTAAAATATTTCATAAAAAATATTCTGTCCCGATAACGTAAAAAATATTCTTATCATTGCAAATTCCAAAATATTTCATAAAAGATAATTTAAATAACTTATTAACAAAATCAATTGATTAAAAATGTTTTTTTCCCCGATAACGTAGAAATTAAAAGTTGGAAAAAAAAAATTGTGTGGAATAAGAAGCACCAACCAAGGAGGCGCAATGTGACAGCTCAACCCTCCGCCAACTTCTTTAATTATATCTTTAATTCCAAAATTTTAGTTCTTTTCTTATTCAAGATAAACATTTAATATTAAATAATGTATTTTCAATATTTTAAATTAATAATTAATAAAGTTAAATCAAATTAAAACCAGAAATTACTAAAAATATTAATTTATGATATTTTACGTCAAAAGTGTATAATAATTAAATTTGAGTTTAAGCAAAGTAATTTGTTTTGAATTTATTTATCATTTTCTTATTTTATTTATTTATTTATTTTTGTATTGAACAGAAGAAGTTTGTTCGAAATAATGTAAAATCATTTAGCTAGAATATTTTAATTGCAAATTATCCATTGACGACAGGTATTAAAAGGATGTCGTACGTATCATCAGTTTCCAATATTGTTTTATATATGAGGTTTGGTGCATATTTGAAAAAGAAAATATTTACATAAACTGGGTGAATACTTTTATAGCATAAATAAATTTATATATTTATTATTTTAATGTTTTAAAGTTAAGATACAATTCATAATCATAGAAGGATACCATGTTCTATAATTTTTCTATTCTAATAAATAATTTTTCTATTATAATAAATATTTTTTGCTATATGATTATTTCAAAATGCTTATAATACTAAAGTTAATATTAACTTATTCATTTCAAATCTGTTTCAAATGCCATTATTTTGGACTATTTAATATACCAAATTACTTAAATCCTTTAAAATTAGAAAGGTAATGGTGGTTACACATTTATAGATATGATTCGTAATTATACAGATAAAATTGAATGCCTCTTTAGTTGATTTTCGTTTTTATTTGATAAGTTGTTGAAGTATTTTTGATATTTAATTTATAGGTTTTTTTTAAACGATAGATCTTTGGTTATTTTGATAACCAAAACATAAACGTGGAAGCATAAACTTTATATCTTTAATCTCGAATCTGATTAAAAGAAAACTTAAAGATTAAAGAACGATTACATACCTGATTTCATAATAATATTTGGATCTGAAGAACTAAGGTTTGGTTTTCCAGTTGATCTTAAAAGTTCTCTCTAAAATCTCTCAGCAAACCCTAAACGAATTTACATGTGCATTATATGTCTTGATCTACTCCTCATCACATATATATATATATATATATATATATATATATATATATATATATATATATATATATATATATATATATATATATATATATATATATATATATATATATAGATGCAGATATACCCTACTGTGACAGATGGAAGGGATCTTGAGTCAAACCGAAAACTCAACCCACAAGATAAGTAAATATTTTATAAATTGGTATATTAACAATTTTTATTCTTATCATAATAACTTGATTTAATGATAATATATATATATATATATATATATATATATATATATATATATATATATATATATATAAGGGTAGGTTCATTTGAGACCACCTATATTTTGTGAGACCGTGAGACGCATTTTTTTATTTATTTTTAATTTTTTTAATTTTTTTTAGTTAATTCATGTTCCGAAAATAATATTTAAAAAAAGAATTTTTTGATTTTTCCATTTATTTTGCATTTTAAAATTATTTTTAGAATATGTACAGTGTAATATTATATTTAGAATATTTTACGTATTTTTCAAAAAAAATAGAATTTTTTTATTTTATTTTTATTTTTTTTAATTAATTCAAGTTCCGAAAATAATATTTAAAAAAAGAATTTTTAGATTTTTCCATTTATTTTGCATTTTAAAATTATTTTTTAGATTATGTCAGTGTAATATTCTATTTAAAATATTTCACGTTTTTTTCAAAAAAAAAAAAACGGAATTTTTTTTATTTTTTTTATATTTTTTAATATTTTTTTTAGTTAATTCAAGTTCCGAAAATAATATTTAAAAAAAGAATTTTTGGATTTTTCCATTTATTTTGCATTTTAAAATTATTTTTAGATTTGGTCTCACGGTCTTACAAAATTAGAATGTTCTCAAATGAACCTGAACCTATATATATATATATATATATATATATATATATATATATATATATATATATATATATATATATATATATATATACTATCTTATAAAAGAAATCTTACTATTTCTAAAAATAGATTGAATATAATAATATTATTTTTTAAGACGTTTAAATAATTAAGCTAATAGTACAAGTAGTCATCAATAAAATAATATTAAATTTTAACCTATGTTTTGAATCCTTATATTTCTCAACAAATTCTATATCCTTCCCTAAATTTCAGATAATTCAAAATTTGAAATCATCAGAAAATACATGTTGATTCAAATATCTCTGCTGTAGATGGCTCTTTCTTAACAAGTTTTTATTTTAATCCTTACTTGTAATTGATTTCATAATTTTTAACTTTTTGAATTTTTATTTTATAAATATATTGGGTGAAGGTTTTATTATATCAGGTTTGTTCCTAAAAAGGTTTTTACTATGTTTTTTTAATGTGTTGGCTTTGCGAGTTCAAAGAACTCAACCAAGATGGCCAGTTAGAGCATTGTATTATCATTAGTTTGTATATTTTGGCATTTTACTTTTGCAATAAAGAATGGTTAAACACAAGATTTTACATGATTAAGGTAGTTTGTATATTTTTCATCTTGTTTAATCTAAAAATGAAACTTTTTTCATCATTGGTCCTTATAATATCAAGTTTCATCACATGGACTTCCTGATTACGGTGATTATTGTCTTTATTATAAGGTTCTATATAGATTTTGTTCAATATTTTAAGGTTTCGAGAACCTAAATCAATATGAATCCTTGAATTACATACAATCATTGAAAATGTTTTAATTTGTGACCAAACTTGGTTTAAAATCACAATGAACAAGTTGACACCTGAGTATTTTGGCCTTCTCAAAGGCCTATTTATCGACTTTTGAATCACAACACCTGATATTCTAAAGGTTTATTTTTATAAACTATTATTTATATATTTTAGTGTTTTACATAGTAGGACATTAAATTAATAAAGGAGTTAAAGAAATCGAAAAAAAAAGAGGACGATAAACAGTACAAGTGGTTTGGGTATGTATAAATGGAAGTAATAACCATTTAGGGGTGTTTGGCAAAAAAAAAAAAAAAACTTATTGCTTATTAGTTTATTAGCTTATAAGTTAATAAGTAAGTGTAGGGTAACGTATGAAAGAATAACGTATTAGAGGTTCCCCACCGGAATAAGTTATTTTAATCCAAACACTTTTTTAACTTATAGTGATGTGAAACCTAATAAGTTGTTTTAAAAAAACTTAGTCAAACACCCCTTTAATATGGTATGGTAATGCTTTTGAAAAATAGATGTCATTTAATATTCATTTCTCGAAGTAAACGTAAAATAGTTTTAACTCTAAAGAGATCAAATTATTCGTCGTACGCCGCTTTGCGCGGGTAGACGGCTACTATATATATATATATATATATATATATATATATATATATATATATATATATATATATGATGTGGTGTGGTGTGACAACTGGAAAATTTTGAAACAAGCAATGTCTAAATTGTAACCGCGTGCAAGTGAATTCACAATGTAATTTTGTTGCAATAAAATTATGAAAGCCAAAAAGGCATCATTTGTATAAGTAAATATGCATATATACGTTGAAAACTATGTTCGTAATAAACCTTTAAAAGTAAAAAAGTGAAAACAAGCCAAGATAAGTCAAATACTTAGGATATGAAGCATGATTTATGTCGTGCCTTTGGGAGTTTTCGGTATTAGGACCCAAGAACTTGAGAATTCGGTTGTAAGGGGCCAAAATCACAAGCCTAGGCAGGAATCACCTCTAGGCCGAAAACACGCCAAGACCCAAAAGCACCAGGACTGAAATCACAAGAGATTTAGTGGTGTACAAGGTGATTTCGGTCATGCCTTGGCTGAAATCACCCATTTGACCCCTTCACAATGTGATTTCGGTGGAATAAAGAAAAGATAAGGAAGTGGACTTTGTGATTTAATGTTTCACCCTTTTCCAATGCAAAATAATATCCAACATGTATCAATGCTAATATCCAACAAATAACTAGGCAAATATCAAATCATCATTTCCTATTTATACACGATAGTAAACACCCACAAACCCCACCATATCTTATTCTTCAACTCCTTTCATTTCCCTTCATCCTTTCTCTTAAAGAACAAATGCAAGATTTTTCAAAGGATTAATTCTCCAAGCTTATTCTTAGAGTTTTGGTATGTTTTTCTTACTAATCTAGTGTTTATGCACTATCATGTTAGTTTCATTTTATTTACACATATATTATTATGTGTTAAAACTCTTAGGATAATACCACCTTCAAAGAGTTCATCAACCACCTTCAAGTGTTTAGGCTTGGACATCTTCACACCATCTCTTCCAAACAACCCACTAATCCACTCAAGGTGAGTTCATACCCCCATATTTTCGAGTTTTTCATGTTTTTAGGGGGGGGGGGGGGATACAAGTAAATTTAACTTTTTAACATCAATATTTGCATGATCTATTACTATGTGAAAATAAAACAATATTTACATGATATAAACACTAGCTTTTATACAAATATTTGTGACATATTAGTTTTGAAATGCAAAACTAACTAAAACAAAATAAAATCTATGTTATAAAATCATAAGAAAATTTATGATTGTAAAACTACATGGTTTTTGAGGCTTTTACCAAAATATAGATTTTCTAACAAAAAGGAGTAGCTTCTAATTATTTCACTATTTTGTGTGTTACAACCCAAAAATATGATGTTTAACCCTTACATTTTAAAACTAGACAATATAATTACTATGTATTTATATAAATGATTATATAAATGCTTTTGACAACAAACATGATAAACTAATTGGTATAGTTTGGGAATCACAAACACCACATTTTTATTTCGGAAGAAACATATAATTATTTAAAGGTATAATTATTTCATCTACAAGAAAAAGGGATTTTCAGTTCACGTAAATCGGATGATACTGGTTGTGAGACATTTGGCTTACCCGTACCTACCAGAGTACACATTAATACTTGCATTATAACCAGAATCTCTTGGAGGGAGAGTATGGCACTTGTGTATAGATCTATACGGGATTGACAACCCTGCACCTCAGCTGTTAGCTATAGTTAGACCGGTCAGTCTAGGGTGAAAAATGTTGTAACAGTTATGACGTCTGAAGAACGTCGTAGTAGGCCATTAGTCGCATTAGTATGGTTATAATAATTCACATAGGGTATTAAAAAAAACATTTGGTTTACGTGATAACATACATTCAAGTAGTTTTATATAAAGATAAAACTTCATAACACCATTTTTTTTTCAGTACATCATTACTTACATCTTTAGTCTTGTAATATAAGACTTACAACTCAGTGTTAAAGAAAATATTGGATTTTCTGAAAGTATACATTATCATTTTCATGAAACAGTTACAAAACTTTTTCATACAAAATGCCTACGAATTCACCAATTTAATTGTTGGTACTTTTCAAAATCACTTGTATTCTCAGGAAACCAGTAAACAGGTAACCACAAGAGTTTTTGGTGGATAGGACGTCGTCGCATCACGTTATTTACCTTTGTCATATGTATTGGATATCATGTAAACAATGTTTGAATAAAATATAAACTTTTAAATTATCAATATGATGGTTGTATGGATTTGATTCATTTATATTCAATTGTTATGATATTGTACAATAATGTTATCTGCCCCTGGACGTTTCCGCAGTTCTGGTTCGGGGGTATGACAGATTGGTATCAGAGCATTGTTTATAGTGAACTAAGTATATCAAACCACGTAATATATACAACTATAAATACAATGAGACTAAAATACTTTGACTAAGAAGTACACTTTTAAGATATAATAATATTTTCATAAAAAGTATACATACATACATACATACTAGTAACAGTGTCATAATAAGAACCACATAAAAAGTATTTAGAGGAGTTAAACACTACGGTTAAGCCTAGAGAGTTATGTAATCATATCTGGGATAAATATATCCTGATCAACTATATTTATGCGAGATATGACTAACATGTATTTAGGAATGGTCGTGATGGCCAACGAATCTAAAACTTACCAACCCCATATACCAAGAAACCCTAGAATCAAACATAAAGATTTAAAATACTATAGGAGTATTTTATGATATTATAGAACCGTACACCTAGATCCTCTATGTGTCTCCTATATCCCTATTCCCGTACAAACAATGTGGCCGAATTTCACCACGAAGACCCCTACTACCCTACCATCGCAGCCAACGGATGGATCAAGGAGGATCCTGAAGAGTACCAAAAGATGGATTATGTGGACGAGGATTCCGGATGAGGGATCAGACAAGGAGAAAGGTGCTGCGGGAGATCGCTAATGAACCTTACCCTATCAAGAACTGGAATGAGACCCTTTCACCTCCCTCTTTCCAGGATGTGTCCCCGCAATGGACGAACCAACTACATGCATGGGCTAGATAAAACATGACGATCCACATTCGGCATACACCCCCCCCCCTTACATCATACTTCGAACCCTAACACCCCTACAAATCAAGCACTAAATCTGATAGTGCCATGAGTGGGATGCTAGGATGCTCAGTATCAGTTTCTCCATCACGAGATGATGGAAATTAGTGGAAAAGCCTAGAACACGACGGTACGAATTCGACACATCCATGAGGAATAGGAACACCATACCGGTGCCATAGTAAAACTGTAAGTGGATCAGGAGAAAATATGGACCACCCACATTCCTTAGGATGATAGATGGATGCCATAAGACAAAAAATCCTTGCAGCTGAAGCTAGGGCTGTCATAGTGGAACAAAGAGCAGAGGAAGCCACTCGTGAGATATGCGGGAAGGCAGGGAACCTTGTGTGCCATTTTGGTATATGATAGACTAGTAAAGCCTAGTGGGATACTGACTACATTACTCACAATATATGTAGGCATATTGCACCTTTCATCACAAACAGTAGTAGTAAATCAAGCAAGATACGCCCTCCAAAGCTAGTGTACCCCGAATCAACTTAATGTTTTGACATCTATGTTCTATACCTACTACTACTTACTACCGTAAGTTCATTACGATGATGTTAATTGAAACATTTGGGAATCATATAGCAAAACATGTATTTTATATGTGGATAAATATAAATGTAGATGGGATACAACTAGCAACAACCATAGTTACTTACGAACTCGTTTCATACCATACAACAGAGCCATGCCGCAACGCGAAAGTAGTTATCATACCGGCGCAACACCAGTTCTACAAATGGACCCTGCTACATTTCAAGATGTTGTAACAGCTGTTGTGACAGCTGTCATGGCATAACTTAGCATTAACAATGAAACTGGAAACGGGAAAAGTGCCAACCATTCCAACCACGATGACAACCAAGGACACCAACAGGTGGTTTCCTGCAAGGACAACCCAAGTTACAAACCTAAGAACTCCCACGATAATGGAGGAGTACTACCCAAGAAACGAAAGTTCTGGAACAAGAAGAGGGCTCGTTCGACTCAGGAATCTGTCAAAAGACAACAAATTGTGGTAGCCCATACCACCATTATCCCTGCTACCTCAGTACCGACGAAACCATATGTTGGGAACCTGCCTAGATGCAACAAGTGTAACTTCCATGACTTTGGTTTCTTCTGAGAGATGCACTGCCATAATTGCAACAAAAAGGGACATACCACTCATTTCTGTAAGGCGCCAACACAACAAACCACCTAAGCAAAAAATGATAGGGTGTGTCAGGCCTACTACAAATGTGGGGAAGCATGGAATTTCAAAATGAAATGCCCACAAATTGGAAACAAAGATGTCAAAAACGTCGATGGATTTCCGTCAACCGGACATGAGGAAGCGACAAGGAACCCCGCTGTGATTATTGGTATGTTTCCTCCTACATTAACTCATATGCATGCATACCTTACACTAGGGGTGTGGAGAGGAAACTCAAGAGTCACAAGGTGTAATTTCATACTAAATCAAAACCCGCGAACATTCATGAAAATACTCTCGATAGAGATTGCTAGGAGAGGGACTGAAATCACCAACGACACATACCTAGGATGCATTCTAACTCTAGACAAACATTTCTTTTAAATTGACCTAATACCGGTAATAATAGGAAACTTCGACATGATCATTTTCATGCTTTTGTTAAATCCTCACCATACCAATATCGTGTGTTAGGGAAAGGTTGGTCAATGTAACTTAGCAAATAATGAAACCCTTGTCATCTATGATGACAAACCCAAGACAAACCTCCGAATTATCTCTTGCATCAAGGCTCAGAAGTACCTATACAATAGGTACCACACCTTTCTTACCCCAAGTTGTGGATGAGAAATGAAAAGTGAAACACATCAAGAATATTCCAGAAGTATGTAACTTTCCTAGTGTATTCCTAGAAGACCTTCCAGGAATACCACCCGTGTGCCAAGTCGAGTTCAGAATTGACTTGATTCCTGGAGTCACTCCCATAGCCAAATCCCCATATCAATCAATGCCGGCGGAAATACAAGAATGGTCCAGTTAACTAAACAAACTAATGAGTAAAGGAATAAATAGACCGAGCCCATCACCTCAGGCAGCACCAGTCTAGCTCGTAAAGGAGAAGGGCGGATCATTCCATATGTGCGTTGACTATCAAGAGTCGAACAAACTCACCATCAAGGACCGATATCTCCTATCCCGAATCGACAATCTGTTCAACTAACTTCAAGGAAACGAGCTAATTCTCAGAAGGTTGATCCAAGGTCGGCGCACCACCAGCTCAAAGTTCCGGAGGAAGAGATTTCCAAGACAACTTAAGACTTACAAGGTCAACTACACCACAAAAAACACTAACTATGTAAATAACAACATTTGCCTTAAGTTCTAGAGACACTAACTTTAAGGCACCAAGTGCACCAACTTCACAAATCATTAGAGTCTACATCACATCCTCAATCAAAAGGAGCTCAACATGAGATAATGACGATGGGTTGAACTATTAAATGACTACGAATTCGAAATTCGTTATCATCCGAGCAAGACAAACGTAGTAGCAGATGCCCTAAGTCAGAAAGAATACTCGGGTCGTGGAGAAAAATCATTGACCATGACCATCCATTCACACTTGTCCACACCAATCAAGGAGGTGCAGTTAGAAGCCTTAAAACCCGAGAACATCGCAGGAGAGGCTCTACGAGGAATGGATAAAAACCTTGAGGTTAAGGATGATAGAGCTTATTATCTCATGAATCGAATCCGGACACCGAAATTCGGCGGGTACAGAGACGTTGTCATGAACGAGGCTCATATGAAAAAAACACTCCGTTCATCCCAGTTCAGACAATATGTATCTGGACCTTAAGAAACTTTATTAGTGGTTGAAGATGAAAGCAGAGATCACTACCTAGGTGGGCAAGTGTCTGACTTGTGCCAAGGTCAAGGTAGAATACCAAAAGCCCTTGGGTTTGCTTCAGCAACCGGACATACCTGAGTGGAAGTGGGAGCAGATAACTATGGACTTTATAACCAAGTTACTCAAGACGACGGGTGAAATTGACACCATTTGGGTGATCGTTGACAGGTTAACCAAATTTGCACACTTCTTGCCAATAAAAGAGACCGACAAGATAAAGAAGCTAACCAGGAATTACAGTAAAGATATCGTGCAACTACATGGGGTGCCAATATCTATCATCTCCAAAACAAATAATAGGTTCACCTTACGGGTTTGGCAATCACTACAAAAGTCCTTGGGAACCAAACTTGACATGAGTACAGCTTATCACCCTCAGACTGACGAGCAAAGCGAGAGAACCATACAAACGCTAGAATACAAGTTGAGAGCTTTTGTGATAGATTTTGGTAGAGCCTAGGATACTCATTTACTGCTCATCAAGTTCTCGTACAATAACAATTATCACACTAGCATCAAAGTCATGCCATTCGAAGCCCTCTATGGGTGCAGGTGCAGATCACCTCTATGTTGGGCTAAGGTGGGTGACACACAGCTAGAAAAGGGACAAGTGCCTAATAGCACACTCACCGGCCCGGAGATCATACGAGAAACTACAGAGAAGATCTTTCAGATCCGTGAATGATTAAAGGCATCCGGGGATCGGAAAAAGAGTTATGCTGATTAGCAACGAAAACGCTTGGAGTTCTAGGTTGGTGATCGTGTTCTGTTGAAGGTCTCACCCTAGAAGGAAATGATACATTTCAACAATGTGGAAAGCTAAATCCAAGGTATATCGAGTCATTTGAGATCCTTTCTAGAATCGGCCTGGTGGCTTATAAACTCTGACTAGCCCATGAACTCAACAACGTACATCCCACATTTCACGTATCCAACCTAAATAAGTGTCTATCTGAAGAAACTCTTGTAGTCCCACTCAATGAGATCGAGGTAAACGAGAGTCTACACTTCATAAAGGAACCGGTGGAAATCATGGACAGGGAGATCAAGAGAACGAAACAAAGCTGAACACCAACAGTGAAGGTTCACTGGAATGCCATGCGAGAACCTGAATTCACCTGGGAACGAGAAGATCAAATGAAATAGAGATACCCATAACTTTTACTCTAGTGCAAGAACCCGTCCAAGATGCAAATTTCGGGATGAAATTCCCTCTAACTGGGGATGATGTGAGAACTGGAAAATTTTGGAACAAGCAATGTCTAAATTGTAACCGTGTGCAAGTGAATTCACAACGTAATTTTGTTGCAATAAAACTGTGAAAGCCAAAATGGCATGATTTGTATAAGTAAATATGTATGTATGTATGTATATATATATATATATATATATATATATATATATATATATATATATATATAGGGAAGGGTTATATGGAAAATAAACAATTAGGGCAACACATGTTGGAACCAATGAAAACATGACAACACATCATTTTGGAATAACTACATAAATAACTTCTATAGTAGATTGCTTATGAATAAAGAAATGGACACGTGTCACTTGATCATTGGTTCCAGCATATGTTGCCCTAATTGTTCATTTTCCATTGAACCTACTTCTATATATATATATATATATATATATATATATATATATATATACACATACATACATACTTTGAAAACTATGTTCGTAATAAACCTTTAAAAGTAAACAAGTCAAAACAAGCTAAGATAAGTCAAATACTTAGGACATGAAGCATGATTTATGCCATGCCTATGGGGGTTTTCGGTTTTGGGACCCAATAACTTGAGAATTCAGTTATGAGGGGCAGAAATCACAAGCCTAGGCGAAAATCACCTCTAGGCCAAAAACACATCAAGACCTAAAAGGACTAGGACCAAAATCACCTGAGATTTGGTGGTGTACAAGGTGATTTCGGTCATGCCTTGGCCGAAATCACCCATTTGACCCCTTCCTAATGTGATTTAAGTGAAATAAAGAAAAGATAAGGATGTTGACTTTGTGATTTAATGTTTCACTATTTTTCCAATGCAAAATAATACCCAACAGGTATCGATGCTAACATGTAACAAATAACTAGGCAAATATCAAATCATCCTTTCCTCTTTATACACGATAGTAAACACCCACAAACCCCACCATATCTTATTCTTCAAATCCTTTCATTTCCCTTAATCCTTTCTCTCAAAGAACAAGTGCAAGATTTTTCAAATGATTAATTCTACAAGCTTATTCTTAGAGTTTTGGTAAGTTTTTCTTACGAATCTAGTGTAGTTATGCACTAACATGTTAGTTTCATTTTATTTACACATATTATTATTTGTTAAAACTCATAGGATAATATCACCTTCAAAGAGTTCATCAACCACCTTCAAGTGTTTAGGCTTGGACATCTTCACACCGTCTCTTCCAAACAACCCAAAAATCCACTCAAGGTGAGTTCATACCCCCCATATTTTCGAGTTTTTCATGTTTTTAGGGGGAGGGGATACAAGTAAATTTAACTTTTTAACATAAACATTTGCATGATCTATTACTATGTGGATATAAAACAATATTTGCATGAGATATGATTATCACTAGCTTTTATACAAATATTTGTGATATATTAGTTTTGAAATACAAAACTAACAAAAACAGAATATAATCTATGTTATAAAATCATAAGAAAATTTATGATTGTAAAACTACATGGTTTTTGAGGTATTTTACCACAATATAGCTTTTCTAACAAAAAGGAGTACATTCTAATTATTTCACTATTTTGTGGGTTACCACCCAAAACTATGATGTTTGACCATACATTTTGAAACTAGACAAGATAATTACTATGTATTTATATAAATTATTATATAAATGTTTTTTACAACAAACATGGTAAACTATAATTGGTATAGTTTAAGAATCACAAACCCCACATTTTTTTCAGAAGAAACATATAATTATTTAAAGGTATAATTATTTCATCTACAAGAAAAAGAGATATTCAGTTCATGTAAATCGGATGATACTGGTTGTGAGACATTTGGCTTCACCGGACCTACCAGAGTACACATTAAGTCCTACATTATTACCAGAATATCTTGTAGGGAGAGTGTGACACTTGTGTATAGATATATACGGGATTGACAACCTCATACCTCATGTGTTAGCTACAGTTAGACCGGCCAGTCTAGGGTGACAAATATTGTAACAGTTCTGACGCCTGAAGAACGTTGTAGCAGGCCAATTAGTCACATTAGTATGGTATAATAACTCACATAGGATATTAAAAAAAAATATTTGGTTTACGTGATAACATACATTCAAGTAATTCTATATATAAAGATAAAACTTCATAGCACCATTTTTTTCAGTACAACATTACTTACATTTTTAGTATTGGAATATAAGACTTACAGCTCAGTTTTAAAGAAAATATTGGATTTTCTGACAGTATACACTATCTTTTTCAAGAAACAATTACAAAACCTTTTCATACAAAATGCTTATGAACTCGCCAATATAATTGTTGACACTTTTCAAAATCACTTGTATTCTCAGGAAACCAGTAAACAGGTAACCACAAGAGTTTTTGATAGATGGGACGCCGTCACGTCACGTTATTTAGCTTTGTTATATGCATTGGATATCCTCTAAACAATGTTTGAATACAATGTAAACTTTAAAATTGTCAATATGATGGTTGTATGACTTTGATTCATTTATATTCAATTGTTATGATACTGTACAATGACGTCATTCGCCCCTGGAAGTTCCCACCATTCTGGTTCAGAGGTGTGGCATTTGGTCCTATAATTATCTAACAATATCCCATTGGACCACGAATATATAAATGTATGTATAACTGTATAAGCACTTTATTGAATGTTACCATAGTATTGGTATCCTTAAACAATCTCGTCCACAAATCATAATAGTCTAGGATCAAAGCGGTCTTCGTTACAATTTACATATGTAAACCTATCAATGGTCACATATACATATATAACTAACGACATAGATTAAACATGATGTGTGGTTTTAAAATCTAAATAGATTTATAACGAGTTCCTCTTTAACTTGAAGTGAGATCAAACTTCAAATAAGTGCAACTAATAATGGTGTTAACCGAATTCTTAATTATGTACATAAAAATATTATTGTTCTTAAACAAAACATAAAGCACCATAAAACTTCCACTAAAACCAAATATCACACCACCGTATGCAGTATGCTCATGAAAGACCTAGGGTGGTTATCCCTTTATGAGCGGATCCGTTTTCATGGATTTTGTTCATATGTGGTATATATATTTTCATTTTGCGCTATTATGTTAATAAAAGGAAACTTGATGTCAATATGCTTCGACTTAATAGAACTTCTGTTGTTGGAATATAACATTGTTGACTTATTATCAAAACTTTAGTAGTCTTTCAATACCATTAATGTTTATCCTTGTGAAAAGTTTCCACAACCATATTCCATGCTACAAATTATGTTGCCCTTATGGAAGAAGCTACCGAAGTCTATTCCAAGAAATGGCTCATCATGGTAAAATGTAAAAGTATAACGATATGGATTGGTAACCATTTTCACATCTAATAAAATCAAATTCTTAATAAAAATAATCTCCAAAGCATTTAATTTCCTATAGTTAAGCATATATCCTTTTGTTATATATAGATATCTTAAAATCCATTTGACTCCTTTCTTATAGTCCAAACTTGGGTTATGTAGATATCTACCCAAAACTAGAAAGATAAATTTACTCCAACTTAATATCTGTTACACATAATCATCTACTGTAGTTACTTCAAAACCAAAAGTGATATTAAATTGATGAAAAATGTGGTACCATAATTAGGATATCCAAAGTTGAAGTTGAGTGTGTGTATTCTGAATAGGAGATTGAATAACATTATCGATCACTGATTCATAATATGCATACTATTGAAAGCAATAATAGGAATCAAGATTGATTCCTTCTTAAGGACAACATTTTAACCTTGTTTCTTCCCCAAACTCAACATCCTTAAAGAATATTGCTCTATCCAAAATGCAAGGTTAATATCTGTGCAATTGAGAACTACTATAATGTCTTCATTCCATTACTTAAAGTTAATCTCATTAAGTACATGAATCATAAATGTGATAAATGTTAGGAAATATATTACCATAATTCAAATTTGTTGTTTTGATAACATAAGTAAATCTATATTTATGCTCATTAATCCATAAACCGTAATCAATAAATTCAATTTATGACATCTTTACAAGGTATTAACACAACATACATATCATAAGCATATAAATAGGTAAACATTGTAATATCTTTGTCATAATACGTTGGAAAAACTCTAGAAAATCTGATATTTTCTATAAAAAGTAGTTTGTGAGTCTCGTTATGAAATCCTTGTTTGTATCAGCAAGAAGGTGCTCCCAGAAAATCCGATATTTTCTGTATAAAAATAGGGTTGTGGTCTTAAAACCCTAAGACTGGAGTTGTGAAAATTAGTTTACATAATATACGAAACATAATTTTTTTTGTATTTTATAAAACTAATGGGGTGTATATCCTTCACGTGTAAAGTACAAATATATAGTTCCAGAAAAATCCAATATTTTCTTAAATGTAAACTGTGGTCTTATACCCCAAGACCGAGATGGAAGAAAGTATAATATAGAGAATAGTTTATGGCCTCATTTCTTTTAATAAAGCTAATGATGTATAAGCTTTCCGTAAACCATGTCTTAAATTCCAAGACCAAGATGGATGTGAATATCATACAGAAAATAGTTTATAGTTTCATTTCTTTTAATAAATCTAATGAAGTATAACCTTTTCGTAAATAAAAAATCTTTTTGTTTATCCCTATGTGAGTCGTTATAACCATACTAATATGAAGGAGTGCCTGGCTTGTCGTTTTTACAGGCGTCAACTTCGTTGAAAGATATTTGTCACCATAAAGTGGCTTTATCTAGTTGTAGCGAATAACTCAGGTGTGGGATGTCAACCCCATATAGTCCTATAAACAAACTCCTGCTCTCCCTCCAGGAGACTCTGATTATAACTAAAAGGACTTACCGTGTACGCTACGTAGGTACGACTAAAGGTTTCTCACAAGAGCCTTAACAGATTTAAGTGAACTATGACTCCTTTTCTTGTAAAAAAAATAGGATAGTTATACTTTTCAATGGTTAAACGTGTCTTTAAAAAATGCGGTGCATGACTTCCAAACTATACCGATTATAGTTTATCTTAGTGGTTTGAAATTATTTATATACTCCGTTATATAAATATAAGGGTGTGTTCAGCATGAAAAATATGAAATCAAAACATAGCAGTTACGTATTAAACCCACTAGATTAGCAAATGACTATACTGTACCAAAGCTTACTAGTAAAACTATCTTTTAGATAAAGGTTCCCAAAAACCATGTAGTTTATAGATCTTAGTTTTTCTTATGATTTTATAACATTGATCATGTTAGTTTTGTTGATATATATATATATATATATATATATATATATATATATATATCACAATATTTATAACAAAAGCTAGAGTATACCATAAGTAGTACAAACAATAATTTATCCTTATCATAAAGATGAAAAACTTGTAGTTATTTGTGGAATAAACATAGTTTGACTTGTATCCCCCCCCCCCCCCCCCCCCCCGGTAAAACATAGAAAAGCTTGAAAATATGGAGGTATGAAACTTACCTTGGTTTGGCTTGGTAGATGATTTGGATAGGTGTTGAGAAGTTTTCAACTCCTAACACTTGAAGAGTTTGGTAAGCTATTTGGAACTTAGTGTATCTAAAGAATATTATGACATAATATGATGTGTAAATAGGATGAAATAAACAAAATAATATGTGAAATCACTAGCCAAACTCGAAATACTTACAAGGATCTAGGGATGATACTTGAAAAATGTGGAGCTTGAAGGATCCTAAGCTTATTCTTGAGGAAATATGATTTGTTGGCTAAGTGAAGTGAAGGAGAGATTTTAGAGGGAGTGTGTCAAATAATCAGAGAGTAAAATGGAGAAAACGTGAGGATTAACAAAGGGTTTATCGTTTAAAATAACATGAGTGAAACTGATTTGAAGTTTACTTGGAAATCTGTTAGCTAATTCATGGGTGTTTATTGGGTAATACTTAAAGATCCGTGAATGCATGGGAAAATGGCAAAATAAATCACATCTTAAAGTCAATTGATTTTGTTTTATTCACATCCTAAATCTGTAAACACCATAAAATGGTGGTTTTATGCCTCAAGATGCTTCCTAGAAAGGTTTTTACGCCCAAGATGCTTCTTAAAAAGGTGTTTACGCCCAAGATGCTCCCGAGGAAGATGTTTACGCCCAAACATCACATCCCTAAAGTAGTTTACGCCCTATCATGGATTCCATGAGGTGTTTACGCCCCAAGATTGATTTCTAAAGTTTTTTACACCCTAACATACCTCATTTAAGGTGTTCACGACCAAATGGTGGTCCATCAAGGAGGTTCACGGCAAGCTTTGGATCCTAAGGTAGTTCACGGACTAACTTTGGTCTATTAAAGTGTTCACGGCTAAGCATGGCCCCCATGGAAGGGTTTACGATCTTAGATGGTTCCTAGGAAGATTTTTATGGTCTTAGTTAATAAGAAACTCTAATATATTGGTCTTTTAGTTTGAGTGTTCAAGGTTGTAACATAATTACAAGTTCTTGTGCTAACATCCATTTGATTCATGTTTGATTGTATTGTTTACTCAAAACTTATTGCATCTAGAACTCCAATTTACTTGCCAAAATTTGCCTTGCTAAACTTGTTTACTTTAAAGAGGTTACTTATAGGTGTTTTCTAAAGTGTATCCTTCCATGTACAAGCACCTATGCCCTTTTTGTTTTTAAGGTTTTCATTGCAATAGGGTTGAAATTTAGACCTTGCTTGATCCAAATGTTGTCACATCATCCACCCGTTAAAGGGAATTTCGTCCCAAAATTTAAATTCTCTTTGGAATATCAAGGGTTGAGGAAAGATGTGTGTACTTCTGTTTCTTTTGATCTTCTCATTCCTAAGTGAACTTAGATCCTCGCTTGGCGTTCCAGCGAATTTTTGCTATTAGTTTTTGACCTTGTTCTTTTGATTTCCAAGCCTATGACCCCCCACATACACCTCTTCGGGGTGTGGCTTCTTGTTTACCTTGATCTCGTCGAGTGGGACTACGAGAGCTTCGACGGTCAAACACTTATTAGGGTTAAATACGTGGAATGTGAAATATATGAAACTGGGTTCTTATGGTAACCGAAGGCTATAGGTGTCTGGACCTATCCTGGCAAGGATCTTGAATGGTCTTCTGAAGATTGTGCTCTTGGTGTTATAGGAGTAGTGTTCCCAGGCCTTAAGGATTGGCACTATTGCTACCAAGGTTGAGGTTGCGTATGGTGCAGCTGGACTTATAAATCCTAAGCTGCCTTGGGGGTTCTCCTCTACGGAATTTTGAACTACGGGAACGTCGACCATTCCTTGATTCTTAGAGTTGGCTATGTGGGCCGTCGATTCGGCATAGGGATATCGATCTTTGAAGATGGGTTTGCTTGACTCTTAGCAGTCAGCGGTCTTATGGGCAATCCGATTTTCTTCTTCTGGGCCAGGCGGGTGTTCTCCGAGGTTAGGTGCTTGGTTTTATAATTTCTGTACTTATTAGATTGTTCTATTGATCGGACAATACTTGTTCTTGTGTTACTGCTAAGTGGTATCAGGGATTTGGTTAATGGAATGGTTCAAAGAGTCAAGTCAATTCCAAACTCAACTTAGCACATGGGTGATGTTTTCGAAAGAACTTTAGGAATATCTGGGGGAGGTTATAAACCTCTGGGATTGCTAATATTGCTATATTTATACACATTTTTAGGCAATATTGATCTACATTTTTATAAATATTTTGGTTATTTGCATAGAACTATGGTGCTTATAAGGATAAATTGTTATGTGCAGCCAAATAGAAGTATTTTCGAAGAAAGGGACCAAAAGTGACATGACCTGGAACTTTGGGGAGCTTGAAGAAAAGAAGAATGAAAAAATTCAGAAAAAATTGAGTTCATGACGTGAGGAAGTAAGATTCACGATGTGAATATGAAATTCAAGAAGATAAGCATTCGAGTGAAGGAATCCTTGTCGATCACGATTATCATCAATTCACGACGTGAGACTCAAATTTTTCACGACGTGAACGGGAAATTGAAGGATATTATAAATACCCTTGCCCATTACGATTAAGAGACTCTTGGCTAATTGAGAAGGGTTCTTAGAGACGAAATTCAGAGAAAAAGAAGATCTGGAAGTTGGTTTTAACACCAAGGAAGAAGAAGTTCATAATTTGGTTTTATAGATTGGTACACTTAAACATGTCTTCGATTACAGTTTTTGTTTGTTTAGCTGTTAGTATGTCCAGCTAAATTTAGCTGCTTATGTTAGCTAGATGAAGCGGGAACTCATGGTTTAGTGCATTAGATTTGACTTTACTTGTTGGTAATATGCTTGTGTTGATTGATTTTACCTAGCATGCTTAAATTAAATATTTGATTGATTTAAATTCTTGTTCAGTGTAGTTAGTGAATACAAATATGCATGATTATGAATACATAATGATATAGTGAACACTAGTTTATTAGAGCTAAGATTAAACCAGTCTTAGATAAGTAATTGAATCATTGAATTAAGTTGTGTTAGAGAACTCATATTATGACTGTAATTGTGATTTAATTAATCAATCTTACAAGGCTGCAACCTCATTTAATAATTGATTACGTGTTAACTATTTTGTGACCATACATAGATTTACATGAGTTGATTAATGATTAGTAGATTTAGAAATAAATTGCTAATACTTCATTAATTGGTAACCAACAGTAATAGTCATAGCTAATCTATAACCATTGAGTGAAAGTGGATTCGAACTAACAGAAGTGTTTTGTTTATTGATTTAGTTTGTGTTAAAGAATTAAGTTCGTCTATACTTGCAAAATTAGATAAAAATCCTTCCTTTGCTAGTAATTAGGTTTATTTAGTAGTAGATAAATTAATTAGTCAACACTGTTCTCTGTGATCGACACCCGACTTACCCAACTATTCTATAATTTGACTAGGTACATTGCCTAGGTGCATTTTAGTTAGTTAAGTAGTTAGGTTATAAATTATAAAATTAGTGTGTACTTTTGTGCACATCAAGTTTTTGGCGCCGTTGCTGGGGAACAGATTAGTTAATTATTAGTTTGTTTGCTTTAAATTAATCGATCCTTTTTGCAGGGTAAAACCTGCAAGAAGTTACCTTTCTGTTTTAATTTTTTTTCTCTGCATTACAGGATTCACAACGTGAACCTTTACACCTCACGACGTGAGTTCTGAACTCCTTAGTTTTGTTTATTTCAGTTCGTTCTTCTTAGTTCAGTTTTACATTTTATTTTTGTCTTATTTCAGGAGTTCATGACCAGAGGCTCTAACACACCTTTGGTGCCATCAGTTGAAGATCCCGAGTCTGCGATTCACAAAAAGAAGGACATGAGCGTGAAAGAATATCAAACACCAAAGAAGACACCTTTACAAGAATTCAAATCAGTGTTCTCAAAGAAATCGGGGGAGTCAAGTTCATCTTCAAAGAACAAGAGCAAGCTTGAACACTTAGATCAAATACCCGTCCAAACCGAGTCCGAATACAATACCGAGCCTAATTTTGAAGAACATACAAGTGAACCTGAAAATGAGCCAAGGAATGAGATGGAAAATATTGAAGAAATGTCTATGGGAGCTTACAGAAAAAGAATTCGTGATGATGTTGGTCCAGGCTTAGTACAACCTGCCATTCTTGCCACTACCACATTTGAGCTAAAGGGACATATCCTTTCCTCACTAAAGGATATCCCATTCTATGGAAAAGATCATGAGGATGCGTTCAAGCACATAGATGAAGTGAACGACATTACTGATTACTTCAATGTCCCAAATGTTAACAGAGACACCATCTTGCTAAGGATGCTACCCGTTACCTTTAAAGGAGCTGCAAAGGATTGGTTAAAAGCAATTCCACCTGATACAATAACTACTTGGGCTCAAATCCATGAGTAGTTTCTAGACCAATTATGTCCACCATCCAAGATTGCTAAACTCAAGAAGGCAATAGCCAATTTTGAGCAAAACCCGGGGGAATCACTTTACGAAGCTTGGGAAAGGGTTGTTAAGGAATTATCCTCAACATGACCTTAACATTAACAAGAATTGTCCATATTTTATGACAGGGTCAATGTGATGACAAGACAACTCCTTGATTCTCAAGGACCACTTACAAAGAAAAATATGGGCTAAGTCAAGGAAGTAGTTGAAGAATTTGCAAAACACTCTTGTGAATATCACAGTCCAAGGAATGAAGGCATGAAAGGAGTTGGGGGTGCACAAACTGAAAAGATAACTACTGTGATGGCAATGCTTAATACTATGGATAGGAGATTGACACAAATGGACCATTCAATTCATGCAATTCGAGTTGGTTGCGAGAGATGTAGTGGTCCACATTTGACGAAGGATTGCAACTTGGATGAATATGGAAACAAGAAAGCTCAAGTTTGCTATTCGAGTGGGGATAAGTATGATGAAGACTGGAGGAAACCAAAGAAAGAGTGGCTGCCTTATGACGAATACAAGAAGCAAAAGGAGGGAAAATATAGACATACTAGTAGAGATTTCTACCAAAACGAGCAACCACTAGCCGAGAAGAAATCTGAATTAGAGACCATGTTGATGAAATTTATGGAAGGTTTAGAAAAGAGATATGATGCTACTGATGCTACAATGGAAGAACAAAGAACTATGATGAAGAATCATCACGCAATGATGATAGATTAGCAAGCATTAATAAAGAATCAGCAAGCCTCCATCAATAACCTTGAAATACAACTTGGTCAACTTACCACTTTAGTTAATGAGAAAATGTTCCCGAAATATCCTGAAAAGAATACCCAATCTCACATAATGTCCATTGATACTGAAGAAGAGGTGATCTTAGAGTTCCTAGAAGCATTAGAAGAGGAGCCACAACAGCCCGATCCAAAGCCAAAGAAGCCGGAGCTTGAAATTGAAGAATCTGCTGGAATAACCAGTTCACGTCGTGAGCCCGCTATGCTCACGTCGTGGGATCGATCTGAACAGAAAAAATATGTATCTGTTCCAGCTTATAAACCGCCTTTTCCATTCCCATCTAGAGCTGATCTTTAGTCCACTGTAGAGCGAACATCTGGAGTATATCAAGCAATTGAAGGGTATTCTTATCAATACTCCTTTTATTGATTGACTTGCAAAAGTTCCGGAATATGCTAAGTTCCTACTAGACATGTTAGGCACTCGTTAGCAATTAAAGATGAATTCTAAGGTGATTCTAAGTGAGAAAAGCTCAAAAGTGGTGTTGGGAGAAATACCTAAGAAGATGGGGGATCCTGGACGACTCACTCTTCCATGTGAGTTTGGGAAAAATATGAAGGTTTACGCTTTAGCCGATTCTGGGGCTAGCATAAATGTGATGCCTTATTCGTTTTACCAAAAGTTAAATATTCAGAAAATGAATGGTACTAAGATGACTATTTACATGGTGAACCATTCAGTGACACAACCTCGAGGCATTGTGGAAGATATTCTTGTGAAAATTAGGAAATTTGTTTTTCCAATAAACTTTGTGGTTTTGGATATGAAAGAATACCCTAATGTACCGATTATTCTTGGTCACCCATTACTTAATACTGCTGGAGCTCTAGTTGATATACGCGAGTCCAAGCTCACCTTGAGAGTTGGGGATGAGAAGGAATTTTTTGGAATAAAAGATGGTTTCCAAGGGAGTGATGCTCAAGAAGAGGTTTTCAACATTGATGAAGAGAGTGAACTTGAAGAATTAGAGAAGCTCATGGAAGAAGAAATTAAAACAATTCAACAAGTCAAAAGAACAAAACCAAGAGCATCTGTTCCATTTTTATTTGAAGTCATTGCCTACACGAATTCAACTTCTTGGGTAAGCAAGGAAGATGATGAGATGTCGAGTGATGAAGATGAGGTTACTTCAAAAGTAACAAGTCCAGTAATGAAAGAAGAGAAGGATACTATGGAGCTTAAAGATGATGAAGAATTGAAGATTCAAGGGATCAAACGCAAGCTTAATGGAGACGAGGTCAAGGCTAAAAGGAAAATTTGAAAAAGGCGTATAAAAGACGTGTGCAAGCTTACAAGAGGCGTTTCAAGGAGCAAAAGATCCTAGTGGTGGACTCTTCAGATGATTCAACGTAGGAGGCACGGAGTCCAGCTCAAGACTCCTCAAAAAGACACGCTTCTCGGGAGGCAACTCGAGTTTGGTTTGCATTTTTTTTCTTTTTCCCTTTAGTTTTTAGCGTATTTTTAGTTCTTAGGAAGTCAATCATGTCATCCGAATTTTTATTTGCAAAGGGAGTCATTAAAATCAAGTGGTAACACTTATTAAGTATCTTACAAAATTAAAATTGGAGAAATTAATAAATTTCATGATCAAATAGAACTCACGATGTGAACCATTATGGATTCACGATGTGAATTCAGATGGAATACGGGCATGGTTATTTTATATGATAACTATATTTTTGTAAGCCTGCCCACTTTCAGTAATGACCCAATATATGCCTTAGCCCGCTTCCTATTTAAATGGACTAATTTTAGAGTCTGGACAGAACTCACGACGTGAATCATTGTGTATTCATGACGTGAGTGGTGAACCACTCGGGACCACAAATTAAAAGATAAAGAATCAATTTAACCAAACCACTCTCCCAACCACACGAAGTGAAGATCATTTTCTGGTCCCCCATCCGGTTTTGGCATAGTTTTATTTAATTTAATCCTTTTGCTTACGTAATCATCATCACAAAGGTGAATATCTCTTATTTCTTTTGGTTAATTTTCACTAATTTGTTGATTTAGGGGCTAGGGTTTTTCATATGTGTCAATGTCGAAATTTGGCCCAAATTGTGTTATTCATCCATCATATGTTGCTTGATTGTGCTTAGAAATGGTTTATGAGTAAACCCTAACAACAAAATTTAGTCTCGACCTGTAATTTTTGAGACCATTCCTCATTGTGTATAGCGAACTCCCGACGTGAGTTTAATGTGACTCATGACGTGAGTCCTATGCATCAACAAAACTGTTCTGTGGTTATCTAAATTATTGGATATTTTGTTTTGTGTTTGTTGCTTTTTTTTTGCAGAAATGGGTCCTAGAAGGGAGGCACCTCTTGGAGTTGCGGGTTTAGACCCGTTTTACAATTTTCCCACAACGATGTCCTGAGATATTTTAACCTGATGGAACAACAAATTACGTTGGCTCTACAACCGAGAGATTGCAGTTACTCCTACAATCAATTGGATGTGGTTGAGGGAAGTCGGGCTCATGGAAAGGCTGTCCCTGTTTTTGACAAAAATATTTATTGGAGATGAGTATTCATTCACTTGATCGGGATGGCTCAACCTATTTCGGATCCAAGAGTGAGTGTATAAGGAATTTTGTGTTGAGTTTTTCTCAACAGTGACATTCCAGGAGACTGTCCTAGACCCACATTGGCCGCAAGCTTTGGTATTCCAGTTAGGGGGTGAGTATCAGGAGTGCAGCCTCGTTGAATTCGCTTGGAGGGTTGGAGTATATTATCAACAAGAGGCAATGACTCCCGAATTTGGTTTGTTCTTGAGCGAGGCAACTAGATGGTACACGGAGGGTGTCACTGGATATGCTTCTGGCATGGTATTGCATCCGCGATTTTTAATTTTGGGGTGTCTCCCGAGAGTAGTATTCGGTCCCCTATCCATCGCTTAATCCACCGTTTCATCACATTCTCCATCAATCATAGGAGGCATGGAGATAAAGTAACAAAGCAAAATCTATTCTTCTTATGGTGTATCTTGCAGCCCGAAGTGTGTTGCAACATTCCTTATTTTTTGGCACGTTTTCTGGCCGGGTCTGCAGCTAGTTCTCGCCCGGGGAGCCCTATTTGTGGAGGGCAATTTATTACGCGTTTGGCCCGCTCCTATCATTTGCTTATCCCTTATATTACTCGTTCCATGACTTGTGTGGATGAGCATGATTTTGGCATGGGGTATTTGGAGACCATGCGGGTTGTCAAAAACTTTAGGTCACATTGGGGAATAGTACCTTCAAATTATTAGGGTAATGAGGGTGATGAGCAGCCTGATACAAAACCAGAACAACAACCACAACCACGACCTAGGAGAAGAAACGTGAGAGGAATAGGCGAGAGAGGGCAGCCAATGCATCCACCCGCACCCTAGGTAGGATCACACATTGGGAATGATATGGCTGGGTATTTTGACCAGTTATCATTGAGCGTCAACTGGATTGGGGGTACCATGGACAACATGGTTCCACATTTCCATGTGGAGCAGCCGCCTCATTTTGGGTATCATTACCCAATTTCCCCGAGGTGGACAAAGTATCGTGGACAAGGAGGAGATGGTGTGGGTACTAGTGGAGAAAACGAGGAGGATGAAGATGATTGATCGTTTAGTTTTTATTTTGTTGTTTTAGACTTATTTGGTTTGTTTTTATTTTGTTTTTAAATTTTTTTAGATTGTAAGAATTTAAGATATTTAGTTACTTTGCTCTTCTTTGGTTGTTAACTTTCAGCTTGCTAAGGAGTCTTGGGGAAGGAGTAAGGTCGAGTCAAGAGTCGTGTTCGTTTAGGCAAGTGTCGTTCATGTCTAGAAGTTGAAAGTTGAAACCCACAATTGGAAATAAGTGTGGGGTGAGTCGAGAGAGAGGTTATAGTTAGAAGAGTCGTCAAAATACACTGAATTTAGAAGGGTCTTAATTCGTTAAGATGTTGAGTGGAGTATATGTATTTACAAGGAAGAAGGCAGTTTTAATTCTAGTTTACCCAGACCTCACGTCGTGTCCATATATTTCTCATGCCGTGAACAAAGCTCCAAGGAATTTCAGAACGCACAATCCAACGACCTCACATCGTGAGCTTGTACTGCTCCACGTCGTGAATTGTGAATTTGCACCATATTCATTTCGTTCCGTTCTTCTTCATTACATGGAATTACTACCATCCTTTATGACACTTTTGTGACGATTCAATGGGTTGTTTTCTCTAATATATAATGTGGCATATGCTCTCCCACATTGTCTACATGATTTGGACGCTTACGCCATTCTCTTTGAAGAATGTAGTTTTGTTTGATGGTTGGTTTCGCAAGTTCAAGTCCAAGTTCTTATTTTTGAAGAGGTCCAATATTCGAGATGCATATTTTAACCACACTTTTGGAGATGTTCACACCACTATCCCAGGGGAGTTTGTTCCTTTTTCTTCCTTCTCTTAATTTTTATATTATTTTAAGCATACAATGAGAGCATTGTCTGATATAAGTGTGGGGTAGGGGTAGAAAAGTAAATTGCTAGCTAATTTGGTAAATTTAAAAAAATTTAACAATTGAATCTAGCAATAATAATTTAAACTGCAGTTGCTAGTATTATATGGGATGATCTGATGAGAGCTCAAATGTTTAGTTGAGCCAATACACGTTATAGTGCATTTGTGGCTTCCCTTATTCTAGTGAAATCATGGGACAAAAACACAATCTCGCTTAGTTTGAGGGATGCGGTATGTTTAGCAGCCTAAACCTGAAATGTATCCAGGAAAGATATGTCTTAACCAATAAAGATTGAAGTTAAGCGCCCCTGCTTAAGCATGTAGGTTTTTGAGTGATATAAAAAAAGTGAGATACATGTAAAAAAGAGATAGAAATTACCAAAAGTAAAGAAATGGAAGAATTTTGGAGCATAAAAGTATCAAGTTTGAGGAACAAAAAGATCAAAATTCTCAAAGTTGAAAGTTGAAGATGCCAAAAATCATGAAACAAGTGAATTCAAAGAAGTCAAAGATCAAACATCAAAGAAAGAAGAATTCAAGAGCTCCAAGTTGTGGTATCTTCTAAAAAGTTGTAATTCTCTAGTTTATGTATGCTTGGGTAGCTTTACAAAAATACTTTGAGGTTAAGTAGGATTTATGGGGATGGATTCGGAGGGTTGCATAAAATGAGCATTGTTCAAAAGAAGTGGGCAAGTGTTTATGAGGATTGTGAGTATTTAGAATTGAGGGGGGTTACTTAGGAAAAAATTTAGACACAAATGCATGGATTAAGGTCTTGGCATAATGGCTGAGCTAGAATTGGATTGTTCTATGTGATGCTAGTGATAAAGATTTAAGTTTGAATAAGAAGATTTGCTTGAGGACAAGCAAAGCCTAAGTGTAGGGTATTTTGATATTGCTATATTTATACACATTTTAGGCAATATTGATCTACATTTTTATAAATATTTTGGTTATTTGCATAGAATTATGGTACTTATAAGGATAAATTGTTATGTGCAGCCAAATAGAAGTATTTTCAAAGAAAGGGACCAGAAGTGACAAGACTTGGAACTTTGGGGAGCTTGAAGAAAAGAAGAATGAAAAAGTCAGAAAAAATTGAGTTCATGACGTGAGGAAGTAAGATTCACGATGTGAATATGAAATTCTAGAAGATAAGCATCCGAGTGAAGGAATCTTTGCCGATCACGATTATCACGAATTCAGGACGTGAGACTCAAATTTCACGATGTGAACGGGAAATTGAAGGATATTATAAATACCCTTGTCCATTACGATTGAGAGACTCTTGGCTGACTGAGGAGGGTTCTTAGAGACGAAATTCAGAAGAAAAGAAGATCTGGAAGTTGGTTTTAACACCAAGGAAGAATAAGTTCATAATTTGGTTTTATAGATTGGTACACTTAAACATGTCTTTGATTACAGTTTTTGTTTGTTTAGCTGTTAGTATGTCCAGCTAAATCTAGCTACTTCTATTAGCTAGATGAAGTTGGAACTCATGGTTTAATGCATTAGATTTGACTTTACTTGTTGGTAATAAGCTTGTGTTGATTGATTTTACCTAGCATGCTTAAATTAAATATTTGATTGCTTTAAATTCTTGTACTGTGTAGTTACTGAATACAAATCTGCATGAATATGAATACCTAATAATATAGTGAACACTAGTTTATTAGAGCTAAGATTAAACCAATCTTACATAAGTAATTGAATCGTTGAATTAAGTTGTGTTAGAGAACTCATATTACGCCAGTAATTGTGTTTTAATTAATCAATCTTACATGGCTCCAACCTCATTTAAAAATTGATTTTGTGTTAACTATCATGTGACCATACATAGATTTACATGAATTGATTAATAATTAGTAGATTTAGAACTAAATTGCTAATACTTCATTAATTGGTAACCAACAGTAGTAGTCATAGCTAATGTATAACCATTGAGTGAAAGTGGATTCGAACTAACAGAAGTGTTTCGTTTATTGATTGAGTTTGTGATAAAGAATTAAGTTAATCTAAACTTTCAAAATTAGATAAAAATCCTTCCTTTTCTAGTAATTAGGTTAGTTTAGTAGTAGATTAATTAATTAGTCAACACCGTTCCCTGTGATCGACACCCAACTTACCCAACTATTCTATAATTCGAGTAGGTATACTACTTAGGTGCATTTTAGTTAGTTAAATAGTTGGGTTATAAATTATAAAATTAGTGGGTACTTTTGTGCACATTAATTCCCTTGATGTCTTCTTTTTCTTGATTACCATCTTTATTGTGGGGCTAGGAAGGAGCATGGTATCTCTCACCTAAGTACTCGCGTGCCTAGTTGCTAGACATGGTTCGGCGATTTTTCATTATAGGTCGAAAGACTTTTGTTTATCGGTTGGGTAGGACGAAAAGTCTCTTTGTAGTGCTTGAAGGTATGGGTAGGATCAAGTTAGTTCATGTCAAATGACGACGTTGTACTTTTTATTTTAAGAGATCTTAAGTCGATTTGGAAGGGAGATGACTGTTTAGAACGATAATGTATCCTACACATATATCCATGATGCTTACGGTTTTATCCTTGTTATTATTACTGTGAATATTTCATAATGCAATCCTTACAAGGTTCCTCTATAATCGTTTGGCGTATACAAGTCTTGTATAATTAAGACCGAGAAGACAGTCGAATGAGTCACCCTGCCCTAAATCCACAATCAAACAAGAAACAGGAAATAAGGCAGAATTACTCACTCTAAGCCTGCAGGATCTTAACTATGTATGAACCTAATGTTTACACTAAGCCATCATAGCTCACCTGTAAGGATCCTTAGTCTTATATGAATGACGTGTTTTTATTTAATTGAGGAAAACAATTTGTGATTTTTAATTTATTTGATGAAGATGTTGGTGAAAATTTGATGCTCAAATATTGTTGTTTGGGGATATACCAAAAATCCCGGTAGGGTTCCTTTTTTCTTCTTCATGTCTAGTTGTAAAACTCCTCTTGCTTCTCCGTCATTACTCTCTGTTGGACAATCCCTCTTGAAATGTCCCATCTCACCGCATTTGTGGCATATTGTCTTTATTCTAGCTACATGGGTTGGAGTGGTGTGATGTGCCGAAGTCCTAAAAAAATGGTCGGTGTGCCCCTTCTTGTTGCACTTATTGCAATATAAGTCCCGACAGACTCCATGATGATGGTAGTTGCACTTGCTGCAGTGGGAGGGGGGGGGGGGATCCACGATATGGTTCTCTCGGTGCTGAGGTAGTAGGGTCAGTGGGGATATGGACTGGTGCAACTTGTTGCCTTTTGGTAAGCCCTTGAGTCAAATTGCTCCCTTTCTCTTTCCTGAACTTTCGTTTCATGATCTTAGGGTTGGGATTTGTAGTGTATTGGTAAGTTGTCCCTCGTTAGTTTCCTTGGTTGTTTCTATGGTTGTAATTGTCGGCACTGTTTCCATTTTTGTTTTTGTTGTTGGCGTTGAGTTGTGCCATGATAGTTGCCACAACAACCGTTACAGCAGCTTGGAAGGTTATGGTGTTGATATGTAGAATTGTTGTTTTTGCCGGTGTGCTGGTTATTTTCATGGGAAGACATGATTCTGTTGCATGATGAGAAACAAGTTTGTAAGTAACTGGGGTCATTTATAGTTGTATCTCATCTATGATTATAGATATACAGTCATGCATGCACGCATATAAGTCACATGTTTTGTTACACGATTCTCAATGTTTCGTCCTACATCCGTATGAAGTATTTACGGTGGAGAGTTGAAACAGGTATTATACGAACGTTAATTTTATCAAAAGAGTACATAAATATCAGTGCACTTAGTTGATTCGGATTACATGAGTTTTTTGGAGGGCGTACCACCCTTGATTTAACACTACTAGTTGTAACGAAAGACAAAATAAACCTAGGACATAGCTCGAGTAGTGTAGTAACGTTCACATGCCGAAATAACGCACAAGGAGTTCGGCCAATTCACTCATCTCACGAGTGATTTCATCTTCCTTCTGTTCTGCTCGATCTGCCCTAGATTCGGCTGCAAAGAGTTGTTGATTAAGGGTGGCTATTTCTTCCTCGAGAGAGTGTAGACGGTTAGTAGAGCTGTCTTGCACTGCACGCTAGTCTAGTATGGCTTCCGAAGGGTAAGACTCACTAGGGATTCCTCATATTTAAATCGCATATTTACATGTAAATTAGATGTAACTCACAAGTAATTCACAAATGATTCACAAACAAATTACATATGATTTACAGGTTAATCACATGTAAATCACAAGTGAATCACATATGACTTACATATGAATCACAAGTGATTCATATATGAATTACATGTGATTCACATGAAGATCGCAAATGAATCACATATGATTCACATGTAAATAACATATAATTCACATATGAATTACATGTGATTCACATGTAATTCACATATGATTCACTTGTGATTTACATGTAAATCATAGGTGAACCACATATGAATTACATGTGATTCATATGTAAATAACATGTAATTCATATATATATATATATATATATATATATATATATATATATATATATATATATATATATATATTATATGTGATTCACATGTAAATCATATGTAGTTCACATATGAATTACATTTGAAACTTACATGATATATACATTAATCAATTTTTTTTTTAATTTTCTTGTAGATTTTGAAGAATCTGTGGAAAATATAGAATAGATGAAAAAGTATAAAATTGAAAAAATATGGAAATTTTGATATGAATAAATGATCAATTTTCATATGAATAAATGATAACACTGTGAATATTTGTAGTATTTTAGTTTATTTTATTTTATAAAATATTTGTAATATTATGTTTATAGATTGATTAATTAAAAAAAAAAATTATTACTTAGTTACGAATATTATAGTATAAGAAATATACATATATGCATTGAAAAAAATATACATATATGCACTTAAAATGTTGATTTTTTTTTTAAATACTGTAGTTTTTTTTTTTAATTTATTGATTTTAAATTTTCATTTTTAAACAAAATGCAGTTTTTTAAAAAATTTATT
Organism: Lactuca saligna; assembly: GCF_052625555.1. NCBI lineage: Eukaryota > Viridiplantae > Streptophyta > Magnoliopsida > Asterales > Asteraceae > Lactuca > Lactuca saligna. The sequence continues at coordinate 5,010,626 of NC_136419.1, forward strand.
GTTTTTTATTTACATACAGCCTTTTAAAAAAAAAAAGACTAGAATTTTTTAAAACTAATTGCAGTTTTTTTTTTTTTTTAAATGCAGTTTTGTTTATGGAAAAATACAGTTTTTTTTTAGAAAAAGTATAGTTTTTTCTTTGAAAAAAATGCAGTTTTTTTGAAAATAACAGTAAATTTTTTTAAAAAAAATATTTTTTTCATTTTCATTTAAAAATTCATGTTTTCTGAAAAAAAAATAATAAATCTCCATTTTTTAAAAAAGTTGATAATTACTTTTTTTTACAAAAAAATATCCAAAATTTTATTTATTATGTCAATTTTTAAAACCTTTTATTAATATTTCCAATAACAAAAAAAAAGTTAAACATTAAATGAAATTGGTAAGATGACGATTATATCTTTAATGAGTTAATTTTAATCTAACGTTTAATTTTTAATTCTTAGGTTTTTAGGAAATCATGAATTCTTAACAAATTTCATGTGAGACGACCTAATTTTGTGAGACCGTGAGACGCATTTTTTATTTTTTTTATTTTTTTTAATTTTTTTAAAATTTTTTTTAATTAATTCAAGTTCCAAAATTAATATTTAAAAAACGAATTTTTTAATTTTTCCTTTTATTTTGCATTTTAAATTTATTTTTAGAATATGTACAGTGTAATATTTTATTTAGAATATTTCACGTATTATTAAAAAAAAATAGGATTTTTTTTAGTTAATTCAAGTTCCGAAAATAATATTTAAAAAAAGAATTTTTAGATTTTTCCATTTATTTTGCATTTTAAAATTATTTTTTAGAATATGTCAGTGTAATATTCTATTTAGAATATTTCACGTATTTTTCAAAAAAAAAACGAGATTTTTTTTAGTTAATTCAAGTTCCGAAAATAATATTTATAAAAAGAATTTTTGGATTTTTCCATTTATTTTGCATTTTAAAATTATTTTTAGATTTTTGTCTCACGGTCTCACAAAATTAGAATGGTCTCAAATGAACTTGAACATATATATATATATATATATATATATATATATATATATATATATATATATATATATATATATATATATATATATATCACGTGAAAAATTGAAATAATAAATTGAATTTGATATTCGAATTTAGAATTTCATAAGTAAAAGAAAGTTATTGCACATTAATTGGTTTGAAATAGAAAAACCGGCGTGTGAAATAGCTTTTCTTCATAAGTTCGACGGAAAATGAAATACCAACCTCTTATATATATATATATATATATATATATATATATATATATATATATATATATAGAGAGAGAGAGAGAGAGAGAGAAGTAAGTTCAATTGAAAAAATAAAAAAAGGTTAAGAGTAGGGGAATCATTCTCAGTTACTCATTTAATCTAAGTATCTAAAAACACGGTGACAAACTTGTAAATATGTTAATAACATTCAATCTCCAATACGTAACTAGAGATAATTCAATAACAGTTCGTTCATCATCAAAATTTGTCCTCCAACTTTCAACAATCATCCAGATTTCTTCAACTAAACCATGATCAATGTCATCCACTATTAATCAATCATCGATATTCGTGGCTAGGAGGTTCGCCGTTCAAGACAGATTCGCAACCCAAATTCATCAATTTCATCGATTTCTTTGTTGAATACTCCGAATGTTCGTAGCTTGCAAGCATTTGTTAAAATTCATAACGGATTTGGAACTGCAATTTCCCACATTCACAAACGAACTCAGTTGGAATCGAAATTTCTTCGCTGTTCATGAAATTGGAATCCGAGTTCTGGACTCGCAGTTACAGACGGCATTGAAGGACTTGGAATCGGTACTCACAGGTTCGCAATCGGATTTTCGAAAATCAAAATCAAAATGAGAAATTGATCAGACATAGGATGCCGCATCTGAAGTAGAAATCGGAAGTATATGATGATTTGGAATTGATAACTTGAATAGAAAGTATCATGTTTTTAACATTTTTAAAATAGTTAACTTGTAGCACCCGGGATTTGCCATGTATTATTGTTATTCATCATATTAAAGTGTGGTGTGGTTTGGTTTGGGCTTTGACCTTTGGACCTTGCTTGTTGGCTGAAGGAGCTGCGTACGCAGGGCGTACATTGTCGTTTTGCCCAACGTACTCGTGTAAAGGAAGCGTGGAGGCCAAGCACGTACGCCCAACGTACGTGTGTAGATCATTAAACCTTAAAATGATAGTTTGCCCCTATATAAAGAGCATAACCCCTGTTGGTTCAGCCACCCTTCACTCTTACCCTGTAACGCCCGTGTTTTCAGGATAGGCATTATCATTGATGTAATAGTCTAGGTTAACTCTTGTAACTATTTTTGAAGTATTAATGATGAAATAATTGAGTATTATGTGAATTATGTGTTTATTTTCTTAATTATTATAATTTAATGAATTAAGAATAAAATAAGCGTCAAATTTGAAGTGTGAGATAAGCCCGATATCTTTGCATAAAGGTGTAGTGCTCGAAACAAGGATTCCGAAGATATAAAGAATGCCGAAATCTGAGTTATAACGAAGAAGTTATGAGTTGTCGAAGTTTTGTGACAAAACCGGCAATGTTGAATGACGTAAAAAGTGAAATTTACGTTAGACCAAAATTTAGCCTTAGTGATCTAAACAAAAGTCGTGGAGTTAGTTAAACCGAGAGCGTCCATAAAAATAACGCCCAAATCTGACTTCGTATGAGGAAGTCATGATTCTTCTAAGTTTCGACTTAGCAATATGCAGCCCGAATACTCGATTTGAGACCGAGCGAATTTTAGCCAAAACAATCTAAACGAGAATCGAAGACCTCGTTAATTGTAGTGAAACGATGAAAAAATAGGCGAAAACGGACGTCGGATGAAGAAGTTATGAATTTATAACGGAGTTTTCCTGTCTCGGCCTACTAAAAATAAATAATAAAAATAAAAGTCAAAATTAGCCGACGGAGTCCAAATGAAAGTTGTAGAGCGTAGTCTCACCTACGCGTGGATATAAAGAACGTCAAAAATGGAGTTCGTATGAAGAAGATACAAATTTTCGAAGTTTATTAAATAATTAAAATTTAAATTTAATTATTAAACCCGATATTATCCGAAGGGGAGTCACCGGAATTATCCGGGTTACACCCAGCGTAAGGCTGTACGCCCAGCGTATCCCGATGCATGCACCGCCTCGGACTCAAGTGCTCCCATGACGCATGCAGTGACGTTTCTAAGGCATTACTCCCCGCGTAGAGCATTACGCCCAACGTAATGCGAGGCCTCATCCTCTTATAAAAGGCTTGTGAGGGCAGCCGAGAGTTTTGCTTATTTTCTCTTCTCTCTCTCTCTCTCTCTCTCTCTCTCTCTCTCTCTCTCCCGTTTTGCATCATTTTGCGTGCCAGAAGTATCCCAAAGCCCCAGTATTAATCCCGAGCCCTGAAGCAAGTCCCGAAGATCCCGAGAAGTGCAATTCCCGAGTCGAAGCTCTGCCCGCGAGGAGCCCGATTTTTGTGAAGATCTTCTAGATCTGCTGAAGAATACTACTTCTACAAGTCGTAGTGTTGTCCGATCATCTTCTGATCAAGTGAGTGTGCGGTTACTTTCTTCTAACGCATAATTATGAAGTATTTTATACGAAATATGTGTTATGTGTATATTTTTTTTGTTATATGTGTGAATGTATATTCACTTTCTTTTATCTCATAGATATGATTTATTCTCTATGAAATACGTGTTATGTGTATGTGTCTCATCTATTGTTTGGAATATGTATTGAATGAGAATGCTATAGAGGTTTTAAACTATGTATAAAAGTATATATTTTTATCTACTAATATGTCGGGTAGAACATGGGTAGATAGTTGTGTGATAAACAGATGAGAGGCCTCGATGTTGTTTTTTATTCATTCATCTAGCGGAGTTTAGATGATGACCACAGACTTTTCTAGACAGTCCTGTGGAACGCTAGCAGGTTCGCCACCTGTAGGTGTTAATGAAATTGGGTGCTCATTCGTTGTACTCCATCCCCCTCATGGTTTCCTAATTTGACATATATTATCGGGAAACCCCTGAATGCATGTGTTGTTGCCCCGATGAAATATTCTTAGACTAGGTCCCTTGTGTTAGTTATTTTAGGGACATAAAGTGAGAATAACGGGAATGAGTAATTGGGTTATTGTTGGTTGGTGGAATTAAATATAATTATTTATTGTGGGTTGAAAACCCTATATGCTCACCAGGCTCCCAAGCCTGACCCACTCATCTTATTTGTATTACAGGAAGTGGCGCAAGGGCATAAGATGGATGAATCATCAAGTTGTTTTGTTTACAAGTTTGTATATGTATATATTTGTTGAATGGCTTGTAATGTTATCGTTTATGCTTTATGGTCTGTATCGGAACATGACATCCTGAGTTTTGATTATATAATGAAAATACATTTCTTTATGAAATGCTTTGGTAAATATTATTTTATCACGTTTTGTTTTTGGGAACAAATTCCGCAACTCTTTTAAATCAAAAGGATTTACTTTGAAATTATTTTAAAAGCATAAATGAAACCGGTCTTTTCTGGCCGAGATTTTGGGGATGTCACAGTTGGTATCAGAGCATTAGTTTAAGCAAACTAGGAATTTGTAGGATTTCTAGACTTAAACTTAAAAGGCTAAGTGACATTTTGAGATGTGTGTCTGTTATGTTTTAGACACGAGCACTAGTTTATTTTAGGAAAGTTGCCTAAAATGCTTTTATGTGCTAAATGTTATATGTTGCCATATATGATATTATTTGTTCGGATCTTTGGTTTGTTGCCGACCGGATCTGGAAACCTTATGTGTGTAGGATTCTAAGCATACGTCTACGAATTTAGAACTAGCATGTAAACGTTTCGGAGTGATAAGGATGATTTGAATATCTATCGTGGATAAAGATCTAGTTTCACCTTATTCGGTGTATAGATCAAAAATGGTGATAACAAGAAGTGGAGTTGGAAATGCTGATGAAAACATGTCACACCCCCAAACCAAGGATGGCGGAAACGTCTGGGGGTGGAGGACTTCATGTATAGTATCATAACCACAATTGCAATAGTAATTTAAGTAAATACAACCAACATATATATAATTGAAAAAGTTACATCACTTGTATGAATTACATGGTTCAAAATCAATTACAATATGTTGACAGAATATGAAAAGTTTGAAGCCTTAACGTCACATCCTCAAAAGCACTTGGTTACCTATTTAGTAATTACCTGAGAATACAAGTTGTTTGAAAAAGTGTAAACACAAAGGTTGGTGAGTTCATAAGTTTTTGCTTTAAAACTTAACAGAAGTCTTTCTGTTGTAAATGTCACGTTTGTTTCAGAAAAATCCAATATTTTCCTTAAAATCTGTGTAATGTAGTCTTATAATCGAAGACCAAAATGTATAAGTAACCTCTCTTACTTAGTGGAAATGCTATGAGTTTAAATTGTCATAAAAAGTGATTTTAAATCGACATAAAACCCATTTAGGTTTTATAAAAATCCCGTAAACTTTATGTATTGTTATCTCCTTATGTGAGTCGCTATAATCATACTATGACTAAAAGAACCTGCCACGACGTTTCTCAGGCATCGCGAAACTGAAATGACATTTGTCACCCGTAGACCTGCAGGTCCCACTGTAGCTAGCAACAAGGTGTGGGGTGTCAAACCCAATATAGATCTATATACAACTATCATGTTCTCCCTCCAGGAGACTTTGATTATAACTACCAGGAATTATATCCCGCACTCGGACGTACGGAAAGAGATTGTCTCACAATTTAGGTTAACAAGTTTACGTGTAATGTGCGTGAGTGTAAAACCTTTCTGTATGAATGTAACCTTTTTGTACGAGTGTGTTATGTGATGTATCATAAACTATACCTATTATAGTTTATCCAAAACTTTTGTAATACGTAAGAACTCGTTTATGAAAATGCATTAGTGTTATGAATCCATTAAACTATGCTTATTATAGCTTAATATACGTGTTATAAGTGAATGAATAATCATATCATGAATGACTTAGTTTCAGTTTACGATGATAAACTAACAAGGAAACACATTCAATAATTAGAACTTATGATTATACGTTTTGCTCAACATAATACAAAGTGTTATGAAATTTATATGCTGTTAACTAACTTTAACCTTTCTGCGCTGTTTTATAAAAGTCATAGAAAAATCATACGAAGTCAAAAACTAGATCCATAAATTCTGAGAGTTCCCAAAATGTGTCTAGTTTACTCATAATTTTTATCATGATTTTTAATGACCTCCAACTTGGGTGAAAAAGTCCATAATCACAGACTGGTCCGGTTTGGTGTTTGTAATGATAGGCAGTTTTGTAAAAATCACCATAAATTGTAGAAAAATCATATGGAGATGTACAAGTAGTCATTTTAAAGCTAAGAACTTGTACTAATTTCACCTTGTACAGTTTTGAGAAAAAAAAAAATTTTAAGTTGCCCAAAACAGTCCGTGAATGGAGTTGAACTTTTCTGATGAAGGCTGTTAGAAAAGTTTAGTTATGTTCTTGGTGTTTTAACTTGTATCCCCCCCCCCTGAAAACTTGAGAAAACATGAAAATGTAGGGGTATGAACTCACCTTGAGTGATTTCAAAAGATGGATGATGGAGAAAAGAAGTGTTCATCCCAAGAACACTTGAAGAAATCACTTGAAGATTTGAAGATCTAACAAGAATGTGATGATGTTTGTGTAAGAAATCAATGATTTGAGTAGAATGATATGTAATAATCACAAGGAGGATGAATTATACTTACCAAGGAGAGGGTAAAGCTTGAAGATCAGTCTTGGAGTCTTGGAATAGTGAGATAAAGTTAGAGAGAAAAGTTGTGTTGTATCTTTGGTGAAATGAGGTAAAATGAAAGAAGTGAGGAGAGGGGATGGGTTATTCCAGCTCTAATAACATGGGAAAAGCTAATAATTGAGTGGCAAGGACATTGAAGTGACCTAGGTAAGGTGGGAATGTGTGGCTGGTCATAAAGTAGGTATGGGGGTGGTTGCTTGTGTCATAAGGTAAAGTAAAGTCAACACTCCACCTCAATTATTCACCCACTATATTTTTATTATTTATATGGGGATTTTCATGAAAATATGATTAAATTATGAATATTTAGGGTTTATTATGTTAAAATATAATTTCTGGAGAAAATCTCGCGTTAAAATCACGAAAAACGGTCTCAAAATGTTAAAAATATCAAAAATGGGTGAAAAGTGTCGTTTTTTCCGAAGTCTGGCCGAGGTTCGGTCCTCTGGTGAAAAGAACCGAGAGAAGGGAAGAAGAACCGAGAGGAGAGAAGGAGAACCGAGAGGAGAGAAGAAGAACCGAGAGAGGGAAGGGAAGGACCGAGAGAGGGCAAGGAACCGAGAGGCGGGGAGAAGACTGAGAGGCGGAGAAGAGACCGAGAGGCGGAGAAGAGACCGAGAGGCGGAGAAGAGACCAAGAGGCGGAGATCGAGAGCCGAGAGGGGAGACCGAGAGCCGAGGCTCGGTCCTCGCGAGTTTCGGCCTAAGAGGCTTCTCTTCTCAGTTTCGGCCCGAGAGGCTTTTCTTCTGCTATAGGGTTTCGGTTCCTAAGAAGGGTTTCGGGCTCTTAAGTCTATTTTACTCGTTTTTACCACGTTTCAAGCCGTTTTTGACCCGATTAAGGGTCGGAATGACCCGAATGACTCCAAAAAGTTACGGAAACTTTTGAGAGATTTGGGAGAGATTTCACATTCTTGGAGAGATTTATCATACCGCGTACTCCGATGCATGCACCGCCTTAGACTCAAGTGCTTCGATGACGCATGCAGTGACGTTTCTGAGGCATTACACCCCGCGTAGAGCATTACGCCCAACGTAATGCAAGGCCTCATCCTCTTATAAAAGGCTTGTGAGGGCAGCTGAGAGTTTTGCTCATTTTCTCTTCTCTCTCTCTCTCTCTCTCTCTCTCCCGTTTTGCATCATTTTGCGTGCCAGAAGTATCCCGAAGCCCCGGTATTAATCCCGAGCCCTGAAGCAAGTCCCGAAGATCCCGAGAAGTGCAATTCCCGAGCCGAAGCTCTGCCCGCGAGGAACCCGATTTTTGTGAAGATCTTCCAGATCTGCTGAAGAATACTACTTCTATAAGTCGTAGTGCTGTCCGATCATCTTCTGATCAAGTGAGTGTGTGGTTACTTTATTCTAACGCATAATTATGAAGTATTTTATATGAAATACGTGTTATGTGTATATTTTTTTTGTTATATGTGTGAATGTATATTCACTTTCTTTTATCTCATAGATATGATTTATTCTCTATGAAATACGTGTTATGTGTATGTGTCTCATCTATTGTTTGGAATATGTATTGAATGAGAATGCTATAGAGGTTTTAAACTATGTATAAAAGTATATATTTTTATCTACTAATATGTCGGGTAGAACATGGGTAGATAGTTGTGTGATAAATAGATGAGAGGCCTCGATGTTGTTTTTTATTCATTCATCTAGCGGAGTTTAGATGATGACCACAGACTTTTCTAGACAGTCCTGTGGAACGCTAGCAGGTTCGCCACCTGTAGGTGTTAATGAAATTGGGTGCTCATTCGTTGTACTCCATCCCCCTCATGGTTTCCTAATTTGACATATATTATCGGGAAACCCCTGAATGCATGTGTTGTCGCCCCGATGAAATATTCTTAGACTAGGTCCCTTGTGTTAGTTATTTTAGGGACATAAAGTGAGAATAACGGGAATGAGTAATTGGGTTATTGTTGGTTGGTGGAATTAAATATAATTATTTATTGTGGGTTGAAAACCCTATATGCTCACCAGGCTCCCAAGCCTGACCCACTCATCTTATTTGTATTACAGGAAGTGGCGCAAGGGCATAAGATGGATGAATCATCAAGTTGTTTTGTTTACAAGTTTGTATATGTATATATTTGTTGAATGGCTTGTAATGTTATCGTTTATGCTTTATGGTCTGTATCGGAACATGACATCCTGAGTTTTGATTATATAATGAAAATACATTTCTTTATGAAATGCTTTGGTAAATATTATTTTATTACGTTTTGTTTTTGGTAACAAATTCCGCAACTCTTTTAAATCAAAAGGATTTACTCTGAAATTATTTTAAAAGCATAAATGAAACCGGTCTTTTCTGGACGAGATTTTGGGGATGTCACATACCCAGCCACCACGAAAACACTAGCTCCCTTTGTGTGCCTTTATGTTCTAGAAGCCATTTGAGAATGTTTATGTGTTATTTTAATGAGAAAAGAAGAAAGGAGCTTGAAGAAGAAGCAAGGATCCACCAAGAGCTTGTAGATCCAGAGGATTGACACCATTTCTGACTCTTTTGAGGTATCAAGCTCCATACTTGACCATTGTATGCTTAGATTTGGTTATTTGAGGCTTTTGTGTCCTTTTTGGACCCCATTGTTGGGAATGTTTGAGTATTGTTGGTTCCAGACTTTAAGAGCTGTCCTTTTGGACTCTTAGAAGCACCTAGGATCATAAAAATTGGATCTTGGTGGTTAAGCCAAAACTATGCAAGCGCTAGATGGTCTTAAAGTTGGATTAATGTACCAAAATCATGTTTTTACCCCCAACCTTGCATGCAAGCACATAAAGTTTGTGACTTTATAGTTTATGAGGTCTAAAAGGGTCTGGATCTGCAGTTTGGACGTAAAGACTTAACGGATTAAGTCATGAATAAAGTCCCAAAGAAGTTGGTCAATACGTTGGGCGTACTCCTTGGTACGTCAGGCGTACTGGGTCAAACCACCGTCTTGGTCAAGGCCAGCGTACGCTGGGCGTACATGCTAGATACGGCACGCGTGCGCATACAGATTCGGAAAATTGGGCTTTTGGGCCTCATGGCCCACTGAGAAGTGTCATTTTAAACTTAGGAATAAGAAACTTGAGTATTTGACTCTTTTGGGCCAAGATTGGGTCCTTGAGGATTATTGTATAGGACTTGGGAATTTTGGGCCCATTTGGGGAAATAAGGTCTAAATTAGAAATTCGACAGTGAGTGGGCCCTTAGGGAATCCTTAATAGGCCATATGACAGATGGGCTTGATAAGTTCAAATCGGAACTTAAGTATGTTCCAAATGGACCAAAGGGTAATACAATCATTTTACCCTGAGTAGTGTTATAGACTCTGATTGAGTGTTATGTGTCTTCAATAGCTGGGAGTCATCGGAACAGTTGTTAGAGATTTCCTCCGTGAGATTCGATGCGCAGTTTACGAGGTGAGTTACCTTCCAGTAGAAGTGGGTCTAAGGTATCAAGGCCGACCCACTAGTAGTCGACTATAGTTGAGATGATTGTGTTTGTGATAATTGTCTTTTTGCTACTACCTGGTATGTTTATGTGTTAGCATGATATGTTATATGTGATAGTGGTAGTAGGAGGGGGAATAGTCCCCAAGTTCTATTGTTAGGACCGAAGGGTAGGTCGAGCACCCCAGATATGCCTGACAATAATATTATGTTATGATATGTGTGGTAGAAGTAATAGTGGGTGAAATAGTCCCCGTGACTGGGTGAGACAGACTAGTGGGTAGGCAGGAATCCCAGAATGGCCTGACATGGGTAGGTCAGCACCCCAGAATGGCTTGACATGGGTAGGTCAGCACCCCAGAATGGCTTTACATGGGTAGGTCAGGCACCCCAGAATTGCCCGGCAGTATATATGCTATGTGATTGTATGGTATGTGGTATGATGGGGGGAACTCACTATGCTTTGTGCTTATAATTTCAATTTTGGTTTCAGGTACCTCTTCATCCAAGGGGAAGGATCCGGCGGCGTAGCAGTGCATCACACATACACATGATTTCAGCATTGAGTGTTCTGGGATTGTACTCTGATTTTAATTACCGCTCGATGACATGTTTATGATGGTTTATGGATGGATATGATATCGACAATGTTTTCAGTAAACGATTTATTATAAATTACTTCATTTAAAACGAATTTTTTGACTCGAAAAAAATTGGGACGTTACATAACTTGTATGCACTACAACTGTTTGATGAAATACATAAACTAAATTACCATATTATATTCACATATGGATATGTTTTCTCACCTGAATCAGTATATGATTATTAAAAACACAAAACCAATATGCAAGTCTGTATGTTATTCATATGTGAATAACATATAAAAATTATATATATTTGTGAAAATACCTTCTAATATTCATATGTGAATATACTGTGTAATATTCATAAGTGAATATATCATCTAATATTCACAAGTGAATATACTATGTAATATTCACATATAATATACCATGTAATACTATTTAATATTCACATATGAAAATATCATTTAATATTCATAACTGAATATATCATCTAATATTCACAACTGAATATACTATGTTCGTATTCGCAATTGAATGCATCGTCTAATATTTAAATATGATTATACTATGCTTATTATATGTTATATTCATATATGAATGATACTTAAATTGTAAAAAAAATTGATCATATTTTTTATTGATAAGTGAATAACGAATGTACTGTAATAAAAATCTGATGCATTTTTGTTTCACTTATTAATAACGATAACTGAAAATATTTAAAAAAAAATATTTTATCTTAAAACTATACCAATATAGATGTCTATTTGCAGATAATAAATAATCATGAATTTTGGTATATTTAAAATTATTTTTCGATAAAAATACCTTTTTAAAAATTAAAAAAAAATAACAAAAAATCTATGTTTTTGTATATATATATTAAGGTAATCATTAGCATAGTTTAATGAAACATGTTTTGTTGAAAAACACATGTCTATTATTTTCTGATTTCCACTGGTACGACGAAGGTTTTTGCGGTAAAAATAAATGAGTGATTGAGCATGATTCTCTTATTCTCAACCTTTTTTTTCTCAAGTGAACACTCTTCTCTGTGTGTGTGTGTGTGTGTCTATATATATATATATATATATATATATATATATATATATATATATACGGAAAAATTCAATAGAGAACCATAATTATTGGTTCTCCAAGGAACCAAATATTTTTTTCAAGTTCTAAAACTTATTCTTTATCGAAAAAAAAAAACTAAAAGTATTTCAATTCATAACTTAACAGTATAAATGTTAAATATAGTTTTCGGATTCACCATATGAATTTTGATTCACATTGTGAATTTGACAGATTTTTTTTTTATCGAATTTGATATTATTGGAAAAAGGATAAAAAGTTATGAATTTCTGTATTTTTATTATTTTTTTTTTCTAAAAAAATAAGCTCTAAAAGTTGAAAAAAAGATTCGTTCATTGGTTACTTGGTTAATTATGGTTCTCCATTGAATCTCACCATATATATATATATATATATATATATATATATATATATATATATATATATATATATATATATATATATATATATATATATATATATATATGTTTAAATTATGTGGAAAACAAAAAAACTTTAAAAATCATAAAAATGTATAAAAAAATACTTAGAGTTCACATTGTTTGTTTTACTCTATATTTTTAAAAATACAACTTTTTATATAATTCTGCTGATTTTTTTTTTTTGAAAAAAACCAAAAAAAATAAGAAAAATAAAAAAATCATCTTTTTTTTTTCAGCGAATTTATAGGCAGAATTGCGATCTTAAGAATGTAAAATAAAAAAAATATATAAAAAAACTTTGTGATATCTAAGTATTTTTTTTATGATTTTTAGGGTTTTTTAAGGTTTTTTGTTTCTTCATATAACTCTTCTCTCTCTCACACACACACTCCCTCTTTCTCTCTCTCTCTCAATATATATATATATATATATATATATATATATATATATATATATATATATATATATATATATATATATATATATATATATTCCGCTGAGATTAAAAATAAAATAAAGATTTGATTCATCTTCAATCACATATTTCATATCTGCCGCTCTAACCCTTCAACGTACCGGCACGACATGTCTCTTATAATCCTAAATGATTATGTAGTGTCGTCCGTTCTATTATCCTCCGCCACCATCCACACCACCACACCCGACACCGCCACCATCACCACTGACACAAACCGATCTCGCCACTGTCACCTCCGTTAATTATACATTTATTACCATCACATTTTCTGCCACTAACCGCCATAATCATATATAATTACTCAATTTATGAACGAACATATATGTATAATAATTTATGATTAGACATATATGTATAAACATGTATAATCATGTATGATTATACCTTTCTGCCATATAATGACTTATGATTTGGCATACCTCGCTGCTGCTGGTACATCAGAATGTTAGAGCGTCAAATGAAAAATATGTGATTGATGTTGAATTTTAAGATTTCTACTTTTTTTTAATCTCAAGTAAACTGTCCGTTATATATATATATATATATATATATATATATATATATATATATATATATATATATATATATATATATATATATATATATAGGGTTAGGTTCATTTGAGACCACCTATATTTTGTGAGACCGTGAGACGTATTTTTTTATTTTTTTATATTTTTTTTAGTTAATTCATGTTCCGAAAATAATATTTAAAAACAGAATTTTTTGATTTTTTCATTTATTTTGCATTTTAAAATTATTTTTAGAATATGTACAGTGTAATATTCTATTTAGAATATTTCACGTATTTTTCAAAAAAAATAAAATTTTTTTTATTATTTTTTTATTTTTTTTAGTTAATTCAAGTTCCAGAAATAATATTTAAAAAAAGAATTTTTAGATTTTTCCATTTATTTTGCATTTTAAAATTATTTTTTAGAATATGTCAGTGTAATATTCTATTTAGAATATTTCACGTATTTTTCAAAAAAAAAAAACGAAATTTTTTTTATTTTTTTATATTTTTTAATATTTTTTTTAGTTAATTCAAGTTCCGAAAATAATATTTAAAAAAAGAATTTTTGGATTTTTCCATTTATTTTGCATTTTAAAATTATTTTTAGATTTGGTCTCACGGTCTCACAAAATTAGAATGGTCTCAAATGAACCTGAACGTGTATATATATATATATATATATATATATATATATATATATATATATATATATATATATATATATATATATATATATATATATATATATAACGGATATTCAACTTCAAAATAGAGATCTTGATATTCAACTTCAACCACATATTTCTCATTTGCAGTTTTAACGTTCCAACATACCAGCAACAACGAGGTATGTCTTATCATAAGTTGTTATATGACATATATGTACAATCATATATGATTATACATGTTTATACATACATACTTAATCATAAATGATTATATATATATATATATATATATATATATATATATATATATATATATATCTATGTGTGTGTGTGTGTGTGTGGGTGTGTGTGTGTTTGTGTGTGTGTGTTCACGAGTAATCATATATGATTATGGTGGTTGGTGGAAGAGCATGTGATGGTGGTTGTAGAGGTGTTAATATTTTTGGTGATAAAGGTGACAGTGGTGTGTCAATTGGTAGTAGAGGTGGTCGTAGTGGTGGTGGCGGAGGTGGTTGTAGTGGTGTGTAAGGTGGCTGGGAAAAAGAAACAAGAGACGTTGAATAATTATTTAAGATTATAACTCTCTCACCGAAATCATTTATTTTGTTAAATAATATAATTTACAATTCTTTTTATTCAAATAAAAGTTATTAAAAATATTAATTAAAAGTCATAACAACTATTTTATTTATTTAAGATATAAAAATATTAAAAAAACATAATAATATATAATATTCATCAAACGTGCTTAATAAAAATTTATAAATCAAGTTACAGATATTATATAAATTATAAAATTACATATTTAGAAAGTACACAAGACACATTATTTATAACATCAAATGTAACATTACATATTTAGAAGATACACAAAACACATATTATTTGTAACTATTAAATTTTTTTCATATGTTCAATCAAATAATTTTTTAGAGGCATCACAATTCAAATTAAATGTATTTGTAAATGAATGATCAACAACAAAAAATACGAAATTGAAAGCGATTGGAAAAAGGAAATTAAAATTGGATGTGGAAATATATCGATATTATATTCTATTTATAGGGAAAAAATTATAGTTCTTGATAATATTTTTTTGTAGTTTACAAAAATAAAATATAAAAAATCTAATCTAATTAGATATGGTTTTCTTAGTTATTTAAAATTAAATTTGATAAAAAAAAATCATATATTTACTTTATTATTGAACATGGGAAAAAGAATTAATATAAGATCGACTCCCCTTTTGGTATGAAGACATATTTGCTATATGTTTGGATTGCTTTTAACTTATTATTATTATTATTAATAAACAAACCCAACACCACTTTATTTTACCAAATATTCATTTTTAAAATATAATAGAACAATTTAAAAACACATCTTCGTTAAAAGATCATAGTTATGCATTCCTTTAAAATATTATAAAGACATAATAATGAGCTTTAGTGAAAGTCTTAAAAACATAAATATTTCTTCCATGCAAGTAAAGTCATACCGGAGTCTTCCCACGATTAGATGAATTACATGAAAAGCATTTAAATCCACATTTGTAAGCATGCACAGAGTTCTCCAAAATACCAAATACAACAATATACATACAATGCATACAAATAATGGAAATCGACACAAAGTTGGTCCGCCCCTTGGCTTTCAATAAAGTTGGTGTGATATCCCCAATTTTACGGTCAATTAAAAACTTTTTTTATGCTTATTTAAATTAATGTATTTTTTTTATTAGTGCGGAATTTGTCCCAGAAGATTTTGTTTATGTGAAATGATACCAATATCGTAAGTATTTCCAAAGAAACATTTTTCATTAATATTTAAAAGTTTGGGATGTCATAACTAATACATAAATATAATCATATACTCGTCTTTACAAGCGTTACATCAATTTATTTAGTGGCCTAAAATTCCTTAAATCTCGACAAATTCAAATGCCATTATGTTTGTATCTTCGTATTGCTACTTGTGATACAAAAAAAACAGAGTGAGTCATGCTTAGGAGTCTAGTGAACACATAGGATTTTCAACCCACAATATTATAATCTTTTAATTATATATTTCACAACAATCAAGTAAACACAGTTGCCTATTCCTGTTATCTTGACTTCCTGATCCAAAAATGATTATCTCGAGGGATTTATCCTAAAGGATCCTTGTAACTAGCGAGTAGATAATACTGCTTCGGGGATTCCATTGGCAATAAGTGTCAATGAGGCAACCATTTGGGAGATGGAGCACAATGAATGAATTTATAATTCATTCAGGTAATGAGCCTTCCATTGTTCCACAACACTTTCTAGAATAGTCAGTAGTCGTCATCTATACTTCTCTAGATGAGTGGGCATAATAGTGTAGTAGTGTTATGGTCACAGCTTATTGTTTTGCACATACCTTCACTAACCAATACTCCCCTATCACAACCTCTCATTTAGTATTTAACACAACCCTTCACTACTCAATAACATTTTAAGTATGATAAATATACAGTTTAATCAGGTAATAACCATATCATGTTGCACATATATATTAAACACAACTAAACAGCACACATATAATTTAGGCTTTTAGAATACTTATATCCATGTGTAAGTTGAAAGTAACTATGCACTCACTTGTTAAAGTGGATGCCTTGTAACTTGGACAGCGCTTCATCTAACGCCTTAGCTTTTCCTTTTATCTGACCTAGGTATGTGTAACATCCCAAAATACCAGGCTAAATTTTCATTTTTTGGGTAAATTAAACTCCTATTTTAATAAAATTACATTCAAGTCAAACCATGTGTTCATAAACCATTATTCAGGAATTAGAGTTGCAAAGAAGACAATGCAGAAACTCAAATCATAAATCTATTGAAGCGTGTGTGTATAGTCTCGCCTTCGCAATCTGATAAGTACCTGCAAAATATTTAATCCACAGTTGTAAGTATAAAGCTTAGTGAGTTCCCCAAAATATCACATACAACACAACATAATAATCAACTAAGGGTTATCGGCAACTCTGGGGACTATCACCAGTCCCAATAGGATAACAACATGTCTTGTGGATTAAGAGCACACCTCATGGTTATCAGCAACCCTAAGGACTATTAGCAGTCAATGGAATTACAACAATGTAGGAGTTATCAACAACTAAGTTCACATACAACAAAAACCAACAAATAAGACCCAACTGGTCAAAATGCATATACTACCAAATAGACAAGTATAGTGAGAGGACTCACCTTGCAAGTACCAGTTAAACACTACAGTTCTCACCCAGTGAAGACTGATCCTAAAGGGTACCTAACAACAATCAAGAGTCCCCTTTTCAGTCTACAGTCCCAAAACCCTTAGTTAGACCAAAAGTCAACCCATACTGAAAATCAACGATCAAAGTCAAAGTCAACAACCAACACTACTAACAGTTGACCCTCACGTCGTAACCAACCCTTGGTCACATCATGAGAACGCACCCTGATGTGAAACTACCTTGGTTACGTTGTGAAAACAACATGACAAAATAATCGAGGGATCCTCCATGTTTACGTCATGACACTCTCCATGTCACGGTAAGACCATGGTTTGATGAAAAATATTAATGGTGTGAGTCCTTAATCCATTAAGTCTTCAACTCCAACTTTACAGAAAGCTTTAAAGGAATCCAAAGGTTCATAAAAAGGACAAATTTGTGGACATGCATTCCTCCATGCATGTCATCTATGCAATAAGGTCAAAAGGCAAGAAAATTACCTAAAACTCATGCAAGATTCAAAATCCACAACCAATCCCTAGATCCATAAGATATTATGCTCTAGGGACTCTGGAGGATCATAAAGTTGCCAACTTTATTACATCCATTCACTCAGAACAAAAAACATGAACCAAAAGGGGACCAAAATAACTTAC
This sequence comes from Lactuca saligna, assembly GCF_052625555.1. Classification (NCBI taxonomy): domain Eukaryota; kingdom Viridiplantae; phylum Streptophyta; class Magnoliopsida; order Asterales; family Asteraceae; genus Lactuca; species Lactuca saligna. The sequence continues at coordinate 5,028,589 of NC_136419.1, forward strand.
ATATAAGAGAATAACCATAAAGGTATAAGATTGAATCCTCATAAATACTCCATAAGGTGATATAAAAAATGAGAAAGTGTTGATTGTTCGATCCTTGCTCCGATACTCCTTCTAGTTCCTTCAAATAGCACAAAAACCACCCTAAATGAGCCAAAAACACCAAATTAAACCAGGCTTAGGGTTTCTAAGGTTTGAGAGAGATGGACGTTGAGAAATGAACCCTAAATCTGAGTTTAGGGTCCTCAAATATGAAGGAAACCCTAAAAGATTATGGGTTCGGGTTGTAGCCATTGTCACATGGTGAAAATATTCTAGACACACGTTCACTTATTGGCTCGTCATGTCGTGACCGCCCTAAGGTCACATCGTGATACATGATTTTTCCCAAAAACCACGTATTTAACTCCATAACGCTCTACATTGATTCAATATGGTAAACAACTGTTATAACTCCCCATTCTCACTTAAATTAGATTTCATCCTCGAAATATGTCCTTTCCAATCATTTTGTAACAACCCCCTTCCTAATCACCTCGAGGGATCATCTAAGACTAATTACTTCTTGCTTGATCCATCGCCACATCAGACGCCCGAAACTGCGACTAAATCCCAAAGATTTCCCAAACCAGGTGTGCACGCCAAACCTAAGTAGAGACTCCCCCAAGATTGAAACCACGCCCGCTGCGGTACCTAAATAATGCTTTTTATGGACACTTTCCAAAATCCGATTAAATAAAAAGCAATAATTACTTGACCTGATAAAGATCGAAGATCAACTCATTACAACTAATCGAATCGAGAAAAACTGACTCCCTCACCCATAACTTAAAACTCCTTGGACATATATGTCTTCCATGCAGACAAAGCCTCCCTCTTACATCCACCATGTTGACCAAAACTAAAGGTTTAACCCAATACAACTCCCTCCAACATCCACCATGTTGACCAAAACTCAACGTTTGATCCAATACAACACCTCCCTGACCTTACACCATCCAATGACAACAGTAGACAAGAATCCACTACTAATTACAGAACTGACGACCTAACTTATTGACATCAGAGAAAAAAAAACAAATGGTGGCTAAACTAGTCCACACATCCACTTGGTCATATACCAATCTATAGAGATAATCAAATGGAAAAATATCGGTTCAGATCAATTCGATCCAAAATCAGATATCATGATTGGAGTCCTCATTTGTAAACCATACATGTTGACAAGTTTTAACTAATCAACTTATCCCATGAGTGCAACCATGGAAATATTAAAACTCGTGACACTCAGCCTCCATGAACAGTATAAGTGCACAACCATCTACCAAAACTCCCAGGAAACTTATAACCACTAGCATCACTGGCCTCCTAGTATTCCAACTAGCATACCATTATCCATATGCCTATCAAAAAAACTATGGGTTATCAGCAACCTAAAAAATACTCATAACAACCATTAACTGCTAACACCTGGCTACTATAACCTGTACACCACTATAACATAGGTAATATAGTGAGAGAACTCACACAAAACCTCATCACAAAACAAACACGAGTTCATTGAGCTGCCAATATACCACCATGACTTTCCTAGCAAGTCAACAACCTGCAACTGCCTCACTCAACCTACCTGTCATTGAGACACCATTGACAACACTATATTTCTCAAACACCCGCCAATGCCACATGATTAACAAATCAACATACGGGTATCCTCTACACAGCTTCTAACCCCATTCACAAAAGTGGATCCCGCGATGGCTCACGGCATGTCTTGATGTCATCCAACCATTGGGATGAGAAGCTCATGAATCCTCATTATTTTTTCCATCACTCAACCACATACATGAAGACTACCAAGTCGCATCCAAAGAGCCTAGCGACATACTTGATGATTTTTATAGGTTACAAAACTAATGTGCTTATGGAATTTCACTTAACACTTAAGGGCACATGCAACCTAAAGGATCTATGTCATACACTTTGAATGCAACATACTATGAACAAAAAAACTAGATTAACCCTAATATAATCAAAATAAAATACAAGGATTAGGGTTACACACCTTTGATTTGTTGTAGTAAACAAATCACTTGAATCCTTCATTTGAAGAGCTTGGAAAGCTAGCACCAATAGGATGATGACTCTAATGGCTTACACCCAAACCCTAGAACTAGAAGACAATCGAGGAGAGAGGAATAGAAGGAAATTTTATCCATATACTTTTAGAAAATAATAGTCACTAAAATCCTAGCTCAATGGGTCCTACTTATAGTTTAGTTAACTTAGGGACAAAACAAATTTTGAATGGATTTAATCTCAATCCAAATGCTTTCCTTATATGCATCAAAGAGGCTTTTGGACACCCTAAAGAGGCTCCTAAAACCATACTCCCTTGGATGGTTCTAGAATTGTCTCATTTGTTCAACTATTGAACAATTACAATTCACCCGTTACATCTTTAATTAATTCTAATTAATCCCAAATTAATTTCAGATTAATTTTGATTAATAATTAATTAATTCTAATTGCTTTCTTATTAATTTATTAACCATATAAATTAACAAACCAATTGCTTAACCACTAATTTGTTATTAATTTATTAATCACATAATAAATTAACATACCAATTATCTATTTCCAATTAATATATATTGACCACATAATATATATTAACAAATTATTTCCTCATAAATTTTCAATTAGTTTATTAATCATATAATAATCTAATAAATTATCCTCTCTCCACAAATGTTATTCTAACCAAGTTCTAGTTATGAGGGCAACCCAAAAAGTACTTTGCTTCCAACAAAGATTAGCCATTTAGGGGGTGTTTGGATAGGAAAAAAATGTGTGCTTATTGCTTATTCCCACAATAAGCTAATTTAAGTGGTTGGATAAAATCCAGCTTATTAGGCTAAATAAGCTAATTTTAATAAGCATCCCTCCCCATGCTTATTGCTTATTCCTTATTCCCACCACAAATAAGCTATAAGCAATAAGCTAAAAATCTAATCCAAACACCCCCTTAATACAGTCAAGAGGCAGGACTGTTTCAACATATAGCTTCTTGAAAATCCAACAACCAAGCTAATGTGTCTATTCAAGACACTTCTCCTTCAAGTAGACCAGTAAGTACTTTACTGAAATCAATGAATAATCTGATAGTATAGGTTTATAACAATGAATATTAATATAATAAGTTATTAATAAGAGTAAGTGTAAGCTACTTGATTTGACAAAATCCGAATAGCAGCGAGCGGAACTACGAAGCTTACTTCCTTTATAGGTATCCTTTCAAAACTTCCAGTGCTTCACTTATATGATTACAAAACGAGAAAATGAACCACAAGGGACCGAGATCGAGAGTGTGTGTGTGTGTGTGAGAGAGAGAGAGAGAAAGAAAGAGAGAGATTGAGAGAGAGAGACAGACAGATAGAGAGTGAGGGAGAGAGTGATAGAGAGAGAGAGAGACTTAAAGAGAAATAGGAAAAGAAAAAAGGCAGGGGAAGCCATCTATTTATAAGGCCAATCTGACCACAACGCCTCAACCATTGACCGTATAGTCTTCTTCTTGCTTGCATGCAATGTCGGGCTGCAAAATTTAGTGCATTTAATACACTATGCCAAGGTTCTCAGGTCCAGTTCGCGAATATTTATAAAAATCCTCCAAAGTTATAAAAATCATAACTCTACTAGCTTTGTCTTCGACGTATTTATATCCACATGCTTGTATCGACGTCTGCTACAACTTCCATGTTTAACATTTTAGTAAAAAATGATGGGTTTTGGTCATAAGACACCCTATGTGCTCATACAAACCCTAATGCTTGGATCTAGGTTTCTCTATTGTACATGCTTTGAATCCAAGACTATAAACCCTAATTCTAGCATGTGGAAATCGATATTAACATATACTTAGGTTTAAGATATTACCTTGATTGTTATGTAGCAATAACAATCCCAATTTCTCCTTCAATTGACTTTGGAATGCTTAGAGTCACGAGTGTCACTCCTCTAATGGCTTACAAACACCAAAAGCAAATGGAGAAGGTATAAAGAGAGAGGAGAGATGTTAGAATTCGTCCTTAGGACTCGTTGGGAAGGGATACACGAATTCATGAGCCAAGGGGTGTTTATATAGGTGTAGAGATAGGGTTTCAGTTATTATCCTTATCTAGTTGCTTATCCACAAAGCAACCCATAAGATAATCCTTGAATCCTTATCATAGTCGAATTCTAAGGCCTTATCACCTCAAATCCGTTCACCATATATTTAAGATAATCCTTACCATATTTTGTAACTATCACATAATTACAAATCAGCCCCTCTAGTTTAATTAATTACACTTGATCACAAAATTAATTCCTAATTAATTATTGACCAATATTAATTAAACAAATATGATTTCTCCTTTAATATATTATTCTTATAACATATTAATAAATCATAATAACCTTTCTCTCTTTATTTATTTCTCCAATCAAGTTGCTTTAGTGAAGGCAACCCAAAAGGACCATGCACCATCGGGTCAAGTACATACCAAAATAGTTATGGACTTAGACACTAATCCAACAGTCTCCCACTTTGATAAATCTAATAACTATTATGCGTATGACTTCAGATCCTGATCTGCAATCGTAGCTTTCCAAATCCGCTGTCAACTCTAATCCTATCAGATATGCGTGTCCTTAGATAAGGGATCATATATTCCTCCATTCTAGATATCATATGAGATATGATTTCAAACCATTCTCTTTGTACTATATCTCGATTTCCGATTTATGACGACAGACTAATTGAACAAATCAAATTAGCCCTAGCCCGGCCGAGCATTTACGTTTTTCATCACTAAACCATCGAGGGGCCCAAAAGATATCGCTTTTATCCTACCTTGGATAAAAGGAACGGATAAACTTTGATACAATGCTTGCTTGCACTCACTAACCAAATCACACACAACAATATGTTTTATAACACCAAGTTACTAGTGCGTTTACATATTATTAATGTGAAACCGATTAGCAAGATACAACTCACACATCTTGGTTTCAAGAATATAAGATGCTATCGTCTCACTAATTACTCGTGATACAATTCATAGAGTAATCCAAGTGAGCGTGGGTTTAATCCAATGCTCAAATCATATTCATAAGCACTCATAAACGTTGCAGCAAACATTTGCGTATGTCTAATACTCTTCTAGACAATCCACACACCAATTCACGACAGTCTTCATTCATATCTACTTCCAACATATGAATGACTGTGGCCCGTTCGAATAATTCGATTATTCTTAATAAACTTAATTATTCTGGAAGTCAAAACATGCAAATGTGAAACACAAGAATAATACTAATCCCATATGGCCTCAACCCTTTGAGCATAAATAAAACACGTTTTATTTATCACCATATCGATTACTCATTATTTGTCGTTTCCGGTAATCAACTTCTTACTTGAATTATTACACTTGCCCCATGCTCCTAGCATGCACACAATGTTTACCTATGGTTTTTACTTTGTGAAATAGATCAAATTGAATACATTTCCAATCATTCTCATTTCACAACTCCAAATCCTTTTCCATAAGTGAAAGAATATCAAATTCTTGCTACGTATAGAATATGCTAGATTCTAACATTTTATGCAATGATTCTTTTGTAATGTCACTGCACCAAAGTCACAAAGACTATTGCCAATGATATTACAAAACCTTCTATCGGAAATTGTTACAGGACAATTCCTTAGATATGATGTCTCTCACTCAAAGTACATTCCTTTGAACATCCTTTTGCATAAAAGTTTCTAATCTAGTCATAGATTTCCAATATTTACTTCCCAATATAGATACATTTCCATACTTTCCATATGACAACTCATTTCTTAATAGAATCTTTTATATTCATCATAATGTCAATATGGTCCATTAATACCATGCTTCCAACTACTCACAAGCAACCAATCCTCGTCGAACTTTGGATTGTTCTTTGATAGTTGTTTAATTATTTTAGTCAAAACTGATTCTAGTCCCTTTTCCCTCTAAATGCGCTAGACATTTGGAAAATTTTAGAATGGTCAAACATTAAAGCATTTGCAATCGATCCTATACCCGAAGCGTATGGGACACGATGCACAATGTTTTATTTGCTATGTTCTCAAAATTCGAATTGTGAAGAGGAATGCCGTAATCATAATCGAAATTTTAAGAACACACTATGTACCTTTGACTAAATCTATTAACGTTTCACAACCTAATCCTTTAGATTTGAAATGAAGCATAATATTCTCTCCCTTAATTATAGCAAAAACAACCTTACAACCCTTACTACTTTGCAAGGTATAACTCTTGTTTTCTATAATTAATATTGCCAACTTGCAAAACTTTCCATAATAATCATACAATCATAACTTTTATGCTCCCACTATCATGATGATTACTATAAAACATAACACTTATGCTCCCACTAGCTTCGACATGTATTCATAAACATCTTATCTTTCTGAAAGACAATACCTATTGAATTTCTTAAGTCCATGTTTATAATACTTAGTGCTTTGATAATCTTTTATCAAGGCTTCTTGAACTTATAGACCTTTGCCTTAGATAGTTCATATGTGTGTCTTAACAATTAAGACTAATTGCCAAACCTCACAATTCAAATTATGGAAAGGGATACCGTAACCATGACCGAATTCGAGAATGCAATTTTACAATCACTATCTTCTTAAAATCTTTCTTAGTGAAAGCATTTCCTCACAATCATTTTCATGAAGGAGGAAATCTTATGACACTTAGATTTAGATGGTGTATTTGTTCCTATCCATGTGAATTTGTTAAAACCAAAGTTTATGACAAATTCTAACTCATATGGACCGAGCCTTTTTTAATCTTGATTTCTTGCCTTATGGTAGCACAACTGCCCACCACGTCTTCCAAGTAGTTAGCAGCTCACCTTTTCCTATCAATATACCTTTCATTGATTAAGGTGCCTTGCCTTTTATGCGTTCAAGATGAGAACTCATAGGACTCACATGCATAATTAACTTAATTGGAACAGCACATAATCAAAATATTGTCAACACGATAGGTTGTAAACCTCAACTCGTGTGCTAGTGATGATCGATAAGGTTTATTTGATTTGTTCTTGAAACCTTCCCAGACCAATAAGACTCCCACTGACTCCTTGACATATAAGATTCTTTTATCAATAAACATTTCTTGACAAACAAATATTCAAGAGTTAGTGTAGTTTTTTATATAAACACTTCATAAATTGGTCCTAGTTGGTCTTTGTCTTATCCAAGACATCACAACTCTCCACATTTGATGAATGTTATAAACATTTAATACTTTTTACTCATTGTCACAATCTTAACTTTAAGACTTGTTATTGGAACGAAGTATGATAGACTTCTTGATTTAACCATTTCTTCAATCCTTGAGCATACAATTGTACTAAGATTCACTTAGAGGATCAATTGAGATATGGTTCTTAATCATTAAGACCCATTATAAAGCATAAAAGCTACTCTCCCTTCTTCTTAGAATGGATAAACTTTTATCTTTCTGCCTACTTGATTCTTCTTATTCGTTCTACTATTGATCTAAACCCTTTAATCAATTCAGAATTACACTTAATCTTGTAAGTGTTATCATATTTACTAAGCCTTTAGTAAATCATGACGAATATCTTTGTTACTCTTATGGTGAACTTGATCAACACACAACTTTGTGTACTCGATCTCCTAGTCCTTCACTTGATACTTTGTCAACGAATTTGTCTAATTTCCAAATATGAAATTTCTCATTCATCATGCAACCAAGTTGCGTGATTCCAAATTTCAGTCCAATTGAAACTTTGGGCAATGAGAAACTCTCCATATTTGGTAAATTCACGACATTTTCATAAGTAACATAACTAAGAATCATATCCATTCGTTGTAGAAATATGCAAACATCAATTTTCATAACGATTTCATTGCAAGGAAGTAAACAAATAAATAAGTCAAAATTTATTTTATTTATAAAAGCAGCGGAAAAACATTTGTCCTTACAATGCAAAATCCATTGAAAACTATGTAAAAGGAAAATTTCTAACAACTCTATCATAACTATCTAAGCTCAAAATCCAATCTTCAAGTCCATGCGATCGAGATCCATCTCTTGTGATTAGATTCATCTTGCTTTCTTATCAAGCTTCCTTTCTTTTCACCGACCCTTCAAAACATCCAAATGCAATCTTATCACATCATGTATTAAAATTCAATGAATAGGAACTTAACGGAGTTAGATAGTGGATTTTACCTGAAGCGTAGTCATACTTTTGACTCTCCCATCTCTTAGATCTCTTAGGTAAATAGGGTAACTTCGTCTCCAATGCCCCTTCTCTTGGCAATGAAAGCAAATTGACTCTTTTGGAACACACATGGAACTACTTTAGACATCGCCTTTCTCTTATCATCAAACTTTTCGAACATTGCATGTCTTTCATCGCCATTGTCTATATCCATAGAGGTCTTGAAGGCAGATTCACCAATCATCTTCGCTTTTCTATTGCGCCAAACCATTGCTGATTCAGCAGCAATAAGCATATAGGTGAGATCAATAAGGTTCACGTTGTGGTTCATCATATAGTACTCTCTTACGAACTCACTATACGAGTTAGGAAGTGACTGAAGAACCCAATCAACAGCCATCTCTTCACCGACAACGGTTCCCATCATTCTTAATCTATCAATGTGTGACTTCATCCCTAAGACGTGTGCACACACCGACTTTCCTTCTTTATGTTTACTTGCCAAAAGGGCTTGAGTGATATTGAACCTTTCAATTTTACAATCTTGTGGGTTAGAGAGAATAATTGGAGGAGGAGGAGGAAGTGAAGCATGATTTCTTGTTCCTCGATCGAATCGTGGAATATCATCTTCATGTGGAATGCTTGTTCCACGGGATTTGGGAAGACCATAGTTGTCGAACTTTGACATCTACAAAATGGGAGAAAACAAATTCAAGTTAGTTGATCGATTGAGTCCTTAGTAAATCACCCAAATGAGATACTAAGGCTAGGACCCAACACAATACGCTACAACCTAGAAAAGGGATGCCGTAATCTAGTTGCAGAATATTTGAAGGTAAGTGAATGACGATTCACTAATTTCCACCATGAAAAACGAAAAAGAAATTTAAGTTTTAAATCTCTGAAAACTCCTAGATCCTTTGAGATTCATTGAACATTCAATGGCATGTTTAAATCTCGATATGCCCCTCTTGTTTGTGACTGGGATGCCGAGGATCACAAAGCGGGTGTGAATAACCATGCAAACGTACATGGTGCCCTCACATGTTACAATCACCTATTCGATGTGCTGGTAAACCACACACGCTCCACCAAACTATGACAAATATTGAGTCACCCTTTGCTACCTTTGCTTAGAACCATTTAGTGTGCCGGTAAACCACACACGCTCCACTAACGTCTATGCAAGGGCACAAAGTGTAATTTCATGGAATTGCATCAATTCACTTTTGCCTAAGTAACTAAGATTGGGAATTTTCAAAACATTTAGTTACTTTGTATTTCATTATACTTATAATGGAAGGTTTCATCCTATCCTACCCGTTCGGCTAACAACCCTCCACTAGTCAAGAGTGCGGTGGGTAAGAGTGGATACCCATTCAATCGCCATATTATAGGCAATTTCCTTAAACACCCCTTATAGACCAGCTTCGTGAATGAGGCCTACTAACAGTAAGAATGACTTTTACTCATACATATATATAATGTTAGACTTTTAATGTTATATATAGTATAGGGTGCATTTTATACTTTTAAAATACTATGTGGTTAACTTTAACAATTACACTTTTAATTCAACTAAATGGTTAACCTAAACTTTTATGGATTTATTAAACTTCTTTTAATTATACACCTTAATTAATTAATAAAACCATAAGGGTGTAAATTGAACTTTTCAAAATATTACTAGGGTTTTAGAATTTAACATTCCTAATTAACTTTTAATCAACTTTTAAATTCCAAAACTTGAGGGCAAGTTTTGAAACCTTTTTCAAAACATTAGGGTTTTAACTATTTAAATTTCAAAACTTCAAAACTTTTGGGTTCAAATTTAAACTATAAAACCTAAAGGGGAAAATATGAAACTTTTCATAACAACAAGGATTAATAACAAATAATTTTAAATTAACATTTAATCACATAATTATCCATATTTGATTTATTTAATGATTTCTTGCAAAACAATTTATCAATTTACTCAAAATAATTAATCAATTATCTTATCAGGAAACAATTATCTTATTAATTGATAAATATCTTCATTTAGATCAAAAATATAGTCAAATATATCATATAATCGGATTAATATTGATCTAACATGATAAGGTAACTATCCATATGCAAAAACAGCAAGAAATCCCGAGATAAACATTATCTGACGAGTTAACTCGTCGAGTCAAGTCTGGACTCGTCGAGTCACCCTGGACTCGGCGAGTCCAGCCTCTAGAACACCAAAAAATCGAATTTTACAGATATACAATGCATCAATACAATTGAAACCAATCTAGGCTCTGATACCACTGATGGGTTTTGGTCATAAGACATCCTATGTGCTCATACAAACCCTAATGCTTGGATCTAGGTTTCTCTATTGTACATGCTTTGAATCCAAGACTATAAACCCTAATTATAGCATGTGGAAATCGATATTAACATATACTTAGGTTTAAGATATTACCTTGATTGTTATGTAGCAATAACAATCCCAATTCCTCCTTGAATTGACTTTGGAATGCTTAGAGTCACAAGTGTCACTCCTCTAATGGCTTACAAACACCAAAAGCAAATGGAGAAGGTATAAAGAGAGAGGATAGAGGTTAGAATTTGTCCTTAGGTCTCGTTGGGAAGGGATACACGAATTCATGAGCCAAGGGGTGTTTATATAGGTGTAGAGATAGGGTTTCAGTCATTATCCTTATCTAGTTGCTTATCCACAAAGCAACCCATAAGATAATCCTTGAATCCTTATCATAGTCGAATTCTAAGGCCTTATCACCTCAAATTCGTTCACCATATATTTAAGATAATCCTTACCTTATTTTGTAACTATCACATAATTACAAATCAGCCCCTCTAGTTTAATTAATTACACTTGATCACAAAATTAATTCCTAATTAATTATTGACCAATATTAATTAAACAAATATGATTTCTACTTTAATATATTATTCTTATAACATATTAATAAATCATAATAACCTTTCTCTCTTTATTTATTTCTCCAATCAAGTTGCTTTGGTGAAGGCAACCCAAAAGGACTATGCACCATCGGGTCAAGTACATACCAAAATAGTTATGGACTTAGACACTAATCCAACAGTCTCCCACTTGGATAAATCTAATAACTATTATGCGTATGACTTCAGATCCTGATCTGCAATCGTAGCTTTCCAAAGCCGATGTCAACTCTGATCCTATTAGATACGCGTGTCCTTAGATAAGGGATCATATATTCCTCCATTCTAGATATCATATGAGATATGATTTCAAACCATTCTCTGAGTAGACCCATGCCAGTCTTACCGGAATCTATTGAAGATGAACCTTTGGAGGCAACAATAAGGAGATCAAAGTGGGAAAATGATGATTACATATGTGGTGGTCATATTCTCAATGGTATGTCTGACTCTCTTTTTGATATCTATCGAAATTTCGAATCTGCAAAAGAACTTTGGGATTCTCTTGAATCCAAATACATGGCTGAAGATGCTTCTAGCAAGAAGTTTTTTGTCAGTAATTTTATGGGTTACAAGATGATTGACTCCAGGCCTGTTATGGAACAATTCCATGAAATGTTAAGTATCCTAGGACAGTTTGTTGAACATAATCTGAAAATGGATGAATTCATTGCTATGGCTGTGATAATTGACAAACTGCCCCCTTCCTGGAAAGATTTTAAACATAATCTAAAACATAACAAAGAGGAATTAACTTTGACTCAACTTGGAAGTCATTTACGGATTGAAGAGTCCTTAAGGACTCAAGAACTTAATAACAATCCTAAAGGCAAGAACCAAGTTAGTTCCTTTTCTGTGAACATGGTGGAAGGAGAAAGTTCAAAGAATCCCAAGAAGTCTAATGGAAAAAGGAAGTTTAAAGGAAAGTATGAAAAGTCTTCCAACAAGAAGGCTAAGTTGGTTTGTTGGAATTGTAACAAACCGGGTCACTTCAAGAAAGATTGTCGTCTTCGCTAAGTGAATAAGGATGGTGCTGGACCAAGTGGATCCAAGGATCCAGAAAAGCAACAAGGTTAGATATCTATTTCATTGCAGAATTCTAAATATATTTAGAATTATATTTCTGTGATTTCTAAAGCATTTTATGTGCAGGATGATAAAGTTGCACGGTGGGTTGATTCAGGTGCAACAAGTCATGTTTGAAGAGATCTATATTGGTTCAAGGACTTTCAACCAATTGAAGATGGATCTGTTGTTAATATGGAAAATGTTGCAACTGAACCAATCAAGACCATAGGACCTGTTTTACTTTTTTACTTCTAGGAAATGTTTGTGTTTGCACAATGTTTTATATGTTCCAGGGATTCGTGTAGCACCATAAAAATTTGAACAATTTTTCACTTTTGAAAAACCATGAAATATAGTTTGCATCCATAAGTACAAACATTGTATCAGTACAAAACCCCAAGATCAAAATATTTAAACTCAAGTGTGCGTGTGTACGAGTCATGCCGGCGCCTTCCCGCGATCATCGCTAGTACCTGAAACACATAACACATAACACTGTAAGCATAAATACTTAGTGAGTTCCCCAAAATACCACATATATCACATACGCCTTTCCAGGCCATAAGACCTTTCGATCCAAGTGTCTAAGGGGATTTCCATCCCAAACTCAGTTGACCTTTCAGTTCGTATCATCTTGACCTTCCGGCCCACATCATGCTCATATCACATAACATATCACATATAACTTACATCGCATATACATCATAAACATAAGACCCTTCAGTTACATACAATTACTCCATCGGGTAACGCATAGTGAGAAGACTCACCTCAGACGTCTCATAAATCTCTGACTTGGTAGAAGTATTGCCTAGCCTCCGCCTATTCACACAAAGTAAATACCCTCACAAACATAACACTCGAGGCTAGACTCGACCCTTTATTGTCACCCTCGGAAGGGTAAAAGGCTATTTTACCCCCCTCTTGACTCAAGGACCCCATTGTTGACCAAACCCTAAAAGTCAACAAAAGTCAACAGTCAACTTTGACCCAACTCGACGAGTACACACATGTCCACTAACTCTCTGTCCCGCTTGGTATGTCAAGTCCTACCCTATGCTCAACGAGTCACACCTGGCATGAATCACGGGGCTACCCCGACTCAACTCGCTGAGTCTCAAGAACAACTCGGCGAGTACCGCCTTGATCTCCAGTTTTTTAACCCCCTTCCGAATCACTGAGTTATCTCCCAACTCAGCAAGTCTACTCACTGAGTGATCTGCATGGACCTTAACCCTACTCACCAAGTCCCAAGAACAACTCGACGAGTTCATGCCATGCACAAACTCTATTGATCTCCTGTGGTTAGATCTGTGCCCCTAATCCATAGATCTGGCCTTCCCAAGCATAAATGTCACGTAAAGTCTGAATCTTGATGCTTATAACTCAATCAATAAGCATCAAATGATGATCTTGTCCCAAATACCTTAACCCAAGGTCATGACCTCCATTGTTCTTCATAAAGCTTGAAGAATAAGGCTCTCTGGACCTCTATGGGTCCAGGTACGAAGCCTTATTTCTAGAAGGGACTACATGGACCTCAAATCAACTTAGCAAGGGTACAATAAACCCTAAAACCGCATATCCTTCCCAAAACAGAAGAAGAGTCGAAATAATACCTCAAATGAATGATCTTAGCTTTTAGTCCTTAGAATAGCAACCTCCTTTGCTTTCCCTTGGCTAGAACCACCTTCTTCTTACTAAATGACACCACAAAGATCAACAATGGTCACTCCTTGCTTCTCAAATGATCTGAGACTCTCTCTAGGGGTAGTAGCCACAATGGACAGCCATAAGGGCCTTTAAATAGGTTCCAAGACCTGGAAATTAGGGTTTTACTAAACAGCGTTGACTCGCCGAGTCCACGAATGGACTCGCCGAGTCCGGTCATGAAATAGAATGAACATCCACATCCCTACTCGGTGAGTCTTGGCGCCAACTCTCCGAGTTCCTTCACAAACTCCAAAAAATTAAATGAATAATAATATACCTGGGAATCCGGATGTTACAATTCTCCCCCACTAGAATCAGACTTCGCCCTCGAAGTCTCACTCTGAAAACAACTCCGGATGCTGCTCATGCATCTCACGATCCGGTTCCCAAGTAAGCTCTGACCATTTCCGATGTTGCCACTGGACCTGTACCAGAGGCACTTCCTTGTTCTTCAGGACCTTGATTTTTCTATCCCGTATCGCCACTGGTTTCTCGATGTAGTTCAGGCCCACAATCACCTGAATATCCTCCAATGGCACCACTGCCGACTCGTCGGCTATACACTTTCTCAACTGCGACACATGGAAGGTATCATGAATCTGGTCCAACTCTGCAGGTAACTCCAAACGATACACTAGCCTGCCCACCCTCGCGATCACTCTGAATGGTCCAATATACCGGGCCCCCAGCTTGCCCCTCTTCCTGAATCAGATCACTCCTTTCCAAGGAGATACCTTCAGGAGCACGAAATCACCAACCTGAAACTCGAGCTCAGATCGTCGCCTATCCGCATAACTTTTCTGGTAACTCTGAGCTGTTAGCAACCTCTGCCGAACCTGCTGAATCTGTTCGGTCGTCTGAAGCACGATCTTTGTACTTCCCATCACACGCTACTTTACTTTTCCCCAGCAAATGGGGGTCCGACACCTCCTCCCATACAACAACTCAAAGGGTGGCATACCAACGCTCGAATGATGGTTGTTGTTGTAGGAAAACTCCGCTAAGGGAAAATACGTGTCCCAGCTTCCGCCGAAATCTAGCACACATGCTCAAAGCATGTCCTCGAGCGTCTGAATCGCCCGCTCACTCTGTCCGTCAGTCTATGGGTGGTATGCGGTACTAAAAAGCAACCTTGTACCCAACTCCTCATGGAATTTCTTCCAAAATCTGGAAGTGAAACACACATCTCGGTCTGATACAATCGAGATTGGCACCCGATGTCGCGATACCACCTCTCTCACATACAATTCTGCCAGCCTCTCAGCAGAAGAGCTCTCACTGATGGCAAGGAAGTGAGCGCTCTTCGTCAACCTGTCCACAATCACCCAAATTGCATCAACACCCCTAGTAGTCCTCGGCAACTTGGTGATAAAATACATGGTGATTTGTTCCCACTTCCACTCAGGAACCTCCAATGGCTGCAACTTGCCATGCGGACGCTGGTGCTCAGCCTTAACCTTGCGACATGGTAGGAACCTCTCAACGAACCACGCGACATCCCTCTTCATACAAGGCCACCAATATTCCCTGTTCAGATCCAAGTACATCTTAGTGTCACCATCCCTGAAAAGTCATAAGCCCTCGGTTATCGGTAACAAACTCCGATACCTGATCGATAACTCGCTTCCTCTTCTGGTTTTCCGGTCTCACGGCCTCGGCCTGGGCGCCTCGGATAGTGTCCAACACCGGAGTCATCACTATCAATCTCATACAAACGTCTTGCATCGGAACGCTCTCCACCATACAACTTAGGGCATCGGCTACCACGTTAGCCTTACCCGGGTGATACAAGATCTCGCAATCATAATCCTTTACCACATCCAGCCATCTCCTCTGACGCATATTCAGGTTGGGTTGATCCATCAAGTACTTCAGGCTCTTATGATCCGTGTAAATGGTACATCGGACTCCATACAGATAGTGACGCCAGATCTTGAGGGCGAACACTACTGCCCCCAACTCTAAATTGTGGGTAGGATACCTCGCCTCATGAGGCTTTAGCTGCCTCGATGCATATGCTATCACATGCCCCTCTACATAAGCACTACTCCCAACCCTGATATCGACGCGTCAAAATATACCATAAAATCCTCCATTCCCTCCGGAAGGTCTAACACTGGGGCTTCGCATAGCCTCTGGCGAAGTGTCTCGAAGGAGGCCTGCTGCTCTGGACCCCAAGAAAAAACTACACCCTTCCAGGTTAATTTAGTGAGTGGCATAGCGATCTTGGAGAAATCCCTGATAAACCTCCGATAATAGCCTGCGAATCCTAGGAAACTCCTGATCTCCGTTGGTGACCTCGGCACCTCCCAACTCATCACCACCTCAATCTTGGTCGGGTCGACCAATATCCCTTTCTGGTTAACGAGATGTTCCAGGAACTGAACTTCTCGCAACCAGAAATCACACTTGGAGAATTTGGCATAAAGCCTATCCGCTCTCAAAACCCCGAGGACCTCCCTCAAATGCTCCTCATGCTGCTCTCTAGATCTCGAATATACCAAAATGTCGTCAATGAATATGCTCACCGAGCGATCCAACATCGGACTGCACACCCTGTTCATTCGATCCATTAACACCACTGGTGCGTTGGTGAGCCCGAAAGGCATCACCACAAACTCGTAATGTCCGTAACGAGTCCTGAACGATGTCTTCTGGATATCCTCATCCCGCACCCTTACCTGATGGTATCCAGACCTCAGGTCGATCTTGGAGAACCAAGATGCTCCCTGCAACTGATCAAACAAATCGTCAATCCTGGGCAACGGATAACGGTTCTTGACCGTCAACTTGTTCAACTCCCGGTAATCTACGCATATCCGGTGTGAACCATCCTTTTTCTTGACGAAAAGGATAGGTGCTCCCCACGGTGAACTGCTCGGCCAAATAAATCCCTTCCCCAGCAGCTCCTGAAGCTGCGAGGACAACTCCTTCATCTCGGGAGGCGCAAGGCGATAGGGCGCCTTGGCGATAGGCACAGCCCCCGGGATCAGATCGATACTAAACTCTACTTGCCTCGCGGGAGGCACACCTGGCAACTCCTCCGGAAATACGTCCAGAAACTCACGCACTATCGGGACCTCTTCCACTGACCTCGATCTCTCTGAATCAACCCTCGCGTCCATCACATACACTATAAATCCCTTACATCCCTGCTGAAGACTCTGTCTCGCCCTGGAGGCTGAACAAAACGCCGACCCAGAATGTGTACCCTCGCCGTACACTGTAAGAACTCCCCCACTAGGGTCTCGCATGGTCACCAGCTGTCGCTCGCAGTCGATGATCGCTCAAAATCTGCTCAATTAGTCTATACCCACGATGACACAGACATCCCCCATCACAATGGGGACTAAATCGATTGGAAACTCAACCCCAAAAATCTCAAGCACACAACCTCGAATCACCTTGGTGGCATAGACCGCTCTCTCATCCGCTATGGAAATCCTCAGAGGTCGAGTCAACGCCTCTCTACTCATACTGATGTGTCGGCTAAATGACAACGATACAAAAGATCGACTCGCACCCGAGTCGAATAACACTAGAGCAGGTATAGAATTCACAAGAAAAGTACCTACGCATAACATAATATAAGCACAATATCTCAACATAAAATGAATACATGATAGAGTACATACCAGCCACGACGTCAGGTGCTGCACGGACCTCCTCCGCTGTCAGCTGAAATGCTATCCCTCGCGCCTTTGGTGCCTCGGCTTTCACAGGCCGACTCTCACTAGCTCTTGCAACAGTAGGGGCAGATCCCTAAGGTGCTCCCTGCATCGTCCCTCACAACTGTGGACATTCCGCCTTCCGGTGCCCGGTTTGGTTGCAGTGAAAACAAACCATAAATCCCTTGGGGAAATCCTTGGCGATATACCCCTCCTTGCCACAGTTGTAGCAAGCACCAACCCTACAAACTCCATCATGACCCTCGTAGCACTTTCCGCAAGTGTGGCCCTTCTGACCCCCAGTCCTCGAATCGGCAGGCTTGGCCTGCTAGGCTGCCAGTTGAGAGTATACCGGTCGTCGATCCATCCTATGAGACTCACGAATGTCTCTCCTCAAAATGCTCAGATATCGAATCATACGTGCCTGCTCAGTTGACATGTGCTCAGGGCAGAACATCGCCTTCTCGTGAAACCTCCGTGTAATCTCTGTAACCGACTCAGTACCCTGCTTAAGGGTTAGAAACTCCTGTGCTAATGGCTCCCTCTCCACCTGGGGAACGTACTCATCTCGGAACATAGCAGTGAACCTCTCCAAGGTTACTGCAACAAGCTCAGCAGGGGTGTAGTGTGCCGTCACAAACTTCCACCGGTCCTTCACTCCCAGGCGAAGCTGGTTCAGCGCGAACCAAACTCTCAGATGCTCCGGACAGGACAATGTGTAGAAGCACCCCTCTATGTTAGAAACCCACCTCATCGCGGCTATCGGATCCTGAGTTCAGTCAAATTCTGGTGGCTTCGTGTTGTTGAACTCCCGATACAATAATGAGTCACCCCCTTGCGGCCTGGCAGCAACAACGGCCGTTGTGGCTGCAGCAACAGCAACATCGGAAAGAGAAGCATACCGTTCATCAAAAGTCTCAATCAAGGTGGTCTTAATAGACCCGAACATCTCTGGAATCTCAGCCCTGATGGCCGCATCCACCTCCTCGTGGATGATCCTACGGATCTCCTCATCACTCGTCCCGTTGACCTCTGGTGTGTGGCGTGTCCCAACCATGATCTCCCTCTGAAAATACAACATAAGAATATTAGGGACCCACTCAAGTATA
This sequence comes from Lactuca saligna, assembly GCF_052625555.1. Lineage (NCBI taxonomy): Eukaryota > Viridiplantae > Streptophyta > Magnoliopsida > Asterales > Asteraceae > Lactuca > Lactuca saligna. The sequence continues at coordinate 5,047,403 of NC_136419.1, forward strand.
ATCACACTCGATAACTCCACCCCACTGGTTCCTTAGTGCCCTAAGGATTCTTACTTGGACTGTGCACCAACCCGGTATCTTTAGTAGTACGGGCCCAATACTACCATCCATACCGCATCGGCATTCATCCCAAGTCCTCCTCCTTGAGCCCCAAATCCCAAGTGCTCTACTCTTACTATCATGTGCTACTTGCTAGTAATTCTCTCATAAGGACCTCGCTGCTACCTAAACACACTTACGCATTTCTAGCAGCAAAACCCCTAGACTAAGGCATCATATATTAGGCCACTCTAGTCCTAATAAGAATACCTAGTCTACTCTAGCATGCATATCATAATTCATCACATAGCATAACATAGCATGTCTAATAACACTTATTATGAGAGTATTTTGGGAAATCACCGTTCGGGCGCTAGCTGATCATACACACGGCTCTGCTTCGTTTGTCTCAAAACCCTTTTTCTCTTTTTCAAAAATTTTACTTTATTATTAAAAATTTCCTCAATTCCCCAGCTTGAGTTCAGATACACCTGAAGATATATCTGAATCCCTCAAACCAAGGCTCTGATACCAACTTGTAACACCATAAAAATTTGAACAATTTTTCACTTTTGAAAACCCATGAAATATAGTTTGCATCCATAAATGAAAACATTGTATCAACATTGTATCAGTACAAAACCCCAAGATCAACATATTTAAACTCCAGTGTGCGTGTGTACGAGTCATGCCGGCGCCTTCCCGCGATCATCACTAGTACCTGAAACACATAAAACATAACACTGTAAGCATAAATGCTTAGTGAGTTTCCCAAAATACCACATATATCACATACGCCTTTCCAGGCCATAGGACCTTCCGATCCAAGTGTCTAAGGGGATTTCCATCCCAGACTCGGTTGACCTTCCGGTCCGTATCATCTTGACCTACCGGCCCACATCATGCTCATATCACATAACATATCACATATAACTTACATCGCATATACATCATACACATAAGACCTTCGGCCACATACAATTACTCCATCGGGTAAGGCATAGTGAGAAGACTCACCTCAGACGTCTCGTAAATCTCTGACTCGGTAGAATTATTGCCTAGCCTCCGCCTATTCACACAAAGTAAATACCCTCATAAACATAACACTCGAGGCTAGACTCGACCCTCTATTGTCACCCTTAGAAGGGTAAAAGGCTATTTTACCCCCCTCTTGACTCAAGGACCCCATTGTTGACCAAACCTTAAAAGTCAATGGTCAACTTTGACCCAACTCGCCGAGTGCACTCCGGTGACTCGGCGAGTACACACATGTCCACTAACTCTCTGTCCCGCTTGGTACGTCAAGTCCTACCCTATGCTCAACGAGTCACACCTGGCATGAATCGCGGGGCTACCCCGACTCAACTCGCTGAGTCTCAAGAACAACTCGGCGAGTACCACCTTGAACTCCTGTTTTTTAACCCCCTTCTGACTCACTGAGTTATCTCCCAACTCAGCAAGTCTACTCACTGAGTGATCTACGTGGACCTTAACCCTACTCGCCGAGTCCCAAGAACAACTCGATGAGTTCATGCCATGCACAAACTTTATTGATCTCCTGTGGTTAGATCTGTGCCCCTAATCCATAGATCTGGCCTTCCCAAGCATAAATGTCACGTAAAGTCTGAATCTTGATGCTTATAACTCAACCAATAAGCATCAAATGATGATCTTGTCCCAAATACCTTAACCCAAGGTCATGACCTCCATTGTTCTTCATAAAGCTTGAAGAATAAGGCTCTCTGGACCTCTATGGGTCCAGGTACAAAGCCTTATCTCTAGAAGGGACTACTTGGACCTCAAATCAACTTAGCAAGGGTACAATAAACCCTAAAACCGCATATCCTTCCCAAAACAGAAGAAGAGTCGAAATAATACCTCAAATGAATGATCTTAGCTTTTAGTCCTTAGAATAGCAACCTCCTTTGCTTTCCCTTGGCTAGAACCACCTTCTTCTTACTAAATGACACCACAAAGATCAACAATGGTGACTCCTTGCTTCTCAAACGATCTGAGACTCTCTCTGGGGGTAGTAGCCACAATGGACGGCCATAAGGGCCATTAAATAGGTTCCAAGCCTTGGAAATTAGGGCTTCACTAAACAGTGTGGACTCGCCGAGTCCACGAATGGAATCGCCGAGTCCGGTCATGAAATTGAATGAACATCCGCATCCCTACTCGGCGAGTCTTGGCGCCAACTCGTCGAGTTCATTCACAAACTTAAAAAAATTAAATGAATAATAATATACCTGGGAAACCTGATGTTACAATCCGTAAGAATCTCGTGTCTGAAATTGTATTAAATAATTCTGGTTACAAACAAGTGTTAGAAAGTGACAAGTATATCTTGTCAAGGCATGGTTCTTTTATGGGATTTGGATATATATATATATATATATATATATATATATATATATATATATATATATATATATGTAATGGAATGATTAGGCTTAATATTAATTATCCTTCTAGTGATAATTCTATTTTCATGGCTTCTAGTAGTACTAGCAATAATTTTCATAAATCTAATTTATGGCATGCTAGACTAGGACACATTAGTTACAAGAGATTAAAAGACATGTCTAAAATGAGTTTGATTCCTGCTTTTGATATTCAAAATAATGAATAAATGTAAAACATGCATGCTAACTAAAATCACTAGACAACCTTTCAAAGATGTTAGGGAAAGCAAGGTGTTGGATCTTATACATAGTGATTTATGTGATTTCCATGCAACACCTTCCCTTGGAAACAAGAAGTATGTTGTTACTTTCATTGATGATGCGTCTAGATATTGTTATATTTATTTGCTACATTCTAAGGATGAAGCACTTGATAAATTTAAAATTTATAAACAACAAATTGAGCTTCATAAAAATGAATTAATAAAAGTATTGCGTACTGATAGAGGTGGTGAGTATTATGATCCAGTTTATTTTGAATCAACTAGAATAATACATCAAACCACAGGTCCATATACACCACAACAAAATGGTGTAACTGAAAGGAAGAATAGGACTTTGAAAGAAATGGTTAATTCCATGTTGTCATATTCTGGTTTAAGTGATGGGTTTTGGGTTGAGGCAATGTTAACTGCATGTTACATCTTGAATAGAACTCCAAATAAAAGGAGTAAGAATACTCCTTATGAACTTTGGTGTAAAAAGGTACCAAATTTGAGTTATCTCAAAATTTGGGGTTGTAGAGCAGTTGTAAGGCTCACTGAACCCAAAAGGAAAACATTAGGTGAGAAAGGTATAGATTGTATCTTTATTGGATATGCTAAGCATTCCAAAGCATATAGATTCTATATTTTAGAATCTAATGACTCTGTGTCTATAAACACAGTGACAGAGTCAAGAGATGCTATCTTTGATGAAGAAAGATTTACATCTATACCAAGACCAAGGGACATGATTCATCAATCTCCCAACAAGAGTATTACTCAAGCTGAAGATTTTTCTGGTGGTGCAACTTTTGTACCTGAAACTAGGAAAAGCACTAGAGCTAGAAAAGATAAGTCTTTTGGATCTGATTTTCAACTATATTTAGTTGAAGGAACAAGGAATGAAACTATTTCTCAACATCAATATTGTTTTAATATTGAAGAGGATCCAAAGACTTTCAATGAAGCTATGGCTTCTAGGGATGTTCATTTATGGAAAGAGGCAATTCATGATGAGATTGATTCTATCATGCATAACAATACTTGGGTATTGGTTGATTTACCTCCTGGTTGAAAGGCATTAGGATGTAAATGGATCCTCAAAAGAAAAATGAAGGTGGATGGCACAACTGATAAGTATAAATCCAGATTGGTTATCCAAGGCTTTAGACAAAAGGAAGGTATTGATTTCTTTGATACTTATGCTCCTGTTGCCAGAATTTCTACTATTAGATTATTATTAGCTCTTGCAGCTATACATAATCTAGTGATTCACCAAATGGATGTGAAAACTGCATTCTTGAATGGTGAATTGGATGAGGAAATATACCTGAAACAACCTGAAGGATTTGTGATGCCTGGAAATGAACACAAAGTGTGCAAGTTAAAGAAATCATTATATGGTTTGAAACAAGCACCAAAACAATGGCATCAAAAGTTTGATGATGTTGTCTTGTCTAATGGTTTTGCATTAAACCAAGCTGACAAGTGTCTATATAGCAAATTTGATACTTCTGGAAAAGGAGTCATGATTTGTTTATATGTGGATGATATGTTAATTTTTGGTACAGATTTAGAAGAAGTCAATAAAACCAAGAAATTCTTATCATCCAGTTTTGAAATGAAAGACCTGGGGGAGGCTGAGGTAATTCTTGGTATAAGAATTAAACAAGGAAACAATGGGATTTCAATTTCTCAATCTCATTACATTGAGAAGATATTGAAAAAGTTTAACTTTGAGAATTGTTCTCCTGTTAGCACTCCTATAGATCCTAGTCTCAAGCTTCTGCCAAATAAAGGATCTCTAGTGTCTCAACTTGAATATTCTAGGGCTATTGGTTGTCTAATGTATGCCATGATTAGTACTAGGCCTGATATAGCATATGTTTTGGGAAGGCTTAGTAGATATACTAGTAATCCTAGTTCACATCATCGGCAAGCTGTGAGTAGAGTATTTAAGTACTTGAAAGGGACCATTCATTATGGTTTAACTTATAGTGGATATCCTTCTGTTTTGGAAGGTTATTCAGATGCCAACTGGATTAACAACTTAGAGGATCACTCCTCTACAAGTGGTTGGGTGTTTCTTCTTTGAGGAGGTGCCATTTCTTGGGCATCTAAGAAACAGACTTGTATTACTAACTCAACCATGGAGTCTGAGTTTGTTGCATTGTCTGCTGCTGGTAAAGAAGCTGAGTGGTTAAGGAATTTGATTTATGAAATTCCATTATGGCCCAAACCGATATCTACCATTTCTATCAGATGTGATAGTGCTGCAACCTTGGCTAAGGCTTATAGTCAAGTGTACAATGGAAAGTCTAGACATTTAGGTGTTAGACATAGTATGATTCGTGAGCTCATCATGACTGGTGTGATATTTGTGGAGTTTGTAAGAACTCATTTGAATTTAGCCGATCATCTAACCAAAGGGTTAGCAAGAGATCTTGTGCACAAGGCGGCTATAGGGATGGGTTTAAAGTCCACTTAAAATCTTTTATATTAAGATACCCAATTCCCATCTAATGCAATATTAGATGTTGAATTCAATGTGGAAAGCTTAATACTTGAAGATTGGAACACATTTTTATGATCATCCCAAGGTATGTGTTCAGTACTGCAAGTTAAGGAGGTTGAAAATTTATTTCTTAATAGTTCTTTGAAAAATTGCATTTGCAGGTGCAAGAATAAAAGAACTACCTATATAAGCATGACGTTTAGCTGCTTCAAAAAGTTGGGACTTGGCTTTGATATGCTTATTGAAGGATGGGACACAAGCTAGTAAAATATAGTGTCAAGTTAGAAATTATGAGAATGTAAAATGGTGTGTGTATTATCTTCATGTATTCACTTTGAATAAAAAGGGTTCAATCCTTAGAGACACCCTGATATTCGAATATTTGGATTGAGTAATATACTAATACGAAATTCAATCGTCACGACATTTCATTTATGCATCAGTTTGTTATTGTTTATGTTTTGTTTTAAGTTTAATCAGGATTACACTTAAATTGGGGAGGTTTGTTGGTGATTTTATATCATCAAATATTATTTAAGTGTAATAGGATTAAATATGTTGACCAAAAGTGATCTTGTTGAATATTGAACAAGTTAGGATGGTGTAGGAGTGCACACTTGTTCAAATTTGTAACACCGTGAATTTCCAAAACAATTTTTCGCATTTATAAAAACATAATTCATTTGTAAATCATAAAAACATCATTGTTTGAAACTCAATTTATAACATATAACAATCCCAAGATCTCATAACATAAAAATCCCGTGTGTGTACTGATCAAGCCGGCGCCTTCCCGCGATCCCCACTAGTACCTGAAACACATAACACAAAACACTGTAAGCACAAAGCTTAGTGAGCTCCCCAAAATACCACATATAACACATATTAGCCACTCGAGGCTATAACTCTGTGGGTCCGTGCACCCAAACTCTGCGAACCCTCAGGTTCTAACTCTGCAAGCACGCACAACATAAATCACATAGAAGAATGCAGTGCAACAAACAATATATATAAAACAGTGTATCACATAACTCTATTTACCAACTCAAGGTAAAGTATATTGAGAAGACTCACCTCACGTATCTCGGTAACTCGTAAATCCCTGAAATCACTAGTGCTCGATCTCCCAAGCTATAGTCCTCCTATAACACAATATATCTCTAATTAACACTTTCCCAACTAAGGTTGACTACCCCTATCAAGTCAACACTGGTCAACTCTGGTCAATGGTCAACGGTCACCCAACTCGCCGAGTCTGGCGTGGACTCGCCGAGTCTCTACGAGGACCCGATTCCTTTGAGTCCCTTCCGACTCACCGAGTCACTCACCCAACTCGGTTACTCAACCCCTGGTTCGAAATCCCTGAACAACCCGTACCAACTCGTCGAGTCTGCCAATGGACTCGGCGAGTGCATCCCATGCACAACCCTAAACGAACTTCTGAGGTCAGATCTGTTCCACTAACTCATAGATCCAGTCCTTCCAAGCTTATTTATCACGTAAAGTTCATGTCTTGGCACTCATATCACACCCAATGACTCATAAATGGTGTTTTGACCTCAAGCACAAAGATCCCAAACCAAAACCTCCATGGATTCATAAAAAGCTTGGACAAAGGGACACTCTGGACCTCCAAGGGTCCAGATCCAGAACCTAACTTGCTTAAGGGACCAAAGGAGCACTAGATCTAGCCACAAAAGGGCTCAATAAACCCTAAATCAACATGAACATCACCTCAACAGAAAATGGCTCAAAAATAGTACCTCAAATGTGATGTTCTGGACCTCAGATCTTCAGGAAGTTAACCCTCTTGCTTCATCTTGGCTAAAGCTTCCTTTCCCTTGCTAGACAACACCTCCAAGGTTGATAATGGCTCATTCTCTCACTCCAAACGCTCAAGTGCACTAGGGTTTCGCTCTGGGGGCTGGTGAGCACAAATGACAGCCATAAGGCCCTTTAAATAGGCCACAAACCCGAGAAATTAGGGTTTCATTAAACAGCACGGACTCGCCGAGTCCACCAATGCGACTCATCGAGTTCGATCATTAATCCGGATGAGAAATCGTGTCTCTACTCGGCGAGTCTACGCACCAACTCGCCGAGTTCTTCTACAAAACTCAAAATAAAATGAATAAATATAATACCTGAAATTCCGGATGTTACAAAGTTTTTTCAAGATTTAAAGTACATTGCTATTTAGGGGCGAAGCCCCTAAATGAACGGGGGTTCGGGGGCAACACCCCTGGCGGGGTCCAAGGGGCAGATTTTTTTTTTATTTGGACTATGTTGCTATATTAAAAATTGCATCAAAAATCCAATTTTAGAAAGTTGACCCTTTTTTTCCTGAGATCCGTTTAATGACAGTTTGGTAGTTTTATGACAGTTTGTAACTGTTTGTTGACAGTTTTCAGACATGATTGATATATCCATTTTTTGGTCAATATTCTGGTACATGTTGAAGAACATTTTCATATACATTCTCATATTTCATTCTCTGAATTTCATCCAATTGAGTGTTCGATCTGTACCATCGAAATACTTCAATTTGATAGTGAATCACGACTTTCAGAGAATCCAAGCAATCTATTCATCCCTTTTTTTTCTAACACTATTGTGATCTATAAATTATATATTGTTCGATCCCAAAACAACCCTATGATAGAATGAATAAAGAAACTAAAAATAAAAATAAATGCAATTCACCTATCTCTTTCATATTTCTACCTGTTTAAAACTTTGAAATCTAGTTCACGACAAATATGCAAAGAAGACATGTGAGTTTTCATCTTTGAATCCGCTTTATACTTCATTAATTTGTTTGGGAGTATTCATCTATTTTTATCATCTTCTTCCAAAATTAGTGACGAGTTTGAAGCATGAACATGAGTTTCATGAAAAATATGCAAAGAAGACATGTGGGTTTTTCATCTTTAAACCCGCTTTATACTTCATTGATTTGTTTTGGATTCTTCGTCTTGTTTTATCATCTTCTTCTAGATTAGTGGCGAGTTTGAAGCATGAACATGGGTTTACAAATATGTTCTTGACTTCATATTGAGAAATCAAATAGTATTATACTTCTTTTTTCTACCATCTCCCTACACACTTAAGATTATGAGATTTATCATATTTAATAAAATGAATAAGTTTTTATTATACTTATCATAATCTAAAAGTAGTAAGATTATGAATAAGAAAAAAAAAGGTAAGAGGATGCTTACTTTTTTTTCATAATATTGATATTCTTTTTATCATTTTCATCGATTCAAATTTTATGTTGTAAACCCATGTTCTTTATTTCATAATATTAATCTTCTTTTGTCATATTCATATTCATTGATTTTATAATCTTGATGTCAATTTCAAAATTTTCTAGGTTTTGATGGCAAACATTAAGAGTTTATATACATACCTAAACAAATCTAACCGATTTTCTTTTGAATTACTTTCAAATGTTACGATTATGAGCATGTTTGACACAGAGTATTTGAGAGCTTTTAGCTTCTAACTTTGAAAAAACGATCCGTTTTGAACAAAGTCTCGTTTAACACTATAAGTTTTTAGTGTTTAGTTTAAACAAAACGTTTCAAAACTAACCGTTATTTCACATAACTTTTAACAAAATGCTACCAGCTGTCAGTTTGTTGTTACCCGATACCAACTAATTTTACCAACACGTCCTATATAATAATACAAATAATAATAAATAAATATAATAACAATAATATAATTACAATAAATATTTACTAGAAGTTAAAAAAAACAATATAATCACTTCACTTGGACAAAAACAAAGTTATTATAAATACCACAAATACAAAACCAACATTACAACACGATTCCTTTAAGACAAAAACTAAAAGAGTTAGCTAAATTTAAAGACAAAAAATATAGTTAACTCTAATTAATATTATTCTTATAAAAAGATTAAGTATTAATAAAATTGATGATAATTATAAATTTAATTTTTAATTAATTAACAACAAACCTTGGGGCCACATATACACATCTTTATTGGGTGATTATCCTTCGCTTTGACAAGTATTCTCTTTCTCTTTCTTGATCAAGTCACATAAATTGAAAGGAAAGAAATTGGGAAAAGAAAAGAAAAACTTTATCTTTAATTTTGTCTCTGAGGTTTGTTTCTTTTTCCTGTATTGATCACCATCTAACCCTGAAAATCTCTTTAGAAAGAGAAAGAGGGATCCTTTTTATGCTTAAATCTGTGACTTCACAGAACTGGTCCAGAAAGTTTTCTTGTCTCTGATCCCAATAAGGCCATCTCTCTCTTCCAAAAGATCTGTAATCATAACACCCTTTTCTTTCTCTCTCTCTCTCCCTCTCCCTCCCGCTACATCTATATCTCTCTCTCTCTCTCTCTCTGCGATTGGGAGAGAGAGTGAGAGGGAAAGACTGCCATAGATAGGTAGCCAGCTAGCTCTCTCCAAAGTACAAGTGGTCCTATTTCCTTAACCCCACCTCTTGTTTTTGCTTTCTTAGCAAACCCTTTTGTTCACATGATCTCAATCCATACCTGCAAACACATTTTCTAGAGAGAGAAAATAAGAACACAATGCAAGAACAAGGGTTAGGGATGATTGGTGGTGGTGGAGGGATTGGTGGCGGCTTCACAGATATGGCTGTCTCACTTTCCGGCGATCAAAACCGCCAGCTCAAGGCGGAGATAGCCAACCACCCACTCTATGAACAGCTTCTCTCAGCTCATGTAGCATGTCTCCGTGTTGCCACCCCGATTGATCAGCTGCCGCTCATCGACGCCCAACTCTCCCAGTCCCACCACCTCCTTCGCTCTTACATCGCCGACCACCACAACCAATCTCTCTCCCCACATGATCGCCAAGACCTCGATAACTTCTTGGTAATTTCTTTTCCAAAAAGATTTCAACCTTTTCGTTTATTATTCATAACATGGAATTATTCTTCATTGATTTAACATATCTTTTTTTTTTCTTTTAAATTTTCTTTTGGCGATGAATTAATTGAATGAACAGGCACAGTATTTGTTAGTTTTATGTTCGTTTAAAGAACAGCTGCAGCAACATGTCAGAGTTCATGCTGTTGAAGCTGTCATGGCCTGCCGAGAAATCGAACACAACCTACAAGCTCTCACTGGTACCCTCTCTCTCTCTCTCTCTCTCTCTCTCTCTCTCTACAATATATATATATATATATATATATATATATATATATATATACACACACACATTAATGTGTTTTGAATTTAGGGTTATGGGATAGTTTCTTGAGAAATTTTTTTGATTATTTAGTGAAAAATACAAGAATTTCAAGGTTTACTAATCCCATACCAGCAAATCTGAAAATAAATAATAAATAAAAAGGAAGAACATAAAATTGGGGATATTAAGATGGGTGTAATGTGGGGGCTGTTGGAGATTTCTTTTATTAAAAAAAGTATTTATTTAATTAGTTATATATATTTATAATCTATAGTTAGGAGTAGAAGGAAGGTTGAGTTAGTTGGGTTGATGAGGGGAACAAAGAGTGACAACAAAACCAACAACACCTAACAACTGATGTTTCTTTAGAATTAATTATTAAGGAAAAATAAAATAGAATATGAGGGTTAGTTTTTAATTTGTAAAATTTATGTTTGTTGGATATTCCTTTGTGATGTAAGCTTTAGTCTTAGGAATATTTATTTGCCACCAAAGGAGTAGAATATATTTATGACTATATGATATTAATCATTTTTTTTAGAATTTTACAAGTTGACAAACGCCATTAGAGTTTTAGAGTTGACAAAAGTAATTAGATTTTTAAATAACTATGTTATTTATTTACTCTTAAAACTAGAATCTGGTTTTGACTATACAGAAACAAATGATATCATAAATCTTTGATGTAGGTGAAGTTAATCTTTCAGAGTTTTTCACTGGTGTAGCTGAAATAGTTAAGATTGCAATTTTGTGAATTTTAAATTTAACCCACTAAAAATCAGACGTGATAAAAAAACAAAACAAAAGATAGAAATAAATTAATCGATGAAGGACAAATTTACAGTGCATGCAGTCTTTTCATGAGTTTCCCGAAGTTGTACCTGAAAAATCTCCAAAATTGGTAATAATGAATTCAAATTAAATGAAAAAGATTATCTTCTGATCTCGTGTACTAAATTCGTCACAGTGTCTTGAATACGAATCTACATTTAGTATAAAACCAAATTTTCCTTTTTATTACTGCCTGTCCCTGTGCAAGACTGACTTGTACTGTACAATCCACCACTTCACATTTCCACATTCTAAATTATACTAGTAACATTGAGTATTAAAAGTAAAAAATAAAAATACTTTAATAACTTAATTTGATTTTTATTAGGAATAACACTTGGAGAAGGGTCTGGTGCAACAATGTCAGATGATGAGGACGAAATGCCCATGGATTTCTCATTGGATCCATCCGGTGGTATGGATGGTGGTCATGACATGATGGGCTTCGGTCCTCTTCTTCCTACTGAATCTGAACGCTCGCTTATGGAACGCGTTCGTCAAGAACTCAAAATTGAACTTAAACAGGTCTTTTTAAATCCTTTTTTCATTTAGACATTAAATTTATACAAACATCTAATGTATTATATGCTTACAGGGATTCAGATCGAAAATTGAGGATGTGAGAGAGGAAATTCTACGCAAACGAAGGGCAGGAAAATTACCTGGTGACACGACTTCCGTCCTCAAAGATTGGTGGCAGCAGCATTCGAAATGGCCATACCCAACTGTAATAATTCCATTTACTTGACATTTATGATAAATAAAATAACAATTATATATAGTTGGGTTCGGGTATTTAAGTTGACATTTCTGCAGGAAGATGATAAGGCAAAACTGGTGGAGGAGACAGGGCTGCAATTAAAGCAAATTAACAACTGGTTTATCAATCAAAGGAAGAGAAACTGGCACAGCAATTCAAATTCAATGACTGCTCTTAAGTCGAAGCGTAAACGATAGAAGGCATGCATGGTTTGAAATTCTAAAGCAATATTATATATTCCATATATAAAAAAAAAATATATATGTCGATATAGGAATATATAAGAGTAGGTATCGTATGGAGTATATCGAGACTAAAAACAATGGGAGCAAACAAGTTGTAACGAATGCATATATGATTAATTTTCTAACACATTTTCGGTTAATATATCATATGAACGTGGTCATATTTTGGTTTAGTTTTGATGCTATATTATCCCTTCGTTTTCCCCAAAGTGCCGATATCTTGAATGATTAGGGTTTGTTTGGACTTTGGAGATGAGATGAGGGTCTTTTTGACCTTTAAAAAAAAAGCTCATAACTTTGAACTAGGGTTCTACAACCTTGGAAATGAGGGAGATCTGCGGAAAACCCAATAAAATGTAGGGACAATTAGTTTTTGTTGCTTGTGTTTAGGTTTGAGTTAGATTTTTTTTTTTTTTTTTTTTTTTTTTGAAATGTTCCTTGAAACCTCAACCTCAACGAGAGAGGACAACACTAGATACTGCTGACCCTTTGATAGGTTTGATTTGGATATAAATATAAATTTGTTTATACGGCGGACTGATGTTGGAAGATTAATATAAAAAACCAAAACTTAATTTATATGGATTAAGGGTGAGCGTTTCCGAGTTTCTATGTTCTAGTGTTTGAACACTCCGTTTTATACAAAAAACATCTTTTGAAACAACAGGTTTTTAGCATTTAATTTAAACAAAACACTCCAAATATAAAAGTTATATCACATATTGTTTAATAAAATGTCACCAACTACCGGTAACTACTGTAACTACTATGCTCTACCAACTAGTTTACCTAACATGCCTTAAACAAAAATGTAATTATAATAGATTAACTGTCACGTAAAATGTTATCAACTATCTATATTAATTTGATCAACTATTTGCATTAAATTTGACAAATAAAATGTCACATGATAAAAAAATTGACAGATCAATGGCGATAGATTACTAGTGCATTCAAGTCATATATGTTGTAGACTTGGATCGAATAAGAAATATCATAAATCGATTTAAAGTGAACTCTTTTTTTTCTACAAATTAAAAAAAAAAAAAATTGGTAGAAAACAAAGTTCATTTTAAATCGATTTATGATATTACTAATCTTTATTTCATTTAAAAAAAATAAAAATAAAAATAAAAAAACTATCAAAAAAATCCTATACAATCGGCTAGGACATTTGCTAAAAACAAACCCTCAAAAACACTTTGTTTTTCTTATTTGTGCATGTTTTTCTAAATACGTATGTAAATCATATATACCCATAGAAGAACATTTCCAAACATAGGTTGTGTTTAAGACATTTATTCTAAAAATACAAAAAGATAAATAAATAATAATATGCACATATTGAACTCCACTTTTCAACTAAATCATTATATACATGGGCTTGCTTGGTTTTAAAAAGCGAGATGCGTTCTGATGCGATAAGAGTCCCAAAGTGTGATGCGAATGCGCGTGCATCACGTAGATGAGGTACATAAGTAGTCATCAGTGAAACAGAATGTGTTATGCATGATTACTAGTAGACTAAAACACCATAAATATATATAAATAGTAGTGCATAGTGAAACTAAGAGACCCTAATAGTAATGCAAAATGAAACTAAGAGACCCTAATAATGGTGCATAATAGCAAATATTAATAACTAAATAACTAATAGTCTAATAATATGCAAAATGAAACTAATAGGCCCTAATATTATTTCTATCACTCATCATCATCATAATCATCAACCTCAAGCACCATATGAAACATCCCAAAATTTAAGACAAAAAATTTCATTTGTAATTTAACAATTATAAAATCATTTGTCTGAAAACATTCATAGTATCAACCCATATCAAAACCAATATATCAGTAATCAAAATGTGTCTTGATAAAACAACATCAGAGTATAACTCTCAAATATCTCATGTGCAGAAATCATGGTTTGATGCGCTACGATTATGCTGACTCCTTTCCTTTTGAAGAAGAAGTACCTGAAACCAAAATTGAAAATTGTAAGCACAAAGCTTAGTGAGTTCCCCAAATACCACATACCATACATATCAACATACTGCCTAACATATATGGGTGCTGGCCTACCCCTTCTTTCTCTTTCAACCGGATACTGTCTAGCACATAAGCACATAAATCACATAATGTCATACATAACCATGAGTCATACAAATATCATAATAAATAAAGATGTTATGTGCCGAACATAGTCTTACTATTATGCCATGGGCCGCCACATGGTCTTTCTTGCCAAACTGGGGTTACCCCTTCAGTCTCACAAACAAGTGCCAAGAGTCACCTCCTGGTCTTCCATGCAAGCATCACCAAGACAACTAGCATACATACTACTCTACATAGCCAATTAGCATACAGTATGCCAGGAGCTACCTCCTGGTCTTTCATACATAATGCCCAGGGCTAACCCTGGGGTCTTCCCACTATACATAATAACATAGAGTGTGTCAGGAGCCGCCTCTTGGTCTTTCATACATAATGCCTAGGGCTAACCCCTGGGGTCTTCCTACCATGCATCAAACAAATGGGCCGAAATTGGTGCCTTCGACCCATAAAACACAGTGAGGAGAGTCACCTCACATTGCTGAAGTGCCACAAATAAAACTCTAGTTGCTAGATGACAGATTCCTGAACTGTCAACATTAAAATAACACCAATTAATAATTGGGATCCAACACATAACCATAAATCCATGCTTGGGGTAAAAGACTACTTTACCCCCAACTTAGCTTGATTCAAGCCCAAGGCCCAATCCAAAGGTCTAAAAGTCAAACAATGGACCAAATCCCTAACATATGGCCTAATTTTCCAAATTGGGCCCAAACCTCTACATGGTCTTACCTTAAGGCCCAACCATTTATTCTAGTCCAAACATTTGGCATTCCGATAATCCAATATCTTATAATCTTCAAAGCACAATTATGGCCCAATTTTCCAAATCGGGCCCAAACCTGTCTAATGGGCCTTATCCTAAAACTCAATAATTCCCTTAATCCATTAATTTGTTCCCAACTGGCCCACGAAGTCCCACCACAACTTAGTCCAAGAACTGGTCCAACAAGAACCCAAACCCAATTAGGGGTTTTTACATAAAATAACGATTAGGGTTAAGTGTTCTTACTTAAACCATTAAGGACTTAAACCATTAGGGACTTAATCCATTAAGTCCATCACTCCACTAGACCAAACATACTATGTGGTCAGGCGTAAGTCATAACTTTCGTCCAATGGTCCAAAACATGGGTCCCGAAAAGTGCAAACTAAGACCTCCAAGATTAGGGTTTTCTAAATCCTAATTAGGGTTTCTAACCCAGCACATGTCAATTAGACCCAAAAGGGTTAAGCTTTAAGGTTAATTAGCATCGAATAATCCGGACCCCACCCACTACCACCTCGAGACGTGGTAGTCAACGGTAGTCTGCGATGGTAGCTACCACCTCGTGGTGGAGGTGGTTGTGTTTTTAGGCCAAAATACATCAAAAGCATCCTAACTAGTAGTCCAAACACACACAAACAAGGTATGAACTACAACCTCGTGGTGGAGGTGGTTGTGTTTTTATGTTAAAACTTTGATGTTTTTGTGTAGGTATTCCTTTTAATGCTGCTACATATGATAGTTTTAATATCATAGCAGAAGCAATTAGACAATTTGGTCCCGAAATGAAGCCACCTAGCGTGTATGAGCTAAGGGTTCCTTTTCAATGGCATATTTAATCTCGATTATGCTTTTCAAGTTTGTGATTGGGATACCAAGGATCATAAACAAGGTGTGAATAACCATGCATATTAGCTCGGCACTCTTGAGTCATGTACCACCCAATCAATGTGCCGGTTAACCACACATGCTCCATTGATCTTTGATAATTCTCAAGCTACCCTTTTCCACCCTTGTTAGTCTAGGTTTGTGTGTCAGTTAACCACACACGCTCCACTAACGACTTGGCAAGGTGCAAATGTGCAATTTCATGGAATAATATCATTTTCACATTTTTCCTAAAGTAACTAAGATTGGGAATTAATAAACACATTTAGTTACATTATAAATTTCATTATACTTATTAATGAATAATTAGTATCCTATCCTACCCGTTTGGCTAACAAACCTCCATCAATCAAGGAAGTGGTGTTTGAGAGTGGACACCCATTCAACCACCATTTTATATGCAGTTTTCTTATACCCCCTTATAGATCGGCTTTGCGAATGCGGACTACTAACGGTAAGACTGATTTATCTTATACATACATACATACATATATATATATACATACATACATATATATATATATATGTATATATATATATATATATATATATAAGTATTAATCTTTTAATATTATAATAGTATAAGGGTTGTATTTTAAACTTTTAAAACACTAGGGTTATAGAATTTAATATTTCAAAATTAAAGATTTTTAATTAAATTTTAAATTCCAAAACTTGAGGGTAAGTATTGAAACTTTTCAAAACATGTAGATCAAATTTTAAATAATTAAACTAATTATATAGTTTTGGACATTATCTTAAAATTTGATCATAATCTTCCAATTAGATGGGATATTTGATGTTGCTTAATTTAGATCTCCTCTTTAAATGGCTATGAAGATTTATATCAGAGCCACGTGCGCTTTGGAGAAGAGCTATTTGTGGGATCCACAACATCTCTAGAAAACTTGTTTAGTCCTGGAAAAAAAACCAATAGGGGGCCATGGTTCAGTATCGTTCGTATTCTCGGAGAGATACAAAGAATTGGAATTGATTTGGCTTTCCTTTTTCTCTTTGAAGGTCAGTTCTGGTGCAAACACCCTCTTTTGATTGGAGGATTGGATGGGTCTCGGCTCCTTTGCCTCACAATTACTTCTTATTTTCGAGCAGGTTAATAGAAAACATTGTTTTATTGGTGAACGGATTTACTCTGATGGCGTCAAATTGAAATGGAAAAAACACCTAATGATATATTGGAGATCAAGGAATTGGTTCGATTAAAGGGTCTTATAAACTAATTTTCTGTTAACAACTCCCAAGATATATGGATTTCAAGGCTCTCCACTAATGGCTCCTATTATGTCTGTGATTTAAGAGCCCTTAGCGAGCTGAAAACAACAAAGCAGATTGACAATCCGATTATATGGTTTAGTCTGGTTCCTTTGAAATTTATCGCTTTTGTGTAGCAGGCTTCCATGAACAGAATCTCTTCGGTAGCAGTTTTCTCGAGGAGGGGTATTTCTGTCTCCAGCTCTCGGTGTAAATTATACGGTGCTGGGTTGGGTGATACTAATCATTTTCTCATTAACTGTCCCCTTGCACGTGAGACCTTGAATTAGATTATGAATTGGTGTAAGATCGCATCAATACAATCTCATTCGGTTAGAGATCTCTTAATTTATGCTACTACTTACGGTAATTGCCCCCAAAAAACTAAAATTGTCTTGGATATTCTCTATGGGTATCTTTGGTGCACTTAGAAGGCGAGGAACGAAATAATGTTCAATAATTTGAAGAAAAACGCCTCAAAACTGGCGGATAACATTCTTACTTTAGTGTTTAGTTGGATGAAATATGGAGGAAGGAAAAGGAATTGTAAATGGTTGGATTGGGTGTGTTCTCCATTCAATGTTTTGTACAAGTTATTCGGGTAATACCGAACCGAACCGATTAATACTCGAACCAAACCGAACCTGTATTGGTTAATCGGTTCGATTTTTGGTTCATGTAATTACCCTTATTCGGTTTTCCGGTTATTCGGGATAATGTCGGTTCGGTCCGGTTCCGACCCGAATAAAATCCCTAATCATTAATGACGAAGAAGTCATAATTGTAACATTCACTATCTAGATAATTTTCATCTTTGACCCCTTGGTATAAAATTGTTTGCAAAGTGGTCCCTTGGTCCTTAAATGAAGAACACAAAGTTGTATGCATATGTTGGGTGTACGTGGTGAATGTTCAAACCCTAATTTTTAAGATTTAGATCCTATTTAAACATCATTAAGCCCCAAGCAGGGGCGGAACACAAGCAATCACTCTAAGTGGATGAAAACAAAGCTTCAGAGCAAAATCAGTATAAACAAGTATAATGTTATTCAAAGTTATGACATATCAAAAATATAAAGAAACAATTATTATAAGATATTGTTACACCTCTCCTCGAAATTGAAATAGTCGAATTTTTACATTTCTCAAGTACCATAAAATTATCTTAACTTTACTTCAGTTTTTTTTTTTTTTTTTACAATATTTATAGTTGTAGTCCAAAAACAATTAAGATGTTACAAAATTAACTAATAATTAACAATTATAGAAACTAACAATTGACATATACATTTTTAACTAGCAAAACTAAACTAGTAATTAAATTCTCCAATAATAACAACCTTCAAATAATATATATATATATATATATATATATATATATATATATATATATATATATATATATATATAAAGCAAATAGCAAATGAAATTAAGCAGATGTTGCAGTATTTTTACATCACTTTATCTTTCTCAAATTCCAACACGTTATCATAAAGCCACATTTTGAAAGAGAAAGAGATTTACTTACAAATTCGGTGGATAGGAAACGTCGGAGCAGGGAGACAGAGAACACCAGAGTCAACTCAATTCTGACGAAGTGGAGACGTTGGAGAGGAAGCACCGACCATGGAGGTCACTGGTTAGAGACTCAGAGTAGCAATTCAACGAACGATAGGACAAAGATGAGAGAAAGATTCCACGGAGTTCAACCAGGGTGGAGAGGAAAAATGAAGTAACGACCACTCCGGAAGAGGCGGTGATGTTTTCTTATGAGAAGGCAAACATATTTGAGGACTTCGTCGGTGGAACTATTTTCCTGTGAGCATTTTCTACCGCATCACTGATATTCTTTAGTTTAGGGTTTTACATTTACTGAAATATTGTTTTAATAAACTATAAACCATAATAGTTTTTTGGATTTATTTATAGATTTTCCCAATCAATCGGTATCTCTAAAAAGAAGGATTTGATTTTGAAGTTTTCACTAATTTTCTGATATTATGTTACTTATTTAATTCTATTACCAAGCAAATAAGATTGACTTTTTTGGAGTTGATTAGTCTTATATATGATAAACCCGGAGGGGATAAAAGCTAGTGGAACAATTACAATCTATCCCATATACAATACATGTATTAATAATTAAAAAAATCAGGGGGCCATGCCCCCGACCCTAGAGACGTCCCACCACTGCCCCCAAGGCTCCTTCCCTCATTAGCCTCTAGCCCCATTTCATACCTTGCAAAACTTAATACATCATTGTAAGCATTTTGAGCCTTAGAGTGTGTTGTTGGTGTTCTTGAAAGAGGAAGAAGGAATCAGATTCACCTTGGAAGCTCAAGACCACTTTACATCTAGAAGTATCTTTCCCTCAAGCGTTATTATGAGGTATAACGATCTGAACTTGTTGGTTATTCCTTTAGATCTTGTTAAATGTGGAGTTTTGTGCTTATTAGCCCCATAATCTTGGTCAATTTGGGTAGAAGCTACTCTAGACAAAATGAGTTGTCCTTTTGGACGTTTTAGAGTGTATAGAGTGATAAAAATGGGATGTTGGCCTTTTTTTTACCATGCAAAGGTTATGATGTCTTAATGGGTTAAGAAGGCAGGGTTTTAAGATTTGGGTACTTAATAGCCATGCAAGGTCATAGAGTTGGAAACTTTAAGTTTTAGAACACTATTTGGGACTAGATCTAGGCTTTTGACAAAAGCACTTAAGAGAATAAGCACTTAATACAAGTATTACACCTTATCCGAGTACGTTGGGCGTACTTCCGAGTACACCATGTGTACTACTTTAAGTCCCTATATCTGGATAAGCGAGTACACCATGTGTACATGCTGAGTAAGTCAGGCGTACTCAGTCTGAGTCTACTCGGTTGACTTTTTAACTTTTGACTTTGACCAGGATTTTGAACAATTTCGACCTAGGGGTATTTTGGGTATTTTGAGCTGAGTTTTGAGATTTGGTCACTGATTCTTGCATATGTGACCTGTAAAGTTGATATTCGGAGCAGCGTGTGGTTCAGTTATTTGTCAAACTGTGAGGTGAGTTTTCCTCACGATACTTGTGGGTCGAAGGTACCAATGATGACCCACTAGGTTATGTGTCATGGTATATAAAATGTTGCTATGATGTAGTGATCTGTTAGATCTGTATGATTATCTGTTATATTTGATGGTTATATGTTTATCTGTTGCATATGTCGACATAGTGTAGTTGGGTTGAGGCAATACTGCTCTGTGTGGAAGCCAACAAACCAAGGAGCAATCTAGATATAAGTTATGGACCAGAAAGGCAAACCAAACATATACCATAGGCTTGGGAGAAAGCCTGATATAAGTTGTGGGCCGGAAAGGCAAGTCAGACTTATACTATGGGCTCAAGAGCAAGTTAGACATAAGTTGTGGGGTGGTAAGGAAAGCCAGCCGTATGTTATGGGCTCGGGAGCAATCTAGCCATGAGCTGTGGACCAGGAAGGCAAGCTAGACTCATGTCGTGAGCTTAGGGGTAATCCAACTGTAACACCGTAAATTTCAAAACAATTTTTCTTTTGAAAACGTATAATTCTCAATACATATTTCACAAAACATCATCTATTAAAATCACAAAACATAGCTCTATGTTTAATAAAATGGTAATCCAGGATCCTCCTAACTCTTTCTCTGGTGTGTATAGTCAAGCTGGTGCCATCTCGCGACCCTGAGAAAAAAACCTGAAACACATAACACATAACACGGTAAGCACGAAGCTTAGTGAGTTCCCCAAAATACCACATTCGACACATATTAGCCACTCGAGGATATAACTCTGTTTGATCCTCTGGTCAATGTGTCTCAGTGGGACCCTCCAGTCCCATAACTCTGTGGACCCTCTGGTCCTAACTCTGTGGACCTTCCAGTCCTATCTCTGTAAACTCTGAAACATACATAGCATAAATCACATAGGAATAATGCAGTGTATCACATCATATAAATAACATACAAAATACTCTATCACATAACTCTAATTACCACTCTAGGTAAATTATAGTGAGAAGACTCACCTCGGATGAAGAAAAGCTCCTATAATCACTGCTGCTACGGACCAGACTCTAACTATGTGCCAAACCCACAATAAATATCAATTAGGAGCTAAGTCAAACCTCTCACTTATTGGGTCTACAGATAGACCACCTAAAAGCCCATTAATGCCCTAAGCCCATTGGGCCTACCAAAGCCCAATAATAAATGGGCCCTCACACGGCCCAATTCCCAACCAAAAAGGCAAGTCCAAACCAAAGGCCCAAAGCACATACATACACTTCTCTAGTCCAAGACTCTATTACATGAGGTACAAACTCCCAACCTTACACTCAAGGCCCAACACAATGCTTAGCCCAAAAACCCCCAGAAGAAGTTACGCAGGGCGTACCCCCTGGTATGCTCAGCGTACCCAAACACTCAAGAAACTGATCGGGAACCTCAACCCAGTACGCGGGGGCGTACTGGAATTACGCGACACGTACCTTCAGACTCGTTTAATCCATTTTTTGGGTCTTAACCCGTTAAGACCTTAGCTCAACTCTTGGATCTGGAG
The DNA here is from genome assembly GCF_052625555.1 of Lactuca saligna. Classification (NCBI taxonomy): domain Eukaryota; kingdom Viridiplantae; phylum Streptophyta; class Magnoliopsida; order Asterales; family Asteraceae; genus Lactuca; species Lactuca saligna. Next base: position 5,069,279 of record NC_136419.1, read on the forward strand.
TTCCTAACATCTCTTACTCCATAAAGTTAACACCTTTAAGCCTTTTCATGGCTGATAAGGTCAGAACACATAAAAACTCTTACTTTCTTAACCCAAAATGCCCATAACTCATGCATGGCTAGATTCACAAGATCAAGGCCTTATTTTTATGGTTCTCCACCACTAGAAACAGTTAAAAGGACAAGTTATTAAGCTCTAGAGTGCATCAACTCATAAAGCCTCAAGCTTGGGACCAAAAACCCTAAAATGGACCCTAATATGCACAAAAACAAAAAGAGAGGGAAAGCTTGAAGCTTTATACCTTCAAATGGTGCTCTAGCCCCAAGAAAGCTCATATCCACAGCCTGTTCTTCAACTTCACTCCCTTCCATGCTCCTTATTAACTCTCAAAAGCCCACAAGAACACAAACAAGCTCATCATGGCCACCACAAGCTTCAAGAATGGATATTAGGGTTTGAGAGGGTTTAATAACTGAGGAAGGTGGCTAGAAATGAGACCATCTCTTTCTTTTTATAGGGATACTTCACTTAGTTAGGGTTTCCTTCTGTGCCTAGTACGCCCAGCGTACCTCCCTGGTACGCCCAACATACTAGGTAGCTCTTGCTTATGAAACACGCGCATTTGTACGCTAAGCGTACGCATACATACGCCCAACGTACTTCGTTGCCAAAATCCTCACTTAGGGACTTATCTTGCCAACTCTCCCAAACTTCCATAGCATCTTCGAAATGACTCGAATTTCAAAAATCCTCATACCTACGGAAAGGTAATGAGATGTCCTATGTTTCTAACAACTCGCCTCAACCCGAGACATCCTAGCCCCCGATTCGTGGCCCATAAACCTTAATCATGGATAATATGAAACCAGATGTTACACCAACCCGATGGATGTGACTGATTGGACCTAGTATGCATGATTGCATATGTTATATGTTGTGTGGGGGTACTTTAGGGGAACTCACTAAGCTTTGGCTTACAATTTAAGTTTATTGTTTCAGATACTTCAGATGTTTGGGGAAAAGCAAAGGCATGATCATACATATCCTTCGGCAACGTGTTTTTGGAGTTATTATGATACATTGGTTTTGGAACAATTGTACTTGATCTTGAGTTTTATTATTTGGGTTTGACTGATAACAATGATTTATCTTTAATTAAAAATCAAAATATTATTGTGATTTTAGGATGTTACAATAACGGAGACAGATGATGAGGAAACTGATACCGAGGGTCTTTCATTAACTAATCTTATGACATATCATTGAGATTTATACTAAGGAAAATGTGGATAATATGATACATGAAAACAAACCTATTTCACCACAAAGGGATGCCTCTGTCAAATCAAAAGTCGAGGAGACAAGAAACCTAGATGTCACAATACACACATCTAATGTGGATACAAACATCATTAATAGTAAAACACCTTCGACTTCTGCTCCTGAGTTGACCACATTTATCCCATCCCGAAGGTTCTACTACCAAGTCCCGTATGGAGGAGGGTAGATCTTCATACATCTCCGAGAACTTATCTAATAAGGTCTCAAATGTCAATATGGGTGAGAGTCATCATCCTTTGACAGTTCCACCACCACCATCATCATCATTACCAACTTCGACTATTCAAGCTACAAATTTGAACTCACCAATGTTTGAAGGTATCTTACAACAACCCATTACTTCTCTATTTTCTTCGTTGTCCACAGATAGTACTCACAAACATTGAAGAAGAAGAAGAATGTGTTGAGTTTGTTGATCTAGACTTTGACTATGAGGATGAGAAAGTTTAAGATCATGATATTATGTCTGGTAAGCAGTATAAGAAACTCAATTCTAAGCTTAACACGATTCTTCAATATTTTTAATGATACTGCTGGTATGAAGAAAGTTTGGATAATTAGTAATTTTAAAGGATATAAAAGAAAAAAATAAAATTTAATTGAATGGGTATATATATATATATATATATATATATATATATATATATATATATATATATAAAGTATCAGCTTTCAATAAATAAAATAAACCTATGATAGTAGCAAACATTAATATAAACAAAAAATCAATCATAATAATACATTAGGATTTTTATTTATTATTTAAACAAAATAAATCAATCATACATTAAAAATTTAAAAATAAAATTATATTAATTTAATAAAAAATAAAACAATAGACTCCTAGGAAATAAATTTTTGAAAACTAAAAGTATAAATAAAAATTTGAAACTAAAAGTATAAATTGGAAGACTGTAAATGAAAATGTATTAAAATTATATATATAAAAATTGAAAGGAGAAAGATGTCAACGTGCCAATATTTTTTTTATTATGCTGTCTGGTATACGAACCACAAACCCGGTCGTGGTCTACGTGGTCACGGACAACAACCATGCATATCACTCCGGCCGATCGTGGTTCGTCATTTTCGTGATGGATCGTTGTGTCTTGGGCTAGACACAATGCCAAGCAGGGCTTCTTGACCGATTTCTTCTCTTTCAGTCTTCTTTTGTCTCCATCTCTTCTTTCTTTCTCTTCGTTCTCGCCGGAGAGTACTCCGGTTGTGGTGGGGTGGTTCGTGGTTGCTTCGATGGTGATTTAGAAGCTCTCAATGACCATTGTTGTCGGTGGCGGATACAAAACGTTTTAGTAAGGGTGACACTAAAAAAAAATTCAAAAAAATCAAAATTAGTAGTGGCCATCGTATTTTAAGTCGGTTCACCTAATAGAAAAAACATTAAAAAAAAAATTATACTACATACCGGAATCGAAGTAGTGGCCTGGTACCCTCCGGGCTCCACTAAAATCCGCCACTGATTATTGTGGTAAGTATAATGAATGGTCTTAAAACAGTAAAACTATAAATGTTTAAAGTATAAATTGAAACTCTTAATTTAAGATAAGGGGGTAAAACTTGAATATTTGAAATATAAACCAAAGTCTGTTTTGAAACTTTTAATTAGATTGATGGGCCGTACTTTGAATCTTTGTAATGCATGTAATCAAATTAATCGTTCACTTCATTGTATATTTAGATTTTTCATTTTTATTCGATAGAATTTCCAACAAATAATTGGTCTTGAGATCCCTATCCTTTAAGATTGATGGTGAAAGGACAGTTGACGTTTCTTTAAGGTATTCTCTTTTTTGGATTTTATAGGCTGTCAACTTTTTCTGGCAGCCATTGCCGAATAAAAACCTTGTTTGCAGTACCCGAGAAACTCCAATAGCCATTGCCCACATGCTTTCTTTACACCTGCCCCGATATTATCAAGAATAAGCACTTCAAATTCGAACCAATTTGCAAAGGAAAATATTCCAATCCCTGGCACATTCATGTCAATCATTACTTCCGCATTGTAGATGGAATCAAATCTCCTTATTTTTGTTCTCTTTTGCTTTAAATTCTTTCAGAATTTTGGATTTTTATCAATCATTTTCAGAATCGTTATGGCCGATTTACGCTTGCATTGCACACAACTTTATCCCACTTTTTATAATTGTATCTTTCTTTTATTTGGATGTTACTATTTAAGCACACGAAATCAACCAACCATTATCTTAACTTCATTTCTTTTCCAAGATCAATTAATTAGAGCCCTTTTGAAAGCAGTCTTCTCACCTGGGTAGTTTCTATATTACCTTTTAAACCACGTACCTTTTTCTAAAAACACCCGCCAACAGTTTGTTAAATGCCTAAGTGAGTACTCACCTTGTAAAAATTTGATCTTTAACATTTGAAGTGGGTGTCCCCCAAGATTGAAAACCATTTTTCAGTTTTAACATTTTGAATCGAGTTGTACGAATAGTACTGTGGGAGAAAGACCGGTTTAAATAAAGATGGCTGCTTTAGCTGATGAAGGATCACGTCATCCACAACATGTAGAGGTTGTCCCATTCAAGACATCCGGAGTCTCTCTAAAAGTCGTCTTACTACATGGAAACCTGGATATATGCGTGAAAGAAGCCATCAAACTACCAAACTTGGATGCATTCAATAGAAAATTCACTCCTCTTTCGGGCACCAGTGATCCATATGTAACCATCTCTGTAGCCAACGCTGTAATCGGAAGAACTTTTGTGATAAACAACAGTGAAAACCCTGTTTGGATGCAACATTTCTATGTTCCAGTAGCACACAACACCACCGAAGTGTTGTTTGTTGTTAAAGACAGTGATGTCGTGGGTTCTCAACTTATAGGAGCAGTTGGGATTCCAGCTGAACACTTGGTTGCGAATTCTATAGTCAAAGGCACGTTCCCGATTCTGAATGCAAGTGGTCAACCATGCAAACCTGGTGCCATGTTAACTCTATCCATCAAATACACACCCGTGGACAAAATGGTCATTTACCGTGATGGAGTAGGGTCGGATCCGGAATTTAAAGGTGTCCCAGAAACGTATTTTCCATTAAGAAGAGGAGGGAAAGTTACTCTTTATCAAGATGCTCATGTGGATGGAAGCCTCCCAAATTTGAAACTTGATCGTGGTTTAAGATTTATACAAGAAGATTGTTGGCGTGATATTTGTGATGCAATCAGACAAGCACGTCGTTTGATTTACATCACAGGGTGGTCGATTTTTCATAAAGTTCAACTTGTGAGATATGGTGCAAAAGCAAGAGATAGTATTTTAGGTGATCTTTTGAAAAGCAAGTCGGATGAAGGTGTCAGAGTTTTGCTTCTTGTATGGGATGACCCCACTTCAAAAAGCTATTTTGGATATAAAACGGTAAAACTTATATAAACTCCCCTTCTTTTTTTTGCTACTATTAACTCCAACTTTATAACCATTTCAATAAGTGTAAAATGTAGGAAGGGGTTATGCAAACTCATGATGAAGAAACTCGTGCGTTTTTCAAGAATTCATCTGTTCAAGTTTTGCTTTGTCCAAGGTCTATAGCAAAGGGTAGCTGGGTCAAGAAGGTTGGATTTCAATTGGGAACAAAAAAAAAAAAAAAAACTTTTTTTTAAAGTATTCAAGTCTGAAATTTGAAGTTTGAATGCAGGATGCTGAAACCATTTATAGTCATCATCAAAAGACTGTTATAGTGGATGCTGATGCTGGTATCAAAAGAAGGATTATGGCATTTGTTGGAGGTCTTGATTTATGTGTGGGGCGTTATGACACTCCAGAACATTCTCTTTTTACTACGTTACACACACTGCATAAAGACGATTATCACAATCCAAACTATACAGTAAGCAAGCATTTTATTTTATTAATTACTTGTTATTTTATATTATCTTTTTGAAATGTGATATGTTTTTATGTTGTTTATCAGGGGCCCACGACAGGGTGTCCAAGAGAACCATGGCATGATTTGCATTGCAGGATTGAAGGTCCAGCAGCATACGATGTACTCCAAAACTTTGAGGAGAGATGGTTGAGAGCTTCAAAGCCACGTGGCCTTTCAATGACCAAATTTTTTGATGTGTTGCTAAAAGTTGACAAGATTCCAGACATTTTAGGTGTAACCGATGCTCGTTACACTAGTGAGAAAGATCCAGAAGGTTGGCATATCCAGGTATTTATCAAACACAATAAACATATCTATATATGTACATCTTAATTTTTACTAAATGACCACCGATTTCTTACTATTTTTTTTTTTTTTATCATCTACTGTATATCTGTAGGTGTTTCGTTCAATTGATTCAAACTCTGTTAAAGGTATAGGTTTCCCAAAAGACCCTAAAGATGCTAAAAACAAGGTAATATTACTTTTGGTTTCAAGCTTCTTTCATTAATTTGTACATTTTTGGGAATTGATGAATAGCTCATTTTGTTAATTTAACATGTGTAACAGAATTTAGTATGTGGGAAAAATGTGCTGATAGACATGAGTATACATACTGCATATGTGAAGGCCATTCGTACTGCTCAACATTTTATCTATATTGAAAATCAGTACTTTCTTGGCTCTTCATATAACTGGGCTAACAACAAAAGCTTAGGTAAAAAATAAAATAATTACATAACCTTTTATGGTAGAAGAAATGTCAGAGATAATTTAAATGAACTCTTATTGTGGTTTATAGGTGCAAACAATTTGATACCAATGGAAATAGCTCTTAAAATCGCGAGTAAAATCCGAGCAAATGAGAGGTTTGCTGTATATATTGTGATTCCAATGTGGCCTGAGGGAAATCCTACGAATTCCTCTACTCAACGGATTCTCTTTTGGCAGGTTGTTTAAGTGAAATTTATTATATACATCTTGAGAGATTATCTCTATCTATTAATTAAGTCTAAAAATTAATATAAATAACTTGTGATTAAAATCAAATCTTTATGGCAGCATCACACAATGCAAATGATGTATGACATTATTTACAAGGCTTTACTAGAAACGGGGCTCCAAAACGAATACGAACCACAAGATTACTTAAACTTTTTCTGCCTTGGAACCCGAGAGTCATCTAAATACGCACCTGTTTCTAATGGGAAACTTTCATTTTCCCCAAATACCCCTCAGGTACACGGACTCAGTACTCTCCTTTTTCCCTTACATTTTCTTGATTTTTCTAACATGTTTTTTGATTATGATCTAGGCGCTTAGCATCACAAACAGACGTTTCAAGATCCATGTAAATTCGAAAGGAATGATAGTCGATGATGAGTTTGTGATATTGGGTTCTGCAAACATAAACCAACGCTCATTAGAAGGAACACGCGACACCGAAATTGCAATGGGTGCATATCAGCCACATCATACATGGGCCCACAAAGGTTCTAGTCCAGCTGGACAGGTACACGTGTCCAATTCTCGAAACAAACAAATTAAAAGGGGATTGTATTTTTTAGGGTTTATGTATGTAATGTGACGTGGTATGAAATTGAATGGTTTTTTATTTTTTTTGGTAGGTATTTGGGTACAGGATGTCGTTATGGGCGGAGCATATGGGAGAAGTTGAGAGCATTTTTGAGGAACCACAGAGCGTTGAATGTGTGAGGAGGGTGAGGTTGTTGGGTGAGCAGAATTGGGAACAGTATGCTGCTGATCAAGTATCGGATATGACGGCCCATTTGCTCAAGTATCCGGTGGAGGTTGACGGGATGGGCCGGGTGAAGCCGCTCTCCGGGTGTCCGAATTTTCCAGATGTGGGTGGGAGTATTGTGGGTTCTTTTGTTTCTGTTCAAGAGAATCTCACCATATGAAGCTGCCAGATGTGATGTGTGTGTGTTTTTTTTTTTTGTATGTTATTTTTTTTTTTATTTTTTTTTTTAATAATATGTGTTATTTCATAACATATTGTGTAAAATAATTAGTAAATAAATGGAAAATTATGAAGCTTCTATGCCCTTTTGTATCTCTCAAACTCTTTTTTACCATATAAGAATCATTGTTTCTTCTTTTTGTGATCTTTGAAATGTCTATAGAAAATATCATTAAACCTTATTTTGTACATATATTACAAATGAACTATTTCTAGTTGACGGGTGTTACCAATTATCTTTTCCAACGTATACAAAATATCATTGGTGACCGGTTATAAAAGATTTACCCAATAATATTGGAAATTAAAAGAGAGAGAGAGAGAGAGAGAGAGAGAGAGAGAGAGAGAGAGAAATGTTTATGTTATCAAGGGTTGTGTTATGTGGCTATTACATCCTTTACCCGAAATTAAATGAGATCAAACTCCACATAACGCATAAGTGTGGAAGTTGGGAATGATTTCTCTACGACAAAAAACAATAAGACACTGAAAAGCTTGTTATTGAGAAATCAACAATGGAAGATCTATGTAATGAAAAAAGGGGTTTTACCATTCATGCTCACTAAGTATGAGTATTTGTCCCAAAGCCTCTTTTTTACTTTTGTCCTCTTCAAATTTCTTTTACGGAAGTAGATTTCACTAGGTTTTAAAGGATTCATTTTCTATTTGAGAAATTGCTTACAGAGAAGTGTAGTGATGTCCCAACTAGGGATGTCAACGGGAACAAATGGGAGCAGAAATAGTTGCCCCTGGCCCCGCCACCGAAATCAGTTGTTACCCCCGTCCCGGTCCCGCCCCCGGTTACCTCCTTCACCCCCAGTCTCGTCCTCGTTCCCTCCGGTTTATAGGCTTAAAATTCGATTTTTTTTTATTTTTTTGCTAAAAAACTGCTTTGTTTTAGGTTAAAAAAAAACTATTTTAATAACTTTAAAAGTTTAAAACCTAATCTTTTAGAAACTAAAAAAATTAAAAATCCAACATTACAAAACGACAATTTCAACAATCTTACAAATATAAAATACAACAAATCCAACATTAAAAATATAAAATACTTACATGTCCAAAAATAGATGATTAATTCGCTACATCTTCAATATCCATTAATTGAAAACGGGAAAGTGAAACCTACACTAAACCTAAAATAAGAAAATCTATTTTGTATATGTATTTTATATTAAATATATATATTTTTACATAAATGTACAACCGGGGCCCCCGCGGGAGTACGGGATGGAAATACCAACTCCCAACCCCGGTCCCGAAAATAAACGGGGTTTAATTCTGCTCCAGCCCCCGTTCCCGCTCCCGATTTTTTTAAAAATTTAGTTACGTACGGTATCGGGGGTCCCACGAGGAGTTTTGACATCCCTAGTCCCAGAGTCTATTATGTTAGTTTGCTCATGCTACTTTTGGTAAGACTAGACTGCAAATTTGCTTCCTGTGGTTATAAGAAAATATGGATTTGAGTCTAAAATCTTTTTAATTTGCATAATTGGTTCAAAATCAGATCTTTTTTTTATGGATATAGACTATGTCAAACATAAAAAGACTATTATACCCTTTTAATTTGTTATTTACATTTATTTTTATATTTATGTCTTTATTTTAATCTTTTGAAATTTAGAAAAATAAGAAAAAACCCACCATATCCCCATTACAACGTACCCCTCTCTCAGACACACATACATACCTTCTATACATTGTCTTCTCCAAACATTCTCAAATCGATAAACAAAAACCAGAATCAAGTCATAGAAACCCTTTTTCTTCTTCTTCGACTAGGTTTACAAACCCAACGCTTTAAACCCCCTGAACCCAAGAACAAAATGCTTTAAGTGTACCCCATAAAGAGGTTAAGAGGATGAACACGCTCAGTCGCCTCCATCGTCACTATGGGCAGAGCATATGAGAGAAGTTAAGAGCGTTTTTAAGGAACCGCAAGGCGTTGAGTGTGTGAGTTGGGTGAGCAGAATTAGGAACAATATGTTGTTGATCAAGTATCGGATATGATGGCCTATTTTCTTAAGTATCTGATGGAGGTTGACGGGATGGGCCGAGTGAAGCCACTATCCGGTTGTCCGAATTTTCTAGACGTGGGTAGGAGTATTGTTGGTTCTTTTGTTTATGTCCAAGAGAATCTCACCATATGAAGTTGATGTGATGGGTTCTTGAGTTTTTCTTGTGTGTTCTTGAAAAATATGTGTTATCTCATCACATAATGTGTATAATAATTAGCGATTAAATGGAAAATTGTGAAGCTTCCATGCCCTTTTGCATCTCTCAAACTCTTTTTTTATCATACAAGAATCATTGTTTCTTCTTTTTGTGAAAGCTAATAAAATGTTTGGACAATGACTTATAAAGATACTGATCATTGACATGTCTATAAAAATTTATCATTAAACCTTATTTTGTACACGTAATGAACTATTTCTAGTTGACGAACATTAGCAATTATCTTTTCTAACGTACACAAAATATCATTGGTGGCCGGTTATAAAAGATTTACCTGATAATATTGGAAACTAAGAAAAGAGAAAAGCTTATGTTATTATTGGGGGTTGTGTTATGTGGCTATTTAATCTTTTACCTGAAATTAAATGAGATCAAACACCACATAACACATAAGTGTGGAGATTAGGAATGCTTTCTTTGCGACAAAAAACTATAAGACACTCGAAAGCTTGTTACCGAGAAACCGGTAATGTAAGATCCATCTAATGAAAAAAAAATCAAGGGTTTTTACCATTGATGCTCACTACATAGGAGTATTTGTTCCAAAGCCTCTTTTCTATGTTTGTACTCTTGAAATTTCTTTTACGGAAGTCAGGGGCGGACGCAATATTTTACAATAAGAGTTGCACGGAAGAGTTAGGAGAGGGGTTGCACGGTAGTAGAAAAAATAAAAAGTTTTAAAATTTTCCACTGCAACCGGAAAAAATTAGTGTTGCCAGTACCACCGTGAACCACCCCTGATGGAAGTAGATTTCACTAGGTTTTAAAGGATTCATTTTCTATCTTGAAAAATTGCTTAATGAGAAGTGTAGTGATGTCCCAAAGCCTATTATCTTAGTTTGCTCATGTTGGTTTTGGTAATGATGCGAGGATCATTGTGTATGTTGAGTGTCCCAATGAACCAGTACCTGACTAGATTCAGGAAGATGTAGGATCCCTATTCAACGACAGACAAGTGCAAAATAATAAATATCATGAAGCTTATCCGATAATAAAACTAATAAACAACTATAAGTAAGCTGATAGTTTCATAGATAGAATTGAAAGAATATTGGTGATGGCAGCATTTACGGATAGAAAAAAGATCGTTGATCATAGTGGTTCTGGAAAGAAAAACAAGGTTGATAATTCGGTGGAGTATTTTGTAACAATTTAAAATAGAAATAATAATAATAATAATAAACATGAGTAAAATGGAGATTTTAGATAAACTGAAACAAAATGAAACCAACATGCAACAAATTGAAAATGCAGAGACTAACAAGACAAGATAAGAGTTGACCCCCCCCCCCCCCCCCCCCCCCCACTAAATATTTATTCTTTAACCTGTTTTGCTTCTTTTTAGATTCTTTTATCTCATATTCACACTATCCATATTCATTATTATTCAACGACGGACTTCTCGTATTTTTTTAGATTTTTTACGCCCGAATTTCGGATTCTTCGGACAAGTCACAAGAATGAAATATTTTTGATTAATTTGATCGGAAGGGTTCAATTTCGATACGCGTCAAATACATTGTTCCAATCTTCCCCAATTTCTTTCTTTGCGTTCTGTTACCAGTCATACAAGTTGTATTCAGCAGCCTGCATTTTAAATTTTTTAATCGGGCAGCCTTGGACTTCAAGACTTGAATAGGATTCGTTTTTTTATAACTACTGAATGGAAGTGGACCATTTCACCTTCTCCATTATTGTAATCCGATTTCTCCATCTTCTCCTGCATTTCGCCAGTCCCAATTCTTTTACCAGTTCAAATCTTGTGGGTTTATCAGCACATCCTATTGAACCCATTCTTTCAAGTCGTCGATCCATTAGAGCTCTCTATAGATCAAATTCCTCATACGGCTAGCTTTTGATTTGCCATTCCAAGCTTCCAATTTCTCAGATATAAGTTGACCCACCATTTGTTTGATCAAATGTCTCTGTGAAATCAAGACTTGGAAAAACTTGATCTTGCACAATATTGTGAACTGGGTACCCTTCACAGTTCTTTGATCTATAATTCCTCTCCAACCTCTCCATAAAATTGAATTCTGATCTTCTTTTTAAGATGGCTGAAACACCTTACGACGGATCGCAGCACGGACACAGTGTACAGATCATCCCATTCAAGACCTCCGATGCATCTCTCAGAGTTCTATTACTACACGGGAATCTAGATATAAGGGTGAAAGAGGCGAAAAACTTGCCAAACATGGATATGTTTCACAACAGATTAGGTCAAATGTTTGGGAGGTTGCCATCACTCACCGGAGGAAAGACCAAGACCGAGGATGGTAAACCTGAAAAGGTCACCAGTGACCCATACGTCACCGTTTCAATAGCTAATGCTGTAATCGCAAGAACCTTCGTCATAAACAACAATGAGAACCCTGTTTGGATGCAGCACTTTTATGTCCCTGTCGCACATTATTCTGCTGAAGTACAATTTGTAGTCAAGGACAGTGATGTCGTAGGTTCCCAACTCATAGGGGCAGTTGGTGTCCCGGTTGAACAGTTAATCTCCGGTGCAGCTATCGAAGGCACCTTCCCAGTTCTTAACGCAAGTGGGAAACCATGTAAACCTGGAGCTGTATTGACTCTTTATCTTCAATACATACCAATGTCAAGAGTACCTTTAGACCTAGAGTTTAATGGTGTTTTAGGCACATATTTTCCTCTAAGAAGAGGAGGCAGAGTTACCCTTTATCAAGATGCTCATGTGGATGAAGGTTACCTTCCAAATATGCAACTGGATGGAGGTTTGATGTATGGAAATGGAGATTGTTGGCATGATATTTGTGAAGCTATCAAGAATGCACGTAAGTTGATTTACATTACAGGGTGGTCTGTGGTTCATAGTGTTCAACTTGTTCGCAATGGTGAAGGTGGAAAAGATAGCATATTGGGTGATCTTTTGAAAGCTAAGTCTTCAGAAGGTGTTAGAGTGCTTCTTCTTATATGGGATGATCCTACTTCTAGAAGCATCTTGGGAATCAAAACTGTAAGTGTGTTTATTTTATTTTCACTACATTACAATACACTTACATATTATACCTATTATTAAGATAACATTTTTTTTATAGCAAGGTGTCATGGGAACTAATGATGAAGAAACTCGGAGGTTTTTTAAGCATTCTTCAGTGAAAGTACTACTTTGCCCCCGTTCTGCTGGGAAGGGGCATAGTTGGGCCAAGAAACAGGTATTAATTGAATTCATATATAATTATTAATCTTTTATCATTTTCTAGTATTTTGTATTGAATTTTGAATGTGTGTTACCACTTACCACTTACACAGGAGGTTGAAACCATATATACACATCATCAGAAGACTGTGATAGTGGATGCTGATGCTGGAAACTACAGAAGACAAATAATGGCATTTGTTGGAGGTCTTGATTTATGTAATGGGCGTTATGATACACCTGGACATCCACTTTTCAGCACGTTACAAACTTTGCATAAAGACGACTATCACCAACCTAATTACACTGTAACAACCTCTTAAATCATTTCACTTTTATTTTCTTTGAATTTGAATTAGAGTATTTATATTATATAAGGAGGAGTTTTGATTTGATGTGAAAATACTAAATAGGGACCTACCACTGGTTGTCCAAGAGAGCCATGGCATGATTTGCATAGCAGAATTGAAGGTCCAGCAGCATATGATGTGCTCAAGAACTTTGAGGAAAGATGGCTGAGGGCTTCAACGCCACATGGGATTAGCAGAATCAAGAAATCTTCTGATGATTCGTTACTTAAAATTGATAGGATTCCTGATATAGTAAGAATTGATGAAGCCCATTGCACAGATGAATGGGATCCAGAGCGCTGGCATGTCCAGGTATATATATTTCTTCTTCTTCTTCTTATCATCAACCTCAAAACTTAAGGCCTGTGTTTTTCCCTTTTAAATGTTTGAATGATGTGTAGGTGTTTCGTTCAATCGACTCCAACTCTGTTAAAGGCTTTCCTGATGACCCCAAAGATGCCACAAGCATGGTATGATAATAGGAAGAAATTATAATCAATGAAAGTAAATTCCTGTTTCTTTGATTTAACATTTCTTTATTACGCTGAAACAGAACCTGGTATGTGGGAAGAATGTGCTGATAGACATGAGCATACATACAGCATATGTGAAGGCAATTCGTGCTGCTCAGCATTTCATATATATTGAAAACCAATACTTCCTTGGGTCTTCATTTAATTGGAGTAATTACAAAACTTTGGGTGCAAACAATTTAATACCAATGGAAATCGCTCTAAAAATTGCTAATAAAATTAGAGCAAACGAGAGATTTGCTGTGTATATCGTCATTCCAATGTGGCCGGAAGGTAGTCCTACAAGTGCAGCTGTTCAAAGAATTCTTTTTTGGCAGGTATGATAGCTTTTTAAACTTTATACTTATCAAAATTAACTAAATATAATAACAAATATTTTGTTACAGAATAAAACAATGCAAATGATGTACGAAGTAATCTACAAGGCTTTACAAGAAGTCGGACTCGATAATGTATACGAGCCACAAGATTACTTGAACTTTTTCTGTCTTGGCACTCGTGAGTCCTCCAATGGCGTCGAACCAATTTCGGAAGATAAAGGGTCAAATTCCGCAAATACCCCTCAAGTACATTCCTATAATCTTCATCGTGTCACGTTTTCTTGATTATTTTATTTGTGACAACTGATAATATACAATATTTTTTTTACTTGTAAAAAAAAAAAAAAAAAGTCGCTTAGTAGGAAGAGTCGGCGGTTTATGATATATGTACACTCGAAAGGAATGATAGTGGACGATGAGTATGTGATATTGGGATCTGCAAACATTAATCAACGGTCATTAGAAGGTTCTAGAGACACTGAAATCGCAATGGGTGCGTATCAGCCTTATCATACATGGGCACACAGACGATCCAGCCCACATGGCCAGGTAACTAACAAACATTTCTTTATTTTCATGAAAATCAAAATATGAAGAAACGAATTGTGAAAAATAAAATGTTTTTTTGGTTGCAGGTATTTGGATACAGGATGTCGCTTTGGGCGGAGCATATGGGTATATTGGAGAGTGATTTTGAGAGACCAGAGAGCATCGAGTGTGTTCGGAGGGTGAGATTGCTGAGTGAATCGAACTGGAAACAATATGCGGCGGATGAAGTGAGTGATATGAGAGCTCACCTTCTCAAATATCCGGTTGAAGTTAATCGGACCGGTCACGTCAACCCGCTTCCCGGTTGCCCAACTTTCCCTGATTTGGGTGGTAATATTGTCGGCACTTTTTTCGCCATTCAAGAAAACCTCACCATTTGAATCTCGTGAAAAAAATAAAACCCCCCTCACTTTTTGTTGTATATCTGTACTCTCATATACTAATAAAATAATCTTGGCCATTAGATTTAGCTAGTTTGAAATGCTATATGGAAAGATTAGGATTTTGGATATGAGTGACGTTTTGAATTCTTAAAGATTTGGATTATATGATTATGAGTAGTAATCTTTTTAACTTTTCTGATATGTTTATTTTGTGGGTTGATGGCCTTCCAGATGAGTATTCATCTGGATCGTACTGGAAAGTTTTACAAGTTTGCTAAAGTTGTGATTCTGATTTACGAAGGTTGATATTTGCGTAAATCTATGATCAATTAATTTTACTTATGGAAACAAACATTGGTTCCTTGGAATGCTAGCATCAATTGCATCTATTGTCTTGGGCATTGTGTTCTAATCGTATGGCTTGATCAATACATATGAGATGATCATAAAAAACCAACCACATATTAAATATTAAATATATGGTATGTGATTATATAAGGAATTTAAAATTTAAAGGGTAGTTGTATTCAGTTATATTAATATGGTTATACGCATGCAATCATTCAAGATTTCAAGGTGCTATATTAACTTCCTTTTTGATTTTCACTTTTTTAGCGATATGTTTTCTGATATACCATGCAATCATTCAAGATGGGATACAACACAATCATTAATATAGTTATATGCACATAATCATTCAATATAGGATACAAACTTTCTGTTTTTCTTATTTTCATTTTTTGTAGTAATGTACTTTTGTTTTTCACTTTATAGCAACATTCTTTTTTATTTTTATTTCATTTTAGACCATTATGTTTAAACGATATTAACCATTAACCAACTAAATCCATTAACCGAAGCCAATACTAACCTACACCACTAAAATCCAGTGTTGTAAAAATCTCGTCTAATCCCTAATTAATCCCTAGTCGTTACCCTGCCTAGATAATGAGTGAAACTATAGACGCCATAGAAATCTTAAGACTTTGAATAAGTTTTATCTCAATGGAAACTATTTGAGAAATCATTATTGTTGTATTAATCATATTAACCTATTTTGTTATAATATTTGTAGTGTTGAAAATATATAATATGATACAAACTTAACATTCTTATTTGTGTAGGGTTTAAAAGGTAAATATTTATTAATTATATTTGTATATTATTTACGTACTTGGGTGTTTTGTGTCATTTACAGAAAAAGGTGGGTTGCGGCTCACATTTGTGGAAAGTTGTTAGGGTTAATGCACGGTGTAACATCCTAAAAATTATGGACCAAAAATTTCATTTTTAATTAAGTGATTTGCAAAACGTTTGTAACAAAATATCATTCGACCATATTATTTAATAAAACATGTCTCGCGTTTGTAAACCAGAACGTAAATCATAATAATATCAGAGTACAAATCCCAGAATGTCTCATAGTGCGGAAAAACAAGAGCGTGTGTGTGATATGCTGCTACCGCGCCAGCTCCTTCCCCTTGGCTGAAGAGGTACCTGAAACAACAACTAAAAACCGTAAGCACGAAGCTTAGTGAGTTCCCCTATCGTACCGCATACCAAATAACCACATAACATACAAATATTGTCAGACATATCTGGGTGCCCGACCTACCCCTTCGGTCCTCTCGACCGGATATTGACTAGCATATTTGGGTGCTGGTCTCCCCCTTCGGTCCTCTCGACCAGATACTGACTAGCATATCTGGGTGCTGGTCTCCCCTTCGGTCCTTTCGACCGGATACTGACTAGCATAACTGGGTGTTGGTCTCCCCTTCGGTCCTTTTGACCGGATACTGACTTGCAAATCTGGGTGCTGGTCTCCACTTCGGTCCTTTCGACCGAATGTTGGGGACTATTTCACCCCTACCACTACCACATAACACGTATCACATAATCTATTTAGCATGGTTGGGCATGACTGCCCCTTCGGCCCTATCGACCGGTAACCTGGGGACTACATCCCCTACTATCGCTAGCACATAGCATGATATCATACAAACACATAAACATAACACAGGTAGTGGCAACCCTAGATGAATATCACAGAGACAATCATCTAATCATACAATTCCTACTAGTGGGTCGACATTGTGGCCTTAGACCCACTGCTACTAGAAGGTAACTCACCTCAAAGTAGCTGCTGAAAGTCTGCTCGCTGAGCGCCTGACTGCTGAACCGGAACTCCCCGGCTACAATTTCCATAAACACTAAGTCAAATACTGATAACTAATCTTAGGGTAAAATGACTATTTTACCCCTGGTCAAAGTCAACTTCCTGGTTGACCAGACTCGCCTAGTTGGCTCGCCAACTCGCCGAGTCCCTTCCATCTGTTCTAGTTTTATACTCGTTTCTACTCGTCGAGCTTAGCGAAGACTCGACGTGTTCTTCTTCGATGCACACATACTGAGTCCAAGTTTATCCGACTCGTCGAGTCTAAGGCAATCTTCATCGGACTCGCCGAGTTCACAGCTATCTTCATAGGACTCGTCGAGTCCAACGTTCTACTCGCCGAGTTCATTCAGTCCTTTTTCCATACAGACCTGATTTGAGCCATGCAGCGGCTCCAAACCACAGATCTAGGCTTCTAGGGCATGATTATCATGTAAAGTTGCAAACTTTACGTGCATGCATAGCTTTAGGGGCTTCAAATGTCCAAACTAATCTCTTAATGGGGTTCTAAGCTCAAGAGGGACCTTAATCACAAATATGACTGAAACTTAACACTTCTAGAAGGTAATGAGAGTCCAGATCTGAAGTATAACCCAACCATAAGGTTTCTCTACAAAGGATTTGGGGTTTTAGGGCTTAAAAGCAACAATTTAGGGACAAACAAGATCTAATAGATCAATAATCAAGATGGAAACTTTATTACCAGAATGGATGACCACAAACGAATGTGTTCTGGATCTAAGTCCCCTTCCTTGACCTCTTTAACCTCTCCCTTCTTCCACTTGCTCCAAAGTGCACCAAAAGTCCCTTCACAAGGCAACAATCACTCAAACTTACCAATGGAGGCTAGGGTTTCGATAAAGAATGCTCTGAGGGTGATGGAGGCTGAGATGGGGCTATAAGGACGTTTAAATAGGTGTAGCACCTGGTTTCTGGTATTTAAATCTTATTCGAACATTTCCTATTTTAGCCTTGGACTCGGCGAGTCATGGGTCCGACTCGCCGAGTAGAGACGCGACCCAAGTCACGTTTTAAGTTGGCGACTCGGCGAGTCCATATCCTAGACTCAGCGAGTCGCCGCTGTTGGATGAAACCCTAAGTTTCAGGGGTTTGCACCCTATTTAAACGACTTAACTGCCCCAAGCCAGCCCCCATTCACCCTTAGAGCCCTGTATACCTCGTCCTAAGCCGTTCCTTGAGAGTTTGAGACTTTTGTGGGTGTTTTTGAAGGTTTTGAAGGAGGAAAGAAGTAGATCCAGAAGAAGGAAAGCCAACCAAGCAACTATTGTGTTCTTCCAGCAGTTCCTTTGAGGTATAACCCGTTTTCCCCATGATTCTATGCTTAAAACTTCATTTGGGTCTTTCTTGGTCAAATCCCCAAGCTTGTATGTGCATTATATGTCGTATTAAGATGTTTGGCCTCTGGATCTAGGCAAGATTGAGCTCCAGGAGCTCAGATCTGTTAGCTTTATGGCCCCATGTTGCTTGTTATCCCTGGATCTACCCTTTTAAGGCATTTTGAGCCCTAAAATCCATATTGGTGAATATCCACACGTAAAGTTGGAAACTTTACGTGTGATTTGTGTCCTAGAAGTCCAGATCTATGAATGGCATGGACTGAAATCGAGCAAATCGGTGTATTTAGTGGATGCATGGCGGCGACTCGGCGAGTCTGGTCGCGAGTCACCGAATTGGTCCCTTCATGATGTATCGAGTTGAGCCGTGAGTCACAGGGGGTGACTCGGTGAGTTGGGAGCTGAACTCACCCATGTTAGGACTCGGCGAGTCAATGCCCTGACTCGGCGAGTCCAAGGCAATCTTCATAGATCAAGAACA
Organism: Lactuca saligna; assembly: GCF_052625555.1. Classification (NCBI taxonomy): domain Eukaryota; kingdom Viridiplantae; phylum Streptophyta; class Magnoliopsida; order Asterales; family Asteraceae; genus Lactuca; species Lactuca saligna. Next base: position 5,088,049 of record NC_136419.1, read on the forward strand.
GACTCGGCGAGTTGTTCATACAACTCGGTGAGTCTTAGCATATGTGTTCTTCGGATGAAGATGAACTCGACGAGTTGTTCATACAACTCGGCGAGTAGGATGAAGGAGTTGAATGTCAGTTTAGAAGATGAACTCGTCGAGTCATAGCCTAACTCGACGAGTAGAATCAGGGACCCAGGACAATTGTCTGGATAGGGACTCGGCGAGTGGAGATCCACTCGGCGAGTCGGGTCAACTAAAAGTTGACTCCGAATTGACTTAGGGCTAGACCAGGGGTAAAATGGTCTTTTTACCCAAAGGACAGTTAACAGTGTATGATTAAGTATATTGTGGGAATTACAGCCGGGGAGTTTCCGGAACAGCAGCAGCAGTAGTAGGTGATCAATTCCCACACAGACCAGCAGCTATTTCGAGGTGAGTTTCCTTCCAGTAGTAACAGGTCTAAGGCACCAAGGCCGGCCCGTATAGATGAGACGTTAGTATTAGAGTGTGGGTCGGGCCCGTATCTCTTAGTTGAGTTGATTATGATATATGCCAGTATGATAGAATTATTTACACTTGTTGTCTGTGTGATACTTGTATGATATGAGTTGGCGGTTGAGTGTGGGCGAGGCCCGTATCTCTCCGAGAGTGGAGTGTGGGCTAGGCCCGTATCTCCCAGATAGCGAAGTGTGGGCGGGGCCCGTATCTTCACGAGTGTGGGCGTGGCCCGTATCTCCCAGAAAGCGAAGTGTGGGCGGGGCCCGTATCTTCACGAGTGTGGGCGTGGCCCGTATCTCCTAATTGAATGTTGTTTGTTATATGCTTGCATGGTATGGGGTATTATGGGGGAGCTCACTAAGCTTTGTGCTTACGGTTTCAGTTTTGGTTTCAGGTACCTCCTCAGCTAGGGGAAAGGAGCTGGCGCGGTAGCAGCATGTCACACACACACTCTCCGGTTTCCGTATTTACGAGCTTTTCTGGGATTGATACTCTGATATTCTGATTAGTTGTATGTTTTGGTTTTCAGACATGGTTCAGTTTATATTATGGATGATCGAATGATGTTTTAGTTATTAATATTTTCTAAAGTAACGTTTTTAAACAAAAAAAATTTGATGTGAAAATTAGGTCGTTACAAGTTGGTATCAGAGCCCTGGTTTGAGGGATTCGGACACGTCTTCGGGAGTGTCTGAACTCAAATCGAGGGATTGAAAGATTTTCTAAAAGAAAATGTTCTCTAAAATTTAGAAAAGAGTCTTAAGAAAGAGCGAAGTGTGTGACGTGCGCGACCGGCCGAGCTCAAGTAAGTATTCCCCATAGTACCCATACAAGTTTATGTTATGTTTATCAGCTTTCGTAGAACCGCATGCTAGAATAGGACTAAGGATCTAGGAGTGATGCCTTGTGTGCCTACTATTCGTGTTTCAGTTGTATGAGAAATTGCATGCTAGTTACGGAGTAGACAGTAAGTAGGATAGCCTGAATAGGTTATGCCTGGTAGTATGAGCTTAGCACTATATGCTAGCTCAGTTCCTGAAAGTGGATAGAGTTAATTGAGATTGTTACCCTTGTCTGAATGCTGCTTGCTTCGTGCTTCGTGGGACTCTGAATAATGGGAGTTAGCCATTAGTCGAATGCGTCACGTCAGATGTAATCAGGATTGGATAATCTTAGAGTGCCGAATTTGATCCTACTGCGCAGCTCTTGTTTGAGTCCAACCGTTGTAGGGACGAGTCTGGTACTCGAAGGATTATCTGAGCCTCGTCACATGTGATGGCATTCGGGTAATGGCCAATTGGCATTATAATGAGGCTTGCAGCAGCTGAGGACTGGTTAGAGTAGAATTAGAGATCTCCCTAGGGCAAGCCTAGGATGAGTATAGCTTTGATCAGCAGTAGTGAAGGGGATCTGGTGGAGTCGAGGAATTCCTTGGAGAAGGTATGGATAGATGTGGAAGGTAGTATGGGCTCGTACTACTGAAAGCAGAGGATCTGTACCCGAACCAAGGAAGGCCAAGATGAGACCAGGGAACCTGTAAGTAGTTGAGATCCCTCAGAAAGTAGCAATATCACTAATGATTATTGTGATGTATTGCAGAATGGTGGTACTTCGATCGAGACCGGCAGATGGCGGTTCAGGAGAGGGGTCAGGTTCGGGATCAGGCTCCGAGCCGATTGATGAGAGGCTACGTGAGTTCATCACGTCGGAGATCACAAGGGGCATCCTTGAGTCGACCCCCATTCTCTTTGGGTCGATCAAGGAAGGGATCATGGAGTTGATGGAGGATCGCCTATGGGCATTCAGGAGCGATTTAGCCTCTAGCCAGTCAGGATCTCGCACACTGTCCTTCAAGGACTTCAAGGGCAGTGGTGCGCCGGATTTCCATGGGGTGAAGGACCCCATTGTCGCCAGGCGATGGATTGCAGATATCGAGTCTGCCCAGTTGCCTAGCTTCTGCCCCGAGGGGTCGAAGGTGAGATACGCATCAGGGTGTTTACGAGACCGAGCCCGGGATTGGTGGGAGTCAGTGGGTGACTCGTTGGGAGCGTCAGCTATCGAGGCAATGACCTGGTCAGACTTTGTGACCAGGTTCAGGGCAGAGTTTGCACCGGCGGTCGAGCTTCAGCAGCTGGCCAGGGAGTTTCTAGACATGAGGCAGACGACGGAGACTGTGGCGGAGATCACCGCCAAGTTCCGGGAGAGGGCTTTATTGGTGCCCCAGTATGCCGGTGACGAGGACATGAGGAGGACTCGTTACCATGATATGCTACGAGCTGACATCCGGGAGGATGTTAGCTTTTCGGCTTGCCCTACCCTGGACTCTATGATTGCCAGGGCTAGGGAAAGGGAGATAGATTTGGAGCACATCCGAAAACGGAAACTAGAGGACGGTCAGGCAGGAGGGGCTTCGAGGAAGAAGCCCAAGGGATCAGATGGTAGGCCGAAAGGTCAGTCAGGATCGAGCTGCTGCGGGAAATGCGGCAGGACGCACGTGGGGGTATGTGGGATGGGATCAGGAGGCTGCTACAAGTGCGGAAAGACAGGGTACTTTAGCAGGGATTGTACTGCTCCAGTTTCAGCTATTCAGACATCCGAGTTGCTGTTTTCACTGCAACCAGAGGGGCCACAAGAAGGCTAATTGCCCCCAGTTGACAGTTGCAGCGCCAATGAAGGCGCCAGCTCCAGCGACCCTGCAGATCACGGATGGTCGGCAGGGCAAGGCAGAGGCTCCAGTGGTGATGAGTCGGGCATTTCAGTTGACTGCCGAGGAGGCACGCGCCGCACCCGATGTGGTGACGGGTATGATTCTTCCCCTCTATCTTTTTTTATGATGATGTTATGTTATTGATATGTGCTCTATATGTATATGTATGCATTAGGATCGTTCCATGTGAACGGCCTCCCAGTTCAAGTGTTATTTGATTCAGGAGCATCCCGATCATTCGTTTCCCTTGCACTTAGCAAGAAGTTTCATGAGCCATCGGGCGAGTTAGATTGCCCTTTGGAAGTGGAGATCGCTGACAATCGATCGGTGCGAGCATCGATGATATTCTGAGATTGTGTGCTGCGTTTGTTCGAGGAGCGCTATTTGGTGGATTTGGTTCCCATTCCATTGCGTGGGAACAAGGTGATTATAGGCATGGATTGGCTGAGCCCCAATGGGGCGGTGATAGATTGCGCGCAGCAGCTAGTACGGTTTAGGACCCCAAGCGGGGGAGAGCTAGTGATTCACGGAGAGAGGCCTCAGTGTAGACCCACTGTATGTTCAGCTGCGAGGGCTAGGCGCTACCTCCAGCAGGGATGCGCAGGATATGTCGCATATGTGATGGATACCCGGGAGGCGGGTAAGGCGACAGTGAGCGAGGTTCCGGTGGTTCGAGACTTTGCAGATGTTTTCCCAGAGGAGCTTCCTGGGATACCTCCGGAGCGACAGGTGGAGTTCAGGATTAACCTTGTCCCTGGCGCGGCTCCGATAGCCAAGGCGCCGTATCGGTTGGCCCCTCCCGAGATGCAGGAGTTGTCTACGCAGCTGCAGAAGCTGCTAGAAAAGGGATTTATTCGTCTGAGCAGTTCACCCTGGGGAGCCCCGATTCTGTTTGTAAGGAAGAAGGACGGGTCGCATCGGATGTGTATAGATTATCGGGAGCTGAACAAGGTAACGGTGAAGAACCGTTACCCGCTTCCGAGGATTGATGACCTATTTGACCAGCTTCAGGGGGCATCTTGGTTCTCCAAGATTGATTTGCGTTCGGGTTATCATCAAATGAGGGTCAGGGAGGAGGATATGCAGAAGACCGCGTTTCGGACGCGCTATGGTCATTACGAGTTCGTGGTGATGCCGTTTGGGCTCACCAATGCTCCTGCCGCGTTCATGGACCTCATGAACCGCGTATGCAGACCGATGCTGGATCGGTCTGTGATAGTCTTTATCGATGATATCATAGTTTATTCCAAGACTCGGGAGGAACACGAGGAGCATTTGAGGGAGGTATTGGAAACCCAGAGGAGGGAGAGCTGGTATGCCAAGTTCTCCAAGTGTGAGTTTTGGTTGCGCGAGGTGCAATTTCTTGGACACCTCGTCAACCAGAACGGGATTCTGGTTGATCCGGCCAAGGTCGAGGCCGTGATGAGATGGGAGGTCCCGAAGTCTCCATCTGAGATTCGGAGCTTCCTGGGATTGGCGGGCTACTATCGGAGATTTATCCAGGATTTTTCCAAGATAGTCGTACCCCTGACACGGCTGACGAAGAAAGCCGTGGTCTTTCGGTGGGGACCCGAGCAGTAGGCTGCATTTGAGACGCTGAGACGGAGACTGTGTAAGGCGCCGATCTTAGCCCTGCCAGAGGGCGTAGAGGATTTTGTGGTCTATTGTGATGCGTCCGTTTCTGGGTTGGGCGCAGTACTGATGCAAAGGGGGCATGTCATTGCCTACGCTTCAAGGCAGCTCAAGCCTCACGAGGCGAACTACCTGACGTACGATTTGGAGTTGGGGGCGGTGGTCTTTGCCCTCAAGATTTGGCGACATTACCTCTACGGGGTTCGGTGTACCATCTACACGGACCACAAGAGTTTGAGGTACCTCATGGACCAGCCGAATCTGAACATGAGGCAGCGTCGGTAGTTGGACGTGGTGAAGGATTATGATTGCGAGATCCTTTACCACCCGGGGAAGGCCAATGTGGTGGCCGATGCGCTTAGCCGCAAGGCGGCGCCGATCAGGGACGTCTGCTTGAGGATGACCGTGGTGACTCCCCAGTTAGAGCAGATTCGGGAGGCTCAACAGGAGGCTATCAAGGAGGAGCATCGGAAGAGCGAGCGTGTGGTGGGTCAGGTTTCCTCTTTTGATTATGATGGCCGAGGACTTTTGACACTACACCGTAGGCTGTGGGTGCCGTATCACGGAGGCGTGCTCCAGATTTTGATGGAGGAGGCGCACAAGTCCCGATTCTCTATTCATCCCGGGCGCGACGAAGATGTATAGGGATCTTCGTCCAGATTACTGGTGGCCCTGCATGAAGCGGGATGTGGCATGGTACGTCGAGCGGTGTTTGACCTGCAGGAAGGTCAAGGCCGAACATCAGAGACCGCATGGCAAGATGCAGCCGTTGGATATTCCACTGTGGAAATGGGAAGATATCACGATGGATTTTATCACGAAGCTTCTCAGGACCGCACGTGGAGTGGATTCGATTTGGGTCATCGTGGATAGATTGACCAAGAGTGCTCACTTTATTCCGATTCAGGAGAGCATATCGGCCGAAAAATTGGCCGACATCTATATCAGGGAGATTGTGGCACGGCATGGGGTGCCAGTATTGGTGATCTCGGACAGGGACGTGCGTTTTACTTCCAGATTTTGGAAGAAATTCCATGATGAGTTGGGCACTCGTCTGCATTTTAGCACCGCCTTTCACCCGCAGACGGATGGCCACAGCGAGCGGACCATCCAGACTCTGGAGGATATGCTGCGGGCGTGCGTGCTAGACTTCGATGGTAGCTGGGATACCTATCTTCCCCTGGCCGAGTTCTCCTACAACAACAGCTACCACGCGAGTATCGACTGCCCTCCCTTCGAGATGCTGTACGGACGGAGGTGTAGGACCCCGATATGCTGGGGTGAAGTTGGCCAGAGGGTCATGGGGAGCACCGAAGTGGTGCTCAAGACGACCGAGAGGATCCAGCAGGTCCGAAGTAGGCTTCAGACTGCTCAGAGTCGGCAGAAAAGTTATGCCGACAAGCGTCGATCCGATTTGGAGTTCCAAGTCGGGGATATGGTTCTCCTGAAGGTGTTGCCTTGGAAAGGCGTCATTCGATTCAGGAAGCGGGGCAAGTTGGGCCCGCGATTCATCGGACCGTTCAGGGTCGTAGCCCGGGTGGGCAGGGTGGCGTACAGGTTGGATCTGCCAGCCGAACTCAGCCAGATCCACAACACTTTCCATGTTTCTCAGTTGCGGAAGTGCTTAGTGGACGATTCAGCAGTAGTGCCTTTGGAGGATATTCAGGTTGATGACAGCCTGAATTACATTGAGCGCCCAGTCGCAATCCTCGACAGGAAGTCGAGGGATTTGAGGAACAAGAGAGTGGAATTAGTGAAGGTGCAGTGGCAGCACCGCAAGGGTTCAGAATGGACTTGGGAGCATATGGACGAGATGATGGAGCATTACCCCGAGCTGTTTCAGGATCGAGCAGTAGACTTCGAGGATGAAGTCTAAAATAAGTGGGGGAGATTTGTAGCACCTGGTTTCTGGTATGTAAATCTTATTCGAACATTTCCCATTTTAGCCTTGGACTCAGCGAGTCATGGGTCCGACTCGCCAAGTAGAGATGCGACCCAGGTCACGTTTTAAGTTGGCGACTCGGCGAGTCCATATCCTAGACTCGGCGAGTCGCCGCTGTTGGATGAAACCCTAAGTTTCAGGGGTTTACACCCTATTTAAACGACTTAACTGCCCCAAGCCAACCCCCATTCACCCTTAGAGCCCTGTATACCTCGTCCTAAGCTGTTCCTTGAGAGTTTGAGACTTTTGTGGGTGTTTTTGAAGGTTTTGAAGGAGGAAAGAAGTAGATCCAGAAGAAGGAAAGCTAACCAAGCAACTATTGTGTTCTTCCAGCAGTTCCTTTGAGGTATAACCTGTTTTCCCCATGATTCTATGCTTAAAACTTCATTTGGGTCTTTCTTGGTCAAATCCCCAAGCTTGTATGTGCATTATATGTCGTATTAAGATGTTTGGCCTCTGGATCTAGGCAAGATTGAGCTCCAGGAGCTCAGATCTGTTAGCTTTATGGCCCCATGTTGCTTGTTATCCCTGGATCTACCCTTTTAAGGCATTTTGAGCCCTAAAATCCATATTGGTGAATATCCACACGTAAAGTTGGAAACTTTACGTGTGATTTGTATCCTAGAAGTCCAGATCTATGAATGGCATGGACTGAAATCGAGCAAATCGGTGTATTTGGTGGATACATGGCGGCGACTCAGCGAGTCGTATAGGTGACTCGGCGATTCTGGTCGCGAGTCACCGAATTGGTCCCTTCATGATGTATCGAGTTGAGCCGTGAGTCACAGGGGGTGACTCGGTGAGTTGGGAGCTGAACTCACCCATGTTAGGACTCGGCGAGTCAATGCCCTGACTCGGCGAGTCCAAGGCAATCTTCATAGATCAAGAACAGACTCGGCGAGTTGTTCATACAACTCGGCGAGTCTTAGCATATGTGTTCTTCGGATGAAGATGAACTCGACGAGTTGTTCATACAACTCGGCGAGTAAGATGAAGGAGTTGAATGTCAGTTTAGAAGATGAACTCGTCAAGTCATAGCCTAACTCGACGAGTAGAATCAGGGACCCAGGACAATTGTCTGGATAGGGACTCGGTGAGTGGAGATCCACTCGGCGAGTCGGGTCAACTAAAAGTTGACTCCGAATTGACTTAGGGCTAGACCAGGGGTAAAATGGTCTTTTTACCCAAAGGACAGTTAACAGTGTATGATTAAGTATATTGTGGGAATTACAGCCGGGGAGTTTCCGGAACAGCAGCAGCAGTAGTAGGTGATCAATTCCCACACAGACCAGCAGCTATTTCGAGGTGAGTTTCCTTCCAGTAGTAACGGGTCTAAGGCACCAAGGTCGGCCCGTATAGACGAGACGTTAGTATTAGAGTGTGGGTCGGGCCCGTATCTCTTAGTTGAGTTGATTATGATATATGCCAGTATGATAGAATTATTTACACTTGTTGTCTGTGCGATACTTGTATGATATGAGTTGGCGGTTGAGTGTGGGCGAGGCCCGTATCTCTCCGAGAGTGGAGTGTGGGCTAGGCCTGTATCTCCCAGATAGCGAAGTGTGGGCGGGGCCCGTATCTTCACGAGTGTGGGCGTGGCCCGTATCTCCCAGAAAGCAAAGTGTGGGCGGGGCCCGTATCTTCACGAGTGTGGGCGTGGCCCGTATCTCCTAATTGAATGTTGTTTGTTATATGCTTGCATGGTATGGGGTATTATGGGGGAGCTCACTAAGCTTTGTGCTTACGGTTTCAGTTTTGGTTTCAGTTACCTCCTCAGCTAGGGGAAAGGAGCCGGCGCGGTAGCAGCATGTCACACACACACTCTCCGGTTTCCGCATTTACGAGCTTTTCTGGGATTGATACTCTAATATTCTGATTAGTTGTATGTTTTGGTTTTCAGACATGGTTCAGTTTATATTATGGATGATCGAATGATGTTTTAGTTATTAATATTTTCTAAAGTAACGTTTTTAAACAAAAAAATTTTGATGTGAAAATTGGGTCGTTACAGTTTCCTCCTGACTGGCCTAATCGCCGAGTCCAAGCGTGGACTCGCCGAGTAGACCACTTCAAGCCTGCATCCAACTTGACATCTACTCGGCGAGTCAGGGCTATAACTCGCCGAGTAGCTCTTCCAAAAAGAAACATTTAATCAAAATAAATACATACCCGGAATGGATCTGTTAACCTGGATACATAAAGGCTCCAAGTGGATCATGTTGCTCATTCGGACGAAATAACTTAAACACACCTACACACATACACACGCTTTTCACTCGTGTAAACTCTCATTTAGGGTTTTCATCATAGATGTATTAGGTTTACGTGTTCATAATTTGTTGTTCATTTGTTGAGTGAGAGTGCTATTGTATCGAGTTTTGTTTTGTAATTATTGATGTAAACCGTTCTGGTTCATCAATAAATGAACTAATCATGTTAGGAAAACATGCTTATCATTTTCTTTATAAATAGTATTTACGAACCTTGTTATGATATTAGTCATATTTATTTATTTCAAATTTGATGGATTAACAGTTTAGAGTCTCCGACTAACCCTCGAGTAGGTTGGCTAATCTCTAGTCGCTAGTCGACTTAGTACCGGCTAGCGTCTTTTATAACCTCGTGAAAATTGCGTGGTGAAAATTATAATGATTATGATTCGATTTTGGCCAATTTCCAAACCAAACCGTCCCATACATTCAGTATATTGCGTGGTGAAAAAAAAAACCGAGAAACCAAACGGTTTTGAACAAAACTGACAGTTTGGTTTTTTGCTTTTAGAAAACCACATAGTTTCACAATTTTTTGAAATTGAAATGATTTTTCATGAAAGTCATTTCTTTACATGTGTTAACGTTGTGGTACATACATTTTTTGTACATATGTTACGTTGTGGGACATGCATTTTTTTGTACCTAATGATTTTATCATGTTTTATGAAATGCATGTTTTACATATTATAAATGCAATATTTTCCTATAGCAGAAAAACAATGAAGTGACTCGCATAAGGCTACATTCACATCTATTTCAAACAATGTTGTAAAAGTCGTTAGTCAGTGCTCTGTCGATCGACTAGCAACTAGGGTTAGTCGGCCTAGTCCGAGTTTAGTCGGCGACACTAAATTGTAAATTCTTAAATTTTTTTAAATATATAACTAATATCATAACAAAGTTGGTAAATGTAATGATTGGAACATCGTTACTTCGTAAGCAAAGGATTAACAAAATGTAAAGGTTATTAGTGAATGATTATTAAAAGAGAGTTGTAATGACCCAAAAGTCTCAACCTATGTGTCATAAAATGTAGTTTCTTTAAATACATCAAATGGTGCAACTCTTGTAGCGATACGGTCACACTTTTTGGCAATGTAATATGTATATCCTTTTACTTATTGCATTATAAAAGAAGATTTATAAGTTTTTAGTAAACGATTGTTATAGGAAAGTTGTATTTCACTTCGAGTCGGTCACGTGGATATAAAGGTCGTTAAAATCGGGGTCTGTACGAGGAAGTTATAACCATTCGAAGTTGAGACAAAATTGATGCGAAAGAGCGGCGTAGTTCAGATAAGGACGTGATGCGGAGTAACTGAATTTATAAAAAAAAAAAAAAAAACGTATTTAAGACCCCCATTTCGTCATTTTCACGGGAGTAAGGGTGTGATAAAAAATCATAATCGAAGAACCAAACCAAACCAAATGATGTTTTGTTTATTTGGTTTGAGTTATTCGTTTTTTTGGTTAATTCGGTTTAGTTAACCGAATAAGGATACCTTATTTGGTTTGGTTGTAGTTAAATTTTTATTATTTTGGTTAAACCGAAAAAACTATATTAATATTTTATATTTAACTTAACGAATTAATTACTAAAAAAGATTTTTATAACTCATTGTTTAATTATTAACCATTATAACTTTATAATTGTTTATATATTGTGATGTATTAATGTATATTTTTTCATTTGGTAAAATTTTAGTTAGTTTTTTTTTTTCTTTTAGTTTAACATTTATTTTTACATGCGAAATTTTATTTGGCTTAACAGTAAACCGAACCAGATAAACCATAACCGAATTAACAAATACCGATTAAACCAAACCTTATTTGGTCTGTTTATGGTTAGTTTTAAGATGCAAAAAAAAAAAAAAAAAAAAAAAAAAAAGCTTGGCCGAATAACACTCCTACACAGGAGGCTCGATGATTATTGCGAGCCTTGATTGTTGTGATACCGACGTCGAGGGTAAGCTTTTAAGTCGTATAATTTGTGTATTTTATACGTGTTCCGGGATGAAACCCTATAAACTCTAGGGTTATATTACATAAAAATCATTAGGGTTAAGTCGTCTAGTAGATGAGATCCATGATTTGACAAGTTTTGTAAAGAATTTTTACAAAACTTTGTTAATGGACCTAATAGTAAGTTTATATGATTCTAAGAGATTTGGTATATTACCCAAATGGGTTTGGTAAAATAATAAGTTGAAACGTAGTATTGAACCGAAAGTCATGATAATAGTTAATCGTAACTAACTAACTAGTCAGATGGGTACATATAAATTTTATGAGTATGTAGCAAAGTAAATGATTTTATATGAAAAGTTTGAATAATCACTAGGTGTGACTAAGCTTGTTTATGTTAAAAGGTTTATGTGAAAATAATTTATTATATGTGAAAAAGTGTGAATACGCAAGTGACAAAGCTTGAGTACATGGAAATTCTTTTATCATTAAAAATATTAGAATATAAACCATTGTCTTCCTTGGTTAAGGGAAAAGGTGTTGTGAATTGCTTAATGAAAGTTCCAAATTGTATGCTAGATAATCGGGCGATGAGAACTATGGTTATACTTAGCAACTGTGCATTTGATTATGTGATTTGTTGCCAAGAAACCTTTATGTGTGCGCATTATAATGATCTTTGCAGGAAAAGCAATATGATAAATGTTTAAATGTGAATACATGTTAAAAGTGTAACATTTCAAAATTTATGATCAAAAATTTCATTTTTTTAATTATGTAATTATAAAACTACTAGTCTGAAAAACATCAATAGTATCATCCTATATCATAATCAAAACCAATATCTCAATAACCAAAACCTCCCATAAGAAAACAACATCAGAGTACAACTCCCAAAGATCTCATGTGCGGAAAATCATAATGTGATGTATTGCGATCATGTCGGGTCCTTTCCTTTTGAAGTAGAATTACCTGAAATCAAAACTGAAAACCGTAAGCACGAAGCTTGGTGAGTTCCCCCATCATACCACATACCATACAATAAACATATTGTCTAGCATATCCGGGTGTTGGCATACCCCTTTGGTCTCTTTCAACCGCTAACTACCTAGCATATCAGGGTGCTAGCATACCCCTTCGGTCTCTTACAACCGGTAACTGTCTAGCATATCAGGGTGTTAGCCTACCCCTTCGGTCTCTTTCAAACGGTAACTTCCTAGCATATCAAGGTGTTGGCCTACCCCTTCGGTCTCTTTCAACCGGTAACTGCCTAGCATATCAGGATGCTAGCCTATCCCTTCGGTCTTTTTCAACTGGTAACTGTTTAGCATATCAGGGTGTTGGCCTACCCCTTCTATCTCTTTCAACCGGTTACGGGATCTATTTCACCCCTACCACTACCACATAATATCCTAAAATATAAGCACATAAATCACATACTGCCTAGCATTTCTGGGTGTTGGCCTACCCCTTCGGTCTCTTTTAACCGGTTACGGGGTCTGCTTCACCCCTACCACTACCACATAATAACATAGCATACACGCACATAAATCTCAACAGATAGTGACATACCAGACAATTATCATAAAGACAATCATCTCTACTGTAAACAACTACTAGTAGGTCGGCATTGGTGTCTTCGACCCACCGGGAAGGTAACTCACATCACATTGCTAAAGTTCATCGCAAGAAATCCTTAGCTGCTGCCCTGGCAATAGGGATGCACATCGTAACTGGGTACCCGCTTTCAAAATTAGAACTGCCTCAGAACTGCCGGTTACAGAACCAGAACTGCCTTAAGCGGTTTCGGTTCTGATAGTTATGGAACTGCCTTAAGCGGTTCTGGTTCTGGTTCTTATTTTTCAGAACCGCTACTCGTTGCCGATTTATATATATACTCACACACATACATACACACACAAACACTCACTTTTTTGTACATGATCGACAAATATAAAATAAACAAAGTATCTACTTTAAAGCCTTAATATTACCAAAGCATCTTGTTGTAGTTTGATATTCAAAAAAATGTGTATAGTATTATTTAGACCAGTTTAGAATATATTTGTCTGATTTTATATGTCGTTGGTTCAAATTGATACGATTTAGACCGAACTAAATTGCAGTTTTTATTAACAAAAGTAAACAAATATTGTTGTAATCGTGTTACCCGGTCTTGGAACCGGAACTGCCAGTTCCGGTGGTGGTTCCAAAAATTTAAAAACCACCTAATGACAATTTTACCCCTGGTCCAACAAGATTCATAACTAAGGCCCAAGCCCAAAACCAAACAGTCCAAAACTCCAAAATCCATAAAGGCCCACTAATGGCCCAATTTTACAAATTAGGCCCAAATCCTCAAATGGGCCTTCTCTTTAAGCCCAAACACATTCATAGCCCAAAAATATAAGATTCCTGATGGTCCACCAAGGCCCAAAGTAAAGAAGTCCAAGGAATTGTCCAAACCAAAGCCCATATGTGCGAAGCCCACCCTGATTGAGTACGCAGGGCGTACTCAGCTGTACGCAACGTGTACTGGGTTCGTGACCTGTACATTGCGCGTACCAGTTTGTATGCCCATCATACTCTTTTGTTAAGTCCTTTTTGCTATTAAGCACTTAATGCTTCAAACAAATGGGCCATATCACATATCTGATCCGTACCTATCATCTAAGCCCATAAAGTCACTGACTTGGTGACTTATCATGCCCTAATTAAGCCCAAACTCCAAAAATGGCATTCTACTTCCATGAGTAGTAAATGCTCAATCAAACCTAAACTCCAAATTCAAAATAACCATAAATGAATATAAAATTTCAATGACCTGAATCATCTAACGCTCTAAAAAGTCATTTATACCTATTCCCTTCTAAATACCCTGCTTGGGGACATTGTTTCCAATTAGACTTACGGGTCTTTGTGTGTTTACATCAGTTCCCCGAAAAATGTCTTAGAAGTCTCTCACAATAATAGACCGTGAGATGTCCCAACAATAGAAAGAGTCAAGGACAAAAATATAAAAAATTTGGCCAAGCAAATAACCTAAACATGTAGATGTGTACTCTTCCTTCACAATTGTGCTCTTCTATTTATGCCATAGTAGTGCCCTCCTTGTGAACACCATCTTGTTATGTTGCGTCAAGCCGACATTTAAGCATGAGTGCATCTTTGGATACTTTGAAAGTGTACCCTTGCGAACAAAACTTCAAAGGAGTTGTGCAGGGACAAAATATAAAAGAGTTAATAAAAAAAGAGTCGGAAAAAAAAGAGTCAGAAAAAGAAAAAATAAAGAAAAAAAGGAGTAAAAAAATGTTTCATGGAGAATTACAACTAGGAAATAAGCTTGGCTGTCAAAAGATCCCCTTGGACTTAAACTTGAACTTATGACATTGGGACTGAGTGTGAACTACTTTGACCAGTATAAGTGATTTGAAACATGTAACCAATCTGGGTAAATATTAGGGAATTTTTAGAAAATATATTTTAGAAAAAGATTGTTGTTAGTCAATAAATAGTTGGAGTCGGTCATTGTCATGCTTTGTAAAATGAAAATGATTGAGCGTGTTTTTCATCACATGTTTTCACGAGAGTAAGACCATAATGTGTTCAATGAGCTAACCTAATACTTGTAAAAGTGAACAAGTGTTGTACTTTTGATTTTGTTGAGTTGAGTTAGGGAGTGGTTAAAAATCTTGTTTTAAATGTTATATATCTTTGTGGGGTTAATTTTAAGTTATCTCAAGGCACGGCGGGTACTGACTGTATGACATAATGAGGTTAATTGGATTGAATCTGTTCATTTTGTTTTGTTTATTGCATTGATGTTTGGTATATATATATATATATATATATATATATATGTGTGTGTGTGTGTGTGTGTGTGTGTATCTTTGAAGTTTTGTTAATCTTTTTGTACATAGGTTATTTTCATTAGTTTTTATTTTATTGCATGCAGTCACTCTTAATTCCCTTTAGGTCCTTTTCATTCCTTCCATTCTTTTCATCTTAGTTTCTTTTTAGTCGCCTATCGTCTTCTCTAGGGTGATTCTTAATTTTGTTCTTTCCTGATGACAAGAAAGATCTAAGCTTGGGGAGGTTTGATAGATGAATTTTATGCACCTATTTTGCATGTTTAATTCTGTCATTTCATAGCATTCTACTTCATAGCTCTTGCATTTAGTTAATTATTTGGACACTGTATATTTCATTAAGAATGTCTGGTACTTCACTGTTTTTGATTTATTTTGTAGGCATTATGGAGCATGGAACTTGGATGCATGGATCATGGAGCATGGAACTTGGAGCTTGGAGCTTTGGATCTTGAAGAGAATAGGGACCGGTCATGCCATGGAAGAAAACATGAAGACATAACCCGAGTCATTGTTGCATTGTCATCATAGCAAGCGACTACGTTTGAAACATGAGTCTTGTCACACCGACACGGGTCATGTTTGTACTTTCTCATCTTATACTTGAGCAACATGACTCATAGTGAAGCTAGACTGAAGATGGAGCCAACAGTGAAGACTTATTGGACTTTTAGCAAAAAGCATGGGTCATGCCAAAATCACATGGTCAAGACAAATGGCCATTCCAAAAGCACATGGGCAAAAAGCATGGCCATGCTAAAAACGCATGGCCTTATGGAAAGCATGTGATCTTTATTAAAATAAGGGGGTGTCGCCATTTTATAGGGGATGGTTTCTAGATCAACTTTGGGGCGATTTTGGGAGAATTCTTGGAGCTTTTGAGAAGACCAAATCATTGGAAACACTTTTGATTTCATTTTAGTAAGCATTAAATATTTCAATTCCATCTTTATTCTTGTTTGATTTGTTCTTAGCCATGTGTGGCTAAGAAACCCTAATTTCTAGTTCTTGTTCAAAACATATTGATTGTGTGACTTGAAGCATATGATTTGATGTTTGATTTGTGATTCTATTCTAGTGATTATGTTTTTGCTTAAACTAGAATCCTTGAATTTGATTGGCCACTTTCATGAATTGAGTTTTTGTACGGTTATTTAACTTTTAGGGCACATATATCACATGCTTTCACATAAAGTTAATGATTGGTAACAAACAATAGGTTTTCTTATTGTGATACATATATCACATGTTTTCACACTTCCGAGTGTATGAGAAGAAATGAACATTGTTGGGAAGCTTGTACAAAACTTAATGCAGTTTTGCAATGCAACCTAAGAGTGTGTTTAGGTTAAATTAGTAAAGATAGGTCTAGTCAAATAGCATGTTTTGGTTAGATAACTTGACAAGCAAGAGGTATTACACCGTGTTAATATCTTTGAGTACCAATGGGTTAATGACTAGATAGCCACGGTAAGATGGAAGGCCCGCGCTAATGCCCTTAGAGTCGTCGGTCGAATTACCGATCAATTAGATTCTTGGATGAGCGGAACATCTTTGAGACAAATCAACTTAGAATAGCAATCATGAATTACATCAAGTCATAATCAAGTTGAACAACAACATTGAGAACTAGAACTAGAATCATTCAATCAAATTGTTTAAAGTTTATTTCATTTTGTACATGCTTTTAAAGTAGATTTTTATTTTATTATTTTACTTTTGCAAACAAAACCCCATTTGTGACCAAAGTACCTTACGCAAAAAGGTATAGACTTTTATCCCGTGTCTCTGTGGTTCGACCATGCTTGTCTTGTCCTTCTTTTTAGTGCATTAAAACAATATATTTGGAGTCTGTTGTACCCCTATTATTTGTGGGGTTTGACACGCCCAACAGTGCTAAACCCTAAAAATTAGGGTTTGGGGACTTCATGCGTACGCTACGCGTACCCTTTTGTATGTAGTGTGTACGTGCATAGCATCTGCGACCATTCATCTTTATATGATGGGTGTACCCCATCTTATGATATGCATACCCAGCTAATACACGTGCATGCATCCTTGCATGTGTGGGACTGATATGCAAGCTTTTCCATCCAAGGGCCAATTTTGTCAATAACTTCAAAACGTCATAACTCACTTATCCTAGGTCCGTTTCTAACGAACTTTATATCCATAAAAATGTGTCAAGAAGACCTACACTCCTAATAACTCTTCCAATCCTTAAAACCTTCCAAACAAAATCCAAAACCCATGAAAGACCGAGATATCAATTTACAGTCATACCCTTGGCTTCCGAGGACACAACCGAATACATGGATCACCTAAACCATGGAAACTACATCCGAAACAGGCTAAATCCCTCCTTTCCCAAAGCCCTAAACCCCATGACAACCAGTAATTTGGCTGCAACCCCAAGCAACAAGGCAAATCTAAAACCGAGTGTTAATAAAAGCTTAATGAAAAGCTAGATGAGGTTAGTGCCGTAGAATGCTTTTATATAGTAAGGAATAAAAAAAAGAATAAATTATAAATTGATAGTATGAAGCTCTATATAGAGTTTTTTGGGGCAAAAAGCCTATTTGTGTATTTGTGTGAAAATTTTAAGGAAAGATGTTGTGGAAAAAGGCATGAAATGCCTATTCGATTGAAAGTAGAATAAATATATTGAATTGAAAGTCTCTATATAGAGCATTGAATGCATAGAGAATTTGGTACTCTGTAGAGAGTGTGTATGAAAGGCTTAGATTTCCTTGTGTAATGGGAATGAAAATTGATGTCAGCCACCGTGGATGAATCCACGTAGATAGTGAGTTGACACGGTTCTCAGTCTCATGTCTTCATGGGGTTATCATGGAAGACTCCACTTAAATAGTAATCGACATGGATCTGTCTCTTAAGACTCAAGTATCCAAGAGATTCTGACTTAAGTGCAATTCGTAAGGGTTACCGATGGCCTCCGATTGATCTGTTCTTTTATGGCCATATATGCTAGGATTTGTGTGTGCTAGGACTTTATGTATGAAAGTGTTTATGTATAAAGTAGATAAAAGTATTTTAAACAGAATAAGAGTCAGTCTTAAAACCCACGTAGCTCACCAGATTTTTGTCTGACATGTTTGTTTAAATATGCTATGTACTCATGTATAGAAGTGGACAATAGGGATGTCAAAGGGGGCAAACGGGACAGAGAGTGCATCCCCCGCCCCTGAAATTTCCCCCGCCCCCGAAATGTTCAGCCTTCAAACCCCTCCCCCACCCCGAATCCCCTTTATTACCCCCGCCCCCGATTGATTTTGGCTTTTTTTTTTTGCTAAAAGAAAATTGTTATTTAGGCCAAAAGAAGCTATTTTTTTAGGTAACAAATAATTATTTATAGTAGTATTTTACATGTTAAAAACAAAAAAAGTTATGACATCTTAAAAACATTATACTAACAAACTTAAAAACAAGTTTTTTGATAAATTTTGGAAGCTCGAAATCATGTTATTGTTTATTATATTTACATCATTAATATATGTAAATATATGTGTAATTTATTAACGGGGTCCCCATGGGGGTTTCGGGACGGGATTGCCTACCCCGCCACCGCCCCCAATATTAAAATGGGGGTAAACCTTACCCCCACCCCCGACCCCGCCCCCGATATTCATAAGTGAATAAAAATGTATCATAATTTTATTACAGTACATTCGTTATTTATTTATAAATAAAACATATGTTTAGTTATTTTTATTTTTTTAGAGTTGAAGTATCGTTCATATATGAAATACATAGTGAGAATGGGAAAATATTTATTATTCACTTATGAATAAAACATATACTTATTTTTTTTGTCTGAAATACAGTTTATTACAGTACATCCGTTATTAGCTTATGAATAAAACATATGCTTATGATTGTAGGATTTGGATTAACACGTAATACGTTTTCAGGTTTTGGGGAGGGATACTCGTTTTGTACCACTACACAACCTTAGGTTTCGCAAAAAAAATCAAGTGTAAGCATTGCAACTATTGTTTATATAAATAACTCGTTTAACATTCCTGTCAAATATGATTACAAATTATATAAATATGAATAATCATAAATTTTTATTAATAAGATAGATTAAAAATATATTCCTTAAGAATTGACATTAGTTCTCTAAGTAATAAACTTAAATAGAAGCAAATTAGGGATAATGACTTGAGAGAGTAACAAACTTTTAACTGTGTTCACATTTAGTCACTGAATTTTTTTTTCGTGTTTGATTTACCCATAAATTATATGAAATTATTCACATTTTATCATAAGGGTAAAATGTAAACGGTTTCAAATAATTCATGGGTAAATTAATCACGAAAAAGTTCAATGATTAAATTTAAACAAAATTGAAAGTTTGTTACCCTTTAAAGTAATTATTCTGTAAATAGTTCTAGATGTTATTGAGAATGAGCACAATTGGAATATGTAGGTCACAAAGTGAGGATGTTGTAGTAATCATGTGATATACCTTTATTGTATAAGGTATTGAAAACAACATTTAGAAATGCAGTAGAAGGGGCTTCAATCACATAGAAACTAAATGAAAAAAGATTGTGGTGGTTTCAGACATATACTTAGGATATAAACAACATTTTTCACTGTAAAGGGTAGAGATGGTCGTTGTAGAACATGGGAGGAAGAGAGAACATAGGATAAAGAAGTGTGAAGATAATGTGATGTTAGATTTGAATGAGGTTTTTCTCTTTACAAGGAAACGAGCTTTGATTAGAGAGTGTAGATGCATAAGATTAGGGTCGTGGAGCAGTACATGAGTAGCCTAGGTGTTAGATTCCTTTATATTATTTGTGCATTTCGCTCAGTTTTCACTGTTTTTTACTTTCAACTGGTTTTGTCGATACTTTTCCTTCTAGTTATTAGTTGCATCTACATTTTCTATTTGTATGTTGGATTTATATGTACTTTTTCTTCTTGCTCCTTTTGATTTCCAATATTATTTTTCATTTTATTATTCATATATGTATATTTTCGTATTTGTGAAACTCTATTGATTATTTATTCTTTGTGGGTTGTCATTTCATTTAGGGAAAATGACATATATGCCCTATAAACTTTTTAGGGTTAACTCTTTTAGTCACTTAACTTTTTAAGTGGTTTTATAAGGGAACAAACTTGTGGCTACCTGTCTTTTTAGTCTTCCTGATTTGTTATAACCTGTTTGAGTGCCACATATCCAAAAATTGGGCCCATTTCTTTCTTGTTTATCATTTTCCTATGTGTTAAATGGAAGAGTTTGAAACAAAGGCAGACGATTGAGAATGATGAGGAACGCAACTAAAATCAGAAAAGTGGGAAGCCTTTCGGTGCCTGGTTGACTCGACGGAGGTGAAATGAAAGCAAAAAAGTTGCAATCGATGGCTTGTTTGTGTCCGACGGCCGGTGGAGTTGCAGGGGTGCCATAGATGTAATTTGTGAATCGAAGCTTGGAATCTGTGTTTCGCCATCAAGATTCATTGTTTCAACATAGCGAATTGCATCATCGTAGCTGGATGAAAGCAATAGAAGATCTGCAGGGAAGAATTCGTCCTTTTCTACTTTCACTATATCTCCACTCTTAGTTTCTTCCATTGGCTCGATTCGAAAACTCGGCCACTACGATGAACTTTAACTTTTTCGATTATTTACCTCATGATCCTGAAAACATATTAGAAATTTAGAAATTAAATAAGGTTTAACTTTCTATAAGATCTACCATTCAATCATGAAATATCTAAATTTCAAACTTACAGACATACATGTTGTTCTCTTTGCCAATCTCCGATCCCTTCTTTCCCCATTGTAGCACCAATGACGATAATAAGAGGAAGAATCAGGTGAGTAAGGAGCTAATGGTGTAAAAGTTAAGGTCCCAGTAACAAGAAAGTAGAAATTAGCGACAATGATTTTGGGAAAAATGTTATTGGGTGTGTACTTTGTTAACCTCACATAATTATGGGCGTAATCAGAACATGACGACATGATTTGATGTTTACTAATGTGTATTAGGTAACATGATTGAGGGATATCAGATGGGGAAGAAGATGAATAGTACTAGGATAAGAAATAATTGGTCAACAAACATCTGATGTGGCAAAGGGGTAACCAGATGACCCCTTCATTTTGCCCAAAAGGACTTGATCGACCCGAAAAAGTGTAATTTGTTCTCTTATAAAGCCACAAAATAAGTTAAGTGACTAAATGGGTAAACCCTAGAAAGTTTATAGGGCATATATGTCATTTTACCTTTCATTTATAGGTGAATAAAGAAACTCTAGTTACACGTTTATCTCATGGACTAGGATTAAAGTCATGAACAACTCTCCTCCACTTAACTTAGACTTCATCCTCGAAGTCCGTCATTGCAAATAACTTAAGGTAGTGCTCCATCATCTCCTCAGAGAGCTCCCAAGTCCACTCGGAACCCTTCCAAAGATGCCATTGCACCTTCACTGAAACAACCACCTTGTTGTGCATGGTCTTTGTCTTACTGTCTAGAATTGATGGTATCTAAATTATTAATCTAAGTAATTACAAAAAGGATAAAAACTTGAAAAGGTAATGAACTTTCAACTTTGTTCATATTTAATCAACTTTGTTCAACTTTGTTCATATCTAAACTTGAAAAGGAAACCCTAACTTAGGAAGCTCAAAAAATTCCCAGAAAATTGACATTTTCAGGAAAGAGTAAAAATGAAAGAAACAATTTCTGAGAAACTCGAGAAATATTTCTTTAACCTTCAATATGAAGATTATGATAAAGCTGACCAAAAACTTATTCGGCTTTTATCTTTAGAAACTGAAGAATGTGAAGAATTGTATCAAAAAGAACCCAAACTTTTTGATCAATATTTTAGAATGACTAAAATAAATAAACCTGATATTGAATCAGAACAAGAAGATAATTTTAAAACAAATACACAGACTGTTAAGTTCGAATATTCGGATATGGAGGATGATGAAGCAGAATCTTGTTATACAGCCACAAGAAGAGGCAATAAAAAGAAATATGAGTTCAAAATGCCTGTCCACAATGGAATTCCAAATAGTGGTTAAGGACCCAATACGATCAATGTACTCAATATTGATTGTATCCAAGATCTAAAACTCAGAGAAAGAGTTGTAGAAAAATGGGTTACTGAGATTTCACTAATCTTACAGACAAACCCAGATGAATTTGAAAAAGCAAAAAATGTTCTACTACTTTTAGAACACAAAACTGATCGAATTGTGCAAACATTCCTAAGAAACAATAATTGGAATGAAGATTTGCATGGTTCAGATCTTTTTGATAATCTCATAAATGTCATATACACTACTTTCTTAGGTCTTGATTATATTTCTAATAAAGACTTCACCATTAATAAAAAAAATTTACATAGCAAGAGTTTCAATAACAAAACTCCAATTACATGATATTAGTCTTCTCGACAAATACACATGTGTGTATGAATCATATACGTATGATATTCCACAGAGAAGTGAATGTGCGCAATGGATATCTGCTTATCTCATGAAAATTCCAATTATTGGAGAAACCTGTACCGACAGATGGAAAAAAGAAGCTACTGGAGAAATCCAGCAAACCAATCTTTTCTTATGCAACAAAAATTGTAAAAGAAGAAATTGATAGAATCTGTCAAGACAAATATAAACAACAAAAGCTTAAAACAATAAGCAAAGATTGTTGTAGCATTCTCTCTGATTTCAAAAACTTTGATATTGGAAGGAAAAAGTATACTAAGAAAAAAGTATAAAAACAAAAAGAAATACAAATCTTTTTGGAAAAAGAAAAGAAGAAAATTTTCACCAGGAAAATACTTCAAAAAACCTTCAAAAGAAACACCTAAGAAGACTACTTCCTGTCCGCAAGGAAAGAAAAAATGTAGGTGTTGGATCTGCAATGAAGAAGGACACTATGCCAATGAATGTCCAAATAGAAAAAAAATACCTTGACAAAGTCAAGGTTTTACAAACCGCTAACAATGGAGATTATGAAGCTCTTGAAGAAGAGTATGATGGTATACAACATGTTTTTACGTATCATGTTGAGACTGAATCTTCATCAGACACTGATGGATACGAATCAACAACGGGTGACTCAAACAAGTCCCATACAGACCCCACTTTTCAGGGAGGAGGAGGTTAACCATTTTTGCGCAAACCTCCAGATGATTGATGATTCCCTTATCATGAATCTTACTAATCCAAACTCTATTTATGTTTCTGCCTTCCTTAACTTTAAAGGATATAAAAAGTTTACAGTACATTGTTTTGTAGACACAGGTGCAACTTTATGTCTTGCAAGCAAATTCATCATTCCAGATGAACTCTGGGAAAACGCCCCCAAAGAAATTAGTGCCACTATTGCAAATGGTGAAACCATAAAAATTAATAAAGTTTGTAGAAATATTAATCTCGAACTTTCAGGAGAACATTTCAACGTTCCCACTATTTACCAACAAAAATTCAGGAATTGGTAACAACTTCTGCCAAGTCTATGGACCATTTATACAATGGATAGATAGAATTTCCTTTCATCTTACTAATGATATGGTAATTATAAAAAAAAGGTTACAGAAGCCTATAACAAAGGAAAACAAGGTTTTCTTGAAACTCTAGAAAAAGGTTCTAAAGAAAAACAAATTCCGGGTACTAATATAACCCAAGAAGGGATTAATAAAGAAAGGATTATTTCTATTCAAACTACCAAGTTCAAATAGATCGAGGATCTTCTTGAAAAAGTTTATTTTGAAAATCCTATTGATCCAAATAAAACCAAAGGATGGATGAAAGCTTCAGTTAAGCTTATTGATCCCAAAACGGTTATTAGAGAAAAACCTATGGTTTACTCTGTACAAGATAGAGAAGAATTTTCCAAACAAATCAAGGAATTACTTGATATGAGACTAATTATAGAATCAAAATCCCCTCATATGTCTCCTGCCTTTCTTGTCACTAAAGAAGCGGAGAAAAAGAAGAGGAAAGAAGCGTATGGTTGTCAACTACAAAGCAATCAATGATGCAACTATTGGAGATTCACATAATCTTCCCAATATGCATGAACTCTTGACTCTTCTACGAGGAAAGAGCATTTATTCAAGTTTCAACTGCAAGTCAGGTTTCTGGCAAGTTCTACTTGATGAAGAATCGCAGCTTCTCACTGCCTTCACATGTCCTAATGGACTCTTTCAATGGAAAGTACTACCCTTTGGGCTTAAACAAGCTCCCAATATTTTTTAAAGACACATGCAGAACGCCCTTCGAGGCCTTGAAGGTTTTTGCACTGTATACGTTTATGACATCATGATCTTTAGCAAAAATGAACAAGAACACTATGTTCATGTCACACAGGTTCTCAGAACTATTTTAAAATATGGAATAATACTTTCAAAAAAGAAAGCTCATCTTTTCAAAACAAAAATCAATTTTTTGGGTTTAGAAATAAATGAGGGTACTCATTGTCCTCAAAAGCATATTCTTGAACATTTACATGACTTTCCAGATGTTTTAGAAGATAAAAAGCAACTACAAAGGTTTCTTGGTGTTTTAACTTATGCTGAAACATATATTGAAAAACTTGTAGCCATGAGAAAACCTTTACAGGCAAAATTAAAAAAAGATGTCATTTGGAATTGGTCAAGTGCTGATATACACTACATCAAAAAGATAAAGAAAGTTTTAATCAATTTTCCAAAACTTTATCTTCCAAACATTGAAGACATTTTAATTATTGAAACTGACGCTTCTGATGAATTTTGGGGAGGTGTTTTAAAAGCTAAAAGCCCCAAAAACAAAGAACAAATTTGCAGGTACAGCTCTGGCAGTTTCAAAACAACTGAGAAAAACTACCATAGCAATGAAAAAGAATTACTCGCTGTAAAAAGAGTTATTACAAAATTCTCTGTATATTGAACACCAGTAAAATTCCTGGTTCGTACAGATAATAAAAATTTTACTTATTTCCTCCGAACTAAGATTGCAGGAGATAAAAAATTAGGCCGGCTAATACGTTGGCAAGAGTGGTTCTCACGATATACATTCACTGTTGAACATCTCGCAGGAAACAAAAACGTACTGGCAGACTGCCTCACCCGTGACTTCAGGTATACCTTACATCATCCATGATCTCACTCGCTCCTCTTGAGCCCTATAAAAGGATATGATCCTCATGACATATTTCCTCACAAAAACTTCACCTATAAAAAAGAGAGGGGGAGATTAGAGAGAAAAGTAAACAAAAACCGAGTTTACAAAAATGGAAGACCTCAACACTTTGAGGATAAAGAAACAAATGCTCCTCATAGAGCTATCTGCAATTGAGCAGAAAATCAACTTGTATGAACAAGTAACAACGGTCACCAATGTACCGGAAAGCGAAAGCTCAAAAATAAAGGTTATTCCAGTGCAAACGACACCTGGTAAAGAATCAACAAATCCCTTGAAAGCTGATGCTTTGCTAAAAAAAACATAATAAAGGAGACATCTACTCCTCTTCCTAATGGAAAAACTAGCTTATTGGTTAATCCCAATCCTTGTACTGAAGGAATCAGTAAAATGACAACTTTGTCACCCACTAACAAATTTGTGCAGGAGTTTACACTAGATTACAAAAAAGCTCTTAACAAAGAAGTTGAAAGATTCTATGTAATCTACAAAGGACCCCATGCCGGTGCTCATACTGACTGGGGAATTACAGAAACCTTCTGTAAAGTTGATAAAGTTACTTGCAAAAAATTCAGAAATGAAACATCTGCAAGATTTAACCTTGCCACTTATCAAGACGATACAAGCAAGACTAACCAACCACTTTTTCGACCAAAAATTCAAAGAAGCCCACAGAGACCAAAGGTTTGACGTTCCAAGTGACGTTCAACAAATTGTTAACTATCCTGAAATCTCTTTTGAACATTTCAGAGCAATCTGGAAGAAAGCAAGAGCTGCATGCCCAGAAGACCTTGTTCATGAAAAGTTTTTCACTACGGACAAGAAAACAAAAAGTCTGTTCAACTTCCTCGGAGGAGCAGATGCAAAATTAGTCTACCAAGCCTTTCAAGCTGGACTAATCGACAATATTTACCCAAATTGCAACCTTCAAGAACTCAAATTCTTCCCAAGCAGCATAGTAGAATCTATTAAGAACTTTCGAAAGAAAGTACTTAAAGCAAAAGATAATCCGATCTACATCAGATGCATCTCTTCACTCCCAGAATGGATTCAAGAATCAACTCTTTTTCCATACCACTTTCTGGAAATTGGTCTTTCTAAAGCCAATAGAGAAATTGAGCAATCTCAACCAATGGAAGATAAAGATCTACCTTTCACAGAAATTCTTCATCCCAATCGCATCAATGGTTTAAGAAGAATCTCAGAAAAAATCATTAAGATTATCTCTAGTTCAAAAAAGAAGATTAATTATACCGACTCACATTGTATAATTACGAGCTGGAGTTATAATAACACCAGCCAAGAAGATCTTCGTCAAGCCTCCAAGTTTGGTGAAAAATTCATGATCAATAACATAGAAATATCCAACGCTACACGCCAACACTTCTGCCGACATGCAGAACAACTTTTCGAAGAACATCTTTGTCACTTTTGCGAAAGCAAAGATTCGGAGACAAAGGAGGGGCCCTCCTCTAAAGATGACAAATCCTCATCATCTTAAAGAAAGATGCTTCATGCGTCAAATGGCCTTGGCCACTCAAAATAATAATGTCTTTCTTCATTATTAAAAGCTTCCTAGCTGTCCACAATAATGTAATCTTTAGTGGATAATAGGCAAAGATCAGACCCTCTCAATGTATCTATAAATTGAAAGTTATGTTTTGTTTTAGGGACATCGCAATAACGAGTGCAAGAAAAAACACTCTCTATCTAGTAAATTTTCAGTTCAATATCTAGTGAGTAATTCCTCCCTTAGAAGGGAGAAAATGTAAAATATTGTAAGAGTTTTCCCTTTTTGGGAACTCTTTTATCAATAAATATTTGTTTTTTTATTTTTTAGTGTTCATACAAATTAGAGTCATGAAACTTGTAAGTGACAGAGTGTCAGGTCGACGATGATTAACAGTACCGCAGACACGATACCAATAACGAAAGCAACCACACAGACCAAAGAACGACACAAGCTGGCTTGAATAGTTTCTATCTATGTAAGTATAACACTCACTACATTACAATCACACATTTATTGATACCAGAGTCTTCTTTTAACAATTTTTATATTTATTCCCTTCTTTGTTAAAAATATTCCGGACACATCCACACACCTGAATTATTTAAAAGTGTTCACATTTTTTGTCTAAAATACAGTTTATTTACAATACATCAGTTATCCACTTATGAATAAAACATATACTTATGATTGTAGGATTTAGACTAACATGTAATATGTATTTTAGATTTTGGGGAGGGACTTTCATACCACTACACAGCTTTAGGTTTTGCAAAAAAAAAAAAAAAAAAAAAAAAAAAAAATCAAGTGTAAACACTGCAACTATATAAATAACTGGTTTAACATTCCTATAAAATATGATTACAGATTATATAAATATGAATAATCATAAATTTTTATTAATAAGATAGATTAAAAATACATTCCTTAAGAATTGACATTAGTTCTCAAGTAACAAACTTAAATAAATAGAAGCAAATTATTATGTGCTCTTACAACATCACCCCTTACCAAAACCATACTTGTAGAGCTAAAACCTTTAAATAATTAACTGAGTTGCCGGTTGTCACTCTTCAGTGACCATTAGCCAACTCGGTTGTCTTCTTGGCATAAAATCTCCTGTACTTGGAGTCAACCTCAGTCAAATAGTAAGTGCCTGGAGCCAAATGACTAGTGTCCTTGCTTGTCACAAAGTCCTTCCCACCATATCTGTGCTCCATCAAGTGCATCAATTCCACAAATTTTTCTGGCACAACCTGCACACACATATATATAATGATTAAGTTACAGAACATAACATAACAGAACAGAACAGGATACAGTGTTTAATAGCATACCTCTGTCCTGGTCTTTAACTTATGGTCAATATTCAGGACCTTTGCGATGTTTGATAAACTAAAAGGTGCTTTTCCCTCGCTAAGATGTAGCGAAAACATTGTAGCAGATAATCCACTCCCGTATGAGAACATCATTACACGGTTCCCATCCTGAAAATTAGAAAAAAAACATATATACACTTTAAGTATTTGATTCTTTTATTAAAGCATTTAACAAGAAGTGTAAAACCAATGCATACCAAAGAGTCACTCTTGTTGTGAATGAGAGAAGCAAAAGCAGCATAAATAGATGCAGTGTACATGTTTCCCAGTTGCTTGGGGATCAAAGTTGCCGGCTTCACTTTTTTATCATAATCTGGTTTTGCCACTTGCTGGGCTGCCTGTAGATCATAAACCTCCTTGATTATTTGTTTTTTTTTTTTTAAATTTATTTATTACAAATAAAATGTTACCTTTTCAAGATCACGGCTTTGGTAGCTCTCGTCGCCCTTTAGAGACGTGAATTGACCTAGCTTCTCCTTAGCAGACTCATCAACAGAGCTGAAAATATAAATAATTGTTAAGAAATAAAAATATTATTAAAAATTATTAATAACAGTGGTTTAAAAGAGCTAATTCGATAATCACCTGACATTTCTGGCAACATCATCGAACACCAAACGAGCAAAACTCTTCTGTACAAGCTGCATAAATAAATTCAAATAAAACTTTCA
Organism: Lactuca saligna; assembly: GCF_052625555.1. Taxonomy (NCBI): domain Eukaryota; kingdom Viridiplantae; phylum Streptophyta; class Magnoliopsida; order Asterales; family Asteraceae; genus Lactuca; species Lactuca saligna. The sequence goes on from NC_136419.1 coordinate 5,116,662, forward strand.
ATTCAAACCGTCTTAACGACAAACCAAATGACCATTTTACCCTTACAATTCAAACTAAATAATTTACCTTGTTATACGGACTGTGAAACACAAAAAAATCAGCATCCGCCATTGAAAACTGTTTCCCTTGAAGTTTCTCATACTTTTGACAGTATCCCTTGTAGCAAGAATCAAGAGCCATGAGATAACAAGTTTGGGAGAGTTTCCCATCAACAACTGGATATTCACTTGCAAGGTCTGGTTTGTAAAAGTCATAAACATGTGACATATGACTTGCCCTAAATTTGCTTTCAAAAGCAATCGGGGCATCAGGTCCGATCAGCATGGCAACAGCACCTGCCCCTCCTGTTGGTCGGGCAGCCCCCTCAGCATAGACCGCACTGTCTGTGGAGACAACTAATCCATACCTGCCATCCCATGAACTGCTTTCCACCCAATTCACACAGTTGAATAATGCTGCAGTTCCACCATAGCATGCATTGGTTGAATCCACACCTTCAATGTCTGTGTTTCCACATTCCTGTATAAAAATATCTTATTATTTTAGTATATAATAAAAAAGATAATGATATAGTATCATTTATGTAACAAGTAATACCTCAAAGATTTGCATCAGGAAGGTCTTGATGGATTTGCTCTTGTCTATGACAGTTTCACTACCGACTTCAAGGCGACCGATTTGTTTTGGGTCGATTTCATACTTCTCTAATAGTGATGTGACAGCTGTCAATCTGAAAATGAAAATGTTAACTCTCCAGAATGATCTTTTAATGTGCTACTCATAACAAAAGCGCTGCACATGAGTGAGATAAAGGTACCAACCCCATAGAGATGACATCTTCAACCTCTGAACAAAATGCCATGCAATCTTGTCCGAGTCCAATCGTGTATTTTCCTTTGCTAACTCCATCAAAATCTTCTAGGGTATCCTGTAAATTAGTTACCCAATAAGAATTAAGAGCTTGCTTTGAGTAACAGAACATAGCATCTAGATTTACTAACAATTAAACCACAGATAAAAAGTGAAAACAGGTCAAGTAGAAGATAGATTTATTAGCATGCTCTGGTTTGTCAGCTTAGAAACTTTAACTCTGCCATATTAATTTCCTCAGTCTATCTATGATTAAATTTATATCCAGGGTTATAGCTGTGCATACTTATTGAGTCCTACAATACTGTAGTAATGCTTCCGTTCATCAGTTGTACATAATGGAAACAACACTCTAGTATCTTATCCCATGTTCTTCTCTAAGACATTCTTGTATCTTATGCAAACTTTATGATGTTTGTAGTGGTTTTGCAGATAATGTGCTAAGAGCTAGAAGCAGAACCTTCGTATGATGAGAAACTAATACAAGTGTTGCGTGTAATACGTATGTGATTCTAAGCAAAAACAGTCCAGAACTGAAAAAAAGTTCAACTCTCTTCCCAAAAGCTCAGAATATGGATCTATAATGTTGGATCCAGTCATCAAATTTCTTGGAGGTCAAATAGAATAAAGTCAAACTTAGTACAGATAAGGCTACATAGATACCAACCATTTATGTCAAGCAATGGTGCATATGACTACCAGAAAATAACAATATTCATGAACTTATAATATTATATTTGATAAATAGATTACGCATGTCCAATCAAACCGCCGATCTTCACTCTATTTCCATTTAACTCGTAGTGAAATAGAACTTCGTGTATCCCAAAATGTGTTGTTCTTTGCATAAACCCAAAACAAACAATAAATTTGCCAATAACAATAAAGATTCATAGCTATTATGTTGTATGGAAACAGCAGGTAAACTTATTGAAGAACGAGTTTAAACCGCTCGAAGAACACAGGATTTTAGTTGTGCCGTACAAGCGTACCGATGTATAATAGATCATCAAAGTAAAAAACAAAAGAAGAACAACCGTACCTGTTTGATACAAGTAGGAGGGAAGTAGATTTCCATGGCGAGAATTCCAACATTTTGAGGAGCCATCTCTGTTTCAAACTATTTTTCGATCTTCAATAGAGTTTTAATCAGAGATTAACTGAATCACAAACACAACTACGATAATCAGCAGATCGAAAGTCGAAACGATTAATTAACGATCTCAACTTCTGTTATCAATTTCTGATTTCACGCCGTTAGAATCTTTTCTCGGAAAGTCGAGAGAGGGATGAGGAGGCGTTACATGCTGATGCTACATATTTATAGCAATCACAAGAACTTGCTGACTATGGATCTCACCACCACTTTACCCTAGCTCTTTCGTTAATTTACATTTTTTGCCATTACGAAAAAATACAATTATCTGGTGCTTAAGCCGCTTAATAAAAACAACATAAAGGTCCCCTGCATTAATCGTATACACCTAATTAAAGAATTCCAATTTTTGTTGAATGTTAAAAACTTAGAAAATCTATTAAATATAGTAATATAAAATTATTTATCGCTTTAAAATTTTAATTAAATATCATTGGTTATATACAACGGTCAATTACGTGATTTTTGGAATAAAACTAATAATGGCACGTAGTAAATGATGGTCCACATCATCATTAACTTATTAGATCAATTTTTATAATGATATCTGATACGTTACTAATTTCTACAAGTTTAAACATGAATTAGTTTTTGATATTTTATTCGAACCACATTTTTTATTATTTAAACGTAAAAAATATGGATCCATATAACTATGTAAGGTCCACAGAGGTATGCTGGTCCAACATAGTCAAATGTGGCATGCAATCAGTAGGAGCCGAAGAGTGCTGAGGTGGCCTAAAAGACTTCGCCATCATGGCATACCACTGGGCATTGGACACCGGTGACATGGGAGACTCTTTTGTTATTTGTTTTTGTTACATTTTAGTTTTAATATATTATATAAGTCGGTTTATAATAAAATTTTATAAATATAACGATGAGATATATAATTTATTCAAATAACTTAGGGTTAATAAACATGTAATTAGGTTTTATTATGAGTATCTTTTTTTTTCTATATGATAGGACTCTAGTATTTGATATGGAAAATTCGAAGCGTCGATTCATCCAAAATATTATTGTTGTTCTTTGATTTACACTTCCATATGATGGGTCGTAGACTGTCAGATGATACGGTTTTTCATATTTTATGGGTAAGTTTGGCAACTGGTTTTTGAGTAAAGTTTTTAATTTTCAAGAAAAACTTTGAATTTTATATATATATATATATATATATATATATATATATATATATATATATATATATATAAACTTTTTGTTTGGGAGTATAAACACAAAGTTTTTATTTTAGTACAGAAGATTTATAATTCAAAAACTACTTTAAATATAACAGTTAACAATAATTAGCTAATTTTGTCAAACATTATATGTCTACTGTATTTTATTTTGTTATTGTTTAGTGTTTCTATTATATTTTAACAAGTTTAATGACCACATTATTTTAAATTTTTAGGAAAATTATCATGGTAATATTCATAAGTTGTCAAACATATTTAATAGTTAATTGCTTAACTGATATGGTATTTTTTTTTTCTGGAACGCATTCTAAATTCTTTGTTTCATATTTAGATTTTTAGTTTTTTATACAAAAAAATCTTTTAAGGTAAGATAAAAAAAGCTTAATAGATAAAAGAACTATACATTGTGAATATTCAATCATTCAATGCCCACTATGAGAGTGTAATTATTTTAGTGCGTGTGGTTGTATTAAGGTGGCCATAATTGACTTGAATCAACAATACTTAGCTACCTTTTCTTCGAGTTTTAAATTTTATTATACTGGTTTTATATATATATATATATATATATATATATATATATATATATATATATATATATATATATATATATATATATATATATATATATATATAAAAAATGAGGTTCAATAAAGAACCATAATTAACCAATACACTAATTTTTTTTTTCAACTTTTAGAACTTATTTAAAAAAAAAAGAAAAAAAAAATACAGAAATTCATAACTTTTTATCATTTTTCCAATTATATCAAATTCGAGAAAAAAAATTCGTCAAATTAACAATGTGAATCTTTGAAAAGTCACACGGTGAATCCGAATAAGTTCTAGAACTTGAAAAAAATTGGTTCATTAGAGAACCAATAATTATGGTTCTCTATTGAACTTATATATATATATATATATATATATATATATATATATATATATATATATATATATATATATATATATACCCTTAAGGGTATATAAGCATAGGTACCCAAACTCACTATACTATGTCGTTTTGTATCATATAATACATCCTAATTGTCCAATATTCTTATAATTTCATTTCTAACTTGATTTACTTCCATGATTTTTTTATAAATTACACATTTATCTTCCTCTTAAATAATTTTCATTTTCAACTACAATATGTATAGTCTAGTAGGTGTTCGATAAAAAGATGCGATATAAAGAAAGATAATAGTGAAATTTCGAAAATTTTGAAAGTAAATCAAGTTAGGGGTTGAAGTTTAAAAACATTATAATGAATATATTCAACAAAGCGATATATTGTGGTGTTTTTGGGTACCTAAGTTTATATACCCTTAAGGTATATTCACTTTTTCATATATATATATATATATATATATATATATATATATATATATATATATATATATATATATATATATATTTCTTTGTTCATGTGTCACAAAATGTTATTTTACTTTGATAATTTGATAAAGATCTAAAACAATTTTAATTTATATTACTTTACAATAATAAAAAAGTTAATGGTATATATTGAGTGATAGGTGCTAAAGGATTATATTATTTATTTCGTATTTCGTATTTGAAACATATTGTGATAATAACATCTACCAACATACACCGGAGATATTGAATACATGATATAATTCGTACATGTTTGTTACTTTAATAATATAGTTTAGATATTATTTAGAATAGAATTAAACAACTATTTTTTGTACTGCTCGTTCTTGAATTTGTGACCACTTGTGTGTGGCACACCCTTTGCTTTGCCCAATTTTATGGACTATTTAATTAATATAAAACTAAAATAAATAATAAAAAGTAATTTATAACTGCAACGTCGTTGAGTGGAGATTCTTAATACAATGACTTTTTTATTTATCTATCTTTTGGGAATCATAATACCAGCAAAATACACTCACGTGGGAAGTTCCTTTTTTTTTTTTTTTTTTTTTTTTAAATTATAAATAAAAATAAATTAATTTTCATTTATCTTTTCATTTTGTCTAAAATGAATATTTAAACATAGATACATTTATCAAAAATTAACATATATAATCAAAGGAAAACTGAAATAAAATTCTTAAGAATTGGTCTCATAATTGATTTAATTCATATACTTTTTTTTATTCAATTAAATCTCAAAAATCGATAATCGTATTCAATTTAGCCTTTTTACCGGTCAACATGTCATCCAACTTTTAAAAATTATATGTTGACCTAGATTTCAAATTTTATTACAAATTTGATCTAAAATTTACACTTTTGGTCCATATTCTAAATTTTATTACAAATTTGTTCCAAAATTTACTTTTTGCCCAAGTTTTAGAATTATGTTATAAATTCATCATAACTTTAGTGTTTTTACAACTTTTTTCTCAAAAAAAAAAAAAAATCGAATATGTTTTTTCTTTATATTATCATATTTATACAAAAAAACATATTTTCCCATAAAAAAATCTTATATTTTCTATACAAAACTTTTTTTTTAGTTTTTTTGTAACTGAAACCGAGGGCGTCGGGACAACTTATGGTGCTTGAAAGTATGTGAGAGTGAGTGGAAGTTTGAGAATGTGTGCCAAAATCCATAGCTTATGCCATCTATTTATAGTGCTGGAAATGAGCGTACGTTGGGCGTACCACCGGAGTACGCTGGGCGTACTTCGGTTACGCTGGGCGTAACTTTGCATCACGGCTTACGACTCGAGTCTAGCTAGGCGTAGAGCTGCAACCGATGGGACTCGACCCTGCACCTAGTACGCTGGGCGTACCCCTATATTACGTTGGGCGTAATCCCGGCTCCCGCCTTCTAAATTCCGTAAGTTTCACGTACGGGATCCGTATTTCGCGTTCTTTATATCCACGCGTAGGTGAGATTATGCTCTACAACTTTCGTTTAGACTCCGTCGGCTGGTTTTGACTTTATTTTTATTGAAATGTTTTTAATAGCCCGGGACTGCAAAAGTTCGTTAAAAATTCATAGTTTCTTTATTCGATGTCGGTTTTCGTTTGTCTTTTTATCATTTTACTCCTATTGTGGAGACCTTCAACTTTCGTTTAGGTTGTGTTATCTAAATAACGCTCGATCTTCAATTCGAGTTTTTAGCCCTTTACTACTGTTACGAAACTTAGAAAATGCGTAACTTCTTCATACGAGGTCCAATTTGGGAGATCTTTTTATGTACGTTTTCAGTTTAACTAACTCTAGAACTTTTGTTTAGATACTTAAGGTTAAAAATGCATTTTATTGTAATTTCACTTTTTACATTTAAATAACGTTTTAACAGTGTGTCGTAAATATTCGAGTGGTTATAATTTCTTCAATATAACTCGGTTTTGAATGTTCTTTATGTTTTTGGAAACCTTGGCACGATATCTAACATTTGATGCATCCCAATTTAGATGTTTGAATAGTTTATTTTTGAGGTAAATTTCGTTGAATCCAAATAGTCTTCGTTGTATTTGACTTTTGAGTGTTACACTGCTTTTGGAAAATATAGGGTTGTCACAGATACCCCTTGCATCCCTTTGAAATTATGTAATAAAATCCATGGAGATATGTTCCCACTTTCATACGGGAACCTATAGAGGCTGCAACTGGCCATGAGGGCGCTGGTGCTCTGCCTTGACCTTGTGATAGGTCAAACATCTCTCAACAACCCATTCCACACCTCTCTTCATATAGGGCCACCAATAATTGTTTTCCAAAACCAAATACATCTTAGTGGCCCCAGGATGGATTGAAAACCTCGAATTATGGGCCTCCTCCATCAAAATCTGTCAGGCTCCATCCAAATATGGCACCCATATCCGCCCATGAAAGGTCATAAGCCCCCGACTATCCGTCTCAAACTCAGATTTCTGTCCGATCACCCGCTCTCTCTTGCAGTTCTCTGGTCTCAAGGCCATTACTTGGGCCTCTCGAATGGCATCTAAGACTGGAGTCATCACTGTCATCCACATACATACATCTAGAATCGGATCACTCGCTGCTCTACGAGTCAGGGCCTCAGCTACCATGTTAGCTTTTCGTGGATGATACAAGATCTCACAATCGTAGTCCTTCACTACATCAAACCACCTCCTATGTATCATATTCAGGTTGGGCTGATCCATAAGGTACCTCAGGCTCTTATGGTCTGTGTATATGGTACATCGAACACCATAGAGATAGTGGCGCCAAATCTTGAGGGCGAATACCACCGCCCCCAACTCCAGATCATGGGTGGGATATCTCGTCTCGTGAGGCTTCAGCTGCGTCGACGCATATGCTATCACGTGCCCCCTCTGCATCAACACAACACCCAATCCCACTATGGATGCATCACAATAGATTACGAAGTCCTCCACTCCTTCCGAGAGGGATAACACTGGAGCCTCGCACAACCTCTGGCGAAGAGTCTCGAATGATGCCTGCTGCTCAGGCCCCCAAGCAAAAACAACACCCTTTTTGGTCAATTTGGTGAGAGGGACAACAATCTTGTAGAAATCCAAAATAAATCTCTGATAATAACCTGCCGGGCCAAGAAATCTTCTGAACTCGAATGGGGATCTCGGTACTTCCCACTGCATAAATGCCTTAATCTTGGCCGGGTCGAACAAAATCATGTTCTAGTTAACGAGGTGCCCCATGAACTGGACCTATCGTAACCAGAAATCATACTTGGAGAATTTTGCGTAAACCTCTCCCTCTTTAACACCCCAAGAATCTCCCGAAGACGCTCCCCGTGCTGTTACCTAGACTTCGAGTATACCAAAATATCGTCAATGATCACGATCACCGACTGGTCCAACATGGGCCTACACAGTACAAACTCGGTTCATGAGGTCCATGATTGCTGCCGGTGTGTTGGTGAGCCCGAAAGGCATCACCATGGACTCATAATGCCCATAACGAGTCCGAAAGGTCGTCTTCTGAATATCCTCCTCGCGGACCCTCATCTAATGATATTCATATCTCAAATCAATCTTGGAAAACCAAGATGCTCCCTGCAACTTATCAAATAAGTCATCGATACTCGATAATGGATAGCGGTTCTTCACTGTCAACTTGTTCAACTCCCGATAATCGATGCACATCCGGTGTGAAACATCCTTCTTCATGAAAAAAGGATCGGCGCTCCCCACAACGAACTACTCAGCCGAATGAATCTCTTCCCCAACAACTCCTGAAGTTGCAAGGATAAATCTTGCATCTCGGGCAGCGCAAGACGATATGGTGCCTTGGCAATAGGCACCACCCCCAGAACCAGATCGATCCGAAACTCCACCTGCCACTCAGGAGGCACACCCGACAAATCCTCTGGAAAAACATCCGAGAAACCACATACTACTGGAACCTATGAAATAGAAATCAACCTCTCATTGGCAAATTGGGTATCCACTACATAAGCTAAGAAGCCATGCATCCATGTTGCAAACTCTATCTCTATAACACCCCATTTACTTAATAAATAAATGAATAAATTAATGAATGTATAGTAGCCCTAAATCAATAATTATATAGCAAGGTGTTGGTCTCGAGGAGCTAATTGTCACAATTTTAGAGATTGGGGGTTAAAGGTGTAACTTCTGGGATTTACTTTGTAAAGATTTTTAGAAGACAGGGGGTGTTTGGTATAATTTTGACCTAATATGAAAGGAATTATGGAAGAAGGGAGATAAATAGTAAATTTTGGACTTCATTTGAAAATAAGTGTAGAGAGAGGGGGGCTACTTGGAAAAAGTTGGACTTAATTTGTAAAGCTTTTTAAGAGGCAGGGTTCAAGTGGTAATTTATAGGTTCACTTTGAAAGAAAATGGGAAGAGAGGGGCTGGAGGCATCATTATGGAAACAAGTTTGAGGGATCGGGTAATATAAACCCGTCACCTCGGTCCTAAACCCTAACCCTAAATGGTGCAGCCACCGACCTTATGACTCTCACTCTCTCTATAACACCCGAAATCAGAAAGGCCAAGAAAAGAAAAGAAAACCATAAGTTTAAGGGGTCAACTCGTCGAGTCCAAGGATGAACTCGACGAGTCGGAGCGGGTTCCGTGTCGTAGATTAAGTGACCGACTCAACGAGTCGAGGTTTGGACTCAACGAGTCTGGTCTGGGTTGGGAAACCCTAATTTCGGGACTTGGTATCCTATTTAAGCATCTTATTCTCTTTTCTAGGGCTCATTTGTAGCCCCTATAGTCCAGAACCCCAAACCCTATCCACCATAACCCTTTTTTGGAGCAAGATCTACCCTTGGTGAAGTAATTTGAAGCTTGGAAGAGAAGAGGTTCATAGCGGTGCAAGAGGAGGCCTTGGATCCAGAGTTGCTGGAATTTTTTAGAGCATTTGGAGGTAATGAATCATTATCCTTGGCTTTCTCCTTTCTAGATCCATCTTTCATGGAATTTTAGGGTTTCTTTGAGAGTATGAGATGAGAAATTGGTGCACAAGTTAGATCTGGAGTTGAAACTCTAAATCTGAGCTCTATTTGGATCAAAGATGCAGAAATCCCTGTTAGTTGCCATGAAAAAGCCATTCCCCATGAGTTAAGTTCCTTTCTAGCTTGGTTTTTGGTATTGTGAGACAAGAAGCACGTAAAGGTAGCAACTTTATGTTGCTAATGGACTCTAGGAATCCAGATCTATTGTTTGGAGCAAAGGAGAAGCTTTGTGACTCGAGATTAGACACAATTCCGAAAAGGGTCGGCATTGTTGCCTTCGATCCTGTTAGTATAGTGAGGACAACTCACTTCTCAAATAGCTCAGAATGATAATATCAACCTCCTCCAAATACAACTCCAACACCAACACCTACACCCATCAATGATCAAATTACATAAATTCCCAAATTACCAAAATAACCCCCAAAGTCAAACCGGTCAACCCTTGGTCAAAGGCAAAGTCAACAGTCAAGGTCAACAGTCCATGTTGACCCAACTCGTCGAGTGCAGCTCACTGACTCGTCGAGTCCTTCCAGAAATCAAGGAATCGTGAAAATCCTAGTTGAATTGCCAAGTTCCCATGCAACTCGTCGAGTCCATGCGTGTCCAATTGTTGGGAAAACCCTAAAGGACTCGTTGAGTTGTCTTGCAGACTTGCCAGTTCATACAGAAACCCTTAAAGGCTAATCTTCATCGGACTCGCCGAGTTGGCCATGCAATTCGTCGAGTCCCTTCAGTCCTTTCTCCATTTAGATGTCTATAAGCCACCCCAAAGCTCCATATTGCAGGTCTAAGCTCCTAGGGCATACTTCCTATGTAAAGCTGCAAACTTTATGTACATGCAATGTGCTAAGGGCCAAAATCAAACTAAAGAAGAGGTTCTAGCTGAGGAAAAGGCATTATCTTGCTAAAGGTTGAAGCTTTATGACTAAAAGGACCAAGATGAGCCTAGATCTGAAGTTGCAACTTCAGATCATGCCCAATACCTGAAATGAATCACCAACATGCTACAATAGCCCTAATCTCAAGCATGGAGAGATCTAGCTAGAAAGAGGTCAAGGTAATGACTTTTTACCTTCAAAATGATGCTAAGATGAAGTAGATACTGGATCCAAACACTTCTCTTCTTCCAAATCCGCTAGCTCTTCAAATCTCTTCAAAGAATGCACCAACAAAACACTTTTAGCCTCACAACACTCAAGAACAAGATATACACTGGTTAGGGTTTCTCTTAGCCATCAAGGGGGCGGTGAAGGACTAGAGGAAGGGACTTAAGGTCCTTTAAAAAGGGTGCAAACCCTAAAAATTAGGGTTTCATCCTCCAGCCCCAACTCATCGAGTTGGTCACTTAAGACACGCAACCAAGTTCATTCCGACTCGACGAGTCAGGGCATCCAACTCGTCGAGTAGACCTTTCAAAATGAAAATAAGGTTGTAATGTTTATACCTGAGAGTCGGGGTGTTACACTGATTTTTGAAACTGATTTGTATGTCCTTTCAATAATCAGATTTTTGAGAAGCTTATGAGAAATGGAAACAAGAAACATATCAAAATTCAGAATTACGAATCATATTCATAAACAAAAACAATAAGGAAAAAAATAATCTGATTTGCTTTTACCTTCAAAATTCAGAAATTGATTTCTTGTTACTAATTTTTGAAGTTGATTTGTATATCCCTTATGATTTTCAAAGTTGATTTGGGTAAAAAAAATTTGCAACTTTTAACAAAAAACCATCCAAGAAAAATAGCCAGATTATGCTTCTAATTTTCGACAAGGAAGGCTGAAATAAATGAATAAGATTGTTGCTTCTGATTACCCTATGACTTCGAAATTGCAAGTTCTGATATATGATTTTTAAGAATCTTATGAGAAACAGAAATAAGAAACTAATCAGAATTGAAAACTACAAATCATAAAGAAAAACAATAAGGAAAAAAAAAATGAATTTGATTTGCTTTTACCTTGAAAAATTAGAAATTGGGTTCCTGTTCCTGATTTTCGAAGTTGATTTGTCTGAAAAAATTGTAACTTTAAACAAAAAATGAACCAGATTGTTCTTCTAATTTTCGAGAAGGAATGTTGAAAAAAACAAATCAATTAATCAGAAATTGAAAACAAAAAAGCAAATCAATTATTGTACCTTATAACTTCGAAATTACAGCAACTGAAATCTGATTTTTGAGAAACTTTTCTATATATGAACAATTACAAGATTGTTGCTTCTGATTTTTGAGAAGGAAGAAAAACGAAATCGAAACCTGTTTCTTGTTCTGATTTTCTAGAAATAGGAAGAAAGAAATCGCAACCTTGTAATCGACTGATTTTATGCAAACATTGTGATCTTTGTTGCTGTCAAAAATCGAAGTCGGTTTAGTATCCATAATTAGAATCGAAGAGTTTTTTGGTTTCCCAAATTTCAATCAAATTTCCTTCTCCAGTAGTGATGACTGATGACCGATGACGTGTGCGTTGACTCTTAAGGCGAAGAAAGATAAGTAGACAAATATTAACCTAATTTAGATTTGAGCCTAAACTCAACCTAGATTGATATATTTGCTAAAAAAATTGGGTCCTATGATTTAGTGGGTCATGTTCATGGACACACTTTGAACTCCCTTTGGGTCGAGCATATGAATGATATAAACACATGTTGGTCATCCATTCAAACTTTCTTGTGTTTTGTCATTTTGCATTAGAAAACTTTTAAAATAGTTTGTCACTCCAAAATCTCATTATGAGAGAGAGAGAGAGATGTATGTTTCCGATTTGTCCCTCTAATAATAAAATAAAAACGTTTGTCGGTCTAAGTATTAATCTTCCTTCCAATAGTGCTTTTTAGAATAACTTTGACACGGCTACATACGTCAAAAAGGGCGTCTCTAACTATATATATATGGTCGATACTTAACATACAGGAGCTTTTTACAATGTACACATGCTTATTACATGAGTCGAAGCACTCCTTACATCATACAAACAATATCTATCAAAAAAATTTGCGAATCATAAGACGATCCTCAAATATAATACGATACTTAATAGAATACGTTACTTTTTCTATAAACAAAATAAACTAGATAAATTTAAAATAATAAAGATATGATACATAATAATAAGTATCTTTGTTGGAAGCATATCAAACATGTGTTTTTGACGGAGTGAGAATGCATGCAACATGTGCACCATGCAATTTTTTATAACGAAACCCTTCAAAACCGTAAATTAGACCCCAAATTTAGAAATTTATCATTGTATTTATATTAGCTGAAAAAGAAAATATTTATATTTCCATACCAGAACATCTACGCTCAATAAAGTGACTCTGCATGAAGTTCACTCTTATTATACAAAATAAAAATAAATAAATAAATAAAATAATGATCGACATGTTAAGCATCTTTAATAAGGATTTTATTTTTATTTTTTTTGAAACGGCTAACACACATTACTCACTAAACATCTCCAAAAATCTACTTATTTGTTCACAATAAGACTTAAACCCTCAATCATTTGAAAAAGAACATATTTACACAACACTTATACCGTTATGCTACAAATCATTCGGTAATAAGGACTTTTTATTTATTTATCATATATTAATAATCAACTTTAGAGCTAGGACTTTTTATTTATTTATCATATATTAATAATCAATTTTAGAGCTAGCCTTATTTCATTGAATTGAACTGTTTATAGGGTCAATAAATCTTCAAAATCTAGTAAATGTTTTTTAAGATTTATGTTTGGCACAATTAACTACCTTTGATTAATAACTAGGAGATATGACTACTTCGCCATGGGAAGAAGGTTTTTTTTGTATTGTTTATTAACGATCTGAAACCACGAAAGAGATTCAATGTTGGTGAAGAACAATGATTAGGAGTCCGAAAAAAGTACTATGATTCTCAATATCTCAATTATACTTACTTATTAACTCATATAACAATACTTTATTATTAATCTCAGTAATATTTGCTCATTAACGCCTATAGTAATATACAGCTACATGTCTACATCATAATCGTTTATTAACACATCTTTTAATATTTTATTTTATATGTGAATGAACTTGTTATGAATATTTTATTTTGCTTTGTATCTCAATCATACTCATCTATTTACTCAAATAGTAATAAAGTACTATGATTCTCCATTATTCTATTTAACTAGGTGAGTAACCGTGTGTTTGATGATATTGTCCTTTGTCATTTGTGCACACCCAAATAAGGGAACATTTAGTACTTCAGTTGCAAGATTGAAGAACACATAAGTTAGCACACACATACAACACACAAACAACAAACAAATAAAAAATACCAATGTACTTTGGATATTATAAATGAGGTGTGGCGGTTCACTGTTTTGAGTATATACCCATATATAGCACTCTACTTTCATTTTATATTTGACAAAATATAAAATGAAAGTATGACGTTATATTTGACAAAAAAAAAATGAAAGTACATTGGTATTGGTAAAACAAGAAATAAAAGTAGTTTGCTATTTATTTACATTAAGTTTTTAATAAGAAGTTAAATTAAAAAATAGAACACAAAACCTCAAAATAAGGGTGAAAAGTGCAAATTGATTTGGGTTTGAATATAGATAAATAATCAGCCCATTTGCTTTATTCCATTGGAAGTAAAATTTACCTCTTAATCAACCTGGAGAGGGAAAACACTGAGAACTTCAAAAAGAATATAGAGCCAAATCAGAAAAAATCATGATTCAATGGGTATATTCTGAAATGATAAAATAAATTGGAATTCAGTAATAAAAGTTAAATAAATTTATTGATTTTTATATATATTAAACACAATTATTATTAAGGAAACTACATAAAACACATTATATTTTGGGCCATGTTGAAGTTTAAACTAATTTTTCATAAAATAATTTAGGATACGTTTTTGTAAGAAAACGATTTTGAAACTTGTAAGTATTTCATTATTTTATTAGATTATTTTCATGTGGTATGACTTGTTTATTTTATTTTATTTATTTGACATATTTAAAAGAAAATATCCCATGATAGATTAGAGTTGCCCAGTTTAATTTTAAAAAAAAAAAGTATAACATCACTCTTATGGTTAGAAATATCAAAAAAAGTATAACATCACTCTTATGGTTAGAAATATCAAATGTACAGGGGAGTTTGTATTACTAAATATTAGTAAATGTGCTAAAATCCTTTTCTTGAACCCTTATTTATTTATTTATATCAGAAAAAGGATTATATATGCAATGGTTTATATTTTCTTATATAATATACATTTAAATCCAATGTGATGTATAACATAAAAGTCAAAGTTAACAAATAAAGTTTTTTTTTTTTTACCTTTTCCTATTTCATTGTTCACGATCTTCTTTTTTTTTTTTGCACCACACACTTACTTGTAGAGACACATATTCTCATAACCAACCTTCTAATTATTCGTCGGACCTACAACCGAGATTTCAACAAACATATAATGAGCATTCTATAAATGTAATAAAAAAAAAAAACAGATAACATGGAGGAGCCAAGTAACAAAAAAACCAATAAGTGTAGGGATACCTCCACTTTGAATCCGATTTTAAATACCAATAAACTTAAGATCCAAGTAACAAAAAAGAAACAAATTATATGCTTACATGCGAAATATTACAATCTAACTTCAATAACATGTAGGAAAGTACTCAAATGGCCCCTAGTTAAGTGGTTATACAAACCACTTTACCGATCATGTTGCCACAAAATATCCGATGACATGAGAACATTCTTGTTAGTTACTTGTTTCAAGACATCCATTAACCAAAAAAAAATTATCTACAAAAAATGCAAATAAAAATTTCGTGTTTAAAAAGTTGGAATATGATGATTACAAATAAAAAATGTGTGTAAATGATGGAAAGTATATGTTTTAAAAGCAGTGTAATAAGGAATGTGGAATTAGATGTATGTATTCCTTTAAAACAATTTCAGTCGTTTATGCATTTTCTCAAACACATGATGTCCACTTTAAAATAAATGAAACCATACGTATTATGAAACAACTCCAATAAGTACACCACAATAGACAAATCTGATGGAGGTTGCTTCATCCCTAGCAGGCTTATCAAGTGTATTAATTAAGAACCAAAATATATATATATATATATATATATATATATATATATATATATATATATATATATATTATAAGCTTACACGCCATGCCATGGCAAGAAATGCATTGTACCACACTGATGTGGATATCTTCATCTTTGCCACATGTCCTGCTCCTTCGCTATGTTTTTTCGCCCGATCGCCATGATTCTTGGTGACTCACTCCACTCCGCGTCATGTTGAGTGTGCAATCACACCGTGGTGACCAAAGAGTTGACCGTTTGACTTTGACTTTCTCGAAATGGCAATGTACTTTTATCTCAACTTCAAAGGATCATAACTTCCTCATATGAACATCATTTTTGATGAACTTTATATACACGAAATCGTCTCAGAGTAAACTATCACTGACTTCCACTCATTCTCACACATTAATGAATATATCTAAAATAGGTGTCAGTATATATATATATATATATATATATATATATATATATATATATATATATATATAAGGGAGGGAATGGGAGTGTTTTTGAGTTTTTTTTTTTGTTGGATTAGGTGTTTAAGTCGATAACTATAATTGGTATGTACTTGATTTGATAGTAGCATGATCTTTTTTGGTTGCCTTCACCTTAACAACTTCACAGGTTGATTTTTGGAGAGAGAGGTTGAATTTATTCTTTGGAATAATAAATAGATTTATTAATGTATTCTGGAAATAATATATCAATTAGAAATCATGTTATTTAGTTTGTATTTAATCATAAATTAATTTGGAATTAATTTTAGGATTAAAGGAACTGGTTGAAAGAATAAGGGATGTTTTGCAAATTATTGATAGTTGTGAAACTAGGCTAATAGACTCCTTAATTAGGAGTGGACAAAAATCTATAGGAAGCCCCTATAGATTTTGTACAAGCCTTGTTAGTAGGAGTTGATGAGCTGCTTAAGCCTTAAGTAGGAAATTAGGGTTTCCTCCAGAAACCCTAGCAACTCTTAGCTATATAAAGACCCCATGGCTTAGGATTTTTGGCTAATGCTTGCTAAGAAGAAACCCTAGCCAAAATTCTAAGTGCTTCACTCCTCTCTCCTCTCATCCTCTTGCTAGTGGTGTTTGTGAGCCATTAGAGGTGCAACATTTGAGGCACTAAGCTTTCAAGAGTCAAGGATCTACAAGGAGTTCTTGTTATTGCTACATAACAAGCAAGTTAATCATCAAAACACTTTTTTATATGATTTTCGAAATTGTATGCTAGATCTAGGGTTTATTGCATTGGTATTCAATTGCATGTTCAACTAGTAAAAAACTTAGATCCAAAGCAATTAAGGTTGCATGATCACATAGGTTGTAGTTATGCTCAAAACCTATCAGTAGTATCAAACCCTAGGATGTTTTCCAGTTGAATTTGATGCATATGTGAATTGTCCAAAGGAGGAGGGAATATATTCGTCAATCTGTTCATCAGACTCAAGGAGTTCATAGAGGAACTCGACGAATTGAACCTACTCGACGATTTCATTGCAATGACTCGACGAGTCGGGCTGTCAGATCCATGATTTTTCGATTTTGATATCTTTGTTTGATTAGGATAATTACCAAATTCGTTTTAAATGTCTAAAATTGAATTTTCTGGAGAAGTAAATCTATATCCTTGTCAAATTAATAGATTTTGTCAAATTTTATGGTAAATACAAAATTATTTGATTACTTTAATTATTTAAAATTTGATCTAGTATTTTTGAAAAGTTTTAAAAATAACCCTTTGGTTTCAGAATTTAAACTTTAAATTAAAAGATTATTTTTGAAATCTTAAATTATAGAACCCTAGTATTCTAAATGTTGAAAATACACCCTTATACTATTACAAGATTAAAAGTTTAATTTATATATATGTATAAGAAAGTCAGTCTTAGCGTTAGTAGGCCTCATTCACAAAGCTAGTATATAAGGGGTGTTTAAGGAAACAACCTATAAAATGACCGTCATTGGGTATTCATTCTTACCCACCGCACTCTTGACTAATGGGGGGTCGTTAGCCGAATGGGTAGGATAGGACATTAATCTCTCATTAATAAGTATAATGATAAATATAAAGTAACTAAATGTTTTTTTTATAAATTCCTAATCTTTGTTACTTTAGGAAAATGTGAATTTGATGCTAATCCATGACATTGCACATTGCACTTTGTCAAGTCATTAGTGGAGCGTGTGTAGTTAACTGACACACTAACTTGGACTAACAAAGGGTGGCAATTGTTAGCTTGTAAATTATCATTGATCATTGGAGCGTGTGTGGCTAACCGGCACATTGATTAGGTGGTAAATGACATTGATAGTACCAAGCTAATTTGCATGGTTATTTATATCTTGTTTATGATCTTCGGTATCTCAGTCACAAATTTGAAGGGCATAATCGAAATTAAACATTCCATTGAATAATTGAAAGAATCTTAAAAGATCTAGGAATTTTGTTTAATCCAAACCCTAATTCATTTAAGATTTTGTTTTCATGGTGGAGTTGGTAAATCGTCATTTACCTACCTTCAAATAAATTACAATTGGATTACAGCATCCTTCTTCTGAATAATGAATTATTATGTTGGGTCCTAGCCTCAATATTTCATTTTGGGTGCTATATTAAGGATTCCTGATCTAATCAAAACTTGTCCTTCATCTTTTGCATATGTCTACCGCAAACAACGCTTCCGGTTTCTCCAACAACTCCTCCAACACTTTCTCGATCTTGAGCATTTGTGCCAATGTGACATTCAATGGATCCAATTTTAATGAGTGGATTTGTAACATCAGAATGGCATTGCGTTTTGAGGACAAGGAATACGTCCTCGACAAAGAGCTGAACGAGATAGATGAATCACTAGCTACTCTTGAAGAAATAGTTGAGTATAAGGCCCGCTACAAGGATGCTACCAAAGTATCATGATTATGGTGGTCACTATGACTCCTGAGCTGTAGCGGTTCTACGAGGACTATTGGCCTTATGAGATGTGCAAGGACTTGATGGAGAAGTATCATCAAAGAGCACATCAAGAAAGGTATGAGATAGTCAGGTGACTCATTACCACCAAGATAAAGGATGGAGAGTCCATCACGACCCACTCGCAATGCATGCAGTGCTATGTAGATTGTCTCTTGAATCTTAATATTAACTTCGACGAAGAGTTGGCTATTGACATAGTCTTGCACTCTTTACCTCCTTGTTATGATTATTTCAATATAACTCATTTGAGCAAAGAGGAAGGCACCTTGAGTAAACTTCAAGGCTTGCTGAGAACCATTGAAAGTGGATTGAAAGGAAAGGATGTTGAATCCACTTCTATTGCTGCTACTCTAGTCTTGGCTATTAGACAAGGAAAGGGGAAAAAGAGGAAAGCTCCATCAAAAAAAATTGGAAGGGAAAGTATCATGATGGGTCTTATAGTAGTGGGTCCAAAGGAAAAACCAATTATGCTCCCCTGCCTCAGATCCAAAGGATGCAATGTGCTTCTACTGCCAAGACAATGGGCATTGGAAGAGAATCTGCCCCAAGTACCTACAGGACATTAAGGATGGCAAGATCAAGTCTACCTTGGTAGGAATTTACACTATTTTGTCTAAAAATTCAATGCATTCTAATTCTTGGGTGCTTGATAAAGAACATGGTTTTTACATTTGCTCTAACTTGCAGGGAATAAGACAAAGTAGGAATGTGGAGCTTGGGAAGATGAACCTGATACTAGGCAATAAGAGATCATCACCTATTATCAAGATTAGCGTTTATTCTTTGAAGCTTAGTAGTGGATTATGTTTAGACTTGAATAATTGTTGCTACTTGTCAAAAATGACGAGGAATATTATTTCTTTTCATGGTTTGTACAAACAAGGTTTTAGATATTCTTTTAATAATGAGAATGGATCTATTAATGCTTATTATACTGGTGCATTTTACTTTGAAGCATTGCCTTGTGATGGTGTATATGAAACTATGATGTTGTAGAAAATTTAGGAACTAGTGTGTTGCATATTGATTCGACTAATGGTTTAGACAAAGCATGCTTGTGGCATTGTCGTCTTGGACATGTCAACAAGAAGTGCAATGGCCAACTTTAAAAGGATGGAATCGTTTGACCTAAGGTCGGATGATACATATGGGTATTGTTTGATTGGAAAGATGACTAAATTACCTTTCACAGATTTGTGTGAAATAGTGAGGGATTATTGGATCTCATACTCACTGATGTGTGTGGGCCCTTCAGATCCACCACAAGGGATCCAAATCAATTTTATGTGACTTTTACCGATGGTTATAGTAGATATGGATATATCTACTTAATCAAGCATAATTCAGAAACCTTTGAATAGTTCAAAGAGTTTAAACATGAAGTTGAAAATCAATTGAGCAGGAAAATCAAGATGCTCAGATCCGATAGGGGTGGTGAGTATCCTAGTATCGAGTTCCATGACTTCCTCAAGGAATGTATAATTATTTTAAAATTGACCTCCTTGGACACCACAACTCAATGGTATGGCTGAGAGGCATAATCAAATCTTATTGGACATGGTTCGTTCCATGATGAGTCGAGCTTCACTTCCGATATCGTTATGGGGATATGCCTTGGAGACTGCCGCCCATATCCTTAATGTAGTTATGAAAAAGAAGGTTGCCAAAACACCTCACAAGATGTGGACAATGAAGGTTCCTTCGTTGGCCCGTATGAAGGTTTGGGGTTGTGAATATTTTGTTAGACGATAGATTCACGACAAGATTGAACCTTGAAGTGAGCGATGTATTTTCATCGGCTGCCCACAGAAGTCCTTTGGATACTTGTTCTACAGAACTAGTAAGAACGTGGTCTTCATAGCACAAAGGGGAGTTTTTCGCGAGATGGAACTCATAAGAAAAGAGGACAATGGGAGTATAATTGATCTTGCGGTGGCATACAACGACGGCCACCACCTCACGGTGGTAGTGATGCAATAGAAGATGGAGAAGCGAAGAGGGCGGCGACTTTGATTTGTAAACAGTAGCAACGATAGGTCATAACGCCGATTCTTCTAATCATCCACCACTCGTCGTCCAAGGCATCCTTCGTCTTCGTTGACAGTAGCATCGGCGACGGTAGACATGCGATGGTTTTCCGATGTCGTCTGGTAAGGAGGTGGTGGTAGAAACACTCGTAATGTCGTATCCTGGTGATTTTCATTGTCACCAGCAGCAAGAGTTTTAGCGGTGGTTGCGACTTCGACAGTAGTGGTTAGCAACACCGGAAAGAAATGGAAAAGGAAGGTGGTGATGCGAAACCCACCGAGTACAGCAGCAATAACCTTGCCTCATGGTTTTCTAGTGACCCACATGAAGATCTTTGTTATTCACGACATCACTGCGGCAGTAGGTTTGTGGATGGTGGTGCTCGAACTCCACTAAGCGGTAGATGGTGATGGGGGTACAAGGTTGGCAGCGCCGGATGTGGTCGCTTGTGAGGGTGGCGGGTGAACAAATTATTAGGGTTAGGGTATGAACGAGGGTGGGCAGATATATACCATGCCCATAAAGTTTTGTCCCATAATGACACCTGTAGTCCCTCATTCTCATTTTCGTTCAATTTAAATCCAATTGTTACTAAATGGCCCCTCCTCCTCATAACCATTTCAACTTAGGTACATAATTTACCCTTTTAGCCCCAGCCATCCAAAATCCTTTCATATTAAGTCCTGAAATGACACTTTAACCCCTGGAGATTCAAATCTTGCCATTTGGCTCCCCGAAACCAGCACCCTGCTAATTGTTATTTGATTTTGGGCTATAATAATATAAAATAATAATAAAATTACTTTTCGGGGTTCCGGGGTTATTATTTAATTATTATATTTTAAACGGAATGTTACACTTATCCAAGTGGGAGATTCTTGAATTAGGTGTCTAAGCCCATAACTATAATTGGTATGTACTTGATTTGATAGTTGCATGGTCCTTTTGGGTTACCTTCACCTAAGCAACTTGACATGATGACTTTTGGAGAGAGGGGTTGATTTTATTATTTGGAATAATAAATTGATTTATTAATGTATTATGGAAATAATATATTAATTAGAAATCATGTTCTTTAATTAGTATTTAATCATAAATTAATTTGGAATTAATTTTGGGATTAAAGGAACTGATTAAAAGAACAGGGTTGTTTTGAAAATCATTGATAGTTGTGAAACTGGGCTAATGGACTCCTTATATAGGAGTGGACGAAAATATATAGGGAGGCCCTATAGATTTCGTCCAAGCCTTCTTAGTAGGAGTTCATGGGTTGCTTTAGCCTTAAGCAAGAAATTAGGGTTTCCTCCAGAAACCCTAGCAACTATCAGCTATATAAAGACCCCATGGCTTAGGATTTTCGGCCAATGCTTGCTAAGAAGAAACCCTAGCCGAAATTCTAAGTGCTTCACTCCTTACTCTTCTAATCCTCTTGCTAGTAGTGTTTGTAAGCCATTTGAGGTGCAACATTTGAGGCACTAAGCTTTCAAGAGTCAAGAAATCACGAGGATTTCTTGTTATTGCTACATAACAAGCAAGGTAATCATCAAAACCCTTTTGCTATATGATTTTCGAAATTGTATGTTGTATCTAGGGTTTATTGCTTTGGTATTTAATTGCATGTTCAACTAGTGAAAAACTTATATCCAAAGTAATTAGGGTAGCATGATTACATAGGTTGTAGTTATGCTCAAAACCCAACATTTTTTAGGGTGGACGGTGTTGATAGCTGCTTCAAGTTTTGGGTTGGCGGTAACGTCGGTGGTTTTATTCCAGCCAGAAATTGCTCCATATAGATGAAGCATTTTGCTTGTTGTTAAGTGATTTTGGTTTGCTTTTCTTTTATTCCCACTCTTTGAACGTTGTCCGGTCAAATAGAAAATTTTATTTTTATTTATTATTTTTTACTTATACCCATCAAACCTCAGTTCAGTTCCATTCCAATCTATATCAAATTTGTTCTATTTATTCTTAATTCCATTTCAACCTTCTCCAATTTCATATATTTTCGCTTTATAACCTTTCAACAAAATGAATTTAAACATCCGAAAAATATTAATGGAAGATAATACCTATAGTTCATCGTCATCTGACGAGGGACCAAATAACATTAATTTGCTAGTTGCATTATCTCGTATTACAGTAGTTCTATTTCAGAATAATATTAGTTCAAGCAACATTCGCATGAAAAACACAATCCATAAAGGCCGTATAGAGGTTGAACAACTGCTAATATGACATTACTTTTCTATTTATTCAACCTTTGTTGATGAGCAATTTTGTGGAAGGTTCTGTATGAATAAATGTTTGTTTATGTGACTTGTTGGTGACCTTGAGACGAATTATCCCTTTTCTTCAAACAACATATTATGAAAAAAAAAGTCGGAGAAGTTTTAGTGGAATATAAAAAAGTGTCTCACCAATACATCACATAGTGTATGAAATCAACCCGAAATCGTTAGGTAAGTATCCAAATATGTCAGAAGGAACTTCACGTGAAAGTCTTCAAAACTTCTGCTATGGTGTTTTTTCAAAATAATAATAATAATAATAATAATAATAATAATAATAATAATAATAATAATAATAATAAAAGCTTCTGCTATGGTGTTGTCAGCAAGAAAAGACGTACAATGTGTTGTTGGGGTCCTTAAAGCGTGTTGGAACATATTAAAATCATCGAAAATGTTTATTGTGGCTAGGAGAACAAGAGACATAATATGCACTTGTGTTATAGACTATACAATATGATACTACAAGATGAAGATGTTGTGATATCTCCTTTGGATCAACTTGATCTCCCCAATAACAAAGTCATTGACCTAGAATTATTGCATGAATTACGCAATGTTGAAACCCATCATCAGCTTCGGTATGATCTTTCTGATTACATTGAACATGCTTACAATCCATCTCTGAATAACTAGTTAATTTTAATTGTTATTTAGGATTTTAATTGTGTTTTTTTATTTATCGTGTTTTTTTTTTAATTATCATGTATTTTTTTTATTTATACTAGTTTTTATGAACTAACAAATTTTAAATTTTATTTTATTTTAAACTTTTAATTTAATTAAATTAAAATAGTGATGTGCTAAGTATGTTGGAAAAATATATTTTTATGTATTGTGAGTTGAAAAAGATGGAAAAAAGAAGATAAAAAAGATGTTCACTTGTTTTGCAAGAGAATGCAAAATGCTTTTTTATTCTCTCTTGTAAATTCCTTCTTATAATTCATTTCTATAGACTTTTTTAAAAATTTTAATTTTTTTAATTTCTTTTTATCCGTGATCAAAATCGAAAGGAAACTAAACCATAAAAACCGTCCGAATAAAAAAATGCCCGAAAACAAATATTACCCTTACATGAATAATTCATATAATTTACTCTTTAATCTATTTTACGCAAAACATAAATATACTATAATCTTTATCGATTATTATATATAGTAAATGTTATGTTGAAAACATGACCGAAAATAAACAATAGTCAATGAATATCGAACTTGTGATTAAAATACATGAAAGAATCATTCTCCTTGTAAAAAAAAAGTTATTGTTAAAATGTAGCATAACATGTTATACGACTATTCCTTTTTGGTATTATCTTCCACATGCAAACAATTGTGAAGACATTTTAGAAGGATAAAAACAAAGTGAGGTATATTTAACTTTCTCGCATTGCACGTTAACAATATGATCCGCATTCCTCAACATACTCCATATAGTAACGTCGATGTTAAATGTACTTAAATCTCACTGCTTAAAAATGTATATTTGTGTGTGGGGAATAGTTTATATAAAACTAAAATGAAAATCTCCAGAAGAGTTTTAAAATTTTAGTTCAATTAATAAAAAAATCACAAACTAAATTTTATTTACAGAAAAGCACAGAATACCGGTTAAAACTTCGAAAAAACCTTTTTCGGCCGGTTTCGCAGATTTCGCCGATATTTTGTCCTTTTTCGTTAGTTTGCTCAAAATTTTAGGACTTTTCCAAAAATTACATAATAACCAAAATATTTAGATTTTTTTTTAAATTACCATGAAATTAAAGGATATTATTATTAACAAATTATTTATAAACATAAAAAATATTTTTATTATAAAAAAAGAAATACGTTTGTTGCTAATTTCTTGAAATAAATTGTTAGTCTAAGTACTCCTTTATAGTTTCCTGACCACTCAAACTCTCTACGTTCTTTCTATGCATTGTTGTGGGTATGATGGTGAGATGAACTTAGTTAACATTCCTCTAATGTTGGTGTTCCTCTTATATTGTTTAACCTAACTACCAACCAACATTCATACCTTACATGTTAACAACTATCGACTAACATACATGACTAACATACATATATAAAATGTGAAAAGGAACCGTAAATGATAATTTATATGGAAACAAGTGAAGGGTGATTATCTATTTAAATTATCATTCAAAGTTTACTTTTCACTCTCGATAGATGTGTGTAATTTTATGGTTGATATTGGGTAATGTTTGGAGGTTAGGTGGTAGTTAGGTTAAAGAACATAATAAAAGATCTATATATCCGTATAATGCTATTTTCTAATAACACTTGATCATATAGCATCATGCCTATAAGCAAGAAGACACTTATTGATTCTGTATTAATAAATATTATCAACTCTTGTATTGGTTACGCCTAACAGAGTACTTCTCACTATGACACCCACAACGATACATAAGAAGAATATAGAGACTTTGAAGTGGTCAACAAACAATAGAGAAGTAAATAGTCGACCATTCTATTCCTAGAAAATAGCAACAAATATATTTCCTTTGTTTATAATAAAAAATATTTTTTATGTTTATAAATGATTTGTTAATAATAATATCCATTAATTCCATAGTAATTTTCAAAAAAGTCCTAATGTTTTGGTTATCGACTAATTTTCAGAAAAGTCCTAATATTTTGAGCAAACTAACGAAAAAGGATAGAATATCGGCTAAATCTACGAAACTAGCCAAAAAGGGTTTTTTCAAAGTTTTAGCCAGTATTATGTGCTTTTCTGTAAATAAAAATTATTTCGGGACTTTTTCATAAATTAGACTAAAATTTTAAGACTAGTCTGATTATTTCCTAAAATAAAATGGTTTAAAATATGATTTTTTTAATATATATTTGGATTTCATTAAATAGTTCTGTAATGAATTTATAACAATGATTATAAAATATGTTGTACTTTAAAAAATTGAAATATGCAAACATTTATACATACTACGCCTTGGTTGTGAAAATCATCATTTTCTCGAACGGAAATGACACAAATGTCATATGAACTTTTTAGGGTTGTCCCTTTAAGTTGCTTAACTTTTTGTGTGACGTTATGAGAGAACGAAGTGATTGACAACTTATCATTTTAATCCCTTATACTTGTTATACTCGGTTAGTATGCCACATCATCAGTAATTGATACATCATACGTTACATGACAAACATGTAATTAGTACTCGTTACCCAAACGACGCCATTCTTTGTATGAATCGTAGAGGCCAAGTAAACATTGTTCATACCCATCTCAGTACAAAACCACAACCTTGTGCCCTAAAATTGAAAAAGTCCAAACTTCATTACCCTAGCTGCTTCCTTTACTTCCTACCCTAATAGCAAACATCATGTTGTCACTCCCATCTCCCCCTCATAGCTGGTCCTTCAGTGACCGCTGATACTTAGAGGAGAACGACTTTAACAAAATCAGAGAAGAAGACATGACCATAAGCCTTGTCTAAACTCAGTTAGAGTTTTTTTTTGATAAAGGAGGCGTGTGCTAATGACATTCGCGAGCTATGAGAAGGGATGGGAAGAGAAATTGACATCCTTAACAATGAAGTTGATCATGGTGGGCGTTGGGGGAGGAGGGGAGCGAGAAAGTGGGCAAGTGCACATGGCCCAACTTTTTTTTATTATATATTATATATATTTTCATTTAAAAATAAAAACTTATAATAACGATAGGGACCCTTTTTCTAGCTCGTCATGAGCCTTTGAGGATATTTAATTCCTCAAGACCGGCACTGTAGTTGATGATGTTAGGGCATGCCAAATGGATATCTCAAATATGCTTTCTGATCTAAAAAAAATATTCTTTGCACTACAAGAAGTGTATGTCAAGTTGATCGCGTCCAAGACCAAGTTCAAGAAATTGAAATGTGTTTTGGGATACGTGGTTGTCGTTGGGGTCAGGGTGTTAATGTAACGCTCGTAGATCCGGGCTAGTCAATTTAGAGATAATAGGGGTCGAAAACGACTTTTAGACAAAAGATTATTTAGAATAAATAATCTTAATCAACTTGTATAATATTTCTCAAGGGTTCCGTACATATAAAGAACGCCGAAATCCGAATTATAACGAAGAAGTTATGGCCCGTCGATATTTTTCGGCAAAACCGGCACGGCACCGGGAGATGTAAATAGTAATTTTTTGATAAATTAATTTTTAGCCTTAGTGATCTAAACAAAAGTTGTAGTATACGTTAAACCGAGAACATACAAAAAAAAAGAACTCCCAAATCTGACTTCATATGAGGAAGTTATGAATTTTCTAAGATTTCGCATAATAGTGCACGTCTCGAAACTCGAATTTTAGATTGAGCGGTTTTTGGCTTATGCGACCTAAATGAGAGTTGAAGATCTCATTAATAGGAGCTCAACAGTAACAAAATAGACGAAAACGGAGCCCGTATGAAGGAGTTACAAATTTTTCGCGGTCATTTAACAGTCTAATCTCCTCCTACTGTTAAATTTAAGATTAGTCAAAATTAGACGACAGAGTCAAAATGAAAATTGTAGATCTTGTTTTTACCTACGTGTGGATATAAAGAACGTCAAAAACGGAGTTCGTATGCGAAAGTAACGGGGTTTAGAAGTCTGCAAGGTGTTGTTGCAAAAGGGGTGACGTGACACATTGTAGGCTACACACGTTTTGCCACCAGAAAGCTGGCAAGTGGCACCGACTCGGCGAATCCGTAAACCGACTCGGTGAGTCCATTAGGATTTGGCCCTATAAATAGAGGTGTCGGGTTCTTTTATTTCTCACACCTCTCCTCTTCAACTTTCTCTCTCTACACTCTCCCTCTAAGGGTTCCTAACCCCCCTAAGCCTAGGTAAACCCCCTAGCACACAAAGGAAGCCCCGAGGCTCCCGAAGCACCTGACGGCTCCGAAGAGAAGAGCCTTCGGCTCAGAAAACTCTGCTCCTGCAGAGCCCAATTTTCGAGAAAACCCGCTGTAAGTGAGCTATGCCTACCCTATCTTTTGTATAGCTTATGTTTCAATATAGTAATTTTATTAGGAACTTATAATAAGTACTTGGGCTATTATTATGGGTTATGTATTGTTTAACGCTTATATAATAGTATTAATAGCTAGACTATTAATTAGTCGCGGTTAACGTTAAACTAAACCCTAGTGGTATTGATATTAGGTTTTGTCCGAGGAAAATTAAGTTGAGAGTAACGAAGTGCTGTTCGAGTGCCGAGTCACCACCTTCTCAGGTGAGTGCATAGTTACTTTCATTTTACACATAGATATGAAGTATTTAATATAAATTACGTGCTATGTGTGCATATCGTCTAAATACTTGTTGTCTATGCTGGGTGAGAGATTTTTTATACATGTTTTAAATGTTTTAAATTGTGTACGCATTTTTATATCTACAAAATATGTTGGGTAAAACATGGGTAGATGAAGGACGAGGGGTGAAAGCTGAAATAGAGGAATATTAGTGGTATGGACCTATTGCCCTATAGGTGAAAATTGGCAGCAGTGGACTTAGTACCCTATAGATGAGCACTGGTAGCTACGCCACAACCTGTAGATGTTGTTGATCTACGATAAACATCCTAGCAATTGTGTTGTAAGGATAGTATCGGTAACTGCGCCTAATAGAGAACATTATAACCTTGACAATAGCTTCTAAAGGACAATACCGGCATAAGTGCCTCATAGAGAATGTCACAATTCTGGCAGTTGCGCCTAAGTGATAGAACTAGCAGTTGTGGTTGACAACTGTGTCATTGAGAACGATGGACTTCGTACCTATTCCTTAGGATTGAATGAATGAGAAATAGCTAATTCTTAGGGTAGATCCTTAAGAGTAAAGAAGATAATGGGGATGGGTAATTAGGTTAACTGTTTGATGATTAAACATAATAATTATACTCCCTCCGTCCCAATATTATTGTCCACAAACAAAAAACACACAGATTAAGAACAACATTGATTACCACTAACTTTATATAATAAAATGACAGTTTTGTTCTTACTTTGTATTTAATGTTTCATTAAATGTTTATTTGGTTAAGTAATAATGAGGGGGTATTTTAGTAAAAATGTTATTTATTTTTAGAAGTGGACTATTATTTTGGGACAACCCAAAAAGGAAAGATGGACTATAATTTTGGGACGGAGGGAGTATTATTGTGGGTTGAAAACCCTATGTACTCACTAGGTTTCCCAACCTGACCCACTCAGTTTATTTATATTACAAGTGTTGATATGAAGTCACATTACACTGAGAGATTAAGGAGATATAAATCACTAGTGATAATGAATGTAAGTTTTGTTTATGCTTATGTTTCTGTATTGATGATGACATCCCAAATGTTTTAAATGGATAAAAATACTTTTCTTCGAAAATGCCTTGATAACGTATTTATCATGTTTTACTAGGAACAAATTCCGCAACATTTTTATTAAAAGAGGTACTCTGATTTTTATAAAGCATAAACAAAATCGGTCTCTTCTGGCCGTGAAAATGGGGATATCACAGTTAACCTACAAGTTTTTCCAATGAGTGAAGAACTTTAGGTTACATGATTCGTTTTATAGGGTTTGTTCATTTTAGTGTTGTTTAGGTTGCTAATTTTGATTCTTATTTTGTGTGGTGTTTATGGTGGTAATTATTGTTAGTAATATGAAGTGACGATTAATTTTTCATATCCTATAATATATGTAAGATGCTATTAAGATGTAGAAACAAACCCTATGAAATTGAAATCGTTGTTTTTAGTGCTATAACTTTATATATGCATGAAATCTGTATAGAAACACACCCAAAATAAAATATGTTGATAACTAAGTCGCAGATATGTGGAACTTCTTCCTGGGACCACATGCCAAAGTTAAACTATTTTTGTCTTGAAAAAAAGGGACCAAAAAGTGTTCACGTAAGAAAAGAGTCAAAAGGAAGAATCTAACACACGATGCGGAAAATTGGACCGCTGTAAAATTATTTTGTCTTTAACCCAAAATTGGATAAAAATATTGAAAAGTTCATTTATGTTGTGGGGTTTGTTTTGCAATCTGTTGTGCAGTTGGATTTTATTTGTTATATTAATAAATAGCAACCTACTATGATTTCCATACAAAATGCATGTATATTGAGATACTGATCAACCGAATGAATGGTTCCTCTTATCATCAACATACTCTTCAATTCAATAGTCACATCTCTTCCCAAAAAATAATTTTCACTTTTCTTTATCAATAGCCTTGATTTTAACCTTTTGTCTAGGATTCATCTTTAGTTGTAATGTGAGTAAACAAGAACACCAACCCCTTGCTAAATTGAACCCTAAAAACAAAACGATTGCAGATGAACAAACATAGACACGACGGTGGAATGAAACTGCAAATGAACACACATACATGAAGGTAGAGGCGTTGATTTGTGTACCAAGCATTATCTTCAGAATGCGATGGAGTAGAGAGATACAAAAACTGAGTATTGGCGATCGTGTTAATTAGCAAACCAAAGACAATGTGATGGAGTAGATCGATGAAGAAAGAGATGAAGGAGAGAGGGAACGAGGGACACGCTTAGAGAAGGTTTGGATTTTTGGGGGGAAATTTGGAGGGAATTTTATTTTTAGTGAAAAATTGGTGGGAAGTCTAAGTGAAAAAAAAATAAAGTTATTATGTTGAAAAAAAATAAATGAGATATAAGTATAAAATCTAAAATAAGATATAAATCTTTAATTCTATTTTGCGTTTAATATTTTTTTTGTTAATATAAGTATTTTATTGTTAAAGGGATGACTTAATTTTTTGTGATTTTAAACAAAATACAACACTTGTGAAGGGAAGACTCGAAATATACAAATATAAATATGTAATTATAAAAAAGTTAACAAAAAAAAAAGTACTTGTATTGAATTTCAACAATTTGCAACTAATTAATAAAAACATTAATGGAAGGTGTAATTATGGGTGTTGATAGGTGTAAGGGTGTAAGTGGGAGTGTGATGAGGTGGGTGGTTGTAGGTATGGGTAAGGGTGGGTCATAGTGGATATAAGGGTGTTTGTGGGGGTAAGATTGTAGGGTGTGAATGGGATGAGGTAGGTGGATAAGGCGATTTGGGATATGGTAGGGTGTTGGTGTAAGTTTGCAGGTGGGGTTGGATGGTTGTGGTGGTAGGGATAGGTTATAGTGTATAAAATAGGGGTGTATGCTGGGTGTATGAGTGTAGGTTTAGGTTTATGTGGGCATGCTTAGGTCGGTATATGTAGATGGTATATAGGTAGGTGGGTCTGGGTGTATATGTAGGTAGATGTGGGTTTAGGTATGGAAGGGAGATTATATGGATTTTAGATAGGGTAGGGTATACATATGGGGTTGTACGTATAAATAGGTAGTTGTGATGGTAGGGATGGGTGACGTAAGGTTGAGGGTGGGTGGGGTATGTGGGGTAGGGATGTCACTTTACAATTAGGGGTGGTTGTCATACTATTGGGTGTGTAGGTGTAGTTTAGGTATGTATATGTATGAGTAGATGATGTTTGACTTATTGTGTAAGGCTCGTGTGCTTATGGATTATGGTGTACTACTTAGAGCTTATGATACATGGCTTACGAGTCAGGACATAGACTTTATGGATTAGGTCTTAGGGCTTAGGGATTATGTGTTATGGTTAAAACATTACGGATTAAGGATCAAGGCATATTGCTTATGGTTTAGCATGTACGACTACAAGGCTATAACTTATGGCTTATGACTTATGACTTATGACTTATGACATATGCCTTAAGTTTTAGGGTTGTAGGGCATATGATTTAAGGCTCATGGATTCTAGAATAAGACTTATGGCTTATTTATTAAGACTCACCTGACTCACAAAGTTGACTAGATCTCATCCCGCCTTTATACTTATACCCATACCCATACCCTAAACACCCATACTTATAACCATATTCCTATAAGCCCATGTTGTTGTCTATTTTGAGTTTAATCCAATTTCAGTTTATATATTTTGAGTTTAATTAATTATTGTTATATTTTAAATATGTTAATTGTTTTAGATAAATTTTAAATTTCAACCACCATCCTACCTACCCACTTTATGCCCACATAACCTACACATATCACATATCACATTTACACCATCCACCCTAAGGGAGAACTACCTACCCACTTTATTCCCACATAACCTACCCATATCACATATCACCCTTACACCATTCACCCTAAGGAAGAACTGAGTCATTAAGCCGGTGATCAACGATGGGTTAGGGTGATACTATTGGGTTAGCATTATGTCCAAGGCGGGTCTAGCGGGCTCGCGTAACTGTTCTCCTTGGTTGACCCGTGAATTTGTATTTTCCATGTGCGTTGATTACTTATACTATTAATCAAATATTTGAACACATATTAAATAATCGTATTTGCAAGAAAATGAAATAACAATTTCGTATGGCATTGAATGTGAAGAGTATGATGAAAAATAATTCCACTTTAACTGAAAATTTCCAATGTTTGATTTTTTTAAAATATTTTGATTATCAATTTGAAAACTTTGATTTTCCCCACCTATTGAAACCTAAATTTTGGTAAAACCCCTTGTTGATCTCAGTAGGTATAGATACTCTTATTATCCTTTCGGTGCAACCACTTGAGTCGGTATCTTAATGAAAAATGCCTCATGCCCCTTTTGCCCTAATACCCATCGACATCCACAAAATCCAATGTCTCCCGCTTCCATCGGCATTCCTTTAACCTCCCGTGGCCAACATCTTCACTCCGCCACCACCACCACTCTTCCGACATCACCCTTTCGGTAAGTTTTTTGCTTCCTAAAATTGTGTTTTACTTGGTGCCTGAACAGATATTGTCTAGCCTGGATTATAAAAGAGTGTGACGGTGAAGGTAATATTAAGAGATGCCTATTTTCAAGAAATTATTCTGTTAAATGCAAGTAGATATGTGTATGCCCTAATTTTAAGAAATTTTTATGTTAAATGCAGGTAGCGATGTTGATTCTAGTTGTGACGCATGCTATGCAATAATTGAATAAATACAACATTGTTTTTTGATAAAGAACTTGGAATTAAGGTTTGGGTTATACGAATTAGCATAATTCCCATATCAATATATTTATTATTACAAGTTTCATAACAACTTTTGGATGATTGCACTCAGATTATGTGGGGTTGGAATCAAAAAGAGGAAACATATCTACTGAGGAGGAAGATACAATTTTCAGTCTGTGTGAGTCGTTGGCCAATGGGCACTCCAAATTAAGTATCTACATAAAAATAAATTAAATTTCTACCAAATTTCTATGGATCAAATGTTTTGTTGATATTTGGTCCTCAAAATTTACTGGCTATGGGTGCTAAATTACTTAATTTCTTTATGTAGATTCTTTATACATATGTTTATTTGTTTGATAATCCAAGCTAGCCTTTTGACTTTTACCTTATGTATGTAACTTATAAAGATTTTTTTAGCAGGTGGTAGAACTAGGCAAGTATAATGCCTTGTTTATTTTTTTTATGTGTCAAAACTAATTAGCAATGCCTGAATGAACTAAATTACTGTTTTATATGTTGTATACAAATATTTTGATCTTTGTTTCTTTTTTCCAGTGGAAGATTTTTCAAACAGGAAGGAAGCACAAAGGACCATGAGGTATTAAATTGTTCTTAAATTCATTAATGGAATGAGCTATTTGTGTTCATTTTTTATAAATATTTTAATTATTTTAAACGGGCATTAGCAATGTGATATATGTACTTATCTCTAGACTAATTGAAAGACATGTATGCCCAACTACTATGAAACTCAAATCCTATAATGTGTATCTACTTTTGATGAAGGGTTTCTACCATGAAACTTAAATAGTATGAAGGGTATGTAATCTGCAAATATTGAAATATCAGTTTTCTTTGTTCTTGGTGAAAATAGCTAATGAATTTATAGGTTTTGAGCTATGATGATTTACACGG
Organism: Lactuca saligna; assembly: GCF_052625555.1. Lineage (NCBI taxonomy): Eukaryota > Viridiplantae > Streptophyta > Magnoliopsida > Asterales > Asteraceae > Lactuca > Lactuca saligna. The sequence goes on from NC_136419.1 coordinate 5,150,678, forward strand.
TTCTTAGGCTATTATCAACAAATTTGCATTGGTTCTATTAGATCACATCATGGGTTGTTATGATTTCAACTACCAAAGAACCAACAGAAGAATCCTTAACACCGGTATGTCATCACTTCACAAATTTGTTGTTATCTTTTTTTTTTGTACTAGTTTCTGATTTTTTGTTTAGGACTGCACTCTTTTTAGGCAATTGCAAAAACCACCAAATAACAATTCAAACTAAGTCTGGAACTGCAATTCCCGATACACTTTGTGTGTTACACTTTTCTTCCTTCATAAACTACTCTACTTAGGTCCCGTTTGTTTACCTCTTAATTGCAAAATTAAGAGGTAATGTCTTAAAATTTCAGATTCAGAGTGTTTGTTTGAGTATTATTTTTTACCTCTTAATCTAAAAGATGCCTCTTATTTTTTCAGATATTAAATGAAGTCTGAAAAAAAAAAAGGATGCGTCCTAATTTACCCTAAACACATCGTCGACAGTCTCTTCTTCTTTCTTCACTTCGCATATGCGCCTCCCTCCATTCTTCCCATCTGTTTCGAAGATTCGTTGACAAAGCTATCACTCCGGCGCAATTGTCGACGACGGCCCAGCGCGCTGCTCCCGGCGGTGGTTCTCTCTTCCCTCTCCGTTGACTCATCGACCGCAACAGGTATGGTTGTTTGCCTCCTCTTCTTCCTGTTATATGCTCGTTTTTGTTGGCTGAGAAATCGATTAGGGTTTTTGGAATGGGTGTTTGCCTCCTCTTCTTCCTGTTACATGCTCAATTTTGTTGGCTGAGAAATCGATTAGGGTTTTTGGAATGGGTGTTCTTCCTCTTGTCTATGATCGGTAGCTTTGAATTTGATTATGGTTTTTGGAATGAATGATCTATTAATGGTTTTTGATTCAAGGAATTCTTGGTTCTGAAAATGGCGTGCCTTTGAATTAAGTTCTGGAACTATATATATATATATATATATATATATATATATATATATATATATATATATATATATATATATATATATATAAACATGATGAATCATATCTAAATAAATTTTTTTATATGATATAGAGAAGTGTTGAAGCACTTCTTGGTGGGTTGAATGTGTTTAAATAAATCCTAATTATGGGACAAAACAATCCAAATTCACATATAAGAAGGTATTTTCATTAGTGGTAGTTTGAGTGATTCAACAACAACCGGTTTTATATACCAATTTCTAAACTATTTTTATAGTTGAGACTTTGAATTCTATAGAAACGATAAGAGTTTGAAAATAGTTTGGTTTACCAACTTAAAAGTTTGAGGAGAATATCATTTCAATTTAATCATCAAAGGTTTGATTTATTTTTATTTTTCTTTAAAAAAAAGTCACATTTCACTTAAAAAAATATTTTTCCATATGTTATTTAACTCGCTGCCGGAAAAAAACCGTGTGGTGTTTTTTTTAAGTATAAAGTTTCAACGGTTAAACTTGAAAAAAAAACCAATGATTAAAGCATAACAACTCCAAACTGCTATGGTTTTTATGAAATTTGGTCTTAAACTTATACATAAAATTGCGTTGTTTCAGATTTTCAGTTCATTTCAATTTTTGTATAACCAAACTCGGACAAACTTTTTCTTTCTTTTAGATGTACAAAAAATTGCAATATAAGTATCAATTTAATTGACAATATGACATTGGTCCCACATCATGTCTAATGCACTCTAAACACCATTTTATGTTGAAAATATGCATTATTTTTGTTGTTGTTATCATGAAATATTTATATTTATGTTTGATGTTATAGTTGTTTATTGAATTGTACACTTGTTTTGTTGAAATATTTGTTTGAAATGTGCATTAGTTTTGTTGCTGTTATAAAGAAATATCCATATTTGTGTTTGATGTTATAGTGAAATCATATATATTCTTGCTTATATCATGACATTATACACTTGTTTTGTTGAAATACTTGTTGTTATTAAAACATGCATTTTTTTGTTGAATTGATCAAAGAAATGGGTGAAAAGAAGGATAGGATTAGTTGGAAGGTTGAAGGTGTAGAAAAAACGTTTCTAGAAGCTTGTTTACGTGAAGTTACGGTGAATGGGCAGGAAGGGAGTAGTTTGAAAGTATTATCTTGGAGGAATGTAGCTGAAACATTAAAAATTGAACACAACTTTATTGCGGACCAAAAACAAATGAAGAACCGCTATGACTACCTAAAGTCAAAGTTTGGTGCTTTTTTGAAGTTAAAAAACAAAACCGGCAACGTGTACAATTCAACAACCAAGGTTTCAACACTCCACAGGATTATCAAACGAAGGTTTCAACACTCCACAGAAACAGTTCATAGATGCTTTCATGAGGTGCTAAATGCAATGATGATTTTTGCAAAAGAAGTTATAGTGCCAACGAATTCTAATGCAACTATGAATTCCTCAGAGAGGCATCGTAAGCTAAAAGAAATCTTTCCTGGAGCAATAGGTGCGCTAGATGGAACTCTTGTACATGCAGTCGTGCCTGCTGATCAACAAACTCGCTATAGGGGAAGAGGAAAAGATGAATGCTTTCAAAATGTTTTAGGAATTTGTGATTTTGATATGATGTTCACATTCGTATGGGCCGGTTGGGAGGGTATAACACATGATTCGCGAGTTTTGAAAGAAGTTGCATGTAACCCGACTTCAGGCTTTCCGTTCCCCCCTCCAGGTTTTTAATTCTTTTTAAGATTATTCTAAAATACGATATTAAATTTCTATATATAATACTTCCTTTACTCATGTGTACAGATAAATATTACCTTTGCGATGCTGCATACACCAACACTCATGGATTTATGACTCCTTATCGCAACACGAGGTATTGGTTAGCCGACTATCGACGACGACGTCCGTTAACTAAGGAAGAAAAATTCAATCATGCACATGCGCAACTAAGAAATGTTATTGAACGTGCTTACAGTGTTTTGAAGGCGAGATTCCCAATCCTAAAGCGAATGACTCCTTTTCCTTTTTCAGTGCAAAGAGATATAGTCGTTGCTTGTTTTGCAGTCCACAATTTCATAAGGAAATGTGATATTCATGATGAGTTATTTATGGCGTTCGAGGAGAACAATGCTCAACCACAAGGGGGACAAAATGATGGCGAAAACGTACACGATATGGAATGGGGTTCACAAGGAAATGAATACATGGATAATTTACGTGACCAGATTGCGAATCAATTGGGGTGAAATTAAATTTGTAGGATTTTATTTGGATTTTAGTATGATATTGTGGATTTAAAAATATTTATGTTTGATTTGGATTTGTGTTTAATTTTGATTTATGCTAAATTTGGATTTTATATGGTGTTTATATATATTTTTTTAATACATAATTAAGAATTTTTATTAAGGTATTTTCTAAATAAACAATTGAATTTAATAAAAAATAAAACAGAAGGGTAAAATTGTCATTTTAATAATTCAGCAGAACAATTCAGAGGTCCCAACCAAACAGCATGTTAAACATTCAGCTCTTAAAATTTCAGACCCTCTTAGAAATTCAGATCTTAAAAATTCAGATCCTACCAAACAGCCCCTAAGTTTTTAATGTACTCATTTTTGTTTCAATTTTGTTGATATAGGTACTAAATATGATATCACCTCAACACCATGAAGACAAAGCGCATTACCAACAAGATGGATGTCTAGTTATGTCTAGTTTTTGGTTTATAATGTTTTTGCTTTATTTTCCATATTTTAATACTTGCAATTAATACAATTTTTATTTTTTTTGTTATTTTAGTTACGAATTTAATGTATGGATTTGCATTTCAATTATTAATAATATCGAATTCTGAATATTGATATTGTTTCATATTGTCGGGTTTTGGTTACTTTAATTTATATTCTTTTGATGTGTCTACAATATAGAAAAAGCATGTTGTAGATTTAATATAATTTAACCATGTTTTATAGTTTTTCAATGTCTCTAAAATTATACAATGGTGACTTTACATCATTTTTTAACATGTCGTTAAATGGTTAACAATAGCCATAATATACAATAATTATGAGACTATAATTGATTTAAAATGATGTTTATTTTAAAGTTTTTGTGACTAAGTTAAACAATAACAACATGAAAAACAATTTATGTGGCAAATAAATACCATAATTGATTGTTGTTCAGACTAAACACTAGCAAATCATCACTTACATCATTAATTATACGTGTCAATTTACCGAACATGGACATGTTCACCGTAATTATATGCATCTAAAATATACCCAATAGTCTTAATACGATACCGAATAGTCCTTAATTTTAACAAAATGTGTCTTATGATACTTATATTTTATTTCACTTATTTGTGTGTCTCTATACGATAAGTTATAGTCACAAAATTTGATTGTTTTTTGTGACTAATAATTAGCATTTCGCCACTTATGGAAGTAATTACATGTGGCCATTTAGCAAACATGGTCACACTCACCGTAATTACATGTTTACAAAATATACACAATAGTTTTAATAAAATTTAAACTATGTGGCAATATAAACGAAAACAACTACACTAAAACATCATGAATGTCGCAAGTTGGTGATATATAGTCACCACGTTTACTAAATAAATGTGTCTGTTGACGATTTAACGCTACAATATTGGATATTTAAAGAACAAAATTCCGTACACATTTGATACACTTTTATAATACGGCCAAACGTTTTCATATCATACCGCCACTACATTTTAAATTGATCATAAGACACATACGATGACGTCACCTTCTGTCACACTTTCAGTGAAAAAATAAAATGTCACTATACGGATATGATTACACTTTTTTGGTGTGACTGTAAGTCATTTTTCTTGTAGTGTTAATTACTTGTATAAGAATCTTATTTGATCATATTTACTTTTCAATGAGTTTGACTACCGTACTCACCTCATATGCTGAAATGGTGCTTCTTAAAAGGATGCAAAAGTCTGTTCGACGGCAAGAAACACAGATCCCGCCAGAGATCTCGTCTCCGCTCCTGTCCGACATTTATCAAGTTTTTGAATTTATAAAAACTTGTGTTGTTTAACTTACATACCTCTATAGGACAAACATAAAAAAATCCATCTATGGTTATTTCTAGTCGTTGATGTCCTTATAATACCTTGAGATTCACAATCGTAGTATGTCATTTCTTTGGATTATGATAAGTGAATATTTAGTCTTAAATTTAACAAGGTAAAGAGTTTGGACGTTTTAATTCCTTTATATTATGGAATTTACTATGGTTATGATTCCTAACACTATTCCGGAAACATATTCCAGGGCCACATTCCAAAATTCATATTTCGGACCCTAAATTCGGAATAGTTGTAACGTCCCAAAAATAAGACCCAAAATTTTTTCATTTTTAAAGTAATAAAACAGTAGACCATAACATTGTCATAAAACCAAGGTAATCAAATTTCATCAATACTTTATCATTATCAGAGTAAATCACAAAATGCGGAATCGAGTGGTGTGTGCTCTACAAACATCTCCGGGCTCGTCTCTTTGAATCCAAAAGTACCTAAAACATATACTGAAAACCATAAGCACAAAGCTTAGTGAGTTCCCCAAATACCACATACCATACATGAAAAACACATAATGGCCCCCACCCAAATGAGTGTATCGGGCCCCGCCCACACTCGCAGAACGGGCCTCGTCCAGTGAGTATAACGGGCCCCTCCCAAACTTGCATATCATGCCCTACCCACTGAGTATAACGGGTCCCCCTAAACTCGCATTTCGGCCTCGCCTACTGAGTATAACGGGCCCCGCCAAACTCGTATAACAGTCCCCACCCAACATACAAATCATATAAGCATATACACATACAAGAGTCACATATACATCTAGTATCCTTGCATTACTGATCACGGGCATGCATTGATGCCTTAGACCGGCTAAACATGGTGAGGAACCTCACCTCAGACTGCTGAATCCCGCAGATAAACCTCTGGCGGTTAGCTAGCTAAAATCCTCGCGCTATCAATCACCAAAATAACATCCAATTAATAATTGGTTCTCGACTCACACTAAGAGTCCAAACTAGGGTAAAAGACCCTTTTCACCCTTTACCAAACTTGGCTTGAGGCTAAGGCCCACTCTAATTGTCCAAAAAGCCCAAATTCTAAAATAATCACTCAAAGCCCAAATATGGCCCAATTTTCCAAATTGGGCACAATCTCTCACTTGGGCCTTCATCCATGAGAGTCCAATAAAATATCAACAACTCAACAATGGAATTTTGATGGCACAAAAAGGACCAAAATAACTAAAGTCCAACATGGCCCAAAACCGAGAGCCCAAACTGTTGAGTACGCGGGGCGTACTCAGCTTGTACGCTCAACGTACTCTCTTTAGGGCTTGTACGCTAAGCGTACATGCTTATACGCCCATTGTACTCCACCAACTTAACCAACTTTCTCATTTAACTCTTAAATGGTTAAGACTTTACTCCAACACTTAGATCTGACTTCCTTAAGGCGGTTTATCACGTAAAGTTGCCAACTTTACATGCATGCATGGTTTAATGGGGATCTAGAGCTCAAAAGAGCTTAATAAATGACTTAATACATGCATGAGACCAATCTTACTATAAAGTTTGCACCTTTATGCTTAGGAAACCCTTAATATGCCCAGATCTACAAGGATAAGCTCCATAAACGACCTTAGCTCACAATTACCAACCAAAAGGGAAAAATGAACATAAACAAGCTAAAGAGTAGATCAATGCAAGGAGTAGCCAATATATAGACTTTATACCTCAATAGCCACGAAATGAAGGTGCTAAAGTTGGATCTCTAAGCTCCTCTCCAAAGGATAAGTCTTCAACCTTCTCCTTCTCCTTCAAGATGCACCAAGTACACCATAAAAGCTTTACAAGATCTCAAAAGCACCACTCAAAGGCTAAGGGACGAATTAGGGTTTTCAAAGGTATGGAGGCTGGTTAAAGAAGGACAAATGAGGCTATCTTATGGCTTATAGGGTACAAGCCCCAAAATTAGGGTTTTTAATCTGCCCACGTATGCCCATCATACTCCATGTACGCCTAGCATACGTGGATGAGCTCCGTGACCAACCTGCCTTACTACGCCTAATGTATAAGGAGTACGGCCAACGTACTCCAACTTTCCCGAAGTTGCCAATTTTTCCCCCTAGGGATCAATTCTGCAAAACACTATACCCCCAAGGGTCTAACCTGAAAAGTACAATAAGTAAAGTGTTACAACAATAATTTTCATAGACCCCTGACATATATGTAGTCATTCCGAACAGTAAAAATCATAGATTCCAGAGATATGTGCAGTCATTCTAAATAGTAAATGTCATAGATTCCTGATAGTATTTCGGACCCTCATTCCGGAGCCATCTTCTGGATCGGCTATTTCGAACCATTGTTCCAGTCATTGCTTTTGTACGTAATTGTCGTAGATTCGTGACATATGAGTAGTCATTTCCCAACATTAAAAATTATAGATTCCTGCAAAAACAAAATTCCAAAAACATTTTAATACGTTACCGTAAAAATAAACTATAATTATAAAATTATTGTTTTTCGATTTTACCTTTATCGGAAGCAATTCCGAAAGCTCCTATAAATGGAATACAACTTTGTCGTCAGTCAAACCCAATTTTTTTAACAACATCCACATTAACTCGTCTTTGGACTAGCATGTGTTATTAAACAATACTTAGAAAAAAATTATAAGTATAGTTTTTCGGATCATCATTCGAGAATAGATCATCGTGTTCCGAACCTACATTACCATTCCATGACCCCTACAATACTTAATTTCAGACTAAAACAACCGATATGAAACACATTACAATGTACTTACATGATATTCATACACATACAACGAAAAAAAGATTAAAAAAATAATCCGGATATTTAGGAGTTGTTACTCGTATTCTGGACCATTCCGGAGAATTTCGGAATACGTAAATCGTTTCAGAAAATCAAATGCAAAGTAAGTTAAAGTGTAGAACTTACTTGGTTTGATGAATCCATGCTGAAAATTTAGTCCGAAATGTGGATAGATCGTGCTTCGGATCTGCTAATTCTGGAAACAAGTATTCCGGATTTTATGTGTGTGGGACCCATATATATATATATATATATATATATATATATATATATATATATATATATATATATATATATATATATATATATATATATATATAGACACACACACTATTTGGCTACAATATTGGGCTTGAGCCGGTTTTCGAGTTCGGAATAACCCATTCCGAATCAAATGGCTTTTTTTTTTTAATTTTTTTTTATTTTTAAGTAGATTATATTAAAAAAAATGAAAACTTAAAAAAATGGTTAGATTATTCAGTTTCAAAAATATATATATATATATATATATATATATATATATATATATATATATATATATATATATATATATATATATATATATATATATATATTAAACAGTTTGATGGGTAAGGGCATCATTTAGTAGGTTTGATGGATACAATAGAAAACAAATTGATTTGTATTAGATTTGAAAAAACGCTTACATGGGTTCATGTATAACGAAGTGGCACATATAAAACCTATTTATCTATTTTCATATATTTATAAATTTTAAATAAATGTAAAAATGTCAAAACTATTTAAATTTAAGTGGATAGATCAAGGTGTCAAGATCGGGATCCTACCTAGTGTAACACCGAAAATTTCAAACAAATTTTTCAATTTTTATAAAACATAATTCCATCGATATTCATAAAAACAACCATTTTACTTATCCAACAAAACAGTACAAAATCCCAAGATCATAATATCAAGCTCCGAACGTGTGTGTATACGGATCAAGCCGGCGCCTTCTCGCGGTCGTCACTAGTACCTGAAACAAATAACATCAACACTGTAAGCACAAGGCTTAGTGAGTTCCCCAAAATACCACATATAACACATATTAGCCACTCTAGGCTATAACTCTGTGGGTCCGTGCACCCAAACTCTGTGAACCCTCAGGTTCTAGCTTTGATAAACATGCACCACATAAATCACTTAGAAATCATACAGTACAACACACAACATACATAGCATACAAATACTCTATCACATAACTCTGGTTACCTACTCAAGGTAAAGTATAGTGAGAAGACTCACCTCGCGTGTCTCGGTAAATCGTAAACCTGAAATCGCTAATCACTCGATCTGCCGAGCTGTAGTCCCCCTATAGCACAATACATCTCTAATTAACACTTTCCCAACTAGGGTTGACCATACTATAACAAGTCAATCCAGGTCAACGGTCAAAGGTCAACTTTGACCGGACTCGGCGAGTGCGCTATAGCAACTCGGCGAGTCTGAGCGTATACCCCAATTTCCCTGGAATCCTCCCTTGACACGTCGAGCATTCACTCAACTCGACGAGTTCCACCTGGCACGAGTTGTGGGGCCACCACGACTCAACTCGCCGAGTCTCAAGAACAACTCGGCGAGTCCAGTTTGACTCAGTCCACCTGTCCATTCTGGCTCCCCCTTGACTCACTGAGTCCACTCTCCCCAACTCGGCGAGGCCACTCACTGTGTGGTCGGGCAACATTCATGCTACTCGCCGAGTCTGTTCTTCGGACTCGGCGAGTCCGTGCCATACACTGACTCAATCTTGCTCTAAAGGTCAGATCCAGTCCATTAATCCATAGATCCAGTCCCTCCAAGCTCATTTAGCACGTAAAGTTACAATCTTGATGCACATACAACCTCTATATGACCATATATGATGTTTTTGACTCATTTACTACAACACAAGGTCATGGACTCCATTGTCATACATAAAGCTTGATGAGTGAGGCTCTCTGGATCTCTATGGGTCCAGATCCATAACCTCAACTCAAGGAGGGAACCAATGGGCACCAAATCATCCCATAAATGACCATCATAAGCCCTAAATTGCATAATGCTTCACCAAACAGAAAATAGTCCGAGATCATACCTCTAGAGTGATGATCTAAGCTCCAAATCCACGAAATAGCAACCTCCTTTGCTTCCTCTTGCCTAGAGTCTCCTTCTTCTTGCTAAATAACACACACAAGGTCAAGAAATGCTACTTTCTCTTCACAAATCGCTCAAGAACACAAGGGTCTCTCACTGAGGGTTGGGTGAGCACAAATGACGGCCATAAGGCCCTTTAAATAGGCCTCAAACCCGGAAATTTAGGGTTTCATTGCACAGCGCAGACTCGTCGAGTCCATATCCTGGACTCGCCGAGTCCATGCGCGCTCCATTGTCCAAATCCGCGTCCCTACTCGGCGAGTCTGTGCTCCAACTCGCCGAGTCCCCCTCACATTACCACAAAATTAAATTTACAAGATACCTGGTAAAAATCCGGATGTTACACCTAGGATCGTTTTTGGGTTTGCAAAATCGGAATCGTAAGATCGGGATCGAGATCCTAAGATCCCACAAAATAGAATATAATTCTAACTTATAATATTAATCATAAAAAATATTTCAAACATTTAATTTTTCGTTCAAAAATTATAAAAACTTTAAAATATTAGTCATAAGTCACAATAAAAATGATAAATGGTAGATTGGTAAAGGGTAAAAGACGTAAAATGGTAAAAAAAATTAAAGGAAGATAGGAACGGATCGGATCTCGATCCTACGATCCTACCTACGATTTTACGATCCTATTTGCTATCCTACCCAAAATACGATCCTTTTACGATCCGGATCGTTTTTCATACATAGGATCGTACGATCCTACGATCAGGATCGCGATTTTGACAACCATGGGATAGATAACATAAACAAGTGAATGTCGGCTCCCCATCAATATGGCTTAACGGTTATCACTTGATATAAACACTTCCCAAAATAGAGTTAGACCAAAATTCAAATCTCAAAAATGTTGTTTAAAATAATAGTCGGAATTGAAACTCATCAGAATGTAGATGGAAAGATGACATCATATGATTAACGACAATTTTGAATTCTAATATTAAATCCTACAGACGACCAAATTTATTTCATAGTATTTTACAGCCAAAAAGGGAGAGAAATTGAATAATAATGTGGCCGATTTTGACCTTAATGCGTCTAAAATTTTACTATTTTTTGGATTCTAAAAAGACACCAGTAACAGCAAGAATTAAAGTTCCAGCCCACGACCCAACCATCAAAGCCCATACTAGTATACCGAACCTACACTAACGCACGGTCCAAAATATTATTTTACTGCAAGTTTCTCTTTAATTTTGGTTTTCTATTTTCGTATTGGTCCATCGTATTGACAATGTTAATATAAAATCGTAAAATCCTTATAAATTATTATTATTATTATTATTATTATTATTATCCTAAGTGAAATGTATCACCACTACCATAAAAGGAAGATGGTTGATGTCACACTCCCAAACTCGGATGGTGGAAACGTTTGGGGTGGATGACTTTCATGTATAATATCACAACATATTGAATAGTACTTGTCAAAGTAAACATAACCATCATAAATATAATTGAAATTGTTATAGTGTTACCATGTATTGTATGTTTCAATCCAATTACATTATGATGACAAAAATGAAAAATATGACGTCGTAATGCCCCATCCTCAAAAGTCTTGTGGTTACATACTTAACGGTTTCCTGAAAATACAATTAGTTTTGAAAAAGTATCAACAATTAAGTTGGTGAGTTCATAAGAGTTTTGTATGTGAAAAATCTGTAACTTTTTCCTTGTTAAATGATAGTGTATGATTACAAAAAATCTAATATTTTCTTAAATACTGGTTGTAGTCCTAAAACCCCAATACCAAATATATATAAGTATTTCTTCAGGTGTCGGAAGGTTAGATAATTGTCACCCTAGACCTGCCACTGTAGCTGTAGCTAGCAGCTTTGGTGCGAGATTGTCAATCCCATATAGATCTATACATAAGTGTCACGTTCTCTTACCGAGATTCTGGTTATAATTCAGGATTTTAGTGTGTACTCTGGTAGATACGGTGAAGATTGTGTCTCACATAATTGTATCAACAGGTTTACGTATAGTTTAATGAAGACCCTTTGTAAGTGAAAATATGACATTTCCATAATATTTACATAGTGTGAAATAATTGTACCTTTATATAATTATTTGTTTTGTCTCAAAATGTTAAAATGGTGCTAATAACCCATAAACTACACCCATTATAGTTTATCTTAAATGTTTTGATGCCTATATACATACACGCATATATGATAACATGTTTAGATGTTCATAAAAACATATATATTACATCTAACACAAGTATATGAACCATTTGCATGATAAAGTCAGTTTTCTGGTTTTGAGGTTTTTACGACACCAAACGGTAAATATTGAGTTATAAACTTTGTAAAGTTTATTTTTACCTTTTTATGGAGGTTAAGTCAAACTAACATTGTATGTTTAAAACAAAATATTTTAGGTCAGATCTTACAAAAATGTTACCATAACCTTGTTAACCCATGTAGTGTTCATAAAAACCATAGTTTTTATAGTTTTGTTTTTATGACCCTTTTCATATGGCATATTTATAATCATTTTTCATATCTTTTCATTTTAAACAAACATACCACACATAACTGCTCATAAAACTAGTAATAACATTATTTCATACAAATGATACTTTTACGAAGAAGCATGCATAACAACTTGTGTTATTATACAAGTTTACTTGTATCCCCCCTCCCCCCCCCCCCCCTCCTAAAAAACTTTGATAACACGAAAATGAGGGTTATGAACTCACCTTGAGTGTGTTTCTTGGTGGATAAAGAGATGAAGATGAAGATTTTCAAGCTTAGAACACTTGAAGACCACTTGAAGATTGAATTACCCTATGTATATTAACACATATTAATGTGTGTAATTGTAACAAAAGTAGTATATATGTGTGTAAAATCACTAGATTAGTAAGGAAAAACTTACTAAAAGATGAAGAACCAACTTATGGGGAATTACCTTGAGAGAAATCAAGTGTTCTTGAGAGAAAATGAAGACATGAAGAGGATGAAGTGAAGAAAAAAAATGCGCGGGGGGGGGGGGGGGGGGTAACTTTAAGGAGGGTGTGGGTAGGGGTTGACTTTTGTTATTAAAATATTATTTCTTTCTAAAATGTGTCAAACCCTTATGGTTATTTCTTTCTAAAATGTGTCAAACCCTTATCGGACAAAGTTGTCTTTTTTTTTTTTATTTTTTTTTATTTTTTTTAAGGATTGGGTAATTTTATAAAAGTTGGTGATTTTTATAAAAAGTGTGGTAAAAATGATGTATATTTACTTAATTTGAATAATTTAAATTCAAATTATTATAAAAACTATTTTAATCAAAAATAATGAAGAATTATATGAGAGTTAGGATAAATCCTAATTCTTTTCGTTAACATTTGAGTGTTTAAGCCGGATATAGAATCTGTCGCATTTGGTGACGAATTCACAAAAAAAAAGTTGTATAGGTAACCTTTGTTATGAATTTTTCATATAGTATAAAGTTTACGAACTCAACTACATTGTGTTACAGATATTATTTATACATGAGTAATATATAATTGAATTTTCGAATTTTTACGTTACTAATCCTAATTAGAATTTATACTCAATAATTGGCAATAAGAGAGGTACTTTGTATTATAACTTGTTAATAGTTTATTAGAAGCATTAGGGAATATCACATTTCTCCTTAAATTCTGATACAAGTTGAGTTGACCTGATTGACTTTTGTTGACTTTGTTTGACCAAAATTGACGGTTGTCATATTATCCCCCCGTTAGAAGGAATTTCGTCCCAAAATTAGCACTCTGAGTGGGTTCTCAGGAGTTAGGGAAAAGATATGGGTATTTCTGTTTCATTTTATCCTCACGTTCCCAGGTGAATTTTGGTCCTCATTTGGCGTTCAAACGAACCTTTACTATTGGTATGCGACTTTTCTTCGTTCTTTTGAATTCCATGTCCATGACTTCCATAGGTTACTCAACGAAGTGGAGACTCTTGTTTACCTCGATCTCTTCAAGTGGAATGACAAGAATCTCATCAGACATACACTTTTTTAAATTAGACACATGGAAAGTGGGGTGGATATTGCTAAGTTCCTGCGGTAGTCAAAGTATGTACGCTACCGGACCGATCTTGGCAAGGATCTCGAATGGCCCTATGTATCTTGGATCTAGTTTCCCATATTTTTCAAAACGTATCATTCTCTTCCAGGGTGATACCTTAAATAATACGCGGTCACCGACTTGGAATTCCAAGGGTTTGCATCGTTTATCCGCGTAACTCTTTTGTTGGTCCTGTGATGCCCTCAGTCGTTCACGAATCTGAACGATCTTCTCTATCATTTCCCGTATGATCGCAGGGCTGGTAAGAGTGTTGTTAGGCACTTGTACTTTAGCTAGTTGATTGTCACCCACCTCAACCAACATAGAGGTGATCTGCACTTGCACCCATAGAGGGCTTCAATTGGATCAACTTTAATACTAGAATGATAACTGTTGTTGTATGAGAACTCGATGAGTGGTAGGTGGGTATCGCAAGCTTTACTGAAGTCTATCACACTAGCTCTCAACATGTCTTCCAATGTTTGAATAGTTCTCTCACTTTGCATGTCGGTTTGTGGGTGATAGGTTGTACTCATGTCGAGTTTGGTTCCTAAGGACTTTTGTAGCGACTGCCAAAACTGTGAGGTAAACCTGCTATCTATGTCAGAGATAATAGATATTGGCACACCATGTAATCATACAATCTCCTTGATGTACGTCCTTGTTAGTTTCTCCATTTTTTCTATCTCTTTTATTGGCAGGAAGTGCGTTGATTTGGTTAACCTATCGACAATTACCCATATGGTGTAATCCCCACCAGTTGTCTTGGGAAATTTAGTTATGAAATCCATGGTTATCCGCTCCGACTTCCACTCGGGTATATCTGATTGTTGTAGCAAACTCGAGGGCTTTTGGTACTCTACTTTCACCTTGGCGCAAGTCAAACACTTGCTCGCATAAGTAGCGATTTCCGCCTTCATGTTAGGCCACCAATATAGCCTCTTGAGGTCTAGATGCATCTTGTCTGAACCAGGATGAATGGAGTAATTTTTCTTGTGAGCTTTGTTCATGATAATGTCTCTGTATTCACCAAATATCGGTATCCATATTCGATTCATGAGGTAACGAGCTCCGTCATCATTAACCTCAAGGTTTTATTCATTCCTCGCAAGGCTTCACTTGCGACATTCTCAATTTCAAGGCTTCAAGTTGCGCCTCCTTGATCCGAGTGGACATATGTGAATGGATAGTCATTGTTAATGATTTTACTCAACAGTCCGAGTACTCCTTTCAACTTAGGGCATCTGCTACCATGTTAGCTTTTCCCGGATGATAACAAATTTCACATTCATACTCATTTAGTAACTCTATCCATCGTCGTTGCCTCATATTAAGCTCTTTTTGTTTGAGAATGTGCTGGAAACTCTTATGGTCAGTGAAGATTGTGCACTTTGTACCATAAATGTAGTATCTACATATCTTTAAGGCAACACTAATCCCCCTAATTCAAGGTCGTGTGTAGTGTATTTGAACTCATGAGTCTTTAGTTGTCTCGAGGCATAGGCAATAACCTTTCCCCGTTGCATGAGTATGCAACCTAGACCCTACTTGGATGCATCGCAATAGACCACAAAGTATTTTATTCCCTCTAGAAGAGACAGGATCGGCACACTGCATAAAGCTTGCTTTAGTGTTAGGAAAGCGGTTTCTTGTTTGTCCTCCCATTTGAAGGTCACTCCCTTTTGGTCCAGGTTAGTAAGTGGCTTGTCAGTTTTGGAAAAGTTCTGTATGAACCTTCGGTAGTAGCCAACAAAGCTCAAAAACTGACAGACTTATGTCGATGTCCTCGACGTCTCCCAGTTTTCAATTGCTTTGATTTTGGAGGGATCCACATGTATCCCTTCTTCACTGACCACGTGCCCCAAAAATTCCACCTTTCGAATCCAAAATTCACATTTTGAAAACTTTGCATACAAATTTTCTGCCCTTAGTGTCTCCAAGACTTGTCGCAGATGTTGACTATGCTCTTCCTTACTTCGCGAATTGATTAGGATTTCATCGATGAACACTATCACGAATTTATCCAGGTAAGGTCGGTATACGCGGTTTATTAGATCCATGAACACCGTGGGTGCAATAGTGTAACATCCATAAAAATCATGCCAATTTAAAACTTTTTAAATCATTCAAAAACTAACAGTTATTACAAATTTGTTTTCAAAATAGTTTCATATCAATGTATCCCATAAATAAAGTCATAACATATGAGGAGCTGTATGATCACGCATTTGCCTTCCCGCGATCATCCGAAGTACCTGAAACCAAAAATAAAACTGTAATCCCGAAGCTTAGTGAGTTCCCCCAAAATACCGATACATAAAAAATAATACACATAATAACAACATGTAATGGGTCAATAGCTCTACATATTGGATTACCCCTGAGCCCTCAGTGTGAGTCTGGCTTGCCTTTCAGGCCCACAACTCACATTTAGCTTGCTTCCGAGCCCACACTATAAGTTTGGTTTGCTCTCGATCCCACAGCTTATGACTGGTTTGCCACCTTCATTCCTAAGACTGGAATATAAAGGATCAGCCCTCAGTGCGAGTCTGGCATGCTCCCTTGGTCCTTAGCTTGCAACTGGAATGCCTAGGAGTCCTCAGTATGAGTCTGGTATGCTCTCCCGGCCCTCAACTCGTATCTGGCATACTCCAGGGTTTTTTGGTCACTACACGAAGCAGTTCAACCTCAACCCTACCCACACAACATGTCGACATATAACAGCTAAATGCACATACAGATAATCAAACAGTAACATAGGTAGTCCTATAAATCTACCAAACTGGCATAGAAAACTAACATGCATAACTATCTCATACTCAACATATCATCAACTACTAGGATATTAGATCCAATAGGCCGGCCTTGGTGCCTTCGACCCCTAAGTATAGCGAGGACAACTCACCTCATAATGTCGAACTGAAGTGATAAGATCAAACTATCAAATCGCAACCACAAACTCCACCGCCTATATTTGCCATAAAACTACTTCCATTAATTCTCAATTAGTAGAATATCCCCCCTAGAAGTCAAACTGGTCAACCCTCGATCAAATTCAAAGTCAACGGTCAAGGCCAATAGTCCATGTTGACCCAACTCGTCCAGTGCAGCTCACTGACTCATCGAGTCCTTCCATAACTCAAGAAATCATGAAAAACCTAGTTGACTCGTCGAGTTTCCAAACAAATCGTTGAGTTTATGTGTGTCTAAAAGTAGGGAAAAACCCTAACTGAATTGTTGAGTCATCTCACTGACTCGTCGAGTCCATGCGGAAGATAACAACGACTAATCTTCATCAGACTCACCGAGTTGACCATGCAACTCGTCGAGTCCCTTCAATCTACTTCCTATTCAGATTTTTTTAAGCTACCCCAAAGCTTCAAGTTGTAGATCGAGTTTCCTAAGGCACAAATTCAACATAAAGTTGCAAACTTTACATGCATGCAAGGTCTTAAAGGCTTAGAACACTAAAATCAAGTCTAGAATGAGATTTGGGGCATGGTGAGAGGTCAATACGAGATAAAGTTGATAGCTTTATGAATTTGGGACCTGGGGGAGTCCAGATTTGAAGTTACAACTTCAGATCATGGCTAATACCCAAAATGGCTCACAAATATGCTAAAAATGGCCCTAAACTTAAACATGGAGAGATCAAGCTAGAGAGAAGTCAAGTTAATGACTTGTTACCTTCAAAATGATGCCAAGATGAGGTAGAGTCAGATTCAAAAGCTCTTCTTTGCTCCAAGCTACTTAAACTCCAAACCTTCTTCACAAAATGCACCAAAATCACTCTTTAAATCTCACAAACACTCAAGAACAAGGTCTAGACTGATTAGGGTTTCTTCTGGCCGTCAAAAGGTGGTAAGGGCTGTAGGTAAGGACTTAAGGTCCTTTAAATAGGGTGCAAACCCTAAAAAGTTTGGTTTCATTTTCTAGCTCCTACTCATCGAGTCAGGGTCCTCCGACTTGTCGAGTAGGTCCAATAATCCATGCGGGCTAACCCGCCTCTACACGACGAGTTGGGGGAACCAAATCGTCAAGTAGGTCCATAAACATGTACATAATGCTTTAAAACTTATACCTGGGAGTTGGGGTGTTACAATTCTCCCCCACTTGAACTAGACTTCGTCCTCGAAGTCTGTTGTGGCTAACAAGTCTGGTTAGTGCTCCCGCATCTCTGCCTCCGGCTCCCATGTCCACAAGGATCCCCTCATGTGCTCCTACTATACCTTTACCAGAAGTACTTCCTTATTCTGTTGAACCTTTACCTTTCTATTAAGAATGAACGTTGGCCTCTCCACGTAATTCAGGCTCTCGTCGACCTGAATATCGTCTAATGATACCACTGCCCCCTCATCTGCTATGCACTTCTGAAACCGTGACACATAGAAAGTGTTGTGGACTTGATTAAGCTCCTCCATGAGATCCAATCTATATGCTACCTTACCAACCTTGGAAATAATACTGAATGGACCAATGTATCGGGGACCCAATCTCCCCCTCTTCCTGAAGCGAATCACACCCTTCCAGGGTGAGACCTTCAGGAGTACCATGCCACTCACCTGAATCTCCAACTCAGATCGATGTCTGTCAGCGTAAGTCTTCTACCAATTCTGAGCGGTCTGCATGTGCTGTCTAATCTGCTGAATCCTCTCGATAGTCTGCATAACTACCTCTGTCCGTCCCATCACCCTGTGACCGATCTTACCCCAACAGAATGGGGTATGGCCTCTCCATCCATTTAACAACTCATATGGTGGGGAACTAATACTGGAATGAAATCCATTGTTGTAGGAGAACTCTGCAAGGAGTAGGTAAGAGTCCTAGCTCCTACCGAAGTCAATAACACAGGCTCTCAGCATATCCTCGAGAGTCCTCTCGGCCGATGAACTCTCCCATATCGCTAAAAAATGGGCGCTCTTAGTCAATCGATCCACGATGACCCTAATAGCATCGAATACCTTCGCCGTCCTCGACAACTTGGTGATGAAATCCATCGTGACCTGTTCCCACTTCACGGGAATCTCCAGGGACTGTAGCTGACTATGCTGCCTCTGATGCTCGGACTTAACCATCCAACATGTCAAGCACCTCTTAACATACCATGTAATCTCCATCTTCATGCCTGGCTACCAGTAACTCAAACGTAAATCCCAGTACATCTTGGTGGCCCCCAGGTGAATAGAGAAAAGACACTTATGAACCTCCTCCAAAAAAATATGTCTGACCCCAACAGACATCGGAACCTAGACACGACCATAGCGGGTCAATAACCCCCGGTTATCCTGCATAAAGCGGATGTTGTCACCCTAATCTTCTTTCAATTCTCTTGACGCATGCCCTCAGCCTTAGCTTCCCTGATCGAACCTATAAGTGGAGAATCCAACGATATCCTCATACATGTCACTGGAGTAGAAGATCCAACTAACTCGCAACTTAGAGCATCCGAAACCACGTTCGCTTTACCTGGGTGGTAAAGGATCTCACAGCCGTAGTCCTTGACTACATCAAACCACCTGCACTGACGCATGTTCAGGTTAGGCTGATCCATGATGTGTCTTAAACTCTTGTGGTCTGTGTATATGGTATAGAGGATCTCATAGAGGTAATGTATCCAAATCTTGAGAGCGAATACCACCGTTCCCAACTCCATGAGTAGGGCATCTTGTCTCGTGCAGCTTCAGTTGTGGTGATGCATAGGCTATCAACCGTCCTCTCTGTTTGAGGAGCGCTCCCAGTCCTGTGATGGATTTGTCACAAAACACTACAAAATCCTTAAATCCGTCCCGAAGAGTCGCAAAGTCGCTGTCTGAGGGTCTTAAATGCCCTCTGTTTCTTAGGTCCCCACCGGAAATCCACCCCTTCCTTATCAGACGAGTGAGGGGTACTGCAATTTTGGAGAAATCAGTTATGAATCTCCGGTAGTACCCTACCAATACTAGGAAGCTCCTAATATCTGATGGAGATTTCAGAACCTCCCATTGCATAAATGCCTTGATTTTCATCGTATCGACCAAAATTCCCTCCTGGTTAACGAGGTATCCAAGGAACTGAACCTCTCGTAACCAAAACTCGCACTTTGAGAACATGGCATATAGCCATTCTCACCTCAAAACTCCGAATAGCTCCTAAAGATGATCCTCATGCTGCTCTCGGGTCTTGGAGCACACCAAGATATCATCTATGAACACAATGACCGAGCGATCGAGCATTGGTCCGCAGACTCGATTCATCAGATCCATATATATTGTCGACGCATTAGTGAGTCCAAACGGTATCACCATGAACTCATAATTTCCATAACGAGTCTGGAATGCGGTCTTCTCCATGTCTTCCTCTCTAACCCTAACCTGATGGTACCCGGACCTCAGGTCTATCTTGGAGAACCAAGTTGTTCCCTACAACTGATCGAAAAGATAATCTATCCTCGACATCGGATAAGGGTTCTTCAACATCAATTTGTTCAACTCCTGGTAGTCATTGCACATCCAATGTGAACCATCCTTCTTCTTGAAAAAGAGGATCGGTACTCCCCACGAAGAACTACTCGGACAGATGAACTGCTTGGCCAGCAGTTCCTGTAGCTGTGATGATAGCTCCTGCATCTCTGGTGGTGCCAAAAGGTACGACGCCTTGGCGATAGGAGCCACACCTGGCACTAGGTCGATCTTAAACTTGATCTGCCTCTCCGAAGGCACTCTTGGTAAATCCCCCAGAAACACGTCAGCAAACTCCTTGACTATTGGAACCTCTGAAACTGAAATCTGATCCCTGACCCGCGTATCCACCATATACACTAGATAACCCGCATACTCGTGTTGAATGTACTCCCAAGCCCTAATAGCTGAACAAAACCCTGGTCCCAATCTGGTTCCCTCGCCATAGATAATCAGTTCTCCCCCATTTGGGGTTCGAACTACCACTCGTTGACCCTAGCAGTTGATCATGGCACCGAAACGGTTGAGCCAGTCCATACCCTCGATCACACACACATCCCCTATGGGAATCAGAATCAAGTCTATCGGGAAAGACACCCCGATGATCTCCAACACACATCCCCGATAAACTGAAGCAACAGAAACCCTATGTTCGTTGGTGATAGAGACTTGCAACGGACACTCTAGCTCTCCTACTGGCGACCCGAACTCCCTACTAAATGTCTGAGAGAAAAATGACCAACTCGCCCCTGAGTCAAATAATACCAAACCAGGAAAGGAGTTCACTAAAAACGTACCTAATCATCGGTACAAACATATACGCATAAAATAGATATAATCGGTAAGATAAGGGATAGAAACATACCAACAACCACGTATGGTGCTGCCCTGGCCTCCTTTACGGTAAGCTGGAAGGCGCGTCCCTGGGCCTTCGATGTTGTTGGTCTACCCTGAATCCCATCTGTAATCCTCAGTTTAACTGGCGCGGGAGCCTTTGCCAGCTTGGCAGCGAGCAACGGACATTTGGCCTTCACATGACCAATCTGATCACAGTGGTAAGATATCCTCACACTTGGAACCGGGGCGGGTTGGCGACAATCCTTTACATAATGCTCCTACTTTCCACACTTGTGGCACCCGCTACCTGGTCGACAAACCCGAGAATGACCCCTTTCGCACTTTCCACAAGTACAATCGTGCTAACCTCCAGTTCTAGAATCAGTGGTCTTGGACTGCTTTGGTGCCGGCTGTGACACCGTCGGTGCCTGAATTTGCTCCCGTAACTATAACTCAATATCCAGCTCACGCTACCTAGCGGCCTCCTGTATCTCCAGTAGATTATCACATAGTTGGCTATCAACAAATTGGAGAATGTCAATCTTAAGCATGCTTTGATAACATGTCATCTGAGCCTGCTCAGAAGCAAACTCCGTGCAGAAAATCACCCTCTCTGTGAACGTATGTGTGATCCCCGTCACCATCTCACCATCCTGTCTTAACTCCAAGAACTCCTGAGCTAACCGCCCCCACTCGACCCGTGGAATGTAGTGAGCGTGAGAGATATCCCTAAACTGCTCCTAAGTAACCACAACTCTCTAGTCATCAGTGTGAGATCCCATCATCAACCTCCACGAGTCCTTTGCCCCAGACCTCAGCAAGTTCAGGGTGCATCTAACCTTCGGGTCAGTAGGACATGAGCACGTGAAGAAACAACCATCCACATCAGAAAACCACATCATGGCTCTGATCGGATCCTGAGTCCCATCAAATTTCAGGGGCTTCGTATTGTCGAAGTCTCGGTACTGAAAGCCCCGACTGGCTCCTCCCCGTGCTGTTGTTACAACTGATGTAGCTGATGCGGCAACCGTCTCAGCTAGGGCTGCATACCTGTCATCAAAATACTCCATCATGGCGGTCTTAATAGACCCAAACATCTCCAAAATTTAACCCCGAACAATCTCGACCACCTCCTGACGGATGATCTCCCTAACACGATCCTCTGTCAATGCTGGCCTATCATGGCCGATAATCTCGAGAGTTGTCGGGGCACCTTGTCCTGATCCCAATCCAGATCCAGTCACAAAACGCCTCGTAACCACCATACTGAAATTACACCAGGAAGATATCAGATAATCCGCATAAATAACAGGGAACCAACTCCCAACTAAACCCTAGGGGTTGTGACTTCCTTGCTATGCGTATGGATCCTGTACTTTCAGTAATACAGGCCCATACTACCTTCCATACCTACCCATATTTTTCTCAAGTATCATCACAACACCTTAACAATATACATATGCATGGTGATCGCTCAATCCTCACTCTGAGACAAATGTTAAATATCTCATACTAGCCTACCGACCTCGCACAACCTACCCATAAAACTTCCATTAACCCTGCAGCACTAGTGTATGTTAACCATACATAATGTTGGACCCTATAGAATTTCGAATACCTGATCCTACCCTAAGCCCTTTATCAATCAAGAATAGGAAATAAGGCCAAACCAAACATTTTTAGGCTATAAGATCATAATTATGTACAACCATGGTGCATACACTAAGAAACTATAGTAATGATGTTAATCTCATATAAGGAATACCCTAGGCTACCAGGCATCATATAATCAGGAAATTTTATCATGCAATTCTTGAAGATCCCAATCCTAGTACTAGCATGCTCTTCTAACATATCTCAATATCAAATAACTGCATGGTATTTTGGATTCTACTTACTGGCTCCGACTGATCGTACACTCTGCATCCTCCTTTAATTATTTTAAAAACCTTTTGAAAACCATTTGAAAATCTTTTCCTTAGTTTTAGACTAGATTCACACGAGTGTTCCTCCAATTCACTCAAACTAAGGATTTGATACCAACTTGTAACATCCATAAAAATCATGCCAATTTAAAACATGTTAAATCATTCAAAAACCAACAGTTATTACAATTTTTTTTTCAAAATAGTTCCATATCAGAGTATCCCAGAAACAAATTCATAAAATGTGAGGAGCTGTAAGATCACGCCTTTGCCTTCCCGCGATCATCTCAAGTACCTGAAACAAAAACTGAAACTATAAGCCTGAAACTTATTGAGTTCCCCCAAAATACTGATACATAACAAATAACACACATAATAATAACATGTAATGGGTCCACAACTCTACAGACTGGATTACACCTGAGCCCTCAGTGTGATTCTGGCTTGCTTTTTAGGCCCACAACTCACATATGGCTTGCTTCCTAGCCCACACCATAAGTATGGTTTGGTCTCAAGCCTACAACTTATGACTGGCTTGCCCCCTTAATTCCTAAGACTGGAATATAACGGATCAACCCTCAGTGCGAGTCTGGCATGCTACCTTGGCCCTCAGCTTGCAACTAGAATGCATAGGAGTCCTCAGTATGAGCTCCCGGCCCTCAGCTCATATTTGGCATACTTTAGGGTTTGTTGGTCACCACACGAAGCAGTGCAACCTCAACCCTACCCACAAAACATGTCGACATATAACATCTAAATCCACATACAAATATTCAAACAATAACATAGGTAGTCCTACAAATCTACCAAACTAGCATAGCAAACTATCATGCATAAATGTCTCATACTCAACATATCATCAACTACTAGGATATTTGATCCAATGAGTCGGACTTGGTGTCTTCGACCCCTAAGTATAAAGAGGACAACTTACCTCACAATGTCGAACTGAAGTGATAAGATCAAACTCTCTAATCGCAACCACAAACTACACCACCTATAATCGCCATAAAACCACTTACATAAATTTCCAATTACTAAAATTGTTGGGTTTTGAGCAATCTAACACTTCCTAAGTGTGCATGCAACCCTAATAAACCTTGGATCTATGTTTGTCTAAATACATGCAAAATAATAATTTTCCAAGGTTTATAACCTATCTAACATGGCATGGGGAACATTTCAACATAAAAGAGTTAGAAGAGATTACATACCTTTTGGTGAGTTTGGTTCTAAGGAGTTTGAGGGCCAAGCACCAATAGTGTGAATGCCTCAAATGGAATCACAAACACCACAAACTCTTGGAAAACTTTGAGAGAGTATACACCCTTGTATAAAATCGGCCACACACATGCACACACACACTAGTTCACTAGTCTTCTCTTAGGCTCCATTTCATGCTCCATAAGCATGCTTATATAGTGTGCATGGTTAGGGTGAAACCCTAATAACCCATGTCTTTTCCTTTCCAAGGATCCATGGGTTAAAAGCTCCATGGATCATCCATGGACTTCCACATAAGCCTAGCCCATTAACAAATGAGTATTAGCCCACACTATATAAAACAAATAGCCCATAATCTAATTAGTCTTCCTTTTAATCTCTAAATTAATTCATAATTAATTTAAGACTAAAACTAATTAAATAACGTAACTTCATATTAATATATTATAACTCATAATATATTAATAAACATATGTGTATAACTCTCATAAAATTATCCATAATAGTTTGGATGAGATGCAACCCAAATGGACCATGCCGGTCGGGTCAACTATATACCAAATAAGTTATGGACTTAGACACCTTATCCAACAGACTCCCACTTGGATAAGTCTAATAACTGTATTTGCCTATAACTTCAGGAACCAACCAGCAATCGTAGCTCTCGAAAACTCCCTCGAACTATGAAGACTCTGTCGAACTATGAAGCGCCATTTTAGATAAGTGATCACATAATCCTCTGTTCTCATGATATCAGCCGGACAAACACATGGAACTATGTATTGCTTATTGTCTAGCAGTTGTTTCTCGATTTTCCGATTTGTTTGACGAAGAACTTCACTGAACACATCGGTTTAGTTCTGACCAGGCCTGGTACATGGGTCAACACGAAATCATCGAGGGGCCCAGATATCGCTTCTATTTCTAGAAGGAACAGATAAACTTCGACTGATATGCTTGTTCTACTACTTATTGCACGTTTTATAACATCAAGTTACTGATGCGTTTACGTGCAATCAATGCACAACCAACTCATAGGTAACAACTCATATCTCTAGGTTTAAAGATGTATATGATGTTATCATCTCACGATCACTCGAGATAAATTCCATGAAGTGATACAAGTGAGCGTGGGTTTATACCAATACTCATAACTTATGAGTACTCATGAATGTTGCAGCAACCATTGCCATGTCTAAACACCTTTAAGGCATCTACAAACCCAATTCATGACAATCTTGATTCATACCTACTTCCGACGTATGATCGATTGTGGAGGTTTGAATAAATTAATTATTCTGGAAGTCAAAACATGCAAAACTGAAACAATAGTAAATAATTGACAATGATAGTAACACTTTACTCATAAATAAATCACAAATTTTATTCATCATCAAACATCGATTACATTTTACAAGTTTCAGGAAAACTATCTAATCTGTAAAACTAATATCGTCCCTCAGCCCGATGCGTTTTGCATGCTGAAAATGCTTAACCCTCGCCAGTCCCTTCGTAAGGGGATCTGCAGGATTCTCATCCGATGATATCCTCCTTGTCACAAGGAGTCCTTCTTTAATCTTGTGTCTTATGAAGTGATATTTTCTGTCAATGTGTCGGGATCTGCCATGATCTCTGGGTTCCTTGGCTAAGGTAACCGCACCATTGTTGTTACAGAAAATCTCTATAGGTTCCTTAATAGCTGGTACAACTCCAAGGTCTCTGATGAAGTTCTTTAGCCATATCGCCTCCTTCGCTGCTTCACTCGCTGCTATATACTCTGATTCACAAGTCGAATCAGCCACCGTCTCCTGCTTGGAACTCTTCCAAGAAATTGCCCCTCCATTTAAGGTAAAGATCCAGCCCGACTGAGAGCGGAAATTATCCCTATCAGTCTGAAAACCAACATCACTATACCCTAATACTCTCAAGTCATCACTGCCACCAAGGGTACGGATCCAATCCTTAGTCCTCCGCAGGTACTTGAGAATGTTTTTTACCGCTGTCCAATGAGCGTTGCCAGGGTTCCCCTGATACCTGCTGACCATTCTCAAAGCAAATGCCACATCAGGACGGGTACAAGTCATAGCATACATGATCGAGCCAACTGCGGAAGCATACGATAATTGGCTCATCTCAGCTATCTCTGCCTCTGTACTCGGACTCTGAGTCTTACTTAGTTTGGTATTGCTTTGGATCGGTAAATCTCCTTTCTTGGAATTCTCCATGTTGAACCTTTTCAACACCTTATCCAAGTAGATACTCTGACTAAGTCCAATTAGTCTTCTACTCCTTTCTCTTAATATCCTTATCCCTAGGATATAGGTAGCCTCCCCTAGGTCCTTCATAGCAAAGCACTTCCCAAGCCAGGACTTAACCTCCTGCAAGGTTGGGATGTCATTTCCTATGAGTAGTATGTCATCCACATACAGTACCAAGAAGCTAACTATACTCCCACTAGCTCTGACATACACGCAAGACTCATCTTCGCTTCTCAAGAAGCCAAACTCTTTTACCTTCTCATCAAAACAAAGATTCTAGCTACGAGATGCTTGTTTTAATCCATAAATGGATTTCTCAAGCTTGCATACTCTATTAGGGTACTCTGCACTGACAAAACCCTCTGGCTGATTCATGTACACATCCTCAGCCAACTTTCCATTAAGGAAAGCGGTTTTGACATCCATTTGCCATATTTCATAATCATGAAATGCTGCAATGGCTAACATAACCCTAATAGACTTAATCTTTGCTACCGGCGACAAGGTTTCATCATAATCAATACCTTGAGTTTGACTAAAACCCTTCGCAACCAGTCGAGCCTTATAAGTATGCACTTTTCCTTCCATGTCTGTCTTCTTCTTAAAGATCCATTTGCACCCGACTGTTTTACAGCATGGTACATGGTCAACCAAGTTCCAAACTTGATTGTCATACATGGACTGTATCTCGTTGTCCATAGCCTCCTTCCATTTAGCAGACTTTGGGCCTGCTATGGCTTCCTTAACACTGCTAGGTTCATCCAAATTTACCAGTGTACTATCACTGATGAACGTATCACCTTCCGTAGTAATATGAAAACCATAATAAAACGAAGGTGTGTTCCTAACCCGTGTAGAACGCCTTGGAGGTACAGACTCGTCAGCTGGATCAACAGGAGTTTCCTCCTCAGGTTGATTGCTAGTGTCTGAGGTTCCTTCACCAATTGATTCTTGAATTTCCTCAAGATCAATCTGCCTCCCACTGTCTCCTTGGCTTATAAATTCTTTCTCGCGAAAGATCCCTCTTCGTGCTACAAAGACCACATTCTCACTGGGTCTGTAGAATAGGTAACCGAAGGATTTCTGTGGGTAGCCGATGAAAATACACCTTTCACTTCGGGGTTCAAGCTTATCATGAGTTTCACGCCTCACGAAAGCTTCGCAACCCCAAATTTTGATGTGGTCCAAATTGGGAACCTTCCCAGTCCACATCTCATGAGGTGTTTTGGTAACCTTCTTTGTAGGGACTAGATTAAGGATATGGGCGGCAGTCTCTAAGGCATACCCCCAAAAAGAGATTGGTAACGAAACTCGACTCATCATAGAGCGAACCATGTCCAACAAGGTTCTATTACGCCTCTCAGCTACACCATTCAGCTGTGGTGTCCTGGGAGGAGTCAATTGCGAGACAATCCCACACTCCTTAAGATAGTCAAGGAACTCGGTGCTAAGATACCCACCACCTCGATCGGATCGAAGCATCTTAATGTTCCTGTCCAATTGATTTTCTACTTCCTGTTTGAATTCCTTAACCCTTTCAAAGGTTTCGGACTTATGTTTGATTAAGTAGACATACCCATATCTACTAAAATCATCAATAAAAGTCACATAATACCGATTAGCATCCCTTGTGGCGGTTTTGAATGGCCCACATACATCAGTATGTATTAGGTCCAATAAACCCTCACCCCTCTCACAGGTTCCAGTGAAGGGTGATTTTGTCATCTTTCCAAGTAGACAAGATTCACAATTATCATCCGATTTAAGGTCAAATGATTCCAAGACTCCACTCTTTTGGAGTTGGCCTATGCGTTTCTTGTTTACATGTCCATGACGACAATGCCACAATGATGCTTTATCTAGGCTAGTAGAAGAATCAATATACAACACATTATTTCCTAAGTTGTCAACAATCGACACAGTTTCATACACACCATCACAAGGTAATTCTTTAAAATAAAACACATTATTAAAGAAAGCATTAATACCACCACATTCATTATCAAACGAAAAGGTAAAACCTTGTTTGTACAAAGCATGAAAAGAAATAATATTCCTCGCCATTTCAGACGAGTACACACATTTATTCAAATCTAATTTTAACCCATTATTAAGCAACAAAGTATAAACTCCAATCTTGGAAACAGGTGAAGCCTTCCTATTCCCCATGATTAAGTTTATCTTTCCATGCTCCACATCCTCACTTCTTCTTAGGCCCTGCAAATCAGAACATATGTGAATACCATATCCTGTATCAAGCACCCAAGAGTTAGAATATGTTGAGTAATTAGACAATATAGTGTAAATACCTGCATGGGTGGGTTTCACTTTCCCATCCTTTAGATCCTGCAAGTACTTAGGGCAGTTTCGCTTCCAGTGTGCCTTTTCATGGCAATAAAAGCATTCAGCATCCTTGGGAATGGCAGAAGGAGTGGCAGAACCGCTCTTAGTCTTTGATGAGGAGCCTTCAAGAGACTTTCCCTTGGTACCCTTCGAAGGGTGCTTCCTCTTCTTCCCCTTTCCTTGCCCAATAGCTAAAACAGGGGTAGATGTTGGAGTAGGAGTAGTAGAGGTAACAACCGCTTTACCCTTAAGACCGGATTCCGCAGTCTTCAAGAGTCCTTGAAGCTTGCTGAGGGTAACTTCCTCCTTATTCATATGATATGTCATTCGAAAATGATCATAACAAGAAGGCAAGGAGTGAAAAATGATGTCAATTGCCAACTCCTCAGGGATGTTAACATTCAGCTTCAGCAAACGGTCCACATACCTTTGCATCTTTTGCATGTGGCCCGTGACGGATTCACCATCCTTCATGCGGTGGAGGAGATTATTTCATACCGCTCCTGACGAGCACTCTGATGGTACCTTTCCATCAGGTCTTGGTGCATCTCAAAAGGGTAGAAATCTTCATATGACTTTTGGAGCTCGGCTGTCATCGTGGCCATCATGATACATGCCACCTTAGTAGCATCTCTCTCATGAGTCCTGAATTCAGCGATCTCCTCAGGAGTAGCAGTAGACTCATCAAGTTCTTTTAACTCCTTATCGAGGACATATTCTTTGTCCTCATAACGAGTAACCATCCTGATGTTCCTAATCCAATCCATGAAGTTGGAACCATCAAAGATGACCCTCCCACAAAGATTCATGAGAGAGAAAGAACCAGTTGGGTTAGAGCCTGAAGCATTAGTGTTGGAAGACATCTGAAAAAGAGAGTAAGTTTAGATTAGATATATAGAATCCTTAATAAGACACCCAAATGTAATATTAAGGCTAGGATCCAATCACAATATATTACACTTAGAAGAGGGATGCCGTAATCTAAGTAATAATATATTTGAAAGGTAGGTGAATGACGATTCACCAATTTCCACCATGAAAACGAAATGATTTATTAGGTTTAATTGGATTTGAAATTCCTAGATTCTTTTGAGATTCATTGAACTTTTCAATGGCATGTTTCAATCTCGATTGTGCCCTTCAAGTTTTGTGACTGGGATGCCGAGGATCACAAAACAAGGTGTGAATAACCATGCTAATTCACTTGGTACCCTTAATACTATCACCTAATCAATGTACCGGTTAACCACACACGCTCCATTGATCTATGACAAACATTAAGTCACCCTTCGTGATCCTTACTAGTCCTAGTTAGTGTGCCGGTTAACCACACACGCTCCACCAACGACTTGGTAAGGTACAAAGTGTGAATTCCATGGACTAGCACCATGTTCACATTTTCCTAAAATAACTAAGATTGGGAATTAAAAGAGTTTAGTTACTTTATAATATTCATTATACTTTTAATGAGGATTTAAAGTCATTGTTCTACCCGTTCGGCTAACGACCCTCCACCGATCAAGCAAGCGGTGGGTGAGAGTATACACCCATTAAGTCGCCATTTTATAGGCAACAACCTTATACCCACCTTATAGACCGGCTTCGTGAATGAGGCCTACTAACGGTAAAACGACTTATTCTTATACATATATATAATAATTAACCATTAATGTTATAAATAGTATAAGGGTTGAATTTTAACTATTAAAACTCTAAGGGTTGGAATTAAAGTTTATTAAAGTGTGTGAAACTTTACAAATTCCAAAACTTGAGGGTAAGTTTTGTAACTTTGCAAAACTCTTCATTTCATAACTTATGAATTAAAGGTTCATAAAAATGAAGACTCTTCATTTTCATGTAACTTATGTGTTTTAAGTGTGTGTTAAATAAGAGTGACCTTTGGAAATCCATAACTTGAGGACAAATTATGGACTCCATTAAAACACATAAATGATCAAGAATTAATTCTAAACAATTCAGCAAATAATTCCTATCATTTTCTAAATTCATAAGAACATGAACATGATCATCAAAAATTCAAGAATTATATGAACACATAAAATCATGGAATTTTGATATATGCTATTGTAAATGGATTAGAACAACCATTACACCAACTAAAATAAGTTTTATAACACCAAAACAGTTTAGGGTAATGTTTCTAGTCCATTTCCAGCAGCAAAAGTCGAAAAACTGCACTCTTTCGAACCTACTTGTCGAGTGCATGAACTTACTCGTCGAGTAGGTTGAAGTTTGCCTTGGACTCGTCGAGTCCCCCCAATGGACTCGACGAGTCCACCATGCAGACAACAACAATTTCGACTTTTATCACTATTTTGCATCAAGTATCAAACAAGCAAGCCTAGGCTCTGATACCACTGTTGGGTTTTGAGCAGTCTAACACTTCCTAAGTGTGCATGCAACCCTAATAAACCTTGGATCTATGTTTGTCTAAATACATGCAAAATAATAATTTTCCAAGGTTTATAACCAATCTAACATGGCATGGGGAACATTTCAACATAAAAGAGTTAGAAGAGATTACATACCTTTTGGTGAGTTTGGTTCTAAGGAGTTTGAGGGCCAAGCACCAATAGTGTGAATGCCTCAAATGGAATCACAAACACCACAAACTCTTGGAAAACTTTGAGAGAGTATACACCCTTGTATAAAATCGGCCACACACATGCACACACACACTAGTTCACTAGTCTTCTCTTAGGATCCATTTCATGCTCCATAAGCATGCTTATATAGTGTGCATGGTTAGGGTGAAACCCTAATAACCCATGTCTTTTCCTTTCCAAGGATCCATGGGTTAAAAGCTCCATGGATCATCCATGGACTTCCACATAAGCCTAGCCCATTAACAAATGAGTATTAGCCCACACTATATAAAACAAATAGCCCATAATCTAATTAGTCTTCCTTTTAATCTCTAAATTAATTCATAATTAATTTAAGACTAAAACTAATTAAATAACGTAACTTCATATTAATATATTATAACTCATAATATATTAATAAACATATGTGTATAACTCTCATAAAATTATCCATAATAGTTTGGATGAGATGCAACCCAAATGGACCATGCCGGTCGGGTCAACTATATACCAAATAAGTTATGGACTTAGACACCTTATCCAACAAAAATACCCCCCAAAAGTCAAACTGGTAAACCCTCGGTCAAATTTAAAGTCAGCGATCAAGGCCAATTGTGCATGTTGACCCAACTCGTCGAGTGCATCTCACTGACTCTTTGAGTCCTTCAAGAACTCGAGAAATCGCGAAAAACCTAGTTGAATCACTGAGTTTCCAAACAACTCTTCGAGTCTATGTATGTCCAAAAGCTGGGAAAAACCCTAACTAACTCGTCAAGTCATCTCACTGACTCGTCGAGTCCATGTAGAAGCTAACAACGACCAATCTTCATCGGAATCACCGAGTTGACCATGCAACTTGTCGAGTCCCTTTAGTCCATTTCCTATTCAGACGTTTTTAAGCTACCCCAAGCTCTAAGTTGTAGATCTAGTTTCCGAAGGCACAAATTCCACGTAAAGTTGCAAACTTTACGTGCATGCAAGGTTTTAAAGTCTTAGAACACCGAAACCAAGTCTAGAATGAGATTTAGGGCACAGTGAGAGGTCAATACAAGATAAAGCTGATATTCTTATGAATATGGGACCTGGAGGAGTCCAAATCTGAAGTTACAACTTCATTTCATGGCTAATACCGAAAATGGCTCACATATATGCTATAAAATGCCCTAAACTTAAACATGGAGAGATCTAGCTAGAGAGAAGTCACAGTAGCAACTTGTTACCTTCAAAATGATGCCAAGATAAGGTAGAGTCAGATTCACAAGTTCTTCTTCGCTCCAAGCTCCTTGAACTCCAAACCATCTTTACAAAATGCACCAAAATCACTCTTTAAATCTCACATACACTCAAGAACAAGGTCTAGACTGATTAGGGTTTCTTCTGGCCGTCAAAAGGTGGTAAGGGGCTGGAGGTAAGGATTTAAGGTCCTTTAAATAGAGTGCAAACCTTGAAAATTAGGGTTTCATTTTCCAGCTCCTACTTGTCGAGTCAGTGTCCTCCAACTCGTCGAGTAGGTTCAATAATCCATGCGGGCTAACCCGCCTCTACACGACGATTTGGGGTAACCAAATCGTCGAGTAGGGCCATAGAAATGTAAATAATGCTTTAAAACTTATACCTGGGAGTCGGGGTGTTACAATTAGTCAGTACAAGGGGCATCACAACAAACTCGTAATGGCCGTAACGAGTCCTAAACACCGTCTTAGGGATATCTTCCTCCTGGATTCTAAGTTGATGGTGCCCTGACCTTAGATCGATTTTGAAAAAGTAGCTCGATCACTGGAGTTGGTCGAACAGGTCGTCAATTCAAGTAGGGGATACCTATTCTTGATAGTGAGTTTGTTCAACTCTCAATAGTCAATGCGCATACGGATGATCCGTCTTTCTTCTTTACGAACAAGACCAATACTCCCTAAGGTGAGAAACTTGGTCTGATGAATCCTTTACTTAGCAGTTCGTTCAGCTGACTGGAAAATTCCTGCATTTCATCCGTGGCTAATCGATATGGTGATTCAGCTATGGGAGTGGCTCTAGGAATCAAGTTGATTCCGAACTCGACTTGCTGCATGGGTGGTACTCCCGGAAGGTCTTCTGGGAATATGTCGGGAAAGTTGCAGACTTCTGGAATATCCTTGATGTCTTTCACTTCTCTCTTCTCATCACCAACGTGACCTAGGAATGCGTGGTACTTCTTGCATAGGTACTTTTGAGCCTTGATGCAAGAGACGATTTGGAGGTTTGTGTCATGTTTGTCACCATGGATGAAAATGGTTTCATTATTCGGTAAGCTAATTCAGACAGCTCTTTTGTGACACATGAATTCGGCATAGTGAGAGCTCAACCAATCCATGAAATTAATCACATCAAAACTTCCTATTGTAACAGGCATTATGTCGATTTGGAAGAGTGATTCTTTAGAGTTAGGACGCATCCTATGTATATGTCTTTGGCGTTTTCAGTTTTTCCATTTTCCATTTCTACTATGAATATTTCAGTGAGTGTTTGAGGTTTTTGTTTGAGTATGTGCTTAAACTTGTTTCTTACAAAACTCCTCTATGCACCACTATCGAAAAGTATGCATTCATATGAGTTATTGATGAGAACCATACCAGTAACCACAGCGGGGGTCCTTCATTGCTTCCTTGTGTCCCATTGTCAAGACCCTTCCTACGCCCCCGACATTCTTGTTCTTTGTCTTTGGGCACTCCTTTTTGAAATGTCCTGTCTCCCCACATCCGTAACTCTCTTGACTCACCCCAGTATTGGCGGCTTGGGTGGCCTGTTGAGATGGCACCTTGCAGAAATGAGCGGTATCCCCCTTCTTGTCGCAGTTGTTGCAGTGCAACTCTCGACATGCTCCATTATGATGTAAGTTGCACTTAGATAGGTTCCCAACATATTGTTTAGTCGGCGCTAGGGCAACAGGGACAGTGGCGGCATGGACATCCATAATTTTTTGACTTTTGGCAGGCTCTTGAGTCAGCTAGAGCTTCTTCTTATTCCTAAACTTTCGCTTGTTATCTCCCTTTTTTGGTTGCTCAGGTGTGGGGGCCATAATTCCATAGCGGACTTGCGGGTCGACATGAGTTTGTGCCAAACCTTTGGCACTAGCGTAGGTGGTTGGGTTGATAGATATGACCATTCCTTGAATCTGGGGGGATAGTCCCTAGATGTAGCGTTCCACCTTCTTGGCTTCCAGGGTAACCATCCCAGGGCACAGAACTGCCAAGTCGTTAAACTTGGTAATGTAGGCGGTCAGATCCGTACCCTTTATGGTATGGTTCCAATGCACTTGCTCCAATTTCTGTAGTATATGTTACAAAGGGTCCATACATATAAAGAGCGCCGAAATCCGAGTTATAACGCAGAAGTTATGGCCCGTCACTACTAGAAAGACAACCTTTTACGACGCTCATTGCGCATCGTAAAAGGCTCAGACGATGCGCAAATGCGCGTCAAGGAAGGCCCTGTCATAAAGAGAGACGACGTGCTTTTACGCGTCGTCTAAAATGATATGATCGGATGATATTTTGTTACAAATGTTTTGTAAATCACTTAATCAAAAATGAAATTTTTGGACGTGAAAATTTGGGTCGTTACAAATGGAGTGTCTTTGATGTATCCAAACTTGAAACAACAATCCTTGCAACCAAAATAACTTTCTTGACCTTCAAAATTCATCAAATCACCACCAAAAGCTCCCAAAAGAGGTCCAAGGAGAGGGGATGGGATAAATCTATGAAGGGAGGCTAGGGTTTGCTAAAAAGAGGGTTTCTTGGTGCAATGGAGGCTGGAAAATGACATAAAACAAGGGGTTGAAGTCCTTAAATTAATACAAGCCAACCCCTAATTTAATGAGCTTGGGTTGTACAACGCTCCACGCCATGGTGCACTCGTTTTTCCCAAAATCCACTTCAATTTCAAACAGCAAAAACTTCTTCATTTCAATTCCGTTTTTGGTGATCTTTATATGCATGAAAATATATTGATGGGCCCCATAATTTTATCTAATTATTTTGACTCAAACATACCGAATAAAATCATTAATTCATGCAATAAGCCCAAAATATCACCTTTCCAATTTTAGCCTTTGTTTTAAAGCATAAATCGAGGGCTTTAATCACTTAACCAACATTATAAATATCCGATATGGTCTAAACTATATTCCTTTGAAGCCCAATACCTTTAATCGATCAAATTATGGCCTTTTATCCCGAAATTAGAAACATCATAGAAAGTCAAAATCCATAGCATTCGTTTAAAGAAGACATGATACGATAAAAATAAATATGGAAAACCAAACAATTTTTTTTCTTTTATATATAACGAAATACAATACACTCAAACACAAACCCTAAGCCCTATCAAATATCATACACTCTAAAACATAAACCCTAGACCTTCATTAAATGATGGATCAATAATGTGTTCTAAGAGCCATTATGGACATACATTTTACACAAAATCCTAACAGGAAAGTTATTGGCCATTGGGTTTAAATGCGTTATTAGTAGCTTTATTGAGACACATTTTACACTAAAACCTAATTTCTTGCTTAGGTTTCTTACAGATCGTATTAGGTTTAAAATCCAGAAAATTTTAAAAAGTTTCATTAGCACGTTACTCTTTTAGATTCATTCCCAGTAACCATCGTCTTTTTTATACTAATTTTCCAGTATTTAATGACTAGTATTAGCTAAAAAGAGAAATAAACGAGTAATACATGTTACTAAGAAAATCGAAATCCAAAGATATAAACAAGTTAAACATGTTCGAAATCCAAAATACGAAAAACTTGTTGGTAATGATACTCCATGATGCTACCATTTGGGGAAAACAACTAAAAACTACATTTTTTGGTTTAAACCCTATGGAAGTAAGGCGCATGGAAATGTATATAACAATTTTCAGTTGAAACATTAAACAGTAGCACTTCAGACTCCAATATTTGAAGACGAAACAAAACACTAACATACAAAAAACTCAAAAACGTTATAGAAACCGAAATACATTTTGATGTAAAACCGATGATTTGAATATCTCTGATGTAGAACCAAATAGAGCTTTATTGAAAGTAAGGGCAAGTGCTATGCGATTTTTGGCCGAACCAAACACAAAATCGGAATTTTGGTTTTTTAAATGAAACTATGAATATATTTAACTTTTTAATGATTAAGCTTTATATCTTAGTTATCATCGTACAACGAATGAGAATGCAAACATACAATAAGTTGCGTTGCTAATCCTTTTTGTATGGTATAGTCAATTCTTTTGAAGACTACATCCATAGATCTAGGGGATATAACATTGCTATTCATAATCCGTTGTACTCTACTAAAAAGCTTCACCGTATCCGGTGTAAAAAAACCAAACGTATCAAATGCAAATGATATTAACGTGTTGATTTTCCATATACAGTTTCTCATTTTTTTAATTTTAGAAACTGTCACATTTTTTTTTTTATTTCTCAGTTTTGACTGTTTGATTCGGTTTAGCTTTAAAATAAAAGTTAGATCCTTTGTGGTTTTTACAAAAAATGTCAATGGACCGCAACTTTTCCTTATCGATAAAAATAGTCCATGGACAATTTATCATCTTTGCCTTATTTATATGAATAGTGCATGTACAGTGTATTTGACTTGTTTACATAAATGATATAGGTACATATAAACGTGTATGACTTGTATTTTTTTGGATGGTTTTTCAGTTAAAACTGAACTTAACGAAAAAAAAAAAATAACTAGCATTTTAATTTTTGAGTTTCAGTTTTGTTTTTCTCATTATATTTAAAAGGGAAATTCCGATAAAATCATAATATTTTGGGTCAGTTTACGGTTTAGTCCCAACATTTATTTTTTTTAATAGAAAAGTTCCGATCATCTAATTCTATATGATAATTTGTTATTTTCTATTAAAAAATATAAAGACTGTTTGTTAATTTGAGCTAAATATAAAAAAATCGAACTTTTCTGTGTTCAAATAATAAAAGTTTTGACTGAACCGTAAACTGACCCGAAAAATTGAGATTTATTGAAGATTTCTCTATTTAAAGTCATAAATAAAAGATAATTTCATTTCATATATCGGTTTAAATAATACAAGAGGCGTTTGACCCTTGATTCACTAACTTCTTATATTTACCTTTGGTACTTGCTTTTATAGGTTTAGTTCTTGATCAATTTGTGATCCTCAAACGTTTTTAGGGCTTAGCATCACTGATAGAACACTATGTAGGTCGTATGAACGAATTCGTGAATGGACATGTAGAAAAGATAAACTCTGAACAACACAGCAGGAGAATTATAAAATGCTTTGCAGTTTATTTAGCTTATTGATTCTTGAATTCCTACTTGCATCACGGATGCTACAAATGAGAGATCCCATTTGACAAATATTCATGTTTCGGAAATTCTATGAACAGATGAATAATTGAATGATGAATTAAAATTATTGAAATGAAATCTTTGACCTTCAAATCTAAACCTCAACAGTTGTCCGATTAAGCGCCATATATCTCCACCTTTCTTTCTCCACAAAATCTGCATCCAAGAACCTTGAAACAAACACCCACACTCTATAAACATCTTCAAAATTTGTCAAAAACCCAACTGTAGCCATGATCACAGGTATCCCTATCTCTATCTTCTCTTTCCTTTTGTTCATCGGGCTATTACGCCCTTCATTCTCAATGTTCTTTACCTCTACTAATCGTTCCTTTTCTTCACAATTCTTGTCCACAAAACTAACATGTTTTAAAGTCGCATAACTAAGAGAAATGTTATGTCTATCTGCTAACTTCTGCACGAGTGTAGGCTCAACCTTTTCACCTTTCCAATCAAACACATTAAAAGCCACCACAGGACCTCGATCCACCCTCACTTTTGGCCCATAAACCCTAACCAAAGGCACCCCTTCTTCCGAATGTGGATGATGAAGACTACCGAATGCATTGACCAGCCAGTTGACCAGGTACCTTACCCTCGTACTTATCAATATCAAACCTAACGAGTCTGCATGATCTAACCCTCGAAACTCGATATCTGAGGTAACCCCACTGGTGCTTGCTTCGTTTTTGTCGACAGATTTGTCTAATTTCAAGAGTTCGGAAAAGGACAATTCCGTCTTTTCTTTATTAATTTCTTTGATTTCTTGTATTTCGAAGGTTTCTTGATTGGAGAGTGATGAACTGGAGCTGGAGCTTGAGCTTGCCATGGCTATGTCTTCTCGTTTTCCGGTTGTATTGAGACTCCCGGATTGTTGGAGAAACAGAGGTCGGTTAGAAGCTTGAACAATGTTAACCAATCCTGTGGTTGTAGATGAGTTATTGAGAATCGTTGATCTTGCTTTTTTAACAAAAAGACACCCGAATCCAGATGGGTTTTCTCCAAAAATCTTGTAAAATGAACAGATTAAGAAATCTGGGTGGAAAAGAGAGAGTCCTAATGTCTCCATGTCTTTTGCTCCAAATGCATTGGCATCAAGACAAACATGCCACCCGTTTTCTTGAGCTAAACTCATCCATAGATACGAGTATCGAGTTCCCGTAACTTTAGATTGAAGCGGGAAAACGAAAAGTCCCTTTTTTTTCTTTTTCTTTTTGTTTTTATCCGCAACCGAAACCGATTTTCTGAGTCGTTTCGATTGGATTCTCATGTTAGGCCACGAGAACAGGGCCGAGTCAACTCGCCCTGACCTTTTCTTACAACTCTCAATCATGGTTTCCACAGCTTCGTTTTCATGGTCATATACAGTCAAGAGATTACGATTTGTATGAAAAGGGTAATTATCTGCCAACACTTTGAATGCCGATGACTGGTTAGCTGTAAAAACCAAAGAGTAATCATCCGATGAAATATTCATAAACCTAAAAATCCTTTCTTTAATAACCGATTCAAATTCCTGTTCTTGACCACCATGCGTAATCTGTGCATACAAATTCACTGATTTGTATATAATGTTAAAAAAAGGCGCGTTGGAATGTAACTGTTGCGAATACGAAAACAACCCATGACCAATGTAATCAAGACATACATGGTTATTGTTGGAGAGGTGATAGAATTCGTGACTCCGGATTCGGTCAGCTCGGTCAGTCTCCGGGTAGTGAGGGTAAGCTTTTTTCATGGTGGAAAACGATCGTTCGAGGTCGGGTAATGATTCATGGTTAGTGAATTGAGCATTTGGAGGAAGCGAAAAGGCTGTTGCAGCAATGAAATCATACCTGGAAGGTGAAATCCCTTGTTCGGGATTCTGTTTCTCGGGCAGCCCGAGTACTTGAGTGGGGCAGCAACGTCTGAAACAGGCTCTAGAGACTTCCTTGATGCAAGGCGAAGTCATGTTTTGCTCTCAAGTTTCAAATTTGGTGTTTTGATTCATAAATTTGTTGTTTTTGAGAAGTTGCCTGATGAAGAGGGTGTTTGGGTTATAAATGAAGAGGGACACGGGACACTTAACAATTAACATTGTCTTACTTTTCTTCACAATGTTACATTGTTTATATCATTTTTGTTGTTAATACTAAGATAAATACAGCTCTCTTTGACTTGTATTATCAAATAGCGGATTCCAGGAAACTCGAAATTTTATATTGTTTTTATAGCAAAATCCGTGTACTTTTTAGTAATTATTTGTTAATAAAGGTGTGGGAATTGAATTTCAAGATAATTTTAAATGACCAATAATTGTGTCATGAGAACAACAGCTTTATGGTCAAGTTGTATTTTACGTGGATGATGATTTTAGTGGTCCTTAGTGGAAATTCTTGCACTCCACTATTCCATGAAGTGGCTCATATTCCGTAACAAAAAGTAGTTTGTCTTCGGGGCAAAACGTTACCTCGTTGATTGACGTGTAATTAGTTGTGTATTCAGTTTTATTTTTATCTTTCGGAATAAAACTGTTTATTAAATACTTGGGTTTAAAAAGAAAATAAACATAGTAAATAGAGTAGAGGAAGGGCCAGTTTGATATCATTGGTTTATAGTTTATACAGCCTTAAAAAAAAATTATAGCTTAAACTAAGTTGTTCTCACATAAATGAAATAGTTAGAAATTTGTAAATGCATAAAAATACACCAAATATCATTTGACATGTTTTATTTTTATTATCATAACTTCATTGTTTTTTTCTTTTTCTTTTTTGACTCGCTATAACTTGTAAGTATTATATAGCAAAAATTATTTTATTCACACCTAAAGAAACTAAACGTGTAGGAAGGAGAAAAGAGCATTTTTTTTTCCTACTTACTTTATTTTATGAAAATGGCCGGCAACTTATCTTTTTGTAGGTCAATGGCGTGGCATATGTAGTGGGTTTCCACAACTTGCCCTAAGCAATTATCCCTTCGAGGGTAATTTCGTGAACCAGTTGCGGATATAAGGATATTTTTTTGGTAAAATTAACTTATAGTTAGAAAGTTAGAAGATAATAGTTGTTGGTGGAAATTGTAACTTTTATTTATGTAAAGGTGTATATGAGAAATATGGTTGAGCTCGGTACCGGAACCATATTGATCCTGTATCGAACTTGAAAATACCAACACCGAATTATGGATTGCATATCGAACCGATATGTACTATATGACACTGGTTTGATTCTGATTCGAGTAATTCAGTACATTCTTATTTTAGTATCGATTTTCTGTTTGCAATTATAGAACTGGGTGCTCGAGTTTAACAAAATAGAATGTTCTTGATATGAGATGAGGTTAAAACAACAAACAACGCATATAAAAAAATAAGCCCAAAATCCGAGTACATATTAGAGAGCTATGAACGTTCAAAGTTGAGGAAAAATTATATACATGTCTAGTAAGAAAAAAAATGACAAAGTCAGGAAAATTTAAGTTTTCAAATACCCATATTTATGAGTATGTAACTCAAGCTATATTATCCGAATCGGTTGATTCTTGAGTCTAACATGTAACGAAGACAATGAAGAAAATGCACAAATAATAATAATAATAATAATAATAATAATAATAATAATAAATAAATAAATAAATAAATAAATAAAAATCTTATTTGTGTTCACATAAGAGAGTTGTGAGTGTCCACAGAGGAAAATTATATATTATTTAATAGTAAGTAAAAACATGAGGGAAATTGTGCACATAATCATTAAGAAAATTTTAGTTTTCAAGTACCCATGTTTAGAGCTATATAATCTAGGTTATATTTATTGAAATTAGTAGCTTCTTGATCTTAACATATAGTCAAGACAGAGAAGAAAACCCAAGAATAAAATAAGCTTATTTGAAGCTTGTACGAAAGAGTTATGAGGGTTGTAATATGGTCTGGTTTGGTAATTTTTATCCAAATTTACAGACACCAAACCGGGTAGCACTAAGAACCGAAAAATGGAAATACGAGGAACCAAACACAAAACCAATGAGGAAATTCAAGTCCTCTTATATCATCATATTGTTATATGTTGATGATATGTTAATTGTTGGATCCAACATGCAGCAAATCAACAAGCTAAAGAAGCAACTAGCCAGTGAGTTCGAGATGAAGGACTTATGTAACATCCATAAAATTCCAGTAAAATTTAAACTTTTCAAAACAATCATTTTTCTATAGAAGTGTTTACAAAACCGTTATTTCCAAAACCTTTATTTAAAATCAGAATCATTTTACTCATGGTTTTCAAAACAATAACATTATCAGAGTATCCCATAAATCATAAGTCCAAAACGCGAGGAAGTGTACGATCATGCATTCGCTTTTCCAATGCATCTGAAACACCTTAAACAATAAATTGAAACCGTAAGTGTTAGGTCATAATTCATGTTTTATACTTTGCTTTTCTAAGCCTTTATGGTTTTCGGTCTAGGGCCGAAATCCCCTTGAGTTCCTTGTAATTGGACTGAAATCATGTGTGATTTCGGTTAGACTTTATATTGTTTTGTTTAGGTTTTGGGCTTGGGCTTGGTTATTAGGCCTATGTATATATAGTGTTATTTAGGCTTGAAAATTAGTTAGATTGGAGCAAGGGACGTTCTAGGGGCTGCCATATTGCTTAGAACATGTTTTTGGAGAGAACCAAGAGATAACAGTGTGTAACAGTGAATCTTATGTACCCGACTATTCAATCTAATAGTGTGCATTGAAGATGAACTATTTGTGTTCTTATTTCATCTTTATCTTGCATTATACACTTTGATTGAGATTCCGCACCATCAAAGTGAATCCGATTGATTTGTAGGAGAATTCGGGACTTACAAGTGGTATCAGAGCTTGGATTGGTATCAATCGGATCATTGCAAGATATTTTTAAGAGTTTTTCTTGGAAATTCTTGGTGTTTTTAATTTATTTTTGACAAATTTTTGGCCATTGTTCTTTGTGTTCTTCATATTTTAGGAGTTTAGATCGAGTTTGGCATTAAAATATTGAAAATCCCGTGTTTTTGGCAAGTTTTGGGTGATTTTTTG
Organism: Lactuca saligna; assembly: GCF_052625555.1. Lineage (NCBI taxonomy): Eukaryota > Viridiplantae > Streptophyta > Magnoliopsida > Asterales > Asteraceae > Lactuca > Lactuca saligna. The sequence goes on from NC_136419.1 coordinate 5,193,835, forward strand.
CCAAAATTTGCGAAACAGTAGCAAAACCTGCGGATTCGGTCAAACAATAGTGAATGTGGTTCAGCCTCAGAAATCTCGGACGTGCCTCGCAGGTTCTCAGTCTACAACTTCGGTCTTCGGTCAGCAAAGGTTCTCGGTCCGAACACTTCGGACTCGCACGTGTTCGGTTCCGCGACTTCAGATCTTGGTCGAAAGTGTTCGGTTCTCTTCTCAGATTCCGGTTCGTGTTCTCGGCTTCGGATCTCACTCCACTGTTCTCGAATTCGGTCACTAAGCTCTCGCAATCTTGGCCTAAAATTTAGAATTTCCATATTTTGGTTTATTTTTGGTCAAATTGCCATATTTTTTATCCAATAATTTCATTTTTGGTCCTTAGGCCTCATATTTGATCAAAAAGACCCGTTTTTGGTCAAAGACTCTCGTTGTGTAGTCAAATATTCTCGGTTTTAGTCTAGAAATTTCTGTTTTCGGTTTAGAAACTTTTGTTTTTGGTCAAGGTTATTCTTTTTGGACAAAGAATTTTGACTTTCACCTTTGACTTTCAAAGTTGACTTTTATTTTCAAGTTTGACCTTTGACCTTTAATTTTAACTTTCTCGTTTGACTTTCAAGTTTTCAATTTTAATTTTCAAGTTTGACTTTCAACTTTTGACTTTCAAGTTTGACTTTCGAGGTTTCAGATCAAAGGGTTTTTTTTTCTTGGCTTCATAATCAGATCTATTTTTGGTAAATTATTCTTTTTGGTGAATAATGAGTTCTTCAATCACCAAGGTTAATAACGCTTAATGCTCTCGGTCCTGTGAAGCTAAAATTAAATCTTAAACATAAATTATTAACTAGGGAAATTGATGACCTTAAATATGAACGATATACTATCAGAAAGGAACAAAAGCCATTAAAAATCAATTAGAGGCCAAAATCAAAGAGTTTAGAAAATTTCAAGCAAAATATAGCGATAAATGTGTACATTATAACTATGCTCAAGAAATGATTGTCAGTCTAACTGTCGAGCTTAACACATTAAAAAATAAGTTTGAAAATGCAAACTTTAATTTAAAAAAATTTGTTGTGTCAAGTAAAAAGGTTGAGACAATGATAGAAAAATAGTTAAAATTCAAAGATAATCAGAATACGGGTCTAGGATATCACAATGTTCCACCTCCCTTCAATGATAACTATACCCCGCCCCTTGAAACCAATGGGGTAGAGTTACATGCTCAGTATGGCCAGCCTCCTGTGCCAGCTTCAGTTAAGAATGAACAATTTGGTCCAATTGAGAATATTGAAGTGAATGATACTAATGCTTCTACCTCATGTGCAGAGTAGGTCAAAGTGCATGATGGGCATGAGCAGAACACAAATACCTCTTGTTTTGTTGAAAAAGATTCAAAAACTTGTGATAAGGTTAACAATTCTAACGCTTCTACTTCATGTGGAGATAAAAAAGCAGTGCAAGATGGGAGTGAGCAGATCAAAATCAATTATGAGTCTGCTGAAAGTGTTTCAAAAGCTTGTGACGATGATACTCCCACTGTGGAAAAACCCAAGCCACAAAATTCTGTTAAACAATCTGTTAAAGTGCCTGTGGAAGTCCCTTGAAACAGAATTCTTTTGGATAAGGACCAAGTCATAATCTCATCTATGTGAAAAGACAGACTTGTTTTAACTGTGGGACTTCAGATCACATTGCCAGAAATTGTTCAAATCGCGCATACGTTCCCTACTATGCACAAGGTTGGATGAATGCGACAAGAGGGAGATCTTTCAAAAGAAATCCTTCAAGGTCACATTCAAACAATGGTGACTGGAATGCCAAAAAGGCCAAGAATCCAACTCCCAATAACAAGAAGGGAATGCCGGCCAAGAAGCCAAGTTCAAGAGATGCTCCGGTGAAACCAAGACCGGTTAGGTCAAAGCTATCTCAACGGCCCATTTCAAGTTCAAAAGCAAGTGCTGAGGCATCCATCCGAACAAACAATAAATGGGTTAAACCCGACTATAGACGGGTTCCAAAGGTTCATACTCCCAAATCACCTAATGATTCTAACATTTCTTCATCTCTTGTTTATGATAAGTAGGATTCGTCATGGGAGAGATTACCATGAAAAGATGACAAAGGTCAACCCAGTTTCAAAATGGACTGGGTTCTAATGACCAACTAATCTCGCACTCTGTGCTGGAGCAGCTATGGAGGCATATCATCAGACTTCGGTTTGTTGATAGTGGTTGTTCCAAGCACATGAGAGGGGACATCTCTCCACTGTGCAACACTCAGAACCTTAAGTAAGGGTATGTGTCCTTTGCGGGAAAGGAAGAAAAAATGGGATCAAACAGAGGGTGTATGCTTAATGATGTGAATAATTTTTGGATCTATTCTGAGATTGAAATATGTGTGCTGCTCTTAGTCCATCTGGATGAAAATTCAATTGGTGACTTATGGTTTGAGTTTTCTTCTCGATACTCCTGAGTTTTCTCTTACAAAATTCGTTTCAAAGACAATTTTTTTAATTTTCTTATATGTCTTTCTTTGGTAGGTGTTATTAGGAAGTGATATGAAGTATAGTGCTAAAGGGCAATTTATGATGCGTGTAATGCACTAAAGCCGAATTGTCTAGACTTTATGTTTAATGTGATGGTAGGCACAAAGAATACAAAAGGACTAGACATTGATTGACAAATGAAAGGACTAGACAATATGAAGTTAGATAGTTTCATTTGGACTGACCATACGATGCTTGGGTAGATTGATCAGTGAGATAAACATGAGAACCTATAGGATACACTAAAGTCATATGTATTTAGAATTGTGGTTTAACGTTTCCTCGATGTATGGACTTATGTCCTTAATTCTGGTACTGATAGGGCGACTAGGGGGTTCTGATAAAGTAGGTATGTAGGAAATTATTTTCTTGCTTTCTATCTGTCAGTCATATGTTGCCTCCTTTGCGTGATTGGAACATATCCGAGTTAGATTGCAACATATGCAACTCTATCTCTACGCATCCCCTTATCTATGCAATTCTTTTTGTCTGTTAGCTATATGATGTCCCCTCTACATGATCGGATGATCCGACCTGGGACACAACATATGCACTCTACTTTCTATAACCCTCGATCTATGTTAGACATATGGTGTTCCATCTGCGTGATTGGAAGACATACGACCTAGGATACAACATATGCATTTCTATATCTATCTTCTCTCTTAATGATTGAATACTCACGTAAAGTAAGGAGTTCTTTGGAAGTTATTGATTACTAGGGTATGTCGGGAAGTGGGGAATACATTCTAGTACACCTAAAATTGAACTACTTAAAAGGTTGTCTGTAGATCTCGCTGTTCAAGTGGACCACAATATCGGTGATTGACCAGATCTAAACATGCATGCGTGTGCTGATAAACGATATTGAATTGCTTGACAACTTTGATCCCAAATATTTTTGTTTTTATTAAATTTTTTCATAGTTTTCCTCTATGCACAAATTTAACGGGGAGAATTAAATTTTTTTTAAAATTAAACAAAAATATGAAAATTAAAAATCCAAAAATAGTATTGTTTCTGTTTTATTTCTTTTAAAAAATCCAAAATCCAAAAACATTATTTTGAGCGTATTTTAATTTAATTTAATTTTATTCTTAGTTGCTTTATTTGTGTGCTAAGTTTTGTTTTATTTTGTTTTTATCTCAAAATTTCTTTTGTCTTGAAAGATGAATTCTTAAGAAGAAGAGACCCAAGGAGACTGTATCGGAATATTCTGAGCAATGAGAAGAAACTTGGAAAGGAATTGACGGAAAATTCAAATCTGAATGATAGACTCTTCCATATTGAGACGTATAACAGTCTTAATAGGAGTCTTCACATCAAATGTTAATGATCAAAAATCATTTTCACCATGACTAATGTGAAACACCCAACCATTCTTCACCCTTATCTAAACTTTCTCCATTAAATCATTTCCACGTATCGGTACCCCTTGAGGTTCGAGTATAAAACAACTCGGCTGACGGTTACCAAAAATTTTGTGTTTAGGATCTTAGAAGTCATTGTTGTTGGAATAGTGTCTAAGGCTGCAACTATATTAGGCAAGTATTTGACCCGATTGTGCATGGTCCTTTTGGGTTGCCTTCACCATAGCAACTTGGTAGGATGATTTATTATGAGAGAACAGATATTATTAATATATTATGAGAATAATATAAGGAATAATAATATAGTTATTTGATTAATATAAGTCATAGATTAATTAGTATTAATTTGGTGACTTAAGGAGATTAATTAAATAAGAGAGTATAAACTGTCAATTGTTTGATAGTTAAACTTTAGACTGTAAATCCTTATTGGATAGGGGTTGGATGATTTCTAGGCTAGGATAAGCCTCAAAATCATCCAAGGCATTATCTTGGAAGGATTTGGATTGCTTTGAGTAATAGTTATCCAACTAGGGTTTAAGTTGTAACCCTTAAGGAGTCTACAAGTATAAATAGACCCTATGGCAAAGGAAATTCGGTACCTCCTCTAAAGTAAGGATACCCTGGCCGAATTCCTCATCTCTTCTCTCTCTCAAATCATCCTCTTTGCTAGTTGGTGTTTGTAAGCCATTAGAGGAGTGACAATTGTGACTCTAAAGCTCCAAGAACAAGAAGATCAAACAAGTGTTTCAAGGTATGCTTCTAACTCTGGTTTTGTGTTGTTCTTATACCTAATAAGTCATTAGGAGTCTTGGATTCAATGCATGTTTAATTAGAGAAACCTAGATCCGAGCATTAGGGTTTGTATGCGCACTTAGGAATGTTCTTATGTACAAAACCCATCAGTGGTATCAAAGACTAGATTGGTTTCTATTAAATTGATGCTTGAATGTTTGAATCTTAACTGCAAAATTCGATTTTTTTTTTTGTTTCTGAGTCATGGACTTGGCGAGTCCCATAGTGGACTCGTGGAGTTGGCCTGACTCGGCGAGTCCAGTGTGGGTACTCGGCGAGTCCGAGCGTCAGGATTAGCCAAAAACGGGATTTTTTTCATATTTATCTTATGGAAACTTACCTTAATCATATTAGATCAACCCTAATCCGATTTTATGATATATATGACTATATTTTTGATCTAATTGAAGATAATTATCAATAAATAAACTATTTAATTTCCTTATATGATAATTATTAATCAAATATGGATAATTATGTGATTAATTGTTAATTTTAATTATTTGTTATTTGATCCTTTATGTTTTAAATGTTTAAAATCTATCCTCAAGTTTTGAAATTTATGTTTTGTGATTAAAAGTTTAATTTAGACAATTTAAATTTCAAACCCTAGAATTTTACAAGTTTAAAATCCAACCCTATACTAATATAATATTACAAGATTAATATCTATATATGTATGACTTAAATGCTAGTCTTACCGTTAGTAGGCCTCATTCATGAAGCTTGGTCTATAAGGTGGGTATAAGGTTGCGGCCTATAAAATGGCGCTTAATGGGTGTACACTCACACCCACCGCTCGCTTGATTGGTGGAGGGTCGTTAGCCGAACGGGTAAGATAGGGCAACCTCATCCTCTCATTAAAAGTATAATAAGAAATATAAAGTAACTGCATGTTTTCTTAAAATTTCGCAATCTTAGTTACTTTAGGAAAAGTGAATTGATGCAATCCCATGAAATTACACTTTGCACCTTGCTAAGAAGTTAGTGGAGCGTGTGTGGTGTACCGGCACACTAATTGGTTCTAAGAGAAGGTGGCAAAGAGTGATTCATTGTTTATCATAGTTTGATGGAGCGTGTGTGGTTTACCGGCACATCGAATAGGTGATCGTTACAATGAAGGCACCATGTTAATTTGCATGGTAATTCACACCCGCTTTGTGATCCTCGGTATCCCAGTCACAAACAAAAGGGGCATATCGAGATTTAAACATGCCATTGAAAAGTTTCAATAAATCTCATCCGAACCTAGGAATTCTCAATACATTTAGGACTTAAAGTTATGTTTTTCATGGTGGAGAATTAGTGAATCGTCATTCACTTACCTTCAAATTGTTTGCATGTTAGATTACGGCATCCCTTTTCTAATGTGTAAATATTGTTTTTAGATCCTAGCCCTAATTTTTTTATTGGGTGATAATTAGGGATTCATATTCTAATCTATCTTTGTCCTTTCTATTTATAGATGTCGAACGCCAACGATGCTGCTGCGAGTTCTTTCACTTTGATGAGCCTTTGTCAAAAGGTCACCTTTGATGGAACGAACTTTAGCGAATGGATAAGGTACATTGGCACGATTGCTCGCTATGAGGATAAGGAGTATGTCCTCGATGAGAAGCTCGAGAAAATCAACCCCGAAATTGCTACTCCCGTCGAAATCACCACTTTCAAAACTCACGAGCGTGATGCAACGAAAGTGCATTGCATCATGATCGCGATAATGAACTTCGAAATCCAAAAGTCCTACGAGGATATGTATCCGTACGAAATGCACCAAGACTTATTGGAGAGATACCATCAAAACGCGAGACAAGAGCGTTATGAAATTTTCACGAACATGATTTCCGCTAAGATGGGTCATGGAGAGTCTCTTACCGTGCACTTGCAAAAGATGCAAATGTATGTCGACCAAATCTTTCAACCCCAGAAGCAATGGGAAGTTGTATTTGAATTTATGTGACAATTTACATTGAATCCTCCTCAATCAATTTGTTGCTATCTATGTACCTGCTGAAGTGATCCAGAAGAATCGATCTCTCTGTTATTTTCTCTGAAGTTTCTCAAAGCTAAAAGTGTTGTTTTTCAAGAACCTTTACAAGAAGCCTCATATGCCCAATGTGCGTTCAAAGTTAGATCTTTAAAAGAAGCCCAATTGTTCAAGATAAAGTCATTCATGCAAACATTCATATGTTCATCTTGAGTTTGTGCAGAAATCAAAGATAAAAGTTGAATCCATGAACATGATGGGTTTTACACAAAATAACATCCTATGTTCTCATGCAAACCCTAATGCTTGGATCTAGGCTTCTCTATTGTACATGCTTTTCATCCAAGACTTGCAAACCCTAGATCTAGTTTATATAATTGAAATTAACATAACGAAGCAGATCTAGATGATTACCTCTTCTTGAAAGCTTGAATCTTCTTGCTCTTGGAGCTTAGAGTCACAAATGTCACTCCTCTAATGGCTTACAAACACCACAAGCAAGAAGATGATTTTGGAGAGAGGTTGGAGGCTATGAAATTCGGCTCTTGCACTCTTGGAAGAAGGGATAGCCGATTTCTGAAGCCTAAGGGGTCTATTTATACTTGTGCTGCTAGGGTTTCAATCAAAACCCTAATTTGATAACTTAGGCCTTAAGCAGTCCAAAGAATCTTCCAAAATAAGGCCTTGGACAAAATTTTGATGGGTTCCCACCCTAAATTTCGTCCACCCCGTAATCATGAAGGATTCTCAACCCAAATCAACTATCACACAATTGACAGTTCGAATCCTTTTTATTTAATTAATCTCTTTTAGCCACAAAATTAATTCTTGATTAATTTTTGTATAATATTAATTAAACTATATGATTTCTCTTTTAATATATTATTCATATAACATATTAATAAATCATAATAACCTCTTTATTCATAAATCATCCTATCATGTTGCTTCGGTGAAGGGACCCCAAAAAGACCATGCACAACCGGGTCAAATACTTACCAAATATAGTTACAGGCTTAGACACTAATCCAATAGTCTCCTACTTGGATAAGTCTTAGTAACTATAAATGCAAATACACTCCGATTAGCAATCGTAGCTCTCAAAGACACTGTCGAACTCTGATCTTATTAGTAACCTGTCCTTCAGATAAGGGATCGTATAATCCTCTAATCTAGATATCGTGCGGACAATTACATGGAACAAAGTCATACTTATTGTCCAACAGTTTGTTTCTCGATCTCAGATTCGTTTGACATAGAACTTAATTGAACACATCAATTCAGTTTTGATTAGGCCTGACACATAAGTCAAACCAAATCAGTAAGGGGCCTTGATATTGCTTTTATCCTCTTAGAATAAAAGGAACAGATAAACTCTAACTTATATGCATTTACCATTCACTAATCAAATCATACACAACTATGTGTTTTATAACATCAAGTTATTGATGTGTTTACGCATTATCAATGCACAACCAACTAGCAAACAATAAACCATGTATCTAGGTTTTAAGACCATATGATATTATCGTCTTGCGATCACTTGTGATTAATTCCATGAAGTGATTTCAACAAGTGTGAGTTTATTCCAATGCTCAAATCTTGTTCATAAGCACTCATGAACGTTGTAGGAAACTTTTTCTATGTCTAATACACTTTAGACAATCTACACACCAATTCATGACGGTCTTCATTCATATCTACTTCCAACATATGAACGACTGTGGACCGTTCGAATAAATTCAATTATTCAGGAAGTCAAACCATGCAAAATGAAACAATAGTTAAACAATTAACGTAAGATAGTATCTTTACTAATAAATAATACTATTTTATTTAATCATCAAATGTTAATTATAATTTATCTATTACACGTTTCTAAACTATCTAATCTAAACTAATATCATCCTTCGGCCCAATGCTCGTAGCATGCTACAAGTGCTTAACCCTACTCAGTGCCTTCGTAAGCAGATCTACTGAGTTAGCCTCTGACAATACCCTTTTCACTACGAGGAGTACTTCTTCTACCCGATGTCGAATAAAGTGATATTTTCTGTCGATGTGTCGAGATCTACCATGATCCCTTGGTTCCTTTGTGACAACCTGAAATTTCTAGCTTACATTCTTCATTTTTATCAAAGTTAGCTTCGTTTTGCTATTTTATGATGAATTTTTGGGTCTAAAAGAGTGCTTAAAGCTTAGTATAATTGAGATACGTGTCGGAGGATGGGTAGGTTGGTTGTAGCATCGAAAAATCGGGCCAAACACACCAAACCAGGTGTGTGCGGCCAGCCAGCCGCACACAGGCCAACCACACACCCCTCCAGCCACACACACCCTCCTATATATACTATCCTTGGTCATTTTGATCATTTCTTACACTTCTACAAAGCTAGGACCCGAAAATCCTCTCAAGTATCATCCGGAAAGGTAACATCCTTCACCAAGAACACCAAGAACACCAATAACACCATATGTTCTGGTAGCACACGCCTTCTGGCCGCACACATGGCCGCACACACGTGCTGGCAGCACACCTGGCCGCACACACATATAGTGTGTTTTTTGGCCATACACTCTCTTGTATAGCCTTATAACCCTTCTTACAATCATATATGGTTGTAACACTTCAATATAAGTGTTTACCAGTCCCTAAAGTGGTCCTAATTAATTAATTAGTTATTCATAACACTAATTATATTCATATATGTATCGATATATGCTAAATAGGATTTGCGTGTGTACTCAAGTCAACACTTGGCACTTAGCAACTGATCAAACATTTTCTTTAGAACCACTCACTACAGGTGAGTTCATACCCCTAAATTAACCTTTGAAATGTTTTTAAATGCTCTTATGGGGGGAATACAAGTTGAACAATTATAGTTATTATATCAATCACATGTGATTAATAACTACCAATCAAATGGTTTTTCTTACATTGTCGTTTTACTATCGAGTCGGTAGCAAGATACAGGCCGATCACATGTTACCTTTAAAATTTACAATTGCTTAAGGTAGTTGGTACAGTAGTAGTTACTTAATACGACACTACAATACTATAATATTTTCCCATTACATTAACTTCGTGAACATGAACACGATGCAAGGTAATGTAAAAACTATATTTTTGATTAATGATAGTCGGATTGGGAAAATACACGCTCTTACATGAGACACACACACAAATACTAGATGCATTGGTCGAAGGCTACATTTAGTAGAAAATATAGGGTTTTCTAGGAGAGTTCAAACAAATTAAAACTTTACAAAACTTATACATTACATCTTACAAACACCTTCCAAATGCTTTCATACAAACACAGACACTAATATACTTATGATCTCACCAGCATTAAGCTGATACTCGCTTTCAAAATAACTTGTATTCTTAGGTCACCACTAGATAGGTACAGGTGATGGGCTTTTGAGAAGATGGAGTTCGTTCAAGACTCATCTTTTATTTTGATATGTATATGTTTGGTGTCTATAACCTTGATAGAACACACATGTATGCAATTATATTATTAATGCAATGGATGATGTTGTTGCTTGTTTACTACTATTCATTGTGTGATACTGTACATGACGTCCTCCACCCCCGAACGATTCCGCCGTTCAGGTTTTGGGGTGTGACATCCTTGGTCAAGGAAACCACTCCTTCATTATCACAGAAAGTTTCCATAGGATCTTGTATGGCTGGCACAACTCCAAGGTCTCCAATGAAATTCTCAGCCATATTGTAACATCTCAAAATTCAAGCCCGGAAATTTTATTTTTGAATTAATAATTTTTAGAACATTTTACCATAACATTGTCAATAATGCAACACGTTACAAAATCATAATGTTGTGTCCCAAACTATGACATCAAAAATAATGAAAATCAAAGTACAATCCCAGAAAGTCTGATGCGGAATCGTGTGTGTGTGTGTGTGTGTGATGCGATGCGGAAACCTCTGTTTGTTGCTGCTCCAGAAATCCTTCGGCTATAATCCCCACAAAACACTCAGTCAGAATATGATATCTACTCTTAGGGTAAAATGACTATTTTACCCCCAACCAAGTCCAAGTCAAAGTCAACTTTCAGTTGACCCGACTCGCCGAGTTGGGTCGTCAACTCATCGAGTCTCTACCCTTTACTCGTATTATCCATGACTCGACTCGTCGATTTTGGCAACGACTCGACGAGTTCCCCTTCTTTACGAACATCAATGCACCTTCATCCGACTCGTCGAGTTGTATGAACAACTCATTGAGTTCACCTTCATCTGATGAACAAGTCCTGACCTTGACTCGCCAAGTTGTATGAACAACTCGTCAAGTTCATCTTCAAACATAAGGAGATTGCCTTGGACTCGCTGAGTCTGTTCTAGCACTCGTTGAGTCCCATGAACTCTAGGTCTAAAACTAAGTCCAATGTGTTGGGTCACTCCTTCTGACCTACTACAACCCTTCTAACACCCAACTGAGTTCTTTCGACCCTCAACAGATATGGGACTAAATGCCTTGGACTCATCGAGCCCCAAGAACGGAATCGCCGAGTCAATAACGTCCACACCCTAAATCCTCAATTTCTGATGTACAACACTTGTCCAAATGATATATCCAAGCCCTTAAGCTCGATCTAGCACGTAAAGTTACGAACTTTACGTGCATACATGGGACTTTGAGCCAAAAAGGCTCTGAAATGGCTCTTTTGTTGCATAGGACCTTCCTTAGGAGAAAAAGCAACCCAAAACTGCCTTGTGACTCTTCCCAAGACTTAGATCCGAAGTCTTGACCCCCAACCATGTTTGCAAATCATGGTTGGTCACCTTATATGGCTTAAAAGCCCTAAATCTTCCCCAAAAAGGGATCTAACAAACAAGCAAGCAAGGTACATAATTTATACTTTACATGGACTGCAAATGATGAACCAAAATCGAATCCTTCAGTCTCCTCTTGATCCTTCTATGCTCTTCCTTCTTACTTGAGGTCAAAACCCACAAAAATCACTCAAAAGCCTTAGCTCTTGCACCAAAACACTTAGGGTTTGCTATGGAGGGTCTTTGGGAGTAATAGGGACGAGTGGTGGCTGAAAGAGATGATTAAATAGGGTGCAAACCCTCAAATTAGGGTTTTGTCTAGTCAGAGCCTACCCGTCGAGTCTGGACGCCGACTTGACGATTCCGTCACTTAAGTCCCGTCCAAACCCGCTCCTACTCGAAAAGTTGGGCCTTTAACTCGCCGAGTCCGAGGCCAAAAATGCAAAATACGTTAAATAAAATACATACCAGGTACTAGGTGCTACACATATTGCCTCCTTTGCAATGTATTCTGATTCATACGTTGAATCAGAATGCTTCGCTCGTTGCAATGTATTCTGATTCATACGTTGAATCAGAACTGGGTGCTACACATATTGCCAAAAATGCTTCGCTCTTTGCAATGTATTCTGATTCATACGTTGAATCAGCTACGATCTCTTGCTTGGAGCTTTTCTAAGTCACTGCTCTTCCATTAAGGGTAAAGACCCAGCCCGACTGTAAACGGTATTTGTCCCCGTCGGTCTAAAAACTGACGTCACTATACCCTCACACCTTTAAGTCATCACTCCCACTAAGGACTAAGAACCATTCCTTGGTCCTCCGAAGGTACTTAAGAATATTCTTGACTACGATCCAATGTGATTTTCCAGGGTTCCCTTGATATCTGTTGACCATGCTCAAGGAAAAGGCCACATCAGGGTAAGTACAAGTCATAACATACATGATTGAGCCAACTATGGAAATGTAAGGTACTTGGCTCATCTCTGCTATCTCGACTTTGGTACTCGGACTTTGAGTCTTACTCAACTTGGCATTACTTTGAAGTGGGCACTCTTCGTCAATCTGTCCACGATCACCCATATGGCCTCCACACCCCTTTTCATCCTTAGTAATTTCGTGATGAATTCCATAGTGATCTCTTCCCATTTTCACATGGGAATGGGTAGCGTCTGAACCTTGCCATGAGGCCACTGATGCTCGACTTTGGCCTTCCTGAAGGTCAAACACCGCTCCATAAACCGGGCGATCTCCTGCTTCATGCAAGGCCACCAATAGCTCAGTCTCAAGTCTCTATAAATTTTTGTAGCCCCTAGATGTATAGAGAACTTGGAGTTGTATGCCTCTTCTTATATCCTCTGTCTCACTCCTCCAGTCACCGGTACCCACACTCGGCCACACTGTGTTAAAAGGTCACGACTATCCTTGACAAACAAAGGATACTGTCCCCGAATCCGCTCCATCTTCCAATTCTCTTTCTTCGTTCCCTCGACCTGGGCCTCCTTGATCATATCCAACAATGAAGAGATCAACGTCATCCTCATACAAATGTTCCTAATCGGGGACCCCACCGTCTTGCGGCTCAAAGCATCGGCTACTACGTTAGGCTTCCGTGGATGATATAGGATCTCACAATCATAATCCTTCAGTACGTCAAAACACCTCCTTTGTCGCATGTTGAGCTTCTGCTGATCCATCAAATACTTCAAAATCTAGTGATCAATATAGATGGTGCACTGCACTCTATACAAGTAGTGCCTCTAGATCTTGAGGGCGAACACCACTACCACCAATTCCAAGTCGTGAGTGGGGTAATTCGCCTCATGAGGCTTCAACTGCCTTGAGGCGTAAGTTATCACGTGCCCCCTCTACATCGGTACCGCGCCTAACCTTGAAATCTATGCGTCACAGTACACCACCAAATCATCTAACCCTTCAGGTAGTACTAGGAGTGGAGCCTCGCATAACATCCATCTCAGGGTATCAAAAGCCAACTGCTGATCTGTGCCCCACCGAAATATCACATTCTTCTTGGTCAAGCGGGTCAATGGCACAACAATATTGGAGAAATGCTGGATAAATCTCCGATAATAGCCTGTTAAACCCAAGAATCTACATATCTCAGACGCATTCTTCGATACTTCCCACCGCATCACTGCCTCAACCTTGGCTGGATCAACCGAAATGCCCTCCTGGTTGATGATGTGCCCCAAAAACTATACTTCTTGCATCAAAAAATCACCCTTGGAGAACTTGGCATACAGCTTCTCCACCCTTAGGGTCTCCAATACCTCTCTCAGATGCTGCTCATGCTTCTCCATGGTCTTAGAATAGACCAGGATATCATCAATAAAAACGATCACCAACTGATCCAGCATCGATCTACACACCCTATTCATGAGATCCATGAACATTGTTGGGGCATTGGCGAACCCAAACAGCATCACCACAAACTCATAATGCCCATACCGAGTCCTGAAGGTTGTCTTCGGTATATGCTCATCTCGAATCCTCATCTGATGGTACCCCAACCGTTGGAAAACCAAGACACGCCCTGCAGTTGATCGAACAAATCATCGATCCTAGACAACGGATAATGGTTTTTCACCATTAGTTTGTTCACCTGTCAGTAATCAATGCACATCCTGTATGATCCATCCTTCTTTTTCACGAACATGATCGGTGCTCCCCACGGGGAACTGCTCGGAACGAAGAACCCTCAGTTTAGCAGCCCCTGAAGCTGCATAGATTTCTCTTGCATCTTAGGCGGTGCCAACCGATATGGTGCCTTCGCTATCAGAGCGATACCTAGCACTAAATCAATGCGAAACTCCAACTGCCTCTCTGGTAGCAATCCTAGTAACTCTTCGGGAAAGACATCCCAAAATTCTTGTACAACTGCACACTGCCCACATCCATCGTGGTCTCAACCCTCGTATCTGATATATAAGCCAGAAATCCCATACATCACTACTGCAGAAATCTCCTCGCCCTCGCATCCGAACAGAGAGTTGGTCCCTGTGAGGCCTTTCACCATGTATAACCAATTATCCCCCACTTAGGGTTCGAACCCTCACCAACTGGTTCTTGCAATCAATCATGCCGTACTGGCCCCCAACCAGTCCATCCCAACAATCACCTTCAACCCTCACAGTGGTATCGGGACTAGATCAAAGCGAATCCTCACACCAGGCACACTTAGGACACAGTCCTGATACATCCTCGCAACACTCACAGTGCGGTCATCCGTAATTTCTACCTCAAGCGGGGAATCCAAAGTTCCCGAAGCATCCCAAAAATTCTTGCTAAGCACGAGAGACACAAACGATCGGGTAGCACCCGAATCAAACAAAACATGAGCCGACATACCATTGACCAAAAAGGTCCTTATACAAGCACAACGTACACATAAGCAATACAGATAAACATAGAGCAGATAAGAATAAATATGTACCAGCCACAACATTTGGTGCTACCCGAGCCTCCTCGGTAGTTGGCTGAAATACACGACTCTTCACCACTGGAGCATCTGCCTTAGAAGGGCGGCCATCAGTAATCATCATTGTGGCGGGTGTGGGTGCCGCCACTACTCCTCCTGCTCCCTGTAACCACGGACAATCAACCTTTTTATGGCCAGTCTGGTTGCAATGGAAGCATATCAAGCCTTTCTTGGGGAAATCCCTACTCAAATGACCCTGCTGGCCACAAGAGTAACATCCATAGCATGCTGTCCGATAAGCCCCGCTATGCGATTTACCGCACCTGGCACACCGGCCCCGTGTAACATCTCGAGTTCAGGAGTGCAAGTTCAGGGTTCAAAGTGTAAATATGAAAGGGCAACTCGGTGAGTACATGGGTGGACTCGGTGAGTAGGGTCGTAACTCTGGTCGCGTGTTAAGTGGCCAACTCGGCGAGTCGGAGGCTGGACTCAGCGAGTAGGCGTTGAGTGGAGAAAACCCTAATTTTGGGGGATGAGCCCTATATAAAGTACATTATAACCTCTCCCCAGCCTTTTTACCCTCTATTGAAGTCCAGAAAACCCTAAGACGTGATTGTGAGGGATTTGAGTGCATTTGAACCTTGGAGAAGAGATTTTTGGAGAAGATCTTGGAGAGATAGGAGGCTTGGAGCAAGGGGCTTGGTTAAGATTCAGATTTCTCTTCTATTGGGGCTTCCTTTTGAGGTATTACTTCGTTTCTTGGGCTGTAATATGTCTAGATTCATCATCTTTGAATGTGTGGAAAGTTTAGCTTGTGGTATTTCGAGTTTGAAGGTTAGATCTGAGGTTGCTACCTCAGATCTGGAATGGAGAAGGTCTAGAGTGCATTAAAGTCCCTGTTCTTGAGTGTTTGGTGAAGTTATCTCGTCCCAAACCCTAGCACTAAAGTGTAAAATGCCTAGATCTCTTTGGATTCACGTAAAGTTTGCCACTTTATGTGATGGATGGGTTGTAGAAGGGTAGATCTACGTTTTGGATCGACTGCATGGCCTAGAAGGCTTCTGTATGGGTTAAGAGCTAATGGTACTCGGTGAGTCACAAGGGTGTACTCGGCGAGTTGCTTGAAGGTGGGCAGGAACTCGACGAGTTGGAAGAACAACTCGGCGAGTTGGAAGAACAACTCGGCGAGTTGGTTGAAGATAGCCTTGGACTCGGTGAGTGTGTTCTTGGACTCGGTGAGTCTGGTCTTGAGGTCTTAGCCTTTCCTGGTGAAGCTAAGAATCGGTGAGTCAAGGGATGACTCAGTGAGTTGAGATGGGACTTTTAAGTGTTGGGGGACTCGGTGAGTCAGCGGACTGACTCGGTGAGTAGAATCAGCCAGGAGGTTGACTTTTACTTTGACTTTGACGAAGAGTTGACAAGTTGACTTCTAAGGACATTTTGGTATTATGTGGTATTTATTGGGTTTAGTCTTTCGGCTTTATCAGGGGTGGAGTCCGTGTCGGAGGTTGGAGCAGCGTGATCTTATCTTTTCAGTCAGCAGTTGCAAGGTGAGTTATCCTCACTATATCAACAGGGTCTAAGGCACCAAGGCTGGACCTTTATCGGATTGTAATCCGGGTACTGTTGTTATGTTGATGTTTTACTATGTTTGCATCCTGGTAGTTAGGATGGTATATGCTAGTGACCGGTTAGGTCGGTATCCTGCTTAGAGGCGGGACCTGCTTTGTGCTGTAGGCCAACATACCCAGGGCGGACCGGTTATTCTGAAGGCCCAACGAGCGGTCCGGATAGGCTGTAGGCCCCACGAGGGCGTACGATACGTGTCGAGGCTCGGAGAGTAGACTAGGCTGACTGAAGGCCCGATGCGGGCAGACCAGTCATACTGTAGACTCAGAGAGTGGACCAGGTGGGTTGAAGGCCCAGTGCGGGTGGACCAGCCACACTGCAGACTCAAGGGACATGACTAGACTCGAAGGGTGAACCCGGTGGACTGAAGGCCCAACACGGCGGACCAGTCACATAGTAGACCTGATATGCATGGTTGTTCTGTGAATTGTTATGTTATAGCATGTTATGTGCGTATGGTATATGTGGTTGGTATTTTGGGGGTATCTCACTAAGCTTTCGGGCTTACAGTTGTGGTTTAATGTTTTTCAGGTTCTTCAGGAGACTGTGGCAAGGCAAAGGCGTGATCGTACTGCTCCTCATATTTATGATTTATGTTATGGTTCCGGGAATACTCTGATAATAAATGTATTGAAAACCTTTTTGTAAAAACTTAAAGAAATTGGATGCTTTGAAAAGTTTAAAGTTTGTTGAATTTGATGGTTGTTACACCCCGACCCTCCTGGGCCATGTTGGAAGTGTCTGAGGTCTTGGGCTTCTTAGCTTGACCCACTGCTATCTATGCTTGCTCTGACTTCCGCTTGGTGCGGAAGTCCAACTCCATCTCCCTCTCACGGGCCTTCTCTACCATCATTCAGGTTTTTTCACCCTGTAAAGATTACAAACTTTGAGATATCATCCCTCAGCATGGGCTAATATCTCTTCCTCTGCATGTCCTCATCGGTAGCATACTGTGGGATCAAAAATGCTCACTCCCTAAACTTGGCGGTGATTTCCGCCACAGTCTTGGTGGTCTACTGGAGCTCCTCGAACTCCCTCACCATCCGTTGTACATCAATGGTTGGTGCAAACTCAAAGTCAAAATGCCAAACGAACTTGGCCCATGTCATCTCAGCCGCACCGGTTGCTCACACCTGACTAGTAACCTCGCCCCACCAATCTCGGGCTCTGTCTGTCAGAATATAAGAAGAAAAACCCACCTTTGCTACATCTGGGCAAGAACTCGTGCACTGGGTGTTCTCAATATCTTCCACCTAACATCGGCTAACAATGGGGTCCTTGACCCTGAAAAACCTTGGCACTCTACACATCTTGAACTCCTGGAATTAGTAGTTCGGGCTCCAACATGGCCGCAGCAATCTCGGCTCTGAATGCCCTGAGCCTCTACTCTATAAGCTCCATCATACCCTCCTTGACCATCCCAAAGATCACTGGGGTAGCGTCAAGGATGCCCCTCGTAACCTTGGCTACAATAATCTCAAGCAACCTCTCGTCAATGACCTTGGTAGTGTCGCCTGATCCAGCCCCGGATCCAGATCCCGATCCTGATCCCCCAATTCCATGTCATGTAACCACCATAATATACTACAATAAGATAAAACAAAGAAATCAGGATGTCCATAATAGGTATCTTCCCACATCGGTCCTCTTTAGAGCTCCTAGGTCTAACATCGGTTCGAGTACAGGTCCTGTGCTTTCAGTAGTACGAGCCTAATACTACCTTCCACACCTACTTGTACCTTTCCCTAAGGCTCTACCTGATAACTCCAATTCGTCCCAAAAGTAGCCATATCCCACAGACTACCGTATACATTAAAAACCACGTTATGCTAAGATTTCCTCTACTCACATCAATCAGACGATCATAACAGGTTACCTTTATGTAACATCCATAAAAATCATGCCAAATTTAAGCTTTTTCAAAACATTTAAACACCATTAATCATTACAAAACTTGTTTTCAAAATAGTATAATATTAGAGTATCCCAGAAACAATTCATAAACATGAAGAGCTGTACGATCACGACTTTGCCTTCCCGTGATCATCTAATGTACCTGAAACAAAAATGAAACTGTAAGCCCAAAGCTTAGTGAGTTCCCCTAAAATACCGATACACAACAAATAACACATATACAAATAACAACATATATTGGGTCCACAGTTTTACACACTGGATTACCCCTGGGCCCATAGTGTGAGTCTGGATTGCTTTCCGGGCCCACAGTTCACATCTAGATTTCCACCAAGCCCACAATACGAGTCTGGTATGCCCTACCCAACCCTCATCTCGTATCTGGAATGCTCCCGAGCCCACAATACGATTCTGGCATGACCTACCCGACCCTTAACAATTCTCC
Organism: Lactuca saligna; assembly: GCF_052625555.1. Classification (NCBI taxonomy): domain Eukaryota; kingdom Viridiplantae; phylum Streptophyta; class Magnoliopsida; order Asterales; family Asteraceae; genus Lactuca; species Lactuca saligna. Next base: position 5,212,760 of record NC_136419.1, read on the forward strand.
TGAGTCCTCAGTATAAGTCTGCCTTTTCCCGCCCGACCCTCAGCTCATATCTGGAATACTCTAGGGTTTGTTGGCTACCGCACGAATCAGTATACCCTCAACCCAACCTACATAATATGTCGAAATATAACATAACTATTGTACATATAGATAATCACATAATAATACAGGTAGTCCTACGGATCTACCAAATTGGCATAGCAACTAGCACGCAAAATTAACTCATATTCAGCATACTACCAACTGCTAGGACAACATATCCAATGGGCCGGTATTGGTGCCTTAGATCCCTTAGTATAGTGAGGATAACTCACCTCTTAAATATCGAATCGAAGTGATAAACTCAAACTCTCGAACCACAGCCGAACTCCACCACCTATATTTACCATAAGACCATTTCCATAAATTTCCAGTTTACCAAAATATCTCTCAAATAGAGCCCAAGAACGTTAAAATGGCTTTGAATGAGCCCAGTTGGGTAGATGCTATGCACGAAGAGCTTAATTAATTTTAAAAACTCGGGGTTTGCACACTGGTTAAATTACCTAAGGGAAAAAAGTCTCCTGACACACGCTGGGTATACCATAATAAGCAGGACGATTCCGGATTCATAGTGCAAAATAAGGCAAGATTGGTGGTTCACGGGTTTAGATAGATCGACGGTCTTGACTACGCTGAGGTTTATGCTCCAGTAGCTCGCTTGGAGGCTATCAGTATCTTCCTTGCATATGCTTCATACATGAACTTCACAGTTTATCAGATGGATGTTAAGGAAACTTTCTTGTATGGCAAGGTGAAGGAAGAAATTTATGTTGATCAACTCTCTAGGTTTCTTAACTCGAAGTTTCCTAATCATGTCTTCAAGGTAGAAAAGGCGTTGTATGGGTTACATCAAGTTTCTCGAGCGTGTTATGCGACTCTTACAAAGCACTTGCTTATGCATGGATACTCTCGTGGCACTATCGATCAAACTTTATTCAACACGCATGTGGGTAATGATCAGATTCTAGTCTAGATCTATGTTGACGACATTATCTTCAGGTCTATAAGTTTGCAGCTATGTAAAGAGTTTGAAAGCGTGATGAAAAAGAGATTCGATATGAGTTCGTTAGGGGAGATGACCATATTTTTGGGGCTTCAGGTCCAACAGAAGTCAACCGAAATCTTGCTCCATCAATCAAAGTAGGTGGAGGATATACTTGAGGAGTTCAGGTTTCAAGACGCAAAACCTGCATCGACACCGATGGTCGAAAGACCCCTGCTTAATCCAGATATTGATGGCGAATCCGTAGATCAGACACACTACAGATCGATGAACGGATCGTTGATGTATCTAACTGCAAGCCGCCCAGACAACATATTTGCAGTTTGTCAATGCGCACGTTATCAGGTTAATCCTAAACTTTCACATCTTATTGCTCTTAAAAGAATCTTTCGATATATCAAAGGCAGCCCAAAATTGGGTCTTTGGTACCCGAAAAATTATGAATTTGATTTATATGCTTTTGCTGACAATAATTATGGAGGTTGTGAGCTTGATAGGAAATGTACATCAGGAGGGTGTCAATTCCTTGGTGATAGGTTTGTATCATGGCAGTGAAAGAAACAACACACTGTCTCAACCTCAATAGCAGAAGCAAAATATGTTGTTGCCTCTGCTTGTTGTTCTCAAGTTATATGGATCCAACATCAGCTGTTGGATTACAGTTTGAACTATCTAGAAACCCTTATCTTTTGTGATAATGAGGCTGCCATTCAGATTACTAAAAATCATTTCCAGCATTCCAAAACCATGCACATTTATATCAAAATTCATTTTATCACAGACTGCTATGAGCATTCGCTCATTCGGCAGGAACAGGTCCCCACTGCTAATAATGTGGCAGATCTATTCACAAAGCCTTTTAACAAAGCTCTATTCGATGTGCTTGTGAGATTTTTGAAAATGATTCGTTTTGAGGATTGATTTTTTGTTATAGGTTAGTTTAAATTTGCACATTTTAATTTCATTCTCACCCATGCACAAATTTAGGGGGAGAAATAAACAGAAACCAAACAAAAAATTAGAAAATCAAAAATCCAAAAATAGTGTTATTTCTATTTTATTTTTTCAAAAAATCCTTAAAAATCCAAAAACATTAGAAAACCAGAAAATAAAAATTATGTGTTTTTGTTAGTTTTGTCTATTGGGAGGTGATATAATCATGTGATAACAGATAATCTGAATCTGTGTAAAGTGACTAAGTCGAATTGTCTGTGCTCTATGCTTGATGCACTGGTAGACATGAAGGATCTTTTAATGGACTTGACTAGGATCAGATGAACTTGAGAAGTTTAGAGACCTGACAAACTTTAACCTAGATAGTTCCATTGAGTCTGACAAGACGATGCTTGGGGTTATGATAAAGTAGGTCTGTAGGAAATTATTTTCTTGCTTTCTTTCTATCAGTCATATGTTACCTCCTCTGCGTAATCGGAAGATCCGACCTGGAATGCAACATATGCAACTCTATCTCTACACACCCTCTTATCTATTTACATCTGTTAGCCATATGTTGTCCCCTCTGCGTGATCGGAAGATACGACCTGGGACACAACATATGCAACATTCTACTTCTCAATCCCTCTATCCTTGTTAGCCATATGTTGTCCCCTCTGCGTGATTGAAATATATCCGACCTGGGACACAACATATGCACCCATTTCTAAATCTGACTTCCTCCTTAATAATTGTTTACTCACCTAAAGTAAAGAGTTCTTTGGAAGTTCTTGATAACCAGGGTATATCGGGAAATAGGGAACACGTTCTAGTGCAACTAAAATCGAACCAATTAGAGGTTGTCTGTAGATCTCGCTGCTTGATTTAGGTGGACAACAATATTCTTGGTCGTCGTCAGCTGAATGGTCTTTTAAGAAAAGTATCTAAGTTTATAGAATTTAATGTCTTGTCACTATTAACTTGTCCTAAATTTTATCATAAATCATTTATGTTTAAGTGGACCACAATACCAGTGATCGACTAGACATAGACATTAAGGTAAAGGTACCAATAAGTGGATTAAGGTTGTCTAATAACTTTGATCCCAGTATCACAAAATTATGTTCAGTGTTAGTTGAGATGAATTAAGTTTGTTTTTATTTTTTTTTAATTTTTAATTTTTAATTTTTAATTTCATTTTCACTTTTATCTTTATTTTTATTTTTAATTTTATTTTTATTTCTTTTATTAGCTTTATCTTATTTTAAGTTTTTATTATTTTATTTTTATTGTAGTTGTCTAAATTTTAATTTCCTTTAAAATTTTAAACTTTAGAAATTTTTGTTATTTTATTTTTAAAAATTTTAATTTTTATCCTCAAAATGTTTTATTTTTTAAAATTTTGGGATTTGGACTTCATTTTACACTGTGTGGATAATAGCTAAACTCAAACAAGGTATAAAAGAGGAGCTTACAACCGAAATCCCAACTTGACTCATCATTTTCGTGAATACGGCCGTAAACTCTTCCAATCTCTCTCTCCCTCTCGAAAAAATTTCGATTTCTTTTGTGAAATTGGCTCGTGATTCTTGTAGGTATGCTAAAACCGACCGTTGATATGTGAGTTTTTCATCAAATCGATGGTTTTTGAGGGCTTAATCGAAGAATATTAACTATCGGCGATTACGGCCCAGCCGTGTACGGCTAGGCTATTTACGACCGAAAATTGTAGTTTGTCAATAAACTTATTTTGGTCAATAAACTGTTGATTTTTTTCTTAAGGCCAAAATTAAATTGTTTGATTGAGAAAACCATAAACTTTATATCGTTTAATTACTTTGTTTTCTCACTTGGCCTGTTTTGTGTTGTTTAAATGGCAAGCCTCAAGTTCGCTGACAATCATAATCTTGCAATTCTACTGGTGGAACCTCCTGTTGCTCATGGAGAGTTCAGATCAATGATTCATGGGCTAAAGGAGTGTTGTTTGTCCACTACTCTCATTGCGAGTCCTGTTGTGTATCAAGGAATCATTAAAGAATTTTGGATGTCATCCATGATGAAACGAGGAGATGACAGATCTGTGTCTAATGAGGCTGAGGTGAAAGGATGCAAAATTATCATCATAGAGCAAACCATCAGAGATGCATTACAAATTGATGATCAATCATCCTACCCTATTGAGATTGTTGTTGATGAAGTCTAAGAAGTTCTTAACAAAATGGGCTACGAAGGCGTTTTTCCTCCCACAATAAAGAAACTCATACCGCCTTACTGGAGAAACCTGGCTCACACCTTTGTGACCTCTATCAGGCAGATGGACTGTTGCAGATGATATTTCTCTAAGAAACACAGGAGTTATCGCCGCGCTTGCTGAAGGGACAAAATTCAACTTTTCAAGGTTTATTTTGGACGAATTCGTTGTAAACATCAACGCGAAGACTAGAGATACTTTCTTGATGTATCCTAGGTTTATTCAGGTGTTTGTCAATTTGCAATTCCCAGAGATGGCTAAAGAAGGAGAGACCCTAGATATGAAGTCTCTTGGTCCACACACTGTTGGACTGATTAAACAGAATCGCAAGGGTAAAGTTGTCTTTCAAGGAAAGTTTCCTTTGGTGAAATTTGGAAAGTTTGTTGAGCTGAATGATGCATCCGAATCTCATGGGTCTTCTGACAAAATAGCTTTTGAGCATGTTTCTTTAGAGCAAGTATATTCATATGATGATGTCATAGTTGTATCTAATCATGAAATGGAAGCTACTCCTAGTGTATTTGTGGTAGAAGAACATGATATGACATCTGTTCCTGTTCAAAGTGACTACATCGAAGGAACAAAGAAAAAGGCATCTGCAAATGCTGAAGATTCTTTCGAATATCTCGATATTACTGGCTATGACAAGGATGACATTCCACTGAATTTTGGAAGCAATGAGAATCTTTAATCCAATGAAAACCTCGACTTATTCCTTGACAGTATCAATGATGTTGCTCATCCAGCAACGGAGATACGGGATACTGAAGATGTTCTCAAGAATATGCCTCCTACCTACAAACAGATGGCTAATGATTCAATTCCTAAGGATACAGTTTCAGGGATTCCTCCCCTTGTTAATGTTCTTCCTACCTCAGAGCCGCCTGAGAGTGATCCCATAACAACTCTGACCTCCTTGCCTCCAATTAAAAGAAGAAGACTTGACCCAAGACCTGATGTACTGATCTATGAACCATCTCAAGGTCTCCCTATTCATCCAACACCTATTCTTACCGCTGACCCATCTGGACCATCTCTTGAAGGACCAAGCACAACCTTTGATGTTGGTGGTTCTTCTGTACCAACAGACTTTTCTGCTCCTCGACCTGATCATGATGATGCCTCTGTGAGGCTTGCTAAATTTTTAGCTAAAGAACAAAGCTCAGTTCCTTTTCCCCAAGCTAAATGAATTTATATTGGAGAAGGCCACTCAGGAGAAGATAATCCCTCTATTATTGAGCTTCAAAAGGAAATAAATGTGCTTAATCAAAAGAACATTGAGCTTGACATTCGGGTAGCTGATCTTATGACTGAAAATAACAAGATCAAGATTCAAGTTACTGATCTTGAAGAAGACAAGACTCTAAAGACTAAACAGATCACTGATCTTCAGACTCACTTTGGTCTTCTCACAGCTAGCTACTTTGATTTGAAGAAGAAGTTGGAATAGGAACTTGGTGACTAGTTTAAGTCCTCTGTTGATGAGTCAAGGATGCATCTGCCTTCTTAAGCTCCCCCGGTTGTGCCACCACCTGTACAAACATCCCAAGTTGGGGATCGTTTTGAAGTGGAACCAGTTCAAGTTCTAAATATCGTAGCTCTGAAACGTACCAAATTGGCCAAAGCAGCTAAGAATGGTCAAGTTTTGTTTAAAAGGATTTCAGATCAAAATGCTCCTGGAGATCAGCCCAAAATTACCATCACAGATCTTCAAGAAAAATGTTTTAGAGATATATATGGTGATAGGTCAGGAATTGTCTCATGGGGCTCTCATGATACGCTAAACATGTGGCTAGTGAGACGCAAGAGTGGCAACACAGAATTCTATAAAGATATTCATGATTTCCATTCCTGGACCAGGGTTGATCTTTCAAAATTATGGAAAGCTCCTTTTGCAATTCCTTCACAAAATCCCAAGGCAACACAATTCAAGCTCTTTTTGGAACATCAAGTGAAAAAGGGTTTTCCTTTAATGAAGACTGCCGAGTCAATCATCAAACTATACTCAAGTGTACTTGATCCCAAAACTAATCTTCCTCTTTGAAATGTGATGTGGCTTGCTACCAGTCAAGTAAAATAGATCCATGTGCTTCAGAATTATCCAGATGGATCATTATCGTCCATGCTTTACTAGGTTTTTGATGAAACTTCAACTTCCGTTGTCATAAAGCTTAAAGATGGATGCATTCATTTATATAACAAAAGAGATCTGTTTCAGTTTGGGAAATGGGATATTCATCAGTTGAACTTTCATCAGATCAAGGTTGCAGAAGACATTTTTGAGCCAGCTGCTAAAGAGTATACGTCTATGGTTGCTGATATCATTAACAAAAAGGTGTGGAATGGGGCGACGGGCGAATCAGATGTTCTTCTTGTCGACAAGGACTAAGTCAAGCTAGTCCTAAACCAAGGGGGAGATTCAAGGGTCTAGTCTGTGGTTTGGTCTAGGCTTTCCATTGTATAAGGTCTATTGAGTCATTTTATGTATTTTGGGGGGTGTTTAGGTGTTTACGGACAGGGCTAGTGTTTACGGCCATAAACCCTGTTTACGACCAATGTCTTCTATATATAGGGCTTGTCTAGGTCATTTGTATGGGTTGTTCGTTTAGAGTTCACAGCCAAGAGCATTCAAGTTGTACCAGACGTTTTTGATATATAAACATGTGTAAGCTTGATTTTATTCTTCCTCTACTCCAATTCTTGTTATATTGATTGATTGATTGCTTGATAATTGGTTAAGATCCGTTTTGAGGACCTTACAAACCTTCAGCATGACTAGTACACCTCATCGGGCCTTCAACCTATCTGAAATGTTCTTCGGGCCTTCGGCCTGACTGGTATGCCCCTCAGGCATGTAGTCTATCCGGGGTGCCTTGGGTCTCTTGGCCTTTAGCACATAGCAAGACCAACTCAACCCAACCACACACAACATGTCAACTTATACAAATACAAAACACATATAAGCTCAGTAACCCATAATAACATATCGATATAAACATTACCAGGTTTGTTGAATGACAACACAATGCATTACAGTCTCAACCCACCTACACCACGACGTCATATACATAGTTAAACATATAACCAGTCAACAGACAATCAGGCACATCTTATAGATTATTAAGTATAACATCATCGTATATACCAGGATAAAGATCTAACAGATCACTACAGAATATCAACATGCAATAAACTAGGATAACAATCTAATGGGCCGGCCTTGGTGCCTTCAACCCAAAAGTACAGTGAGGAAGACTCACCTCAGACAGCTGAAACCCACAGATAAATTCTGACTGCAAATTCGCTAAAATCCCCAATAAACCATGATATAAATCCAATGGGCCGGCCTTGGTGCCTTCGACCCAAAATTACAGTGAGGAAGACTCACCTAAGACAGCTGAAACCCACAAATAAAATTCTGACTACAAATCCGCTTAAATCCCCGCACTATCAAATACCAAAATGACCACAAATTAATAATTGAGTCCTGACTCACACTACGAGTCCAGATTATAGTAAAAGACCATTTTACCCTTCCAATATCTTGGCCCAAGGCCAAGGCCCAATCTAAATGTCCAAGCTTTACATTGTTGTTGTGGTTTGGATATGAAAGATTTACAAATCTAGGGGGATGTTGAAGATACACTTCAGTATCCAGTTCATTATTGAGAATGGCTCTTTTGACGTCCATTTGGTAAACTTTGAAGTCTTTGTGAGTATCATAAGCGAGAAAGATTCGTATGGCTTCAAGACGAACAACATAAGCAAAGGCCCCATCATAATCGAGTCATTTGATTTGAGTAAATACTTTGGGTACCAATCTCGATTTGTTTATGATTATAACTCCGTCATCGCCGAGTTTTTTTCGGAAAAATCATCTTGTACTGACAGTAGGTTGATCCTAAGGAGGAGGGACAAGAGTCCATACTTGATTTATGTCCTATTCAACCAGCTCTTCTTACATGGATGTAATCCAATCAGAATGTTCTAAGGCTTCCTTGATGGATTTTGGTTTAACTGTTGATATGAATGCCGAGAAGTGACACTCATTTTGAATGGTGGTAACAGTGAGTTTGAACTCCAACATTGAGATTTCCAATGACTCTATTTTGAGTATGATCCTTTCTCCAGATATGAAATATCATAAGTTCTTGTGCAGCGGATGATCCGATATCAACAATGGGGTTATGTTGCTCCCCCTGAATAGTTTGAATTTGAGGATGATTCTCCCCCTGAACTTCTAAACTAGATATGTTAACATCGTCATCATTCAAAAATTCAAAGAAGTTGGCATCGTCTTCGTTGTTTTTCAGAATGGGATCAAATTCAACGAATTGATCTTTTGCATCTTGAAATTTGTCAACATTTGAATCGAGAGTTGGATGTCTATTCTCCCCCTCAACCTGAGAAATTTGAAGTGGATCGGAATCAAATAGAGGAAAGGTTGGCTTTGGACCAGAGGCATATTGAAAAAACGGAGCTTCAGTTGATGAGGATGGTATTTATCTAGATTCTAAATCAAGAGCACTTTCTATTGGTCCGAACATTCTTTCAAAATCAACTTCATAGATAATTTAAGGATTTGGAGGCCTAAGAGGTGGAGCATCAGACTCCATGATGTGTGTGTTGTAACATGAGTATGGTCTAAATTCCGAATAAAATTATCATCAAAAGTGACTTCAATGCATTCTTCAAGTACACAAGTTCTATGATTCACAACTCTGCAAGATTTCGACTTAGATGAGTATCCCAAAAAGATGTCTTCATCGGCTTTTGGTTGAATCTTGGTGAGTTGATCACGATTATTTTGAAAAAGAATCTGAAACAAAAAATTTGTAAGAACGCGATACTCGGCTTGCGACCATTCATTGCTTAATACAATCTCATGTGTAGAAGACGATTGATGATACTTCGATTTTGAGTCAAGCAAGTAGTGGAGACGGCTTCAGCCCAAAGATAGAGAGGAAGATTTGCAAAGTTCAACATCGATCGAGCGGCTTCAACGAGAGTTTGGTTTCTTCTTTCAACCACACCATTTTGTTAAGGAGTCTAGGGAGCAGATAAATTGTGGTCGATGTCTTTGTCAGTACGGAATTTCTCAATGGTAGCATTTGTGATTTTGGAGCCATTATCACTTTGGATTCTTCAAACAGGGAGTTTAACAAAAAATTTAATTCCTTTAATGAAATTAATGAGTTCAAAGGCTATTTTAGATTTTAGCCTTAGGAAGAAGACCCAGGTGAACTTTGTGTATCATCAAAAATCATAAGAACATACTTTTTGTGATGTAGACTTTCTACGGTAGATGGTCCAAAGAGATTAATATGAAGAAGTTCCAACGGTTCCGAAATTGACTTTTCAATGATCACAGGATGACCTTTCTTTGATTGCTTTCCACATTCACATGCAACTCAAAGATGATCATTTTTAAATTTGAGAAGTGGCAAACCTTGGACCATTTCACCAGAAACTAGATCATTCATGTATCGAAAGTTGAGATGAGATAGCCTCATATACCATAGCCAATGTTCGTCAGGAATGACCTTGGAAAGAAGACAAAGTTGAGGCTTCCCGATGATCATATTGATGTCTAAAGGATACATGTTTTTGATGCGATCTAATTTGATAAGACATTATTTCCGGTCTTTTGTCATAACGTAGCTATGTTTCTTGCAGAATTCGACTCTCCAGTTTTCATCAGTGAGTTGAGCCACACTAATCAGATTATGCTTGAGAACGCCTACATACACCACATTAGAGACAGAGAAATTTTCGTTGGTCAAGATGCCATAATCTCAAATTTGAGAATTTGAATTGTTGCCATAAGTAACGTTTCTAGCGTTAAGAGCGAGCTTAAGATCATGCATAAAGTCTTTATGTCCATTCATGTGCATGGAACAAGCACTATCGATATACCATATTGTATCTTGTTCCGAAGCACAAAATGCCTACAAAATCAGTGACTTTGAGTTTTTAGGCTCTGAGTTAGATTTAAGGATTTTAGCATGGGCTTTGGACTTGGTTTGTGATTTCTGACCAATTGGAATCTCGGAAGGCTTTTTCAGAGATTCTTTTGGAAAGAAGAAGAATGTCATGGTCTTTTCATTTATCCAAAAATTATATTCAACCGATGGTTGTTTGGATACTGCTTTTCTTTGAAAAACAATTTTTCAAGATGTTGTAGGAATAACTGTGGTCACAGATGTTACAGTTGTGTTTTCAGACTTTTCCACTTTATATTCGAACATTTTTTTAGCCTTTGGAAGGTTTCTGAACAACTGTGTTCCTAAAAACTTGTCCTTTGTTTGCTACTTTCGAAGGAACATTAGGTTTTGGAGATTGTTTTGGTTTGAAAATCGTGCCAACCGATTTAGCAATAAACACAAAAGGGAAAAATGTATGGGGAAGGTCAGTTTTCATAGAAGTCTCAACAATGACGTTTTTATATCACTATTGAAAAATTTGTCCTGAACATCTGAACTAGCAGGACTAGAGGACCTTTTAAGGACCTTAACAGACATGAACGTATTATGATTCCTAGTAGCTGGATTGACTGTTTGAGACACTTTCTTATCAGATTTCTCTTGGAATCTAGAATCTTGCCTAGACCTATTTTCTTTCTTATAGGCTTTCCTAGCTTCGGTTTTGGATGAAAAATATCTTTATTATTCAGCAACGGTTTCTTCCGAGAGTCATATGATGACCTGGAAGTTTGTCTAGTCGATGGATTGTTGAAACGAGGCTTATTGGCACTAGAGTCGATTTCGATATCACATCAGAGTTTGAGATACAAGAGTCGGATGAATTGTCACACACAATTTTTTCATCTACATCACTATCAAATGATGCCCACATGAAGTCGGATTTGTCAGTGTCATGTCCATTTGTCTCAGAAATGATTTCCTCAATAACGCAATTGTGCGATGGACCAGAGTTCGGAAACTGAGCTCTAATACAACCGATGTGTAATAACGTAAATTTCAGAACAATTTTTCGCTTTTTTTTAAAAAAGAAAATTTATAATTTCATTCATAACATTCTTATATCTCATTGTATCACATATCAAATCCTTAAAAACACTTCCCAAGATCAAAATGTATAAAAACTCCAACAGTGTGTATTGATCATGTCGGCGCCTTTCCGCGATCCTCACTGGTACCTGAAACACATAACACAAAACACTGTAAGCATTTAGTGAGTTCCCCAAAATACCACATGTAACACATAATATCCACTCGAGGCTATAGCTCTGTGAGCCCTCTGGCTCTAACTCGCTGGACCCTCTAGTCCTAACTCTGTGGACCTTCCCGTCCTAACTCTGTAAACTCTGATATACAACATAATCACATAGAAATAGTGTTGTGCAACACATCACATAAATAGCATGCAAGATACTCTATCTCATAACTCTAAGTACCACTCAAGGTATAGTATAGTGAGAAGACTCACCTCGGGTAACTCGGTAAACCTCGAACTTTGAAATACTGCACTAGCCTCCACCTAATCACATAAATAATCACTCTAATTAATAAAACTTCTAAAGGCTAGGTTAACCCTTCTCTATAAGTTCTATAAGAAAGGTAAAAGACCATTCTACCCCTCTAATGGCTCATAAGTCCAAACACTGACTAAACCCTAAAAGTCAACAAGAATCAACGGTCAGACTTTGACCCGACTTGTCGAGTGCACTCATGTGACTCGGCGAGTACATGCATGTCCTCTTCGCCCCTGGTCCTCACTCGACTCGCTGAGTCAATCCCACACTCAATGGTTTATCACAAGTCGCGAATCGCGGGGCAAACCGACTCGACTCGTCGAGTCCCCTTATGGGCTCGGCGAGTTCCTCCCATGAAAACACTCATCTGACCTCCTGAGGTTAGATCTGCTCTAATCTATAGATCTGACTTCCCCATGACCAATAAACATGTAAAGGTCGAATCTTGGTACACATGCAAGGCACTCTAGGCTTATTTTGGTGAAATCTCTTCTAACATGGCAACCAAAGTCCATTTCCTCCATAGAACCACAAAAGTAGCATGGTTCAGGCTCTCTGGACCTCAAAAGGTCCAGATCTAGGATTTAGCACTCAGTAGGACACTATACTCATCTATACAAGCCATAAAAGGGTATAGAAAACCCTAAATTCAATGCTCTTAAGCAAAACAGAAGGATAGGATCGAATAGCTACCTCAAACTTGAAGATCCAAGCTAGAAACCCACTGGAATGCAATCCTCCTGACCTCCCCTTGCTGGAAACACCTTTTCCTTGCAAAAATCACACCAAATATGATAAAAATGCTCGAACTCTCTCACAACTCACTCACAATTGCTAGGGTCTTTCTCTCTGGAATGGTAGCCACAAATGAAGGCCATAAAGGCGTTTAAATAAGGCACAAACCCCGAGAATTAGGGTTTCAATCCACAGTGCAGACTCGTCGAGTCCACCCTTCCCGACTCGTCGAGTCCGTTCATTAATCCAGTCAACATTTGCGGTCCTACTCTACGAGTCTACGACTTAAGACTTAACTCGTCGATTCCCTCTGTTTTTATCAAAAAAATGATAAAAATATAATACATGGGAATCCGGATGTTACATGATGTTAGGGAAATATTTCGAATACCTATTCAGGTCCAAGGATATCAAAGGAGGAAGCAGCTTGGAATCAGGACATGTAACATTGATAGGTTTGAACTCAGGAATCAGAGATTGACACTTGTCTGAAGTCTCAAGAAGGGATGACAAAGGTTAGACAGGGGTATCCGAATAAGTATGGTTCGAAACATCACCCATAAACATTAGCTCACTACTAGAAAAACGGCCTTTTACGACACTCATTACGCGTCATAAAAGGCTCAGACGACGCGCAAATGCGCGTCAAGGAAGGCCCTATCATAAAGAGAGACGACGCACATTTACGATGCTCATTTACGACGTGCAATTACGACACGCGTTTACGACACGCAATGCGTCTCAAGGAAGGCCCTGTCATAAAGGAAGACGACGTGCATTCGCGTGTCGTAACCTTATGACGCGTGTGTTAATGACATGCAATGCATATAAAGAAAGCCCCTGTCAAGAAAGGCCGTGTCATAAATAATGATGACACACATTTTTGCGTATCATAATTTTAAATGTTTAAAAAAATATTATTTATAGATTTACTTATTTTCAAATTAAATTTGTATTTAATGCTTCATAATAGAAAATAAAATATCATATACAAAAAATAGAATCCATTGCATCCATTGCATAAATTTAATGTCATACAAATAATCGTTCCATGGAATGATAAACCAAATCAATAGAAGTTGTAACAAAAATTTACAAACGAATTAGATACAAAAAATACAATCCATTGCATTAATTTAATGTCATACAAATTACGCCCATTAGGATCCCATGATGCTCCCTACATATATAGCAATTAGCACCAACTTCAGCAAAATATCATGTGGTATCTATGTAAACAACTCAGTGATCAACAAGATAAACCCTAATGCTGTGTTTGTTACACATGAAAAATATACTACAACAATTTTACATGACATCTCTACAAGCACTGGAGCAATATTGTATATGCAAAAAAAAAACTAACCGTAACAAAGCCACTTGTTAAATACCACAATTTTGATGTCCATGTGTTTGTTTCCCACAGATAGAATGTTCCATCACTACATAACAACATGATAATTGCTTTAGTTCCAAAGCTTTTTTAATATGTGCTTGAATGAATATATCAACTGAATACATCTGAGTCCAATGATAAATAACATTACAATTTTGCAGCAAAGAAGTAATCTCTAGTAGGAGACCACTTTAGTAGTGATATTCTCCCTAATCCTTGCCGAATGGGTGTGCTCACCCCTGTACAAATACCCACAACAAGAATTGCTTAAATCAAGCTCAATATATGAAGAAAGATCATCTTTTTAACATAATCTCTAGTAAGTTCTAATCCATTAGCTTTTTTACATATCAAAAGAGAAATACGCCTTTAACTTCCTTTTAAAAAAAACCAACAAGAGCATAGTCATGATAAACTAATCTGGGGTATATTGAAAAACTCAACATGCATAAGAATATACCTGGAGCAAAATCCCACATTGTGAATGATGAGCTCTCATATGAAGCAGATGCTACATATGTGAAGATACGTTAAGGGAAGCATTATATTATAACTGGATATTAAATTTGGTCATGCAAAAAGACTCTAAAAATCAACATTTCAAAATAGATCAAAGTAGCACTGAATAAGAAAAGCAGCATGCAAGCAAAACAAAAGCTACTTAGGATATCTTCCACCAGGACTCCATGAGAGTGCACTTATTTGTTCATCACCATGGCCTCGAAGAAAATCCACAAGAGTCCATCTAACTCCAGAACCTATATGAAGCTGACCAAATGCAAATCGCACCTGTGTTTATACATTAATAGAAACGCATGAGCTTCCACATGTCAAGAGTGCAAGGGTATGGATGTCAAATATACTAACTTGCAGCCTACTGAAAGTGTCTTCCCTGCATCATCTGAGTATATAAGTACTCATCATGAAACTACAAGACACGAGACATTAAATAAATCAAAATTACATTTTGATTTTCTTTTCCTTTCAGTAACGATTAACATTTTACAAAAAAACAAAAGGCCCCACCACATCATTCTCTACCTTTTAAAAATGGTCGCTTTTATCGGTTATAAGAGGAATTCATTTTTTTTATATGTATCATATATATATATATATATATATATATATATATATATATATATATATATATATATATATGATACATAAGAGGAATTCATTTTTTTTATATGTATCATATATATATATATATATATATATATATATATATTATATCCTCCAACAATAACATAACCTCTTCTATCAAAACTTCCAACCTCCTCTCCCTCCTATATAAGATGATTTACACTCAAATCAAATCCCTAATAATCCAATTCCATCCACTCATACCTTTTTGGGTTTTGGGTTTTGATTGTTGAAGTTTGTTACTTTAGTAGTTGTTAGGCCAGTTGATTTGAGTTGGTTAGGGTTGTTGCTGCTGATAGACACTAGCTGCTGCTGCAGGTCCCACCATGTCCACACTACCCGGTCCACCACCGGCCAATGGTCAACGGCACTAGTGGTTACCGGTTGAGGCGGGTGATAAATATTAACAAATGTTGCCGTGTGGCCGTGGTTAGGTTGTTGACTACTCCAATACGAAATACAACCTAAGAAAGGGTATTTCAGTCAAAATACTCTGCAAAATCATGAAAGTCATTTGGCTTGAGCATGAAAAGAAAATTTACCTTTAGGAAAGGGTATTCCAGTCAATGACCAATATCAAGAAAATCTAGTAATAACCTCAGAAATGGTATTCCAGTCATTTATACAAATGAGTATAATACCTCGGATGCTATGCTAGCTAAAGCAAAAATCGCCTCAATCCGAACACGCCAAAAGGCCTTAACAAGGCAGAAAAGGTCATAGTTGCACTTTAATAATTTTCTTACAAAAAACTAAAGCATTTTATGTTAAAAGAATTTCTTACTTTGAAAATTCTATAACTGGGTAGATTTTTCAATGGATAGGTAGAAGAAATAAACAACTTCATTAGCCAGGTGGCGAAACTGCATCTTAAAATTTAAAATTACCATCAATTTATAATAATATTTTTTTTCATGTGAAATCAAAGCAATCACCTCTTTTGTGCTAAGAGTTCTCAAAGGACGAGTTGTATCTTTAGGTGGTGCAACCGGATTCTTCAAAACCTGCCATTGCCAAGAAGAATAATAATAATACAGTGGAATGAAGATGCCTTATTAGTTTAGTAGTATAATACTAAGGAATGAAGGTAAAGCTAACCATCTTGCTTTATAAAATGACTCGGGGCCCATCTGTTTTTCCAACATTTGAAGAACTGCAACCTGTAAGAAAGAAGCAGTTGCAAAGGTAAGACTTATCAATTTTATGAACAACTATTTGATCGAAGACCAAACTTCTTTCTAAATGCTTAATTTCTCATCACTTGCGTGGTGGTTGGGCACTTTTCACCTTCTTCCTTACGTAGATGCTCTGGGATAGAAATAAGAAAAGAAAAATATGTAATATTCATGCCCATAAACATAATTACGATACTGCCCTTCCACAGCAGAGAAGTTAAAGGGTGCATCAAGGGTACGGTTGTCATTCAAGATGTAAGGTTGTCATTCTTATACAGGTACTCAGGGACACAGAAGGTAACTGTTGCTGGCAAGGCTGGTGGAGAAGCTTGATGTCTGCCTGGACTGCAACCTGCAATAACCTATTGGAATTAGTGTTTAAACACAAAGTTCTGCTTAAAACAATACAAAAATAAATTACACCAATTAGAAAATTACAAAATCTAGAAAGGCTATATTACAAAGAATAAACCGAATTGAAGATACATAATACAAAAGGGATAAGCCCTGTATTTGAACATGGTAAGGTCAGAATTATAACTATCATATATAACTACTGACATATAACAAGCCATAAACTCATATACTGGATACAACCCAACTGGATTATAACCTAAACAAAGGAAGATAAAAAGATCCAAACTTCGAATGAAAAAACTACCTGCATTCAACCAAATTAAATAAAAATTGGTTTATTTAATATTTCATGGTGGCCATAGATAGGTAACAAGCAGCAATGACAATGAATAAAGAAATATTGGACCCAAAAAATCGGGAGAAAAGGGTGAAGAGAGAGAGAGAGAGAGAGAGAGAGAGATGGCTACAGGCCTTCAAATTAATTTTCTAATGGTTCATGTGATATGATGAAAGAAACTTTGAAGTTTGGCAAGTAGTAAAGACAAAATGTGTGCCATCAGTAGGAGGTGGTGAGGAGCGATGTCATCTTATTGTCTCCTGGAACAACAACCAAATCAAGAGGCGACAAGAAGCTCTCCGGAAAAGACCGTATTCTTTTCCTAAAAAATAGAAAATAGCCTAGGATATGATACCATGTGGTAGGTGACAAAATAGGCGCGACTCTGTAGGAAGGAGAATATCCTTTAAGGATTCAGTTACAATTTATATAAATTAACCCGGGTTGTCCTATTTCCTAGTCCTTAAATTTTCACATTTATTTAGAGGCTCCTTATTAAAAAAATCACATCAAAATCAAATCTCTTTTACTATGACTATAGTCAATTCGACATAACTATTTGTAACTCTTCTTTGTTCAATGAAGTTGCATATAACCTTCTATCTCTTAAACTTTATATGGGCTATACATACATTGAAATTTAGCATGTATTCAATAACATAATAATTTAAATATGATCTAATATGCTCATAACATAGATTAAGTCAACAAAATCCACAACTAAATTGAGATTAAATGTAGTAATGCACGATCTAATAACTGAATGGAATGAATCCAAAAACCTTGTTCAAGCATTTCATCGAGCAGTTGGAGTGCTTCATAAAACTTTCTTTCAAATGTCAAACCAATCTACATAGAAGAACACATAATTTGAGAATGTGAAAGAAGGGTACCAGTAAGAGAAACACCAACTAAAAGCAAATCAAAATTATTACCTTAGTTGTCACAAACCCTCCATCGATATCGACTGATATATTCAGTTTACCTACCTGCAATTTAAAATTAGAAGAATAATTGGGCCTAAAACCCTCCAATCGCAAGTCCCATGATAAAAAATGATCCAGCTACCTCAACTGCATTTTTATTTGCCTTTTAAATCATAACCATAACCAATCATTCTTGATTGATAATACTTCAAATTGTGTTCTTCGTCATGAGAGAGAGAGAGAGAGAGGGGTCAGATGGTTAGGATCTCTATCCCACAGTAAAGAAGGTGTGAGACCAAACCACCAACATACATTGGTTGATCGGTCTTCTGCTCCAAAGCCCATATGCCACCTTTGTTTTCGATCTCTTCAGTCAGATCCATTTCAATTCTCTAACCCAAGATTGAAGCAACACCAACAAAGAAATCGATGGACTTGAACACCCAAGATCTCATAGTTATTTGTGTTGTTGGCCTCCATAGTTGACTGAAGATGGTGAAGATTTTACCATAATTCGTCGGTATGAGAGGAAGAAGAAGAGACGTACAATGTTAACGGATCCAAATACAAAAAGGTATCGAGTGTGGATGGAGAAAAGGTAGATGAAATATGGTAAGCACAACATACCTTTATATAACCAGAAGAGGAGAATCGAACCCGTCAATCGGATGTTGGGCTTGTAAGGAGAAGCGATTTTTGACCGGCGGAGAAGGGGAATTCGAACCTTTGTTTGCGGTGGTGTTGGTAGTCCGATGTAAATGGGGTGTTGGGGGCCTGAATCTTGAAGAGTTAATACTTGGGTGGCCTTCCATATCACGGTTCCTTGTTTCATCGATGCATATATATCTGAACAGATCACACTACAAATATGGTGGTGTGAGTGACGGCTAGGGTTCTTGAGAGAGAAAAAATGATTTTTTTGAGAAAGTGTGTGAGAATGTCTTTGAAGATATTGTGGAGAAAAGAATACAGAAAGAATCAGGTCAAGGAATAGTGCAAGAACACTGTTGGCGAGTATTCTCAAGAACAGCAGAGATGAAACAGGTGAAATCACAGCAGAGATGAAGCAGATAATGGAAATCAGAAGCCTTTTTTCTTAATTGAGATGATGAAGTCGAGAGATGGAGATGAAATCGTAACCTTGGAAAAGGTTGCACAGTAGTGTGAAGAGAATGAAAGATGCGTCAAAACGCTTAGGTCAAAGACGTAGCGGGCTTTTCTAATGTTTTTCGTCTTTTCTTTTCCCGCTTGTAACTAAAGAACGCGTGTTCATAAAAATTATAAAACGACACCTACAGAGGGCGCGCATTTAAGATACAGCGCCCTCCGTGTTTTTAATTTTTTTTCTTATGATAATAATTTAAGGGCGTGTAGTAATGCGTGACCTAAATCCTTAAATTTTCTGAATAGATGACACGTTTTTAATGTCACTCTCGGTTGCGTAACATAAATTAATGAGTGTCATGGTTTGCGCGTCGTAAAAGGCTGTTTTTCTAGTAGTGGCTTTTGAAGTTCCTTTAAGGGACAAAAAATGGGTTTAGGAAAATCGCTTCCCAGACCTAGTGCTTTGGAGCATGGGTGACGAAAATTATCTCTCATTCGTTTGTTTGCTTCAAGAATATCAATAGAGTTATACAACAGATCATTTTTTTGTATTAAGACGTTTATAATTAGGAACTAATATGTTTCTTTCACTGAAAGTTATTTCACATTTTTCTTTAAAATAATATATTCATCCTTACTCATAACAAGTTCTCTCTCTAATGATCCAATCTTAAGCTTGCAGTCTTTAAATCATAATCTAGGATGAGTCAATTCACTATCCAACTTCTCACTAACTTCTATGGAAGACTCATAGGCTCTATGAATAACTATCACATCTAATAAAATTTGAGTTAGATAGGATTCACAAACAGGTAAATCAAAAGTATTGTCAGTAATCATGGATTTTACCTGTTGGATGATGCTTTTGCCAGGCGGATCATTTGTTGCCATGTAATAAAAGTTTGGCTCAGAATCGTCATCGTCTACTTCTAAACCAGAATACCACTAGACTTCATCACACTTAATTTATTTTCTAGCCATAAGACACATGTTCCTTGCATATTTTTCTTCACCCTCATCACCAGAAGACCAGTACCCATCAACATTTCTTGACACTGTGGTAACAAAAGCCTTTTCACTTTTAGCAAGTTCTTGTGCTCTACGAGTATAGAAGGCAGAGTCTTTTACCTTTGGTTTTTGATAAGTTTCAGCGAAACAGTCCTTTGTAAAGTGGTTTTCGATACCATATTTATGACACAAAATCTTAGGTTTGACTGGTTTTGGAACTTTCTGAGGTTCCAAGGAGTGATTCAGAATGTTGGGTCGGTATGCCAATGGATTTTTTTGTTGGTTTAGGGAAACGTTGAGGATTGCATTGATGAGGGGCTTAAAATCAGTTTTGAAAAGGTTTATGACTAAATTTCAAGGACATTTGTACTTCATAGACAGGAGTGAAATTTCTTGTTGGAAACAAAGTTCGGAATCAACTGAATCGAGATCAAGATTTTCTACTAATGAATGATTCAAAACAAGTGGGATAGGTGGAGTAGGATGATTTGGTTAAGTAGATGAAACAGATGGAATAGTTCCAAAAGGATCTGAAACATGTGGGTTCAGGATTAGTGGGTTAACAAAACTGACTAATGCGAGAGGACCTCCTGATAGTTCTCTTAACGTTTGAGCAACGTTAGACTCATGGCCTTGCAGTTCGTCAAATAACTAATAGAGCTTTAGTTTCTTCAAAGATCCATTACTCTGAAGACATGACTTAACATTTCCCTACCCTTTTCCGAGGTTGTTGATGAACTTCAGATTATATTTGAGTGGAGTTCTGACTATTCCATGTGCAGTCATATTGTTCACAACGATCCTTTACCGATTCGATGCGGAGGCTACGGATTCAACGAGAGTTGTAGCGAAAGTATCAAAGTTGTTCAAAACAGATGTCAAGCGCTTATCCTTTATGTTCTCTGAACCTTCTAACAAGTCTTGAAGTGTATCCCAAATCTTTTTGGCAGATCTGCACAACTTAATGTGCTCAAAGAGAGAAGGAGGAACACCAAAGACCATTTCTGAGAACACAATTTGATCTGCATGAAGCTTTTCGAGGTCTGATGCAGTTAGAGGTGTTGGACGTTGTGCTTCTTGACCCATTAGAGTAGTAGCAACATCTCTAACCTTTTGTCTTACGGGAACATGAGGACCTTCTGTTACAGATCCCCATATCTCTTCACCTTTTTCCTTACCAAGTAAAAATCCCTCCATTCTACCTTTCCAGTGATCATACTCTTCAATAACTGGCAATGGGGCATGCGTTGGGCAAATCATACTATTTTGTATTTGAATTGGGTACATTTGTTGAGTTGGATTAGGAGAAGCCATTGAAGTTAAAGTAATAAAGCTAAAGTCGTATACAGAAGAACTCTTATCTTGAACACAAAAATGATTGAGATACCAAGGTAATCTCAAATCGAATATAACACGTTCTTATGGATTCAAAGGACATCCACTTAGGCTCTGATACCAATTGAGGTTGCAAGAATATGTGTGCGAACAAGGTTTGAAAACTCAAACCTTGAATTAACTTAAGATCAATGTATGTTGGTAATATAAGAGTCTAGTCAAGTCTAGTAAACCGATATTGCCTTGAAATAAGAAGTTCAACAAAGTATTCAAGCATGACAAAATGAGTATGAACAATGTAAAGAGAATTGAAGAACAATGAGAATGAATAGAGATAATGATTTGACTTGCAAGATACTTGGTATTGATGTGAAAGAGAATGTTGTTCAAAAGTGTTACATTGCAAGAAAATCACATATCTTTAAATAGACAAAGAGGGAAAAAAATACAAACTAGGAGGACTGCATGGACTATGTAAAGTTGCAAAGTCAAAGAGCTAACACATAGGATTTTCTCGATCTTGTCCCATGCTCTTTACAATAAAAAATGACTAAATGAAAAGAATCATTAAATGCAAATATACACTCAAAGTAACACTGAATAAAAGGTATTTCTTGGTTAGGTCGTTATTTCAAAAGCAGCTTTATTTCGGAACTCATCACTCTTTGGAATACACTTCACTTCGGATTGGCTTGACTTTAGATTGCTAAAGGTTCACTTTTCATGTATCAACATTGATGGAAGGATATCCAAACTTGTGATGCCAATAGAGAATAGATCCGATAGGAAGGGCGGTAGAGTTTATTAGTGAAAAATGATGAAGAGGGTTGATGGAAACACAATAGACATCATTAGCATTCATTCCCTACCTTAGATGTGCCCCTGTGCAAAGATCCTTAACCATAAAGTGATGGGGGAAACACTCAACCGCAATATTGTTAAACCGGCATAGTTTTGCTACAGAGATAAGATTATTTTGTAATTGAGAAACAACAAGAAAATTATCTAGATTTAGGGATTGAGAGTAGGTTGAGATAGAAGTGTGACCGGTGTGAGATATGGGTAGATGTTTAACATCTCCTAGTATGATTTCATCTAGTCCTCCAAAATCTGATAGGGTGTGTAATGAAGAACAGTCAGATGTTGCGTAGTGAGAAGCTCCACTGTCAAACATCCATGGTGGGGTTGGCGAAGAAGAAGCAGTCGTTGAGTAGTTGACCACTGGACTAGATCATGGACTTGATGAAATGGTG
Organism: Lactuca saligna; assembly: GCF_052625555.1. Lineage (NCBI taxonomy): Eukaryota > Viridiplantae > Streptophyta > Magnoliopsida > Asterales > Asteraceae > Lactuca > Lactuca saligna. Next base: position 5,235,253 of record NC_136419.1, read on the forward strand.
ATGTTGTTTTCATAGAGGAAGCGAGCTAACTTTCTGCAGTCTTTAGTCTCGTGGCCTGGAATATTACAATGTTGACAAAATAACGAGTTACACGTATCATGACAATTTGGATTAGAATTAAACCTGCTGAATTGGGATCTGTTATTACGTGGCCTAAAGGAATTAGGTCGAATTTTGTTTCATGAGTCATGAACTATGCGTCCAGTGCAGCGAGTCAGCTGATTTTTCATGAAATTGATAGTAACGATTGTGGGTGATGGAGGATTTTCATTTAAGGGTCATTCATAATCGATAAGCTTAGAGAAGAGATATGGAAAATTAGGTATTCTTCAACAATAGGATCTTGGGCCAAGGCTAATTCATTAGAGAGACCTTTTATCCCATGGAGAAATTTCGCCATTGACTTTGAGCCTTTAAGGTTCTTTGCATGTTTTGATTTTAGAGAGATGATGTGAGATCGAGAGAGACTAGCATAACTCTCACTTAGGAATTTGAAATCCTGACACGAGGTCTCTATGGAGAAGACGATGGGCTAAATTATGTCAAAGCAGCTTCGTAGGAGAGCACCAACAAGTATTTGATCCCGACGATACCATGTTTAATAGAGTGGGTGAGGTTTTCCATTAATGATTTTTGGTGGTGTTTCATCTGAATCCTTGACATACTTGTCAAGGTTAAGACCTATGAGTTTGGATAATACTTGTTTCCTCTAAATTGGGAAGTTTGATGATGTGAGTGTGATGGGAAATGGGTATGTGTGGTAATGTGAACAATAAACATGTTTGAGATGATTGCAGAATTTGGATTATGAAGGATTGGAGGAGAAAAGGAGCTCTGATACCATATAATGCTTAGAGAGATTATTGGTTTTGAATAATCAATTACATTCTATGTGTAACCATTTATAGGCAAAGTACAACAAGGTAACAAAGTGATTAAAAGAATTGACTGGGTAATACAGGAACTATAACATGTAAATATATTGTGTACAATACAACTCTATATACTTTCCTTATATGGTGCTTATGCAGACTTGGTGGTATATTTGTCCCTTATAGGTGGCGCACCCTAGCAAGGGGCTTGAAGACCCTACTCCCTAAAGCCTTAGAATTATTGGGATAATTAGAAGAAATATAACCTCGATGTAGTTATCTTAGGATATGCATTATTATTTTATAAATTCAAGGGTATTTTCATTTTCATTAATTGTTTCACAAACATCTTTATATTTTACTATGCAATACTATTGCCACTTCCATTAGCATTGCTGCATGAGATTAAATATGATCTATTGAACCATGCATGGTATTTGTTTCATAAGCATCTTAATTATACAACAATGAAGAATTATCTATTAATATTTTATTTAATTTTAGGGATGACGAGCCACAATACACACTACTATCGAGGCTTCTCAAATATTGAAGAAACAATGCTTGCAGATGCTTTAATGAACATGATGAATTATGGAGAGTTTAAAGTTAATAATGGATTTAAATGTGGTTGTTACAACATATTGAACAAGTATTGAAGGAAGCAATTTCATTTATAGTTTAACGTAAGTGAAGGAATGATGAAACTTGAAGTGGAGTACCAAAACGCATTTGGCTTAACAACATCTCATATCCCATGAGATGCATCGACATAAATAAGTTAAAGTAGTGTTGTAAACGAACCGAAAAAACACGCAAAAAAGCTTTCCGCAAGTTTTAAAATAAAAGAAAAGGTTTTGATTTTATTTATTTTAAGTATCATTATAATGGCATTTGTGAAAAATCGTCGTTTATATGTTTCCATTTGATAGCAATATTGAAAAAATTGATTTGATTCTTTCGTTTGTGGTAGTGTCTAAATTTACCAAATAAGGAAAAATTTTCATCACCCAAGTTTCAGTTGGATAGAAACTTGAAATCATGCAACTTGTATTGTATGATGAATGAGAATTTTCATCTTTTGTAAATTAAGACTAATTCCTTGTTCACATGTATATGTGAGTCAAGTGAAGGACCAAAAGATTGGGTACACTTGGTTGTGCGCTGGTCAGGTCCACCACAAAGATCGATAAGATTATTCGTTATGATTTACTAAAGTTTAGTAAATATGATTATACTTACAAGTTTAAGTGTAATTTTGAAATATTGAAAAAGTTTCAATGATTGGCAGAATGAATAAGAAGAATCAAATTAGTCAGAAAGATAAAAATTTCTCCAATCTGAAAAGATGGGAGAGTACTTGAGTATTTTGTTTTATGATTACCTTAGTGATTATTAAACCATATCACAATTGATTCTATAAGAAGAGGAATCGTGAATTGTTGAAATGGTTAAATCAAGAAGATGAATCATACTTCATTCCAAAACAATTCTTAGAGTTATACTCCAAGATTGTAACTTGAGTGACATAATCTTAAGGAAGGTTTATAAAACTTGCCAAACGTAGAGTAAAATGCTTTCTTACTCTTGTGCATTTGAAATTGGTAAGTTGTGATGTTTTGGACAAAAACAGAGATCAACTAAGACCAATTGTGAGAAATGTTTATCTTGATAAGAATCTGCACTGACTCTTGAATATTTGTTTTGTCAAGGAATAGTTCTTGACAAGAGAATCTTATATGTCAAGAGGACAGTGGGAGTCATAAAGATCTTGGAAACGTTTCAAGAACTAATCAAGAATAAAACCCATTGTTTAATCGCTAGCACACAACTTGATGTGTGTAACCTATTGTGTTGGCATAGTTCTGTGCCCACTGCAGTTAAGTTGACTATGCTTGTGAGTTCTATAAGTTCTCAATTGTTTGCATAACAACCTGGAAGCAATGGCAGGCCCTTGCGCTATTAAATGGAAAGAAAATGATATTGGACAAGTTCAGTCCATATGAATTTGGATTTGTCACTAACCTTGTCTTATGATTATGGTTTTGACAAATTTGTATGGATAGGAACACTTACACCATATAGAAAAAATCAAAGTTTCATAAGGTTTCTCTCCGATTTATGAAAATGACGGTGAGGAAACTCTTTCACTTAGTAGATTTTAAGTTGATAGCAATTGTGATATTTTCATTCTCAAAGTCATTAGTGGAGCGCGTGTGGTTAACTGGCACACTAGCATGGACTTGTGAGAATAGTAGAAGGTCTAAACAATATGATTATGGCACCCCTCTTCATAATTGTTTAGACATACATGTGAGCTATCTAAGGAAATGTGTATGATTTTGATAAAGTCTTATCAAAGCATCTCGTATTAGAAAAACTGAACTTTGGTAAGAAAGTCAATAAAGTATTGATTTCAAGAAGTCCAGCTGATTTTTGGATACATGTCAGAGCTAGTGGGAGCATAAAGTGTTATTATAATGATCATGTTAGTGGGAGCATGATTATTATGTTACGTGTAGCAAGTTAGCAATGTTAAATATAGAAAACAAAAGTTTCAATTCTCTTTGAAAAGTTGTTTTACTATAATAAAGGGAGAGGATTTTATACTTTATTCTAGTTCTACAAGATTAGATTGAGATTTTAATCAAATTTAGTCAAAGATATATATGAATGTTATGTTGGAATGGTTCAACATAAGGAAATTCTATATATGTGGCGTTCTCAAATTTTGATTATGATTACGACATCCCTCTTTATAGTTCGAATTGTGAGAACATGGCAAATAAATTTTTTAGAACATGAATCATGTCTCATATGCTTCAGGTATAGGATCGATTACATCCATTCTAAATTTTCCAAATGCTTAGGGCATAAAAAGGAATAGAATCGGATATGACTAAAATGATTAAGCAATTGTCGAGGACAATCTGAGGTTTACCAAAGATTGGTTGCTCGTGAACAATTTGAAGTATAGTGTGAACTTTGGAAAGGACCATATTGACATATTCTGAAAAGAGGCAACACTTGTTCAGAAGTGATAGTCAAAATGATAATATGGAATTTTTTCCATAGGTGGAAGTTATTCTCTGAATCTGTGTAAGATTAGAAAACTTAATTCAAAGAAGGATGTTCAAAGGAATATACTTTGAATATGAGACTTCATTTCCATGGAATTGATCTCCATTGGAATACTTTGTAATGTCTGTTGCCAAGTCTTTGTGACTTTTGTGCATAGTCATTACAAGAGAATCATTGCATATAAGTTTAGAATCTAACGGATTACAATAAATGACAGGAGTTTGGTATTCTTGCATTTACAAAAGGTATTGGGATTGTGAAATGAGCATCATTGGAGTCATGTTCAATTGATCTATTTCACAAAAGAAAGGACCACAGGTAAACATAGTGTGCATGCTTGGAGCATGGCATGACTATTGTTTTAATTCAAGTATTAAGTTGATAATTCGAAACATTACATGAATAATGAGTAATCAATATGGTGCTTAGATAAAAGGTGTTTTTTTTATCTACTCTCAAAGTGTTGAGGCCATATAGGATTAGTATTATTCTTGTATTTCACTTTGCATGTTTTGACTTCCCGAATTACTAGGTTATTCAAACCGTCCACAGTCAATCATACGTTGGAAGTAGGTATTGAGGCAAGACTGTAATGACTGGGTCTGTAGTTTGTCTAGGTGGCTAGACTTAGCTGCAATGTTCATGAGTGCTCCTGGAATAAGATTCAAGTATTGGATTAAACCCATGCTCATTTGAATCACTTCATGGATTTTATCACGAGTGAATCATGAGACGGTAATATCTTATATTCTTCAAACCTAGAGATAGGAGTTGTTGACTATGAGTTGGTTATACATTGATTGTATGAAAACACATCAGTAACTTGATGTTATTAAACGTGCCTTTGTGTATGATTCAACAAGTAGTTAGTACACGCATATGAGTCAAAGTTCATCCAGTCCTTTTACCTCGTAAGGATAAAAACGATATTTGTGGACCCCTCAATGATTTAGTGATGACACCCCCTAAGTGTTTGGCCAAGCCTGGACTGATTTGATTTGTTCAATTATTCAGTTGTCATAAATCGAAAATCGGGAAACAACAAATGGATGGAGAGAATGATCATAACCCATGTCTCAGTCCATATGATATCTAGAATGGAGGAATATATGATCACTTATCTAATGGACGTATCGTTGATTTGTTCAGAGTTCAACAACGGCTTTAAGAGCTACGATTAATAGTCGGGTTATGAAGTTGTACTTGCAATAATAGTTTTAGACTTATCCAAGTGGGAGACTGTTGGATTAGATATCTAAGCTCATAACTATTATTGGTATGTACTTGACCCGAGAGTAGCATGGTCCTTTTGGGTTGCATATCATCAGGACATTTTGTTAGGATAAACTTTTGAGAGAAGAGGTTATATATGATTTATTAATATATTATAAGTTATAATATATTAATATGAAATCATATGAGTTAACTAGTATTGATTAAGAATTAATTTGGAATTAATTTAATGATCAAAAGAGGCTAATTAAATCTATGGGGACTAATTATGTTAATTAGTTATATTTATACGTGTTGGGCTGATGATCCATGTTGGACCAAGTTTATGTATGGATACATAAAAAGTTGGGCCACATGAACCATGGATCTTAAAACCTATGGGTATGGATTTGGGTTAAATCCATGACCCTTGAAATCCCACATATAAATGCATACTCCATTACCTAAAATCGTAACTAGTGTATTCTTGGAGTTCATTGTGTTTTTTGGTGCATGGGAATTCTCTCTCAAGTTTCTCCTTTGTCCATGATGTGTTATGATTCATCTTGAGGCTTCCACACTATTGGGGCTAAGCTCTTTAAGGACAAATACATCAAGACTTCAAGCTCCATCAAAATGTATGTTATCCTAACTAGTATTTTATATGGTTTATATCAAATGCATGCTAGTTGTAGGTTTAATACCTTGGAAAAAATTTGCATGTATAATTAGTGAAAACATAGATCCAAGGTATTTAGGTTATATGTGCACCATAAGATGTTGTATTATACCAAAACCCAACAATATATATATATATATATATATATATATATATATATATATATATATATATATATACACACACACACACACACACATACATACACACACACACACCTATGTATGTTATAAATTTATAATTAAATATTTATGTTTAATAATTGAAGGGATTAAAATGATGCATCAAAACTAATTATTTAGACTATGATAATAATAATAATAATAATAATAATAATAATAATAATAATAATAATAATAATAATAATAATAATAATAATAATAATAATAATAATAATACACATTTCCATGTACCGCATTCATTTGAAACTCACACTACAACTCAATAATTTTCTAATTATGTATATTTATTAGTTAAAAGTCAAGAATTTTTAATTTATGATTATTAATTAGTAATCAATAATAATTTTTTATTTTCTTTTCTTTTATAAGGTTGTAAGGTTTTACTCATTAAAAACATTAATGTATTTGAAGAGATTTGTGATTTAAATATGAAGAGTTAATATAAATGTTATAATAGATGTTTTAGTGTTTTTATCTTATTAAAAGTTGTAGTGTTTATTTTTCATATTTTTATTATTCGTTGTGTATATATATATATATATATATATATATATATATATATATATATATATATATATATATATATATATATATCTTTTTCAATACAAATATCATAATAGATATTTTTGTATTTTTATGTTACTAAAAGTTATAGTTCATATTTTTGTTCATACATTTTGTTACCTGTTATAGATAGATTATCATACGTTTGATATATAATTGATACAATTTTAAACGGTTTATAAAATTATTGAATAATTGTATATATCACAATGACTTAAAAATTAAAACTATAATGTTTAATAAAACTAATATGTTAACTATATGTTTGCGTTACTACTAAAATTTTGTTTCAAAGTAGAAATATTAAATAATAATTTTGTAAAAATTATTATTTGAACTATATAATTGTATTCCCGTGCAACGCGCGATGATTTGCCTAGTTTTATCATATATTAGTACTTGAATTCTAAATTCTTTGATAAAGTTTCAAATCAAACAAAAGTTTTGAAATTTTGAAAAGAATGTTAGCAAAATATAAATACCAGAAAATATTTGAGTTTGTTGAGGCTTATGTCTTAATACCTTGAAAAAATTCGTTCGTTAGCAATTGTTTGTTTCCCAACATGTAACAACCTGAAACAAGGTCAGAGTTACCGCAAGGTCAGAGAATGAAAAGAGATGGTTTTATTTGGTGTGCCTAAATCTATCACATAAGTGTAGTATATATGCAACAAAAACGTAACTGAATTTTAAACACCAATACATAATTAATGAAATTGATGACTTGCATCAAGAAAACATATCTGAAAACAATTTTATTATTTTCTAACTAAAAGTTGGTCATAAAATTTTCGAATTCGAAAAAAAAAATGTTTGCAAAAAAGATATGTGAATTTTTCTAGGCATGTAATATGTCAAAAAAAATATAGTTTAATAACTGAATATTTTTTTATTAACTTTATTCAACTAACTCACTTTAATGATTAAATTTTCATCCTTCTTAAATTTTGTAGATTTATAATATATCAAATAGAGAGTATGGTAAAGAAGAACACAAACATATAACAATTTGTCTATTTTAATAATATTTATTATTCGAAATTCATGTTCAAAGATGAAAAAACAACATTTTTTAAAATTGATTAATCCAATTTTTCCAACAAAAAATATAATTGACATGTATTCCCAACCAAATGCATGATCATTTACACCTTTTTAATTTGAAAAGCGAGAATTTCATATATACATTTCTTAAATTTTAAAATATTATATTTGTTTAGTTTAATTTCTGAATATCATATTATCTTTCATAAACCTTCAAAATATCATATTTGCTCAAATCTTTTTTATAATATTTTTAATATTATATAATCATTTTTTATACCTTAGAACTATTATAACAATCAAGAAATTTAACCATATGATCCTTACGTTTATGATAATGGAATATAAACTTCTAAATTGTTGGAATATCGCCTCTTGATATGCAAAAATATTCATCTTCAACCCTTTCTATGGAATACATATTTTGATTGTTTGGTTTTTGTTGTTCTTGATTATTATCATGTTGTAGATGAATGATATTTTAAATATTACCATTGATATTTTAATGTTTAAAAAGTGTATATACGATATTTTGATATTTAAGAAGTGCATATATATATATATGATATTTTGATGTTTAAAAATAACATATATGATATTTTAAAATTTTATGAAAGGTAAATATGATATTTAAAATTTTATGAAGGATAAATATGATATTTAAAAATTAAGTTGGATAAATATAAAATTTTAATGTTTAAAAATGATATATATGAAATTCTATACGAACCCTAAATTTCATTTCTTTGACACATTTAAAACCCTTCACGAATAATTCGCGATTTTAGTGTCAACAAATCGTTTTCAATTTGCCATGTCTTATCCGAAAATTTATCACTCTAACAACCTCTTTAATAAAGACCCCCTTTTCCAAAGTCTTCCACTTATTGATGATCCGTTTATGACCCACAACGACAAATTATGAAAACAAAATTGAACCATGTGAATGCGTATCCCAGCACGTCATTTATCAAGTTTTACCTAGTCAACATAACAAATGGATATTTGTTTCAATTCATCATACAATCTTTTTTTATTTATAAACATTTTAAATGATAATATATTTTTTGATTTATACATATTTGATAAATGAGGGTTTTATTTATTTTTTTTATTTATTTATTCAACTTGTTAAACTAACATATTCAGTTCTTATGACCGGCTACTTCATGTTAGCCGGTAAAAAAGACTTAACAGGGTAATATATTTCTTATTTTGTACAAATTTAGTTCTTAATATTTTTGTACAAATTTAGTCCTTAATAGTTTTGTACATATTTAGTCCTTAATATTTTTTTTTTGTTGTAAAATAAATCGTTTTTGTTTTTGTACTCATTCAATATTTATGAATGATTTTTTTTAGGTTTTTCTCACGACATCTAATGTGAGACAATCATTAATGAGATGTTTTGAAGTTTTTTATATTTATGTTCATCGCGATTTCGACTACTTGGTTGCTTAGGACATGTATTTTGAACATCATAATTTCTTCATACGATCTCGGATTTGAATGATCTTTATATCCATACGTTTGTATTTTAGTCTACATCAACTTTCGTTTAGATTACTCTCGTTAAAAGTAATATATTTGTACTTACGATCTTTATATATCCATACGTTTTTTATGAATAAATGTATGGATGTTTTTTTGTATAAAATCGTAAATAAAAATATATTACATTTTAACGGGAGTAATCTTAACGAAAGTTATAGTAGACTCAAAAAACGAACACATGGATATAAAGATCGTTAACATATGATATCGTATGAAAAAGTTAGGTCATTCAGAACACAAGACCTAAGCCAAACCATAAGACTTAAGCAACCAAACAGTCGAGATCGCGATGAATATACGCATCGACAACCCTAAACACATCATCAATGATTGTTACACATAAGATGTCGTGAGAGAATCCTAATAAAATCATTCATAAATATTGAATGAGTACAAAAACAAAAATGACTTATTTTGAAAAAAAATATATTTTAAGGACTAAATGTGTGTAAAAATATTAAGGAATAAATATGTACAAAATGAAAAATATGTTACTTAAGTCACGTTTTCGGATAACATAGAGTAACTGGTTATAAGGACTGAATGTGTACAGTTTAACAAGTTGAAGGGAATAAATATGGATGAAAAAAAACCCAATGACTAAATGCGTACAAATCAAAAAATATATTACCCTTTTAAGTCATTATCCCTTCAAAGATTCTAAATTACATATTCCTAACCATAAATATTTATAATTTATAACTAGTATTTAAGTCGTTCCTTACCACATAAAAGCTTGTTTGCAAATAATAAAACACAAAAGCTATAAAAAAATGTTTGTATGTGACAAAAACGTAGATAACTCCTTCATATATATATATATATATATATATATATATATATATATATATATATATATATATATATATATATATATATATATATAGAGAGAGAGAGAGAGAGAGAGAGAGCTAGGTTCAAATGTTTTTAGCAACTATTGTGTGCATGAATGCACCAATAGGAAATTAGGAAAAAATAAATCATTAAATAAATAATTTAAGGGTATTATAGTAATCTTTGCATAGTTAATTATGGTAGATCAACAACAATTCCTTATATCACGCAACAAGCAAAGATAAATATAGAACATTAGCCCTAAATCGATTTCACCGCTTCCCATCATCCCTGTAGATCGATTAAAAACAAAATTGAAGAGGACACCTTCAAAGGACGGTAATACCATTTTTCTTCTTCTTCTCTCTTCCACAACTGTCTCTTCCAGATCGAATCTCCCCCCTGCAATCTAGGGTTCCGCAAATCTCCCTAAGCTCTTCCGATTACATTTGCTGAACCTCTCTTCACGATCTGCCCACATCTGAGACATTATTTACATTTCAAAGTACATAAACCCTTTTCCCCTTTTCAATATTTGCAAAAATTTGATTCAATCTTACCCCTGTTTTAGCAATACTTGGTGTCCGATTTGATTTTTTTCTTCTATCGTTTTTAGGTTTTGTACCGATCATGACGATTGCTGATTCGGGTGCCCTAATGGAAGAGCGAAGGATTGTTAAGAAGTTAACAGATAAGGCCGAGTTATGTTTGAAAGAGGGAAACTTATATTATGTCGTCTCCAACAGGTAATCTAATGTATATCTATGTTAATTTATATTATGTCGTCACCATTTCTCTCTGTCTTCTCTAAGTTAACTTATCTAATGAATTCGATTAGTATGTTAGTGTGTTTGGCTGTACTTTATCTTATTGCATGTAAGGTGTTTGTGAAAATGTCTAAAAGAGAACTTGATATAATATATACAATTTGTTTGATCGGTGGGTTTGGATGTACATTATCTCATGATTGATTTTGTATATGATTGATTTTAGGTGAATTTGATTAGTGTGTTTAGTGTGTTAGTGTGTTTGGTTGTACTTTATCTTATTACATGCTAGGTTTATTCTAGCAGAATGTATTCTGCTACTTGTATTTCACTTGACAATATCTGATGTGTATATACATGCTTGTATGTGTTCACTTAGGAAATACGTTCCTTATTCATTTTTTTATTATGTGATGCATCTTTAGTGGTAATACAGAAATGCAATATAAAATAGTAAATTCAAAAGGTTTTTTAAATGATGCCATGACTACCTTATGCTTGAAGATCTTTTCATGCTTAGAATATTTTTAATGTGTTTCGAACACCTTCCAGGTTGGTGATAATGTTTATATAACTAAAATAGAAAAGATGATGATAAAAACATTGATATTTCATCCCAACTTGTGAGAAATACTCAATTTGCTCCTGGACCTTCACATATAAATATACTCATCTAGGTAATTTTATTTATTTTATTATTTTATGCTGCAACTTGATTATAGATGATAAGTTTTCATGGTTTCATTACATATACTAATGAAAAGAAACTATTATACAATGTATTCTAACAGAATACTAATTTTTTTAGGAAAATCAAATACATAATATAGTAGATTCTGTAAGAATACATTATGCTTTGTATAGTGTATTATGTTAGAGTAAACTCAGTTAGAATTTTAAATGATAATTACACTTTAGGTTTAATGATTCTTTAAGAGTTTTTGTTAAAAATTTTATAATATTTTTTGGTTACACAATAGTAATGGGTAATTGTATGATGCTATAAATGGTAATTGCATATATATTCTATCAGAATTAAATGGTAACTAAAAATTATATTTAATGATTCTTTTAGAATCTTTATTTACCTTTTAATCTTTCTTTCTTTTTTTTTTTTTTTCTTTTTTTGTAATAGATATTTCTCTTGAATTGCCTATTATTCTGCCATAATAAAATCTATGTTTTTTGCTAGAATGTATTCTATGTATCCTATCATATTATATGTATTCTACCAGAATATATAAAGTGATAGTTAATTGCAAGTAACATGTTTTTAACCATTATTAGTTTTTGTTTTATTTGTGATAGGAATGGCTGGAAGAATACGTTCAAGACCTAATAGGAATAACTTGAAGAGTGAATAAAGTTTGATCACACTCATAATTTTAGAATGTTGTTAATTTTTTAAAGAATTTTATTCATTTTTGTTGATATTCTTTTAGAATATGTATAATTATATTAAAATGTATAAGACTTTTAATCTGTAAGAATATGTATGAATTTTATATTTAAGTTCGGATGTATAAGAATATATTAGAATGCTGTTATTTTTCAACATTGGATTCAATAATATTGTTATTCTTCAATAATATTCTAATAGAATAAAATTGTGAAAGAACATCATTCTAACAAAAAAATATTCTAACAGAATAAAAATCGGTTATGTATACAAATTACGTTAGAATTAAAATTGAATTAATTAACAAAATTCAGATTTTTAAATTAGGAGAATTAATTATCCCTAAAAATCCAAAATTTTCCTATTATAAATGTAGTTAATTGTCCAAAATACCCTTTTGCTAGAATTTGTGTGATTATATAGTACATGTTATCCCATTGTAATATCATACAACCTCAAATCATGTCCATTGATTAATTTCATCCGTTGGTCCAGATCTATGCATTCTGGCACACAATAGTTAGTAAAAACAAAATAACCTAACCCTATATATATATATATATATATATATATATATATATATATATATATATATATATATATATATATATAGGGGATGGTTCAAATTAAGACAATAAATAAAATGAGGACGTGAAGAACTACTTTATATTATTATTCAACTAAGAATTTTACATATATGTTCTATTGTTGTAATTCTAATGTGAATATTTGGCGTATGATTATTCATATATATTTATTTGTACTAAGTTATAATGTTAATGTTAAAATATGATTATTCATATATTCATTACCGAATAAAGACATTAGACAGTATATAGAAGATTAATGGCAAAATAATAGCATAAAAGTAGTGTCTTCACATCCCCACTTTATTTACTGTCTTCATTTGAACTTATTCTTATATATATATATATATATATATATATATATATATATATATATATATATATATATATATATATATATATGACTTGAGCAACTTGGAGTAACATGTAACATGGAGGAACATGGTCCAACATATTGAGCCATGAAGATGTTGAGCCAAGGTGATGTTGAACCATATGGTCTCGCCCTGGGGTATATTTCAACCTAAACATACAATAATAGGCTCCGCCCTGGGGTATATTTCAACCTAAACATGCCATAATGGGCCCCACTCTGGAGTATATTTCAACCTGAACATGTCATAATGGGCCCCACCATGGGGTATATATCAACGCGAACATGCCATATTGGGCCCTGCCCTTTGGTGTATTTCACCCCAATCACACAAACATATATGCCACATAACAACTAGCATTCTACATAACTGAATAATGGGCCGATATTAATGCACGCGACCCATAAATACAGTGAGGAGACTCACCTCATAGACAGACGAAATAGCTGCAACAACACGTTGCTCTGAATACCGACTCTAGAGGTCACCTTTACATACAATAGTGACCAATAATGAGATTATAACTCACAATACCCAAAATAGCCCTAGATCAAACTTATTCAAATCCTGACTAAAGTCAAAAGTCAACCGGGTAAACTCAATTGAGTACGTTGGGTGTACTTAACTTGTACGCACGACGTACTACCATTGACCAAAAATCGGGGAGCTAACCACGTACACGCATCGTACCCTTTGGTACGCCTGACGTATGCGTCTGCCACACTTCATTTCTAATAAGAGCTTAATCCCTTAAACCCTTTCGTATAAAATCCAGATCTAGTCCTCAAATGATGTCCTTAATCATAAAGTTTTGAACGTTATTATTTGCATGGCTATTAAGTGCTCAGTATCATAAACTCTAACTTCTTAACTCATTAAGACATCCTAATCCATGCATGGAGTAAAACTATGGACCAAGATTACATTTTTATGATTCTAAACACTCCAAAACATCTAAAAGGACAACTCAAATGGATTAGAGTAACCTATACTCAAATACATCAAGCTTATGAGACCAAAAGTGCTTCACTCTTCTAAGATCTAAGTAAAACTTCATCAAAATCAGAGCTTTTTACTTCCAAGTGGTGTAATATGGTGATGTACTCCTAGATCCAAAGTTCTTCACTCTTCTAAGATGGTCTCCTCTTCCTTCTTCATCCTTTAAGATCCACAAAATATACACTCAAGGCTCAAATATGCTCTAAAAAGGATTAGGGTTTGCAAGGGTCTATATGAGGGGTGAAGGATGATGAATGAAAGGGTTTTAGGGCTACAATTATGTTTAAATAGTGCACAAACCCTAAATATTAGGGTTTTGGTCCAGGCGAAATATGCCCAGAGTACATGATGAAAACACGCTTCGTCTAAAAAATACTACAAGGGACCAAAATGCAAGAAAATTACATTCCAAGTGAATACCTAAAAAAGATGTTAAAAATCTCCCCACTTGAACTAGACTTCATCCTTGAAGTCCGCTGCCACGAATAAATTAGGGTAGTGCTCTCACATCTCTGCACCGGGCTTCCAAGTCCATTTGAAAACCCTTCGATGTTGCCATTGGACCTTGACCAAAGACCCCACTTTGTTGCACAAGACCCTCATCTTCCTATCCAAGATCACCACTGGTCTCTCCGTATAATTCAGATTATCATTAACCTGAATATCATCTAAAGGAACAACCACAGAATCACCAGCTACACACTTTCGAAGCTAAGAAAATTGGAAGGTGTTGTGGATTTGACTGAGTTCGTTAAGCAAATGTAGCCGGTATGTAACATTGCCTACCCCGACGGTAATCTTGAAAGGACTGATAAATCAAGGGCCTGGCTTGGCCCACTTCTGAAATTGGATGAAACCTTTCTAGAGTGACACCTTTAGAAGCATCAAGTCCCCCACCTGAAACTCGAGGTCCGAACGAAACTAATCTTCATATCTCTTTTGCTGACTTTATGTGTCTCGTAACCTATCGTGCACCTGGTGAATCAACTCAATAGTCTTGATTACAACCTCAATACTCCCCACAACACGATGCCCAACCTCGCCCCAACAAACCGGGGTCATACACCTCCTCCCATAAAACATCTCAAAAGGTGGTCGGTCAATACTAGCATTATAACTTTTATTGTAGGAGAACTCGACCAGTGGAAGGTATGTATCCTAACTCCCTCCTAAATCTAACACGCACACCCGAAGCATATCCTTGAGTGTCTGAATCGTATGCCCGCTCCGTCCGTCCGTTTGGGGGTGGTATGTTGTGCCGAAGTACAACTAAGTACCCAATTCCTCATGAAACTTCCTCCAAAACCTGAAGGTGAAACGAATATCTCGGTCTGAAACCACTGAAACTGGCACCCCATGTCGAACCACCACCTCCCGAATGTAAATGTCGGCCAACTCTCGGTTGATATACTCTCGGTAATAGGTATGAAGTGTGTGACATCCCCATTTTTCTCGACCAGAAAAGACCGATTTAATTTATGCTTTTTAAAATAAAATCAGAGAAATCTTTTTAAAAGATATTGCGGAATTGGTCCCCAAACAAAATATGATAAAATTTTGATCAAAACCTTCTTTAAGAAATGTATAGTTTCATTTCATATCAAAACCTCTGGATGTCATGTTCCGATACAGATCAAAAGCACAAAACAAGACATTATAAGCCTTTCAACAATTATTTACAACTACTGGCCTATAATCCAAAAATCTCTCATCGTCCTCCAACTATGCTCGGGGTCCACTACCTGTAATCATAAAACTGAGTGGGTCAGGCTTGGGAGCCTGATGAGCATATAAGGTTTTCAACCCACAATAATAATATACTTATTAAGTTCACCAATCAACAATAACCCTGATTACCCATTCCCGTTGTCCTCACTTTACAACCCTAAACACCTATCACAAGGGATCTAGCCTAAGGAATATCATCGGGATGGACACTATTGCTAAGGGGTTTCCTCAACCATACATGTCCTTAAGGCAACCATGAGGGGGATGAAGTACGCCAATGAACATTTAATTCATCAACACCTACAAGTTGCGAACCTGCTAGTGTTCCACTGGACTATCTAGAAAGTCCGCGGTCGTCATCTATACTTCGCTAGATGACTACAACAATAACAACAACAACAACAACAACATCGAGGCCTCTCACCATTTTAACACACATCAACTATTTCATTTACCCATGTTATACCCAACATATTTTGTAGATCAAAAGCATATACAGTTTAAAAATTGTATAAAACATCAATTCAACAGTTACCTCAAATAAACAATTAGCATATTTACACATAACACGTATTTCGAGGTAAATACTTCATATCTATGTGTAAATTGAAAGTAACTACACACTCACTTATTTTGGTGAAAATCGGGCAGCAATTCGTTTCCTAAAATGATCGTTTCTAATAAAACCGGGAGTTTTATTGAGAAACCGGGCTCTGTGAAAGGTCGAGCTTCGAAACCGAAAAGATAAATTTTCCGGGCTTCTCGGGCACTTCGTGGAGTATTCCGGGCTTTACAATCGATATCGGGGCTTTGTGGGATGTTAAGATGAAGAAAATATGGGTTTAGGGGTTAAAATTGACAAATTTTGAAAGTTACCCGGGAGGTCTCGCACCCTCCTATTTATAGGGGCGAGGCTTCTGATCGGAGGGTCAGAAAGAGGATACGCGTCGCAGATCAAGGGTTCGCAGGGGGTGGCTCGCACGAGGACTACACGTGCGAAGGGCTCGCTGGCAGCTTCTGATTGGACCGCGGTCTGCTGGGCACATGCGAGGTTCGGAGCTAGGCGGTGCGAGGCTTGGACGGAGAGCTGGCAGCTTCGGATTGGGCCTCCTTCACGGTCGAATCAGAAGATGACACGCAGGTACTGTTCACGCGATGAGACATCAGCTTGGTCTCCGGCTCGGACACATGGCTCGCATGACTCATCAGAAGTTCGGACACGTGGCACCTGCGAGGCGAGGACACGTGGCAAGAGTATGACTATGCGAAATTTCTCGATTTTTGTGCAAAAACTTCTAAAAGCCATAACTTTCGCATACGAGCTCCGTTTTTGACGTTCTTTATATGCACGCGTAGCTAAATTTACGCTCTACGACTTCCGTTCAGACTTCGTCGGCTAATTTTGACTTTAAATTTTATATTATTATTTTTAACAGACCGGGACAAGAAATCCGTTAAAATTTCATAACTTCTTCATACGACGTCCGTTCTCGTCAGACTTTTTACCGTTGTGCTCCTAATGACGAGACCTTCAATTCTCGTTTACGTTGTGTAGGCTAAAAATCGTTCGATCTAAGATTCGAGTTTTTAGTTGTCTACTGCTACGCTGAAACTTCGAAAAATCATAACTTCCTCATACGAAGTCAGATTTGGGCGTTCTTTTTATCGAACTTCTCGGTTTAACGAATACTACAACTTTCATTTAGATTAATAAGGCTAATAAGTAGTTTATCGAAAACTCACTTTTTACGACATTCAGCACCGTGCCGGTTTTGTCGTGAAACTTCGACAGGTCATAACTTCTTCGTTATAACTCAGATTTTGGTATTCTTTATATCCCCGAAATCCTTGTTTCGACCATTACAAGTTTATGTAAAGATATCGGGATTATCTCAAAGTTCAATTTTGACGCTTATTTTTATTCGTAATTAAATAAACCCTAATAATTAAGCATAAAACACATAATTCACATAATATTCACATAATCCCTTTTCATTTCTTCAAAATGAGTTACAAAGGTTAACCCAGACTATCAACTTAATATAAATGCCTATGCTAGAAATACGAGTGTTACAAAGTGCGCGCTCTTGGTTAATCTATCCATAATGACCTATATAGAATCAACTCCACACACCGTCCTTGGAAGCTTCGTAATAAAATACATGGTGATCACTTCCCATTTCCACATGGGAATGGGTAGTGGATGCATCTTGTTGTGGGATCTCTGGTGTTCGGCCTTGACTTTCCTGCAAGTCAAACACCGCTCTACAAACCATGCTATCTCCCTCTTTATACATGGCCACCAATAACTTTGACTTATGAGCCTCTTCTAGAATTGTTTGTCGCACCCTACTACTATTCAGAACCCAAACTATACCACACTGAGTCAACAATCCCTGAATTTCTTTGAAAAATAAAGGAATCTACCCCTAATTCGCTTTGCCTTCCAATTCTCCCTTTGCAATCCCGACACCTGATCCTTTTTGATTAAATCTAACAGAGGTGAAATAACCACCATCCTCATACATACATCACTAATAGGTGTGCTTACTTCCTTACAACTCAAGGCATCAACCACCACATTGGCCTCTTCTCAGGGTAATACATGATCTCGCAATCATAATCCTTTACCACATCCAATTATCTCCGCCACCACATATTTAAATTTGAATGATCCATTAGATACCTCAAACTCAAGTGATCACATGAGGGTATTAACATCACTACCAGTTTACAGAATAAACACGTTTTCGGATAGTTTCTTTTTCTAATAAAGCTACATTTTAACATATTAAGTATGGGAAAATACTTGTACTTTTCAGTTTTTGGAACACTATAGACAACAACTCACTATTTTGGGAAATATAGGATTTTCCAGGACAACGTCATCACTTTACAGACAAACGGTTTACAATTCAACATAAGAACAACTATGGTTAATTCTGTAATTCCTTAGTTTATGCATCCATGTTATGTATGAAGAATATCCGATAGACAGTGGAATGTGTGGCTTCCGCCTCATTTCTTGTTCCTTGCTTGGTTGTGGGTTGAGGGTAGATCCACACAATCAACTTCCCGTTTGATCTTGGTATATATATAGCTAGTGTAAGCTAAGTAGTCATAGAAAGAAACTGGTATTATCACACTCTTACTAAGAAAATATAGGATTTTATGAAGGAAGATGTTCATCAAAACTTAAAGGACTATTACAGTAAACTCAATAAGTACCTAGTGAATAGATCAGGGTTATATACAATGAGGATCCAACAAACAGTGGGATGTGTGCCTTCCACCTCATTTCATTTTTCTTGTTTGGTTATGGGCTTGGGGAAAAACCACATAATCGATTGTCTGTTCGATCTGGATTGTATATAACTTGTATACACTAAGTGCTTGTAGAAGGAACTAGTATGATACATTTTACTTATCATTTATTACATCAGGAAATATAGGATTTTCCGGAGAAACACAACATGTTTTATAAAATAACAAAGAACTTGTTTTCTAAAACAAAACGCTTATGAACTCACAAACTTTAATGTTGACACTTTTTCAAACCACTTGTATTCTCAGGACACTAATAGATAAGTACACACACAAGTTCCTAGAAGACGAAGCATAATAGCTTCAAGTCTTTATCTTGCTATGTACTTTTGGAGTCAATATAATATGATTCGAATACAATGTAAACGTATTAATATCAATACAATGGTTGTTGTTGCTTTGATTACTATTATTCAATTTTTGTGTTACTGTACATGACGACCTCCACCCCCGAACGTTTCCGTCGTTCCGGTTTGGGGGTGTGATAGTTTTGCATATCTAAAGGATTATCCACCATTCTACAGTAGACGTCCAAGAATTGCACACAATCTGATCAAAATACTCTGTCTCAAACCAAGAATTAAACATACGAAATTGATAAGGCCTGTAATCCACTACATGCTCCAGTTAAAGGATGGGATGATGATCATTTTTTTTTCTCAAGAACCAAACCCGAAAGATGAGAAAACCTGTCAAGAATATCGTGCGAAACCAAAAATATATCAAGCTTACTAAAATTTGAACACCATCTATCACAACATGTAAAATGAGTGACACCCAAGGGAATATCAACAAGATCCGCATCATCAATGAACTGATTAAAAATTGTAGCAGAATTTGGAAAAATTTGAGAACTCAATCTCTTAGACTCAACACAAAATTCATTAAAATTTCCCATTAAAATGCACTCTCCCGTGAAAGAACCGATCAAAGAAATAATAATTAACAAAATTTGTCTATTGGTATCAACTGTTTGCGGAGTATAAATAGAAATAAGCATAACATCTAAACCTGTCAAAACCTAAACCGCCTCGATCACAACAAAATAATGAGAAGTAAGAACTCTATAATGTTGAATCCAATTAGGATTCCAAATAGCCAAAATACCATGAGAAGGAGAAAAGGCATGTGCGAAAGAAAAACTACCCCAAAAACGATCTAACAAAAAATTTATCAAAACTTTCTATTTTCATTTCTTGAATAGACAAAAAAATCGCCTTATGCTTGTGACATAAAGATCTCACCCACATTCTCTTATCTAGATTACCCGATCCTTGAATGTTAATCAATATACAATTCATGGATAACCATGTCTCTCTCATTGCCCTTCAACTAACTCAGAAATACAAGATTCAACGCCTTTCATATTATAACAAATCACATCCGCCATATCAACCATTTTTTGAAACTCATCAACTTGACAAACATTTGTAAACAAACCATCCAAAAAACTAGAATTAGCTCCGAAAGAATTATGCTTTTGATTGGAAAAACCTAGTGGATGAGAAAGATATTCTTTCAAATCATACACTCTCGAAATACGACCAAATGTACTTGAAAACCCTACCGGTTTAGACGAAAAAACGATGGTCAGAATCCACTTGACCGTTGCTAGTAAATTTAGTCAGACCCTCAATTGGAGATATGGGAGCAACCTGAGGTTGCAACAGAATAACAACATACCCCATCTACACTTTGTGAACAATAATAGCATCAAAGGGGGTTGTTGTCATCGGAACAATGCTGTTTTGAACAATGATGTGGTTTTTCTTATTTGCATGGTCAACACTCTTCTTAACATGTAGAAAATTCCCAATGTGCAATTGGTTGTCACCCAAACATTCTTTGACTTTTCTGTAACAATTGAAACATACTTTCTCTTTACTTGCAATCTCATCATTCTTTATTTTTTCCATAGTGACATAAAAACCAAACGGAGCAGAAGATACTTCCTCATTTTCATGACCAACATGAACACTTTCTTTATTTTCAAATAAGTCACAACCATCTCTATCATCAAATTCAAATTTAGATTCTTCGGATGAAAATGAAGGATTTCAACCGGGGCTTCCTTGATCCGAACATTAAACGACATATCATCCAACCACACCTTCACAACCTCCGAAATAATGTCTTGACAAGAATTCAAAACACACAACCGTTTCTTGTATACATCTTCTCCAAGGTCATCATCAATATGAGCAATCGAACCCCATTTCTCAACAATCTTATGAAAAACTCCTTTACTCCAAACACATAAAGGTAGTCCTTCTACATCTAGCCAAACCAACTGATCTGTAGGAACGATATTTCTATCCCAAGGGCATTTATCCAATAACCAAGGATCAAGAGATTTATTAGCCAAAAAATTCTTACAAGATTCTTTAGAAATGAACTCCACCATCACCCATAAACCCCCAACATATCTAAACACCAATTCCTCAAACACTTCATCCCAACACAACATGCGAATGTTAGATAGGGTAAGGAAATCTCTTGATTTAATAAGACATTCAAGTTTTTTTTTTCCAACCACATAATCACATGAGGCAAGATGAATGCACTCCTCAATAGTTTAATTAACCCTCACATTCATCGGAGAACCTTTAACTACACTAGCATACGAATTCACGAACACATTTCTTTTCTCAACTTTAGAAGGGATAGAAGGAGGAAGGGAACAAACAAAAAAAATCCGTTTCACACAGCTGTTTCACCATTGCATCATCATTCATAACATTCGTAAAACGAAAAAAAAAAAAACAAATCTTTTACCCATACGATATATCTTTTTAGAGAATAAAACATCTACCACTTTACCCAACCTGATCACACATTCTCCACATATCAATAGTCAAAACAGTTGCAGGGAAATTGATGATGCAAAAAGACTTGATTTTAAAACTTACACGGTGAGGAATTCAACTGACCGATTCAACCCTATCCAGATAATCACCCCTTGATTTCCTAGTGGGTGTTGACCACTTATCTCATGCCATTGAGCGATTTCAAAAACCTGGAGGGAGAAGAATTTTGACCAATTTGAAACCTAAAGAGTATCAAACATAAGAGCCGCCGATGAGGGAAACCTTAGACCGGCATTTGATCCTGCCGGTGACAAAGCGTTGATACTCAAGTTTCCAAAATCACCGGGTCAATTTTAATAACCAAGCTTTTTTAAAATGAGGGACAATTTGAAACATTTTAGATGAATAAAAATAAATAAATTAGATATTAAATAGATTTTGAAAACGTTACAAACTGTAGAAGATTTATGAGAATGTGACTTTGTTAAATAAAGTTTTTGTTATTTAAAGCCTTGTGAAATGGTGATATTACAAAAAAAAAAAAAAAAAACTTTCAAAAAGTTTACATTATAATTGCTTTAACAAGAACAACAATAATAATAAATAAAATAAAAATAGTAATAATTATAGGAAGACTAATAGGTCATGAACTTAATTGATCATAGTTTTTTTTATGTATTAATGAATTAAAAATTACACTTTTTTATTTTGAAAACCAAGTTTAAGCTCATGATACAAAATCTATTTATTATAAGAAAGTTAAATAATCTTCAAACCTCTTACTGCTGCGCGGCGCAGCACACACGCAACACTTTTCATCTCGCAGTTGTTTGTTTTTTAGAAGTCTTCTGAGTAAAAAACCTTTGCGCGTGCTCTGTTTGGCGCAACACTTGTACTGCCTCTTCCAACCTCTTCCAACCTCTTCTTCTTTTTTTTTTATTACTGAAATTTTGATTATATGTTATTAAAATTTTATTTCATATTTTTTTTCCTTTTTTTTTCCGTTTATTCTTATTGAATTTATTTTTAATTTTTTTTATATTCAATAATGATAATTTCTTGATGAAATATCATTATTTTTTACTGAAAATATCTTTATTTTTTGTTGAAATATCATTCTTTTTTACTGAAATATCATTAATTTTTACCGAAATGTTATACATTATTAAATTTTACGTATTAAAAAGCTATTTTCGGTTTATAAAATTAGTTTATTTTAATTTTTTTTATATCTGCAGCAGTATGCAGATGTTAAAAAAACAAACACGCTTCTTATTATAGTCTGCAGCCGTTTGATTCACCTCTTCTACTGCAGAGGTGGTCCGCAGACTTCATAAATTTTTGCTTCAGAAAATCAAACAGCACCTTGGTGTGGGGAGCCTTTGGTCACTTAAATGGTTGTGGAAATTAAAATTGGATCCGAACTTGACATGGCCTTGTGCTATCAATACGCTTAACATTAAAAAGTTCATGACTTAGTCCTTTTGTAAATAAATCTATTCATGGAACTTGGCTTAATGTCACACAAATTGCAGATGATTTTCACGAATTTCGTATCTCACTTCTTATTCTCTTCAGGAAAATGGTGACAATACATTCTTCGCTAAAGATCGTCTCATTGCTCAACGAGTCAAGTTATTGGCCCATCCTTTCCTGTCTTTAAATGGTCTTGAAAAAAATAATGTCATATTAATCCCCGAAGCCCTTGAATTGGAGAGCTTGATCCATTTACTTGACATCTTCAAAAATTTCACCTTTTGGGAGATTGCTAGAGTTTGCATGAGATTGCTAAAGTTTGCATCCTGATCCTCTAGGTTGTTATTGGTCCGTTCCTTGAGGAGTATTGTTATTTATGCTGCCTCATATATTTTTTGTTCTTCGGTTTTGCCTAGATTTGATACATTATACAAAAAAAAAAGAGCTTTTTGCTAACCATGTATTTTGGGAAAAAATGGCGTGTGAATTAGTTTTATCCAACATTACGTAATTTAAACTTTAATATTAATAAAAAGTGATAACATATTTTCATAACAAGGTTAGAGAATTTATTGAGTTATTATTGTTTTTAAATCTATTATTTAAAATGTTTTATATTAATTTTGACCAAGTCAATAAAATAGTTATGACAACGTCATTTTCTCCTTTCTTCAGTGATGCTACTGTGATAGCAATAAATACAATTTGACATATAAAGTCACATTTCAATGGTATGGATATATTTGAAGTCTCATAATTAATGAAATTATGAACATGACCCAAAAGATTTCGCACCCGATTTGATGTAAACTATAAATATAATATTTTTGAGACGTTACGTGACTAAATGGACCCTTTGATGTTAACAAAGGGCATGATGCAAATATATGTATTTCAGGTCATTAACTCAGTAATACAAATATTTAAACAAAAAGAAAAACAATGATTGGATCAACACTGAATGCTTATTTCTTACATCATTCCTCCAAAAAACTAAACAGAGTTTTGAAAAAAGTAACAATAATCACACGATATAAACTTTAAAGTTTGGGATGATTAATGGATAATGGTATTAATTGGGTCTAACGGTTGCAAGTCTTTCACGCAATAACTTAACCCCCATGTACCTACAAAAATCATAAGCAACCAAAACAAACACATGTCAACACAATCTCCATGCATCAATTATAAAATATATAAAGATACTAAAGTAGTTAGAAGTTATTGTATGTTAGATACCTTCCTAACATCATAACAGTGGCTTGAGGATTAGTTCCTGGGGAATTGCGAAAGGTTGAGCCATCGATGACCCTGAGAGCATCTATACCAATAACTTTATAATCACGATCCACCACTCTATCAAGCTCACACCCTCCATGGTAATGCCATATAGTCATCACAGTGTCCTTACAAAACTGTTCTAAAGATCTTGATGCGTTTGCATGTTTAGGCAATAGATTAACCGGTGAACTAGCAGTCATGTTGAGAAGATTTATTATAGAAAGAGTATCAACTTTAAATGGTGAAAATGCCTTTGATTCGATTACACTCTCGATGATCTTGATCCCATCCACACATCTTTGTAAGTCCCGAGGATCTTTGAAGTAGTTGAATGTAACTGATGGGTTCACATTCGGGTCTCGAGACCTAATCTCAAGATGACCCGTGGATATTGGGCCAACGATCTTCTCCAGGATAAACCCGCCCACAAAAGCACTTTGTGGGAGCGCTTTCATGTCCTCAACTGCCTTGTCTATCGCCTTTTGTGTTCTTTGTTTTGGAGGCACAGTCGATAGTTGTCCAATCTAATAACAAGAAAGAAATAGCCATAAATTTCATGGGCTTGAAGCCTTGATGTAAATGGGCTTTACCTAGGCCTAATGTGTATATAGTTTTTAAATGAGGCCCAATTGCAAAGATTTGTACCTTTGGAGAAAACATTCCATAATCTAGAGTTCGAGCTCCACCTGCAAAGTTTTCACCACAAGCTGACTCGATATAGGTTCCATTACGAGTGATACCCACGATTTGGATCAAAGACACCTCCACGGGTTGAGGAGAGGGGACAAAAACCGCATTCATCGGGTTATCGGACATTCCTAGGCCCACCATGGGCTGCTCCAGAACCGTAGTTATGTTATGGGCCCTAAGTTGTCTTTTTGGGCCAACACCACTTAACATTAGAAGTTGTGGGCTTCCCAATGATCCAGACGACACTAAGATTTCATTCATTGATCCTCTCTTTAGGTAAGCCCGGTGGTCGACCCCATCTGCATCTTTGAAGATCACTCCATGGGCCCTTGGTTTTTGTATACCTCCTGTGAAATTACAAGAAAGTACATAACAGTTCACAGATATAAATGTACAAGTTTTGATCCATAAAATACAATCACGCACGCACCTAGCCTCGTGAATAGTATTTTATTAACTGGTGCATACAGCAACACCGTGAGTCCACTTGAGTTCGCATACCGGAGTAAATCAGCCGCCGTATGACGGTGGCCGTTTGGATCAAAAATCGTGCCACCAACTTTTGTACCGTACATGTGCTCGTAGGTAAACCCATTATAAGGCTGTACTCCGGCCTCCACCAAACCATCCCTCACCGCTGCCTGCCACTGCCTAACCGGCGGCTGAAACGCCACCACATCCTCCACCCACTTGTACGACTCATTGACCAATTTTGCATCCCAACCTGAAAGCCGAATGTAATCTGCACCGGCACGGGTGTAAAAACCGGCGTTCAAGCAGCTTCCGCCACCTAGCACACGGGCTCGAGCATTGACGACGCCGTCAGTGGAGACAAAACGTTGGGAGGGAGAAGAAGGGGAAAGGTCGGACAAGGCGGCTCCGAAGGCGGCTAAATCGGTGATGTTGTCGTTTCCGTATGGGGAGCCACCTCGTTCGAGGAGAAGGACGGAGGAGTTCTGGGAGAGAGTAGCGGCTAACGGACAGCCGGCGGTGCCGCCACCAACTATTATGTAATCGTAGTATGAGACCATTGGAGCTGTTGTTGCTTGGTGCATGAAGCTGTACCCTGGATCTGTGAGAGAGATTAATGTGTCGTAAATCAGTACTTTCTATAAGGTTATTTTTGTCCAAAAAAAGAAGAAGAAATATGTAGCCATATAAACTTTACCTTTTTTTTTTTATTTTTTTTTATTTTTAAAACTATGATGTTCTAAAACTTTTCCACTCTACAGATAAAATCGCAATATATATATACAATATTATAAATTATGCATCATCCCATGCATTGTTTAAAAAATTGTAATTGACTTTAAATGTCTAAATATTGTTTATACTTTATAGTTTATAGATATAATAATAAAGAAAACTTATGGATTATAATGAGATTTATCAATTTTAAGTCGGGTTTATTCAAGGGAAAAAAACTATTAAAAAAATGTTTGAAAATTTATCGATTTTTTAAACAATTCGAAATGTAGATTCTCGATTTATCTTGTAACATGAGGATCCAAGCTTTTTTATTTGAAAATCTTACTAAAATTTTGCTGTCTATATTTTAAAGTATTTATGTAAACACTACTTATGTAGCTGTTATTATATATCCATCTCTATTATATTTATGACATGCAGTTTTGATATCCAAATAAATAATCAATCGCACTTTTCTTTTTTTAATACATATGAAAATATAAGACTGACTAATAATTTTTGGTATAAAAGCTGACCTTAAATGAAACATCAATACTATTATGCCGTGAATAGTTGGGCTGTTATTATTATATATGTTTTAAACAAATAATATTACGTGCACTGGCATCGAGTGCAATTTTAAGTAATATTTTAACGAAATGATACAATATTAATATTTTTTTTTTTGCCAATTTAGATAACGGTTAGCCTGTTAAAATGACGAGGATTACCAGGTAACCCATAGATATACAATTATTAAGTTCCAATATTTATTATTTTTAGTTCTATTGTAAAGCTACTTTAGTTAGATTAATGTGCCATATATTGTATCTTCTAGTTTTATAAACGTAAAATACAATATAATAAAGAAAATCCAGGATATATAAAAGTGATACACTACATGAACTCATCTATTTAAGCGGTTAGTACGTTTTCATTAAATAGAAAAAAAGGCATGACAGTTAGAAATAAATAAAAAGCGGGCCCTTTTAATTAATCATAATATACTTTAATATTTATTTTATGTTTATAAAGTGCTCTCTGTTTTGAACTAAAATTCACATAAAAAAGTTATAAACATTTGACTTGATATATAAATTTAGTTATATCCAAAACTAATATTATGCGACGAAATAAAATATAAAAGAGTCTTAAGTATCACTTAATTATTACATTCAATAATACGTAAAACATTACAGAAAATGTTACAAGTTTAATAAGACATTTTGAATTCCTAAGATATACAGTGACAAAAAGGATTAAATGGAACTGGAATCGAACCTGTTTGAGCAAATGAAACTCCATTAAACAGTAGAACAGCAGCAGCCAAAATTGTAAACCATCCTGAAAACACCATGACTGATGTGAGTTTATTATGTGTTGATAGCATGCAGAAGGATGATGGGGAAAGTAGGGTCTTTATGGAGAAGAAGCCAACAATATTGACGGCTTTAATATAGCAAAAATTCAACGAAACTCTTCAGTACAAAGCAATTTCTTGAATTTTATAGTCGAATCTTGTTCGCCCACATCTTATTTGCAATCTTAAACACTCCAAAAACTATGGGTGTTAGCTCCGAAATTTTCAACAGAATTCAAGAAATGTGACAAGCAACTTATAAGATTTAGTCTAAACGATATTACATATATGGTCCTTTGTGGTTGGTTAAAAATACGAATGTAAGTGTTCACGGATTTCTTTTAGAACAAATTACATGAATGATCCTTAAGGTTTTTTTTTCCCGAAAGTAGTCCCTATGAAACTTTTTTTTCTCAAATGGTACCTACGGAGAAAACATTGCACACAAAAGGCCACAGTGATTAACTTTGTTAACAGATTCTATTAAGTTTTGTTAAATGATAAAAATACCCTTTGTTTTATGCACACAGATCTCTCTCTCTCTCTCTCTCTCTCTCTCTCTCTCTCTCTCTCTCTCTCTCTCTCTCTCTCTCTCTCTCTCTCTCTCTCTCCCCCCCCCCCCCCCCCTTGTTTCTAGCATCCAACAAACAACAAATCAAAATTCCATTTGAATGATTTTAGATCAAATACAACAAATTGTCTCAGAACATTGCAAATCATTGGAGGTTAAAACTCGTTCATCACCACCCTTAGATTCAACAAACAAAAATTTTCCTTGATTTTAATCTTTTCATTCATTTCCACCTTAAATCCTCGATCAAGATTTGAAGCATAACTTGCAAAAGCTTCAACAACACATAACCCTAAACTTTGATCAACTAAAGTCTTACATGCCTTCTGATTCCGCAACTTTTCCCGAAACAGATCTTGAAAATCCAATGTTTTCCTTTCATTCTTTCCCTCAAACCCACAAAGACATGTCCTTTTTTTTCTTCTTATTTTATTCCAAATTACTTCAAACAAAGATGACTGAAAATTCACCAGCAAATTCGAAGCCTTCATCATCAAGTGAAGGGCAGAATAAAAAGAACACACAATTTGATCTTTTTGAATGTATTAACACCTTTATGTGCACAGAAGGTTCGTGCTAGCATTAAAATGTTCATTATCGGTAGGTTTTGTTGTTCTATTTGGACTTATATACAACAAAGAAAACAGGATATGGTCCAGACTTCCAGTTGTGATAAGTTTTGCTGCTTCAAGAGAAGTTGTTTTTAGGGTTTCAAATCTCAACGCTCAAGGCACTGTGTTAGGAATTGTATACATAGTTTTAGGTTGCTTTGTTCTTGAGAAATATGTTAAAGTTAGGTTCTTGATTCTTCTTCCATGGTTTGTTTTCTGTAGCCTGATTAAGGGAAGCCGAATATATGGTCCTGCTGGTGGGGTCTCAGTTGTAATCGAAGTTGTTCTAATTCTTGTTCGGGAGAATTTTGGTCCTCCGGTAGAATTCGCTATCATTAGAATTGTTGAAGCGTTCATTGGATTATCTTGTTCGATCGTTGTTGAACTCATGTTTTGACCCACTAGAGCTTCAACTCTTGTCAAATTCCAACTCTCCAAGAGTCTCAAAGTTTTGCACGATTGTATAAAATCAGAGAGCAGAAGGATCAGGTGTGAAGAGCGATCGATTTTGAGAAAAGGGGGCACACGAGAGAGAGAGAGAGAGAGAGAGAGGGGGGGGGGGGGGAGATAGAGAGAGAGAGGACCATTTGCGTGCATAAAACAAAGGGTATTTTTTTTTTCATTTAACAAAACTTTATAGAATTTGTTATTATGTTAACAAAGTTAGTCACAGGGTCCTTTTGTGTTCAAGGTTTGCTCCGTAGATACCATCTGAGGGAAAAAAGTTTCATAGAGACTACTTTAAAAAGAAAAACAAAACCTTAAGGACCATTTGTGTAATTTGTTCTTTATTTTACACATAGATCCCTACGGTTTCATTTTCTTTGTAAGGGTAGTCTTGTATGGTTAAGAGTTTTAAATGACCATTGTATCTTTTTGTCATTTTCTTATATGTGTCATTGTCACTTTTTTATGTCACTACAAGAAAAATACCCTTTTACGACGCGCAAACCACGACACTCATTGATTTATGTTACGCAAAAGGGAGTGACATTACAAAATTGTCATCTCTTCAAAAAATTTAAGGATTTATGTCGCGCATTACTACGTGCCTTTAAATTAGTGTCTAAATAATAACAAAAAAACACGGAGGGAACTTATAATAAAACGCGTGTCGTCTAAGAGTGTCGCTTTATAAATTTTAATACAAGGCGCGTTCCATCCTTTAATAATTAGGGGGAAATGAAATCCTAAAAAATTAAAAACCCCGCCTTCCAATTTTCTTTTTTCCTTCTTGCCCTAATTATCGGCTCCTTCCTTCCCCCTCTCGACATTGACTGCCACCTTCTTCTTCCCTCACACTTCGACCATCGTTAGGTACCATTCCCGGTCGTCAACGTCGATCAAGGCAGCAGTAGGTACGCCATCTCCGAAGTTATGAGGCAACAACGATGGTTCCAAAGAAAAAAGACTCCATGCTGGTGACTTTAGGGATGGAAGATATCAACAATTGGACATTATGTCTTATAGATGAATTCATGTGACCTTCTCTGAAATTATGCTTGAATTTACTTTGAAAAAGGTTGATATATTACACAGACATATGTTTTTGGCGATCTTTATCGATATGATGTTGATAAAGGAGATTGGAAGCTAGTTTCTAGCCCTAACAGCCCCCTCCTCTCAGTCCATTTTCTGGTTATCGAATGGTATGTTCATACCTTTCTGATTTTCCCTATGTCATCCATCTTTTAGGGTTTCTAATTTGAGCCAGCGACTCCTCATTTTTCTCTCAGATTTGAGACTCCTCTTTCATCAGAAATAGGAGGTAGCAAGGTTAATTTTATGAGATTCGGAACTATGACTCGAATTACAGGTTGAAGATCAGAAATCGAAGGTTGCAAGTCGGATTTGGGATCGAAAGTTAGAGGTTCAAGGTACGATCGGAAGCATCAGAATGCAGAAAAAAAAACGGAGGAGGCATCAGGTTCGAAAGTTGTTATCTTCTTCTTAATGTATGTGCCCTAGATTTCTTTCTCTTACATTCCTTTTTTAAAGATTCTTTTATTCCCTAAATCAGGTACGCAAACTGTTCTCTTCTTCTCCATCTTTTTTTGGAATGACAACCTCTCTTGTTAACCTAAAGGGTATTTTTGACTTTTTTTGTTTTTGTTTTTTCTAATTAATATTTGATGTTGATTTTTGTTTTGTTTGGTTTGTTGTGTAGGGGATTTAGCAATGTGGTGATTACATGGGCAAATTAAGCAAATGGAAGTTGCAGTTGAGCAAGCTGCTCAATCACGTTCAAGAAGAAGCAAGTGGTAGTTTATGGGGACAAGTGATGCTGGTGCTAAAGAAGAGCTTCACCGGGTGTATTGTGCTAAAGAAGACCTTCTGCCCATTCCATGTTTCTCTCAACTATTGAGTTATGTCATGATAATGATATATATTTCTTTTCAGGTTGTAGATGTTGGAAGCAAGAATTGTAATCACTAATTCATCTCATGTTGTAAGGATTCAAATTCAGAATTACCACCTGCAGTCAGCTATTTTGGAGATGAGTATACATTCAATCTAGAGACACAAGTACTCTAGCTAGTATATGTGTATGTATGATATTTATAGGGCTAATATGATGTAATTTTGTTTGTCTGTTTGAGCAGGAAACGCTAGTTCATTCCAAAAGTCACTTGTTTTATGCAGTAGGTAGCATTCAAACACAAGTTGGAACCTTTCTTCAAGATAAAGGAAATTCTTTTTTTTTCTATCATAGATCATAAGAATAGCCTTCATCTTAAATGATCTTCTAACAGTTTATCTTCCTCAAAAGGTTTCTGATTCTATGTTAGTTTCTAGAACAACATGGGAAGGTGGTCAATACAATAGGGATGAAAAGAGTCGATTGGATGCTCTGTGTTTAGCAATGGAGCTAGGAGCTGATCACATCGATGTTGAGCTTCAGGTTCCTTTCTTCTCTGTAGGTGCAAATGGTGCAGTTGGTCATTGCTTTCTTCGGCTCATACATAGGTATATAAACCATAATTTATTGCAACGTAGTTATTAACTCAATAACATTTAATAAACTTATTTTTTCTCAAAAACAGAACAATTGAATCAGGGCAAATTTGTAAGAACTAAGAAGTTGGACTTAGTAGGGAAAGCCTCATTTTCCTGACTTTCTATATCAACTTCTTTATGGATTAAGTGAAAAATAGTTTGTCTTATACTCTTATTTTGTATTATAACTTATGCATTTGTTTTTTCATATATTATGATATTTTAAACTCATGGGATTATAATGTCTTTCAGATACACAGATAGAATGAAAAGTGTTGATCATCAAATTACAGTGCTTTTGTATGATTTATTTATAAAAAAAGTAATGCTTGTTTTCCAGGGTGAGAAGAAGAAGAAAACGAAAACTGAAGATTACTGGGATTGGGAATTGGCCAATGAGACAAAACCGATATGGGTAATTTAAAAAAGTGATTTTTTTAACTTTTTGAGCCATTTGTTTTCTTAACAATTTGTTAATTTATATAATGGAAATGTTGATGAGATTCCCATTGTTGTCAATTGTTAGGGTCGAATTAGTGTCAGAAACCGAGAGTGGATTTTTTCTGATTGCAATCCATATAAATTTTTTTGGAGTGACGTTTTTGAACCATATACCAAGATATAGGTTACTGGAACTACCTGGACTAAAGAATCGTAGCTCAAAGATTTGATTGGAAGAGACAAGAATCTGCTCTAATGAGATTGGACTATCTTTAGTCAATATATCAGTTGACTTGCAGTGTTGTAGTGAAATAATCAAGATATACATGCATGTCTGCAACTTTGAATCATAAATCATCATTTTTTTCTCTTCAATTCTTTTTGTTTTCATGTTTTGGTTGTAAACTTCTAAACTTCAAGTTTAATAATATTTTTAGTGATCTTAAGCTTGCGACATATTTATCTAAGAAGAACTATACAGGAGCCCATTTCTATCGAAATGGTTGGTAATAATTAAATAATAATACCCAAGTTATTTTTTTTATTAAAATATTGGATGATTTAATCATTCTCCAAGTTATTGATACGATACAGGTGTTCCTTCACTTTTGGCTCTTCCACCTGGCTGTAAATCCTCAGATTGCATTGTGAGGTGAGTTTACTTTATGCGGATAATAATAATAAGTTAATAACCATATTATTGTTATTAAAAAATAAAAACCATACTAAGCTTATCTCGTATTTCTACTACTCTAGGGACGCTTTGGTAATTTCCATAAACTCTCTCCTTAACAATGGTTTAAATTAGTGATTAATTTAAATTATATATAATAATAATTTCAGATTTGGTGTGGAAGAAGCTCCTATCATTGTTATTCTAAGAGACCCCGATGTCAAACCTGTAGTCTACCATGGCTCAATCAACAATTCAAGACTTATTGATGTCATGGAACAAAATAAACATGAAGATGCATAAATCATTTTTGTCATTTTTCACACCTAATATGATATTTAATTATTTATTTTTTCTGTAATGCTTCCCCAATTAAGACGTGTTACATCTATGGAGCTTGGTTGTGATCCAAAAGGCTATTCACATGCTGGCAATAACACCACAGTTTGGTATTTTGCTGTTCTTATTGGAAGACAAACCACAGACTCCCTAAAATGCGTTAAGTAAGATTCTTATCTTAATTCATAAAACAATAGTCTTTTATTTCTTTTCTTTAAAGAACAATATTATATATATTATAATGTTAAAGACATGCGTAGGGTCCAAGAGATACTATCAGCTGGTGAAAATGTAAATCAAATTGACCAACACCAAGCTGCCATGTCAGCATTGAAGGAAAAAAGACTCACATTTGCCTGGGTGGATAGTGAAGCACAAAAGGTATACATATGTTGTAGACTGAAACTAACAAACAGAACACAAATACTAATATTTATTCATATTCACATTCATCTCTTTCTGTAAGTAAATTATTTTAAATAAAAAATACCTGAAAAACCATAACATCCTGGTAATCAGACTTTTATGATAACATGGCCACAACATGTTTTTCTTTTATTCTCTACTCACACCTATTATGCAGGATTGTAATAGTGACTTTGTTGCCTCATGCCTGCAGTGATAACTCTTTGTCCACACAATCATGAGGTTCCCATCTATAAATCAGTTGAAGAAAATTGGGAAAGGATTCATGTGGGCATCTGAATTCTAGCATGTCAGTGAGCTCTTTCGCTTTAATAATTAAAATAATAATTGAATGTTTACTTACTATTAATTATTATGTTCTTTATTTCAGGAGAAAACGCAGATGACATCTGTGGACCGAATGGCAGGTGCAAACATTCCATCTTTGGCTGCTATGGAGCAGACTCGAATGCTAGCACACAGTTTAGCTCAGAACACCAATCCAAAGTTTCAGGTTACTTTACTTACTTTGAATTAAAATTGTCTTTTTTTTTATTTATTTTTTTATAATCAGGATATTATTTATTTGGTTTGGCAAATAATAAAGAGGCCAGGCATGTAAATGGGGATTGGGAAAATGAATATCAACATCAATATAATGCAGACCCTTCCTCTACCTCTTAGGCAGATCAGTATGCACGTGAAGAGGCAAGTAAAACTTTTCTCCTCTTAATCTTATCAACAGGTATCCAATAATCAATGCGTATGAATGTGTTGCACAAAAAGATTTCATTTCAATCAATGCTTATGTGCCAGGTCAGCCTTCTAGGTCTGGTGGTATGTTTTGTATAGATTGGAATCTGAGAAGCCGATAGGTTGCTACAATGCTTCTGTTCAGGTATAGCTACAATTGTTTTTATGCTTCCTTGTGCAATTATTGGCCTTTTAAACTAGTGTCAATTTTGAAACCTAGAAACAAGTTACTATAGAATATCATTTTAAAGTAATGATAAGCGAAGATTTTGTGATAATGTTTAAACACATGCAGGAACTGACTGTAATTGATGATCTTCTATCTGCTTTAGTTGGAATTGAGGGACCATATATTTCTATCAATAGAGTTGGAGGGAATGATAACTCTATTATCTTCAATGTTGACGGATCTATGGATTTGGCACTCCAGGTTAAGAATCTTCACATATACAATTATACATACATAGATGCACATATGTATGTATCTATAACTTCATGGAACTCTTTTCACTTTTGGGAAATAAATGTTGCAAGAAAATGCAGGAATCATCGAAAAGAATATTCCCTTTATGCAAGAGCTATTTGATTATCAATCAATTTGTGGAATCAAGATAACAGTTCAAGTCTGGATTAGTTAACCATGCCTTTGCTGCTGCACTAAGGGCCCTCCTTTTGGTAATATATTTATGTTCAATGTTGCCTATTAGATGATGGTTTCTACTGCATATAGTTATAAATAATGATATAGTTTCTTACGTATTTGATATACACAACAATACAACTTTGCAAATTCTAAGTTTTGGAAGCTATAATGAGTGATAAATTTACTAATACAATAACAAGTCAAGTTATTCAATAGGAATCATGGACTATGTAAGATAAATATAACAATATAACACATTTTAGGTTATATATAGTTAGATAAAACCTCTTAATAACATTGTACAATCGGTCCCCTTTACACTTTGTTACTTCTTATTTATGATTATATTGGATTTAAAATTAGTTTTCATGCTTTATCAGGGTGCTGCAAATATAAAAGTGGCAGGAATAAATATGAACAACAAGAGCAGCCGGTCACATAGTGTTTTCACCTGTTGGTTCTCAAAGGTAATTTGGTAGCTTAAACCATTGAGATAAGGATGATGTGATCCTTTGTTTATTTGTTTTCAGAGGTCAAGTATTGCTATCAACCAATTAAAATTTCGTTCACCAAATGTTAACCTTGGTCTTTGCTTTTTTTGTTCATAGATTACAAACACCAATTTCCTTCAAACAACAGAAGATCTAGAGTTTAAATGAGTGATTGAAGGTGATGGATGTAAACTTGATTCTGGAACTCTCAGTCTACCAACATTAGAGTTTAAATGGGTGATTGAAGGTGATTTTGGTTCTTGAAACGAGACTCAAGATATCATATTTTGGCATGGCTAGAAGCTTTGGAGGAAACGAGATTCAAGAAAAAGTAAACACATAGAGAGTTGTTGGCACATAGTAAGCTAGATGATGCAATTGTATATAAATGAGTTCATTTTTTTATAACATTTATTCACTTTTGGAATAATTATTTGTATTTGACATATTAGTGAAATGAATTATCTTTGTTATTTATGGTATTTTATTTTGTATTATGAGATTTTTAATGTATTATTTAATTTGAAAATTAGTAAATCTATAAATAATATTTTTTTAAAACATTTAAAATTATGATACGCAAAAATTTCTGTCGTCTTCATTTATGACATGGCCTTTCTTGACAGGGACTTTCTTGATACGCATTGCGTGTCATTAACATGCGTGTCGTAAGGTTACGACACACGAATACGTGTCGTCTTCCTTTATGACATGGCCTTCCTTGATACGCATTGCGTGTCTTAAAGGCGCGTCGTCATTGCGCGTTATAAATGAGCGTCGTAAATGCGCGTCGTCTATAGACGACGCTCAAAAGCGCGTCGTCTCTCTTTATGACAGGGCCTTCCTTGACGCACATTTGCGCGTCGTCTAAGCCTTTTATGACGCGCAATGAGCGTCGTAAAAGGCTGTTTTTCTAGTAGTGTGTATTTTACACAAGTACTAGGTTGCAACGCATGAAAATCATGGGTAAAAAATCATAATATTGATAATTAAAAATAATAATGAAAATCAAATATTTATAAAATTATATTAATTATAGTATATCAAATTATGTGATATTAACATGGTGATGAGGTAGCCATACACACCCTACTATATTTTAATAAATATTGATTATCAACGATCACCTTTATCAAGGAGTTATGTATTGATTTTATGAGATCATTTCGGCAAAACATGAATTACGATAATAAGCTTCTCATTTAACAGATTAAATATTTTTTGCGAGATAATAAATATTGGACATAAATTGAATAACATAAGGGTAACTACGTATTTAAATAAGACATAATTGAAATTAGAAATGAGTAAGTATCTTAAGTAATAAAGCAACATACTTTATGATTTAGAACATTGAATACATGATTCCATAAAATCAAGAACAAAACACTAATCAACTGTCTTTAATGCATCGGGAGTTTAAAATAGCACAGGGGCGAAATCAGTATTTCAGTTTGAGTATAAAAGGACTGAGGAAATGCCATATGGAAAAAGAGATACTCTTTTATAGAATGAGATTTTAGAATTTCTTTTTTGTTGTTATAAAATAATTTGAATTAATCTAAATCACAAATAAGACCACAATCAAAATCATCTATTCGATATATTATCGAAAGACAAAGTCATCAAGGTTTAATTTGAAGATCCAAATCTAGGTTCAAATGAATTGATGGATTCGAATGCAAATCTACCATTGAGGGTGAAGCTTCTTGGATGGGCGGTCAGTAAGGTTTTATTAGCGAGTTGAGAACTACCAATAATGTTGGGATGATGGGGCTGCTCACCTTTGTGTTCAAATAAATTCATGGATTTGAATACAAATCTACCATTGGGAGTGAAGCTTCATGGAGGGTATGTTAGTAGGGACACCATTTTTATTAGCGAGTTGGCCATGAGGAGAGCTACCGAGTTATTTTGGCCTACATGTGACGACATGAAGCTAATGGTAACTTTATTTCCTATTGACATTGTGATGCCTTCATTGGGGGTGCAACCTATTTGAGAGGTTGTTAGTAGGGACAACAGTTGTATTGGCGAGTTGTCCATGAGAGCTACCCACGTTGTTGAGATGATGTGGTTGCTTCTACAGTTAGGCGACCCACAAAGTGAGCTTCTTTGTCTTTGATCTTGTATGAGTATTGCAAAACTTTTCCTTGGCTTGAGGACATGCTAATCTGTGCCATGAAGGAGGATGTTTTGTCCTTGGAAAAAGGATTACACGAGTCGTTTGAGGACTTAGTGTTTTGTGGATGTTCCTTCTTCTAAGACATCGAGTGGCAACTTGCTTCTTTACCATTCAGTTTGGTGGTTTGGGATTGTACTTTGTTGTAGAGGCTTCTTCCTACACTTAAGTGGCCTCAAGGTCTGAATATTAGGAGTTACAAGACCACATCTTATGACACACTGACATCTATGGTATAGATTATGATTATGTTTCTGATTGGCATTCATGATACGATCCCAGTTTTCGACATCATCGATTTTTATACTAGGGACACCGACCCCTAAAACCTAACATGCATTAGCAAGTGCCCTTTTTAGCAAAATTATCCAGGGCATGGAAATAGACCTTGACATGTCTGATTTTTTAGTGTCTAAAAACACCACATGCTCAAGATTTTCTTCTTGTTATCCCTCGAGATGGTCTTGGCTAAAATATGTCGCTTGTGGAGTATCACCCTATCCTTAAGTATCACCTTATGATCCTTTTATTTTCCTGTTGACGATATATACCTTCACAAAAAACAATTTTTTTTTTCAAAAATTCAACTCAGATTCACACTGTGAAGGTTTAAAACTAAAGTATATCACATTGTGAATAAATTAACTTACAAATCTTACAATACTAATTTATGAATAATAAAACTGTTGAAATTGTATAAAATTACACATAAATATAATTTGTTTCACATGTAAATATGAACAGTTATTCAAATTTAGATGTGAAAGCAAGTAATTAACTTGTAAATTTCACTAAATTAACTTGTATATGATTAAAATGTAGAAATAGTAAATTAGATTCATATTGTGAATGTTAAAACCAAAATTATATATTTTTCATATTCACATTGTGAATAAATTCACTTGCAAATCTTATAAAACTAATTTATGAATAATCAAAGGTTGAAATAATATAAAACTACAAGTACTATACTTTGATTCACGTGTAAATTTAAAAATTATTCGAATTTAGATATGAAAGTATTTCATTTGTAAATTTCATTTTAGTTTGTGTGATATCCCCAGTTTTCATGGCTAAATAATTTTTTTCTTTATGCTTTTTTAAAACAAAGTGTTCTTTTGTAGAATATAATAATGTGAAATTTTTCCTAAAATATTTTTCTTTAAAGATAAATCAGAGTCAAAACATTATTAAGAAACGTTTTAATACTAAAAACTTTGGATGTCAACGCTGATATAGAAACATAAGCATAAACTAGTTATTACGGGCCTTACAACTGTGTATAATACTAATGGCCTTAAGCTCTTTAAATCTCTCAGCAAATATCATTATCCTTGTATTTTCATACCACCACTTGTGATGCAAAGAAACTGAGTGGGTCAGGCTTGGGACCTATTTCCCAATAATATAATTAAAATCCTAATATATATATATATATATATATATATATATATATATATATATATATATTCCACACCATATAATTAACCAGATTATCCATTCTTGTTATTCTCACTCCCAGATCCTAATATGATGATCTCATAGGGCCTATCCTAAGGATCATTGTAAGAAATGTGTAAAAATACTACTCCGGGGGTTCCATAGCAATATAAGGCAACCATGATGGGGTGGGGGTGGGGGAGGGGGATAGAGTACATCAAATGAACACATAATTCATTAACAACTATATATTACGAGTCTGCTAATGTTCCACTGGAATGTCTAAAATAGTCTGTCTTTATCATCTATAATCTACTAGATAACTTTTTCATCAGCACAAAAGTACTATAATAGTCACGGGCTTACATCATTGAATCTATAATCTACTAGATAACTTTTTCATCAATACAAAAGTACTATAATAGTCACAGGCTTACATCATTATTTCATCTTTCACATCTATATTCTACCCAATATAAATTAAGTATGATAAAATAAGTAAATCAGTATTTTAACATATCTCGTTTAAATCAAGTATAATCATGTCTAGCACAAGTATCATAAATACAAAGAATAAGCACATATAACATTTAACCAATATGATACTTTGTATTTATATGTAAGATAAAAGTAACTATGCACTTACTTATTTTAAGGTCAAAGACTTTTAGTTAAATTTGCGCTCCAAATACACTTCAACTTTTTGTTTTTAAAGAACCTAGATGTAAATATTACTACATTCGGTCATCATTTATATTATTCTTGGTTATAATTATAGTTGTAACATCCGTGAAATTGGGTATATCTTTTTAACCTTCCTATTCTCTAAATTGTCAAGAGAAGCCCCTAAATGGAAAATGTTGCAAAGGAGTACGATGGGCGTACTGAAGAAGTATGTTGCGCATACTCATTCAC
Source organism: Lactuca saligna (assembly GCF_052625555.1). Lineage (NCBI taxonomy): Eukaryota > Viridiplantae > Streptophyta > Magnoliopsida > Asterales > Asteraceae > Lactuca > Lactuca saligna. The sequence continues at coordinate 5,275,716 of NC_136419.1, forward strand.
TTATAATAAACGCGGGCTCCATGAAGTACGTTGGTCGTACCAAAGTTACCTTGGGCGTAACCCGCCCAGATGCAAAACCCTAATTCGGACTTGAGCCCTATATAAAGAAGGCTACGACCTTATCCTCATCCACCATTTGAGTGAGTGAAACCCTAAAAGAGAGCCAACCATCATTCTAAGTAGGTGTGAGTGTTTTTGGAGCTAAAAATGCCTTTGTGTGTTAGTATAGAAGAAGAGGAGATTCTTGTGAAGGCTAGAAGTTGGAGTGCAAGCTTGGATCTGATATCTATAGAGGGAGAAGTTTCACTTGGAGGTAAAAAGTTCAGAACTTTCCTTGTTATTATGGTTGTGTGCTTCTTGGACCAATTTTTAGGGTTTTTGGTCCCAAGATGGAGACTTTTTGAGCAAATGGCCTCCATAAGCTAGAATCTTCCTTATTTCAGTGTATTATACGTTGTGGGTTCACAAAAATGCAATCTTGGACGTTGAGACTAAGTCATGCATGAGATTAGGGCTTAATGTGGAAAGATGTTATATGTTGGAAGTGGTTGGTGACCTTTATAGCCACACAAAAGCTTAAAGGTTTCGACTTTATGACTTAAGAGGCAGTAGAGAGCCTAGATCTGTGATATGAGCCCATGACTTAACTTGTTCATACTAGAAATAGAGAAAGGATAAGTCTGGGACTTACGTTGGGCGTAAGTCTCAGAACTCGCGGCATAGTAGGTTGAGGTCCCCGATCAGTTTAAGGCGCACTTGAGTACACTGAGCGTACCAAGGAGGTACGCCCCGCGTAACTCCTTCTGTGGGCTTTTGATTTATGTTTTGGGCCTTGAGTGTTGGTCCTGGAGTTTGGGCTTCATGCAATAGAGTCTTGGACTAGAGAAGTGTATATATATGCTTTGGGGCCCTTGGTTTGGGCTTGCCTTTTAGTTTGGGTTTTGGGCCGTGTGAGGGACCATTTATTATTGGGCCTTGGTGGGCCTAATGGGTTGAGGGAAATAATGGGCTTATAGGTGGTCTATCTTTAGATCCAATAAGTGAGAGGTTGGACTTAGCTCTTAATTGAGATAGTTGTGGGTTTGGCACAGAGTTAGAGGCCGGTGCGTGGCAGCAGTGTTTATAGGAGTTGTTCTTCATCCGAGGTGAGTCTTCTCACTATACTTTACCTAGAGTGGTAATTAGAGTTATGTGACAGAGTATTTTGTATGTTATTTATATGATGTGATACATTGCATTAGTTCTGTGTGATTTATGCTATGTATGTTTCAGAGTTTACAGAGTTAGGACCGGAAGGTCCACAGAGTTATGGGACTGAAGGGTCCCATTGAGACACATTGACCATAGGGTCAAACAGAGTTATAGCCTCGAGTGGCTAATATGTGTTGAATGTGGTATTTTGGGGAACTCACTAAGCTTCGTGCTTACCGTGTTATGTGTTATGTGTTTTAGTTTTTCTTCTCAGGATCGCGGAACGACACAGGCTTGATTGTATACACCAGAGAAAGATTTAGGAGGATCCTGGATTACCATTTTATTAAACATGGAGCTGTGTTTTGTGATTTTTAATAGATGACGTTTTTTGAAATATGTATTGAGAATTATACGTTTTCAAAAGAAAAATTGTTTTGAAATTTACGGTGTTACAAGTTGGTATTAGAGCCAGGTTTGAGGGATTCGGATGTGCCTTCGGGTATATCTGGACTCAAACTGAGGAAATGAGAAAATTTTCAAAATAACTAATTTTTCTAAAACGAGCAAAAGTTTCTCAGAGAAAGCGGGAAGGAGCAATGTGTACAATCAGCCAGAGCCCGAATGGTCATTTCCCAAAATACCATTGCTTTTGTGTTATAAATATGTTATGAGATATTATGCATGCTAGAGATAGGCTAGGTATTTCATATTTTAGGACTAGATTGGCCTGATTTGTGATGCCTTAGCCTAGGAGTTATTGTTATCTGTTATGCACTTTCGAGTATGTGCTGAGTAAGAGTATCCAACAGGAATCCTAGGTAAAGAGGGAATTGGGTAGAGGAGTAATCTAGGAGAGATACCTAGATGAGAATTTGTGAAGCCTACCGAGATAGTAGCTAGATACCCACGGGGGTAGAGTTGTAGAGTTTGGTGATATCTTTTGAATATGACTAAAGCCAGGGAGTTATCACCTAGAGCGGATTATGTGTGTTTATTCGACGGCCGAATGTTGCTTGCTTCGTGCTTTGTGGAACTCCCGATGATGGGAGTTAGCTACCAAGTGAATGTGATGATATTCAGGAGGTAGATGACTGGCATCATAAGGGTTTTCTCAGCAGCTGATGGCTGAGATGTGTGAGAACCTAGAAAGAGCCTAAGAAGTGGCCTTATTCAGATAAGTACGCTGACAGAGTAGATCATTTTGCTGGGGAGCGAGCATGTGTGTTGAGATTGGTGATGAGAAGGTCGAGCAGATACTTAGGGAATCTAGGATGGTCCGTGTTGAGAGTATGGGTAGATGTGGTAGGTAGTATGGGCCCGTACTACTAAAAACAGAGGACCTATACTCGATACAGGGAGTATTCCAAACATTCTGAGTAGCAGATCGAGAGGTGATGTCATGGTTTGGGTACCATGATCTGCAGTAGAGCGAGAGGTGATGTCATGGTTCGATTACCATGATCAGTAGCAGATCGAGAGGTGATGTCATGGTTTGGGTACCATGATCGGCAGCAGAGTGAGAGGTGATGTCATGATTCGAGTACCATGATCAGTAGCAGATCGAGAGGTGATGTCATGGTTTGAGTACCATGCTTAGAAGCGGATAGTGTTTGTGCTTTTTCCAGTTATTCTGTCGTGTTTGGGTTAATCTATGATCAGATGAGATAGAATATGGGCCAGAAGGCTAGGATGAACGAGTTTTAGTGGAGCATCCATTGATATGGAGATCGAGTTAGCTCCGAGGGATTGTTGGTGATATTCCAATAGAGTCGCAAGGCTTAGAGATGAGTAGGGTCGGTGCGTTATGAAAGGATACGGTCTGAGTTGGGCAATCGGCCGATAGTAGAGATTTCACCTTCTGTGACCCGAGTGGTGCTATTTCTGTTTCCAGAGGGAGACGTGATAAGGTGTTGAGATTTTGGTTTCTGAGTTGGGGGTGAGCCTTGTGGGATCGCACTGATGGTGATCTTTAATCAGAGTATCTGGAAGTAGGTCTGTCGCGAGGGAATGATATAGCTTGAGCAGGTTGTAAGTGTAGACTGAGATGGTCGAGGACCAGGATACACCCTATTGGAGTATAGCAGGGCATGTGTTAGCTGCAGCGTTGGAAGATCAAGAGGATTATATTAGGGTGGTGACTCTTATTGTCTTAAATGGGTATAGAGAGTGGAAATGTGGTTTCTGCTCTTATGATAAGGGACGTGTTAGAGCGTTGGGCGAGGAGTCGAGGATGAGGAGTATGATAGTTCATTATTTTCCAAAATAGGATTTAGGGTTAATACTGGACATGTTGGAGGCCCGGTGAGGGTAGGATGTGAGATTCAGAATGACTAGAGGCGGTCATGATGGTAAGTTTTGAGGATTTCCTATGAGATTTGGGTAATTGGAATTGTTTGACCTCTATCAAGGAGATCATCGAGTGTTGCGTAGCACCTTGAGGGATTGAGAGCGATGTTACTGGTGGAGACAGTCTGTGGGATAGAGTGTTGGTGAACCTATTGGTGATGGTTCGAACCCTAAGTGGGGGAGGATCGGGTATTTTGTTGAGAGGATTAGAGATTTGCCCGAGATCGGTTAGAGATCTGGATATAGAGACATACGGTGTGGATTCAGGTGATCAGGGTTATTGGTGTTTGAAGTGAGGTACAGGGCGATATAGTGCATGAGGAATATGTTTGGTAAAGGCTGAATGGCTCCACGGCAAGTGACCGTTGGTCGGAGACCTTGTGGTGGATAGGAATTCTTTGAGGTTATAATGATGAAATCAAGGTGGTTGGCTCGTTGGGTAGTTCATTGGTTGAGGAATGTTGGTTCAATGTTGGGCTGCTACGCAGTTTGGGAAGGGCAGGAGTTGATTAGTCAACCAATTTCAAGATCATTGTGAGTATTCTGGCATGGATATGAGCAAGATAGGAAGAAGTTTCGGATTGCCGCCAACATGTTCTGGGTCGTTGACGATCCCTCCATATTTCAAAGTGAGAATTTGAAATATTCCAAGCTTTAGGTTGTATATAAGGAAGATCAGTGGCTGAGGCGATACATCGTGAGGTTCTAGGGTGGTGTATCAAGGTATCCAAACTTAATGTCTTGAATTTCAGATAATTTTGGGGTCACGAGTTGAGACGGCAAGTGGATTATCTAATACAATGGATTGTATCAAGGAAAGGTGTTTTTTTATGATGATTTTCGTCAAGTTATCGTGGTGCATCATCCGGGTAGGTGCGTGCACCTATCTATGGATGGTTCGCAGAGCATGAGTAATGATCGCAGTGTGGCATCGATCTGAGGATGAAATTATGAAGTGGTAAGAGTTAGTGGGGTGAGACTGCGAAGAGCTGCAGTTTAATGAGTTAGTGCAAAGGGGTGTGGTGATACTACGAGGAGCTGTAGTATTCACCAAACAGTGAGAAGGTGTGGCAATACTGTGGGTAGCCATGATATTCGCCAAACAGAGAGAGGATGTTGTGATGCTACGGGGAGCCATAGTACTTACTAGTCAGAGAGAGGGTGTTGTGATGCTACGGGGATCCATAGTACTCACTTGTCAGGGAGAGGGTGTTATGATGATACGGGGATCCATAGTACTCACTAGTTAGAGAGAGGGTGTTGTGATGCTACAGGGTGTCTTAGTACTTACTAGTCAGTAGGAGGTTGTTGTGATGCTACGGGGAGCCGTAGTACGCATTAGTTAGCGAGAGGTTGTTATGATGAAGCACTCTTGATCAGAGGATGACACAGAAGAGTTTTAGGCTTGAGTAGCCCTAATTTATGAGTTTTTGGATCCTGGTGGTCGGACCAGGGGAGAGAACGGGGTCTCCTCAATGATCGGGAATCATTATATTCTGAGTAAGGTGTGAACATCGCAATCCAAAGGATTTGGATAACTAAAGTACGCATGGGTTACGGGTCACGAGTCATGAGTTGAGTGAGTCTTTGGGAAGAGTGGTTCCAACTTCAGGTCGGACTAAACTCTCGAGTTGAGTTGAGTCCGGGTGGTGTGTTGGATAGACGAGATGAGATTTTGGAATCGGAGGTAGGCTCCATGTGAGGGGTATTGTTCTTCATTTGATGTATTAGACCTGAGTAGGCCAGGGCCTTGGTTTGGGAGGTGCAGCGGGATGCACAGAACTATTGCGCAGTAATCGACAGAGTTCAGGAGTGATCCGCTCTTCAATAGAGTGTAGTGTTCGCTTGAGGGAAAGCGAACTGCATGACTTGTGCGTCACTAAGAGTTGAGACAGTTGTTATAAGATGGGAATCGGTGAATCCTTTTTGGTTATGGGATGGGTGAGCATGAGGTTCATCTATTGGGTTTATAAAAGTCAGAGAATATTCCCAGGCGAGCATGATCATTTTCAGGTGTCCAAGATTAGAGTTTTGGGTTCATCCCTTCTGATGAATCCTGATGATTTCCCTTGCAGTGGGTCCTAGAAGGAGAGGGAGATTATGACTTCCGTCCTTTTGAGTTGCGATTGGGATTGATCAGGGAATCAGGGTTGGTAGGGTGTTCTTAGAGTCTGTTAGTCGGTGGGAGGTTAACAGGATGATGATTCGAGTGTGATCTGGTAAGGAGATAGACCGAAAGAGTTTTCAAACTCTGAAGATTCAGATTGAGTACCGCAGTGGTAGTTGGGTCTGCCCTTTCGGGTCAAGAGACCCTAGTGAGATCAAGTATCTGCGGAAGTGATTGTTGTATGGTTTAAGAACCTATGGTAATGCATCTCGGGTAGTTGGGTTCGATCTATGTATGGTAAGGAGCGATTTCGAGGGCGAAATCTAATTCAAGTGGGGGAGAATTGTAACATCCGAGAAATTAGGTATATCTATTTAACCCTTCCTCTTCTCTATATTGTCAAGAAAATCCCCTAAATGGAGAATGTTGCAAAGGAGTACGCTGGGCGTACTGAAGAAGTACATTGTGCATACTCATTCGCTTATAATAAATGCGGACTCCATGAAGTACGCTGGGCGTAACCGGCCCAGATGCAAAACCCTAATTCAGACTTGAGCCCTATATAAAGAAGGCTATGGCCTTATCCTCAGCCATCATTTGAGTGAGTGATGTTGGATTAGTGTCTAAGTCCATAACTATTTTGGTATGTATTTGACCCGATGGTGCATGGTCCTTTTGGGTTGCCTTCACCAAAGCAACTTGATAGGATGAATTATGGAGAGAAAGGATTAAATATGATTTATTAATATGTTATGAGAATAATATATTAAATGAGAAATCATATTGTTTAATTAATATTAGTCAATAATTAATTGGTAATTAGTTTTGTGACTAAAAGAGATTAATTAAACTTAATGGATTGGAATTGTAATTATAAGATAATTGCAATTTGGGCCATGGATTTCCTTATATTATAAGGTGGATGAATTCTATGGGGAAACCCCTGAGAAATTGTCCAAGGCCTTAAGGAAAGGGCTCCATGGGTTGCTTAGGGCTTAAGCATCCAAATTGGGGTTTCCTTGTTAGATAACCCTAATTGCCTCACTATATATATAGATCCCTTAAGGACAAAAAACGTGGCTAAGCTTCTTGCTAGGGTTTCACACGAGTTTTGGTAGCCTCCATCCTCTCCCCTCTTCATCATCTTGCTTATGGTGTTTGTGAACCATTAGAGGAGTGACACTTGTGACTCTAAGCGTTCCAAAGTCCATACAAGGAGATTTGAGATTGTTATTGTCACATAACAATCAAGGTAACATTATAAACCTATTCTCATGTTAATATGATTATTTGAATGCTAGAATTAGGGTTTATAGTCTTGGATAACTTGCATGTACAATAGAGAAACCTAGATCCAAGCATTAGGGTTTGTATGAGCACATAGGATGTTCTTAGGACCAAAACCCATCAGTGGTATCAAAGCCTTGATTGGTTTCTATTGTATTGATGCATATTTGATCGAAATCAGCACTGAAAATCGATTTTTTGAGCTTCTGAGTGTTTGACTCGCCGAGTCACTTGGTGAACTCGCCGAGTCAGCTGTACTCGACGAGTCCAGGTCCAAACTCGACGAGTCAAAGGGTCTGACAGCTCAGATTCGCGATTTTCTTCCTGTTTTGGCTTTGGATAATTACCATAAACATGTTTTTATTATAAAATCCGAACTTTTTCAATATTTGGTGATTATCCTTACCTAAATAGAAGATAATTGTTAAAATTTAGATAATCACTTGTTTTATTAGATAAAGTTTGATTATTTGTAATTTAGATTTGAATTATCTTGTGAAAAAGTTTTAATTTTTTCCCCTTTAGGTTTTATGGTTTAAATTTGAACCCAAAAGTTTTGTTGTTTTGAAATTTAAATAGTTAAAACCCTAATGTTTTGAAAAAGGTTTCAAAACTTACCCTCAAGTTTTGGAATTTAAATTTTGATTAATAGTTTAATTGTGATGTATATTTAAATTCTAAACCCTAATGTTTTGAAATTTTTCAAAACTTTCCCTCAAGTTATGGAATTTAAAAGTTGATTAAAAGTTTAATTAGGAATGTTAAATTCTAAAACCCTAATAATGTTTTGAAAAGTTCAAATCACACCCTTATGGTTTTATTAATTAATTAGGGAGTATAATTAAAGGAGGTTTAATAAATCCATCAAGGTTTAGGTTTACAATTTAATTGAATTAAAAGTATAATTATTAAATTTGACCACCTAGTATTTTAAAAAAGTGTAAAATACACCCTATACTATATATAACATTAAAAGTCTAACATTATATATATATATATATATGTATGAGTAAAAGTCAGTCTTACCGTTAGTAAGCCTCATTCACGAAGCTGGTTTGTAAGGGGTGTTTAAGGAAATTGCCTATAATATGGTGATTGAATGGGTATCCACTCTTACCCACCGCACTCTTGACTAGTGGAGGGTCGTTAGCCGAACGGGTAGGATAGGACGAAACCTTCCATTATAAGTATAATGAAATACAAAGTAACTAAATGTTTTTCAAATTCTCAATCTTAGTTACTTAGGCAAAAGTGAATTGATGTAATTCCATGAAATTACACTTTGTACCCTTGCGAAGACGTTAGTGGAGCGTGTGTGGTTTACCGGCACACTAAATGGTTCTAAGCGAAAGTAGCAAAGGGTGACTCAATGTTTGTCATAGTTCGGTGGAGCGTGTGTGGTTTACCGGCACATCGAATAGGTGACTGTAACATGTGAGGGCACCATGTAACTTTGCATGGTTATTCACACCCGCTTTGTGATCCTCGGCATCCCAGTCACAAACAAGAGGGGCATATCGAGATTTAAACATGCCATTGAAATGTTCAATAAATCTCAAAGGATCTAGGAGTTTTCATAAATTTAAAACTTAAATTTCTTTTTCGTTTTTCATGGTGGAAATTAGTGAATCGTCATTCACTTACCTTCAAATATTCTGCAACTAGATGGCATCCCTTTTCTAGGTTGTAGCGTATTGTGTTGAGTCCTAGCCTTAGTATCTCATTTGGGTGATTTACTAAGGACTCAATCGATCAACTAACTTGAATTCGTTTTCTCCCGTTTTGTAGATGCCAAAGTTCGACAACTATGGTCTTCCCAAATCCCGTGGAACAAGCTTTCCACATGAAGATGATATTCCACGATTTGATCGAGGAACAAGAAATCATGCTTCACTTCCTCCACCTCCTCCAATTATTCTCCCTAACCCACAAGTTCAAAGGCTTGAAAAGTTCAAGATCACTCAATCCCTTTTGGCAAGTAAACATAAAGAAGGAAAGCCGGTGTGTGCACACGTCCTAGGGATGAAGTCACACATTGATAGGTTAAGAATGTTGGGATCCGTTGTCTATTAGGAAATGGCTGTTGATTGGGTTCTTCAGTCACTTCCTAACTCATATAGTGAGTTCGTAAGAGAGTACTATATGATGAACCGCGACGTGACCCTTATAGATCCCACCTATATGCTTATTGTTGCTGAATCAGCAATGGTTTGGCGCAATAGAAAAGCAAAGATGATTGGTGAATCTGCCTTGAAGACCTCTATGGATATAGACAATGGCAACAAAAGTCATGCTATGATCAAAAAGTTTGATCATAAGAGAAAAGCAATGTCTGAAGTAGTTCCATGTCATGTTCCAAAAGAGTCAATTTGCTTTTATTGCCAAGAGAAAGGGCATTGGAGACGAAGCTGCCCAATTTACCTAAGAGATCTATGAGATGGGAGAGTCGAAACGTATGGCTCTAATATAGGTAAAATCCAATAACTAACTCTTTTAAGCCTCTATTCTAGATTCTTAATACATAATTTGATAAGATTACAATTGATGTTTTGTAGAATCGAAGAAAAGAAAGGAAGCTTAAGGGAAGAAGTGAGCAAAATCTAACCGTGAAGGAATGGATTTCGATCGCATTTCTCGAAGATTAGATTCTTGAGCTACTACTTAGAGTTAGAATTAGATTTCTAAGAAAGATGTATTAGCATATTTTTTCATTAAATTGCATTGTAAGGACAAATTTTTTCCGCATTAAAATAAATTTTGATTTTATATTATTTATTTATCCTTGCAATGGCGTATATGAAAAATTGATGTTTGAATGTTTCTTTTATTAGCAATAACGGATTTGGTTCTTATTATGTTATTTATGGAAATTCAAAGAATTTACCGAATAAGGAAAGTTTCTCATCGCCCAAGTTTCAATTGGACAGAAACTTGGAATCATGCAACTTGGTTGCACGATGAATGAGAAATTTCATATTCGTTGACAAAGTGTCAAGTGAAGGACTAGGAGATCGAGTACACAAAGTTGTGTGTTGATCAAGTCCACCATAAGAGTAACAAAGATACTCGTCATGATTTACTAAAGGATTAGTAAATATGATTATACTTATAAGATTAAGTGTAATTCGGAATTGATTAAAAAGGTTTAAATCAATAGCAAAACGAATAAGAAGAATCAAGTAGGCAGAAAGATAAAAGTTTCTCCGTTCTAAGAAGAAGGGAGAGTAGCTTTTATGCTTTATGATAGGTCTTAATGATTAAGAACCATATCTCAATTGATCCTCTAAGTGAGTCTTAGTAAAATTGTATGTTTAAGAAGAGGAATCAAGAATTGAAGAAATGGTTAAATCAAAAGGTCAATCATACTTCGTTCCAATAACAAGTCTTAAAGTTAAGATTGTGACAATGAGTGAAAAGTATTAAGAAGGTTTTTAACATTCATCAAATATGAAAAGTTGTGATGTCTTGGGTAAGACAAAGACCAACTAGGACCATTTTATGAAGTGTTATGTTTTGATAAAAACTACACAACTCTTGAATATTTGGTTGTCAAGAAATGTTTATTGACAAGAGAATCTTATATGTCAAGGAGTCAGTAGGAGTCTTAATGGTTTTGAAAGGTTTCAAGAACAAATCAAATGAACCTTATCGATCACCACTAGCACACGAGTTGAGGTTTACAACCTATCGTGTTGACATTATTTTGTTTCAGTGCCAATCCAATCGAGTTAATTATGCATGTGAGTTCTATGAGTTCTCATTTGAATGCATAAAAAGGCAAGGACCTTGATCAATGAAAAGTACATTGATAAGAAAAGGTGAGCTGCTTAACTACTTGGAAGACGTGGTGGGCAGCTGTGCTACCATAAGGCAAGAAATCAAGATTAAGAAAGTTCGATCCATATGAGTTTGAATTTGTCGTAAACTTTGGTTTTGACAAATTCACATGGATAGGAACAAATACACCGTTTAAATCTAAGTGTCATAAGATTTCCTCCTTCATGAAAATGATTGTGAGGAAATGCTTTCACTAAGAAAGATTTTAAGAAGATAGTGATTGTAAAATTGCATTCTCGAATTCGATTATGGTTACAGTATCCCTTTCCATGATTTGAGTTGTGAGGTTTGGCAATTAGTCTTAATTGTTTAGACACACATATGAACTACCTAAAGCAAAGGTGTATAAGTTCAAGAAGCTTTGATAAAAGATTATCAAAGTACTAAGTATTAGAAACATTGACTTAAGAAATTCAGTAGGTATTGTTTTTCTGAAAGTTAAGATGTTTATGAATACATGTCAAAGCTAGTGGGAGCATAAGTGTTATGTTTTATAATAATCATCATGATAATGGGAGCATAAATGTTATGATTGTATGATTATTAAGGCACGTATTGCAAGTTGGCAATATTAATTATAGAAAATAAGAGTTATACCTTGCAAAGTGGTAAGGGTTGTAAAGATGTTTTGCAATAATTAAGGGAAAGAATATTATGCTTCAATTCAAATCTAAAGGCTTAGGTTGAGAAATGTTAATAAATTTAGTCAAAGGTACATAGTGTGTTCTTAAAATTTCGATTATGATTACGACATTCCTCTTCACAATTCGAATTTTGAGAACATAGCAAATAAAACATTATGCATCGTGTCCCATACGCTTCGGGTATAGGATTGATTGCAAATGCTTTAATATTTGACCATTCTAAAATTTTCCAAATGTATAGCGCATTTAGAGGGAAAAGGGACTAGAATTGGTTTTGCTAAAATAATTAAACAAATATCAAAGGACAATCCAAAGTTCGACGAGGATTGGTTGCTTGTGATTAGTTGGAAGCATGGTATTGAATGGACCATATCGACATCATTACGAATAGATAAGATTCTATTAGAATGAGTTTTCATATGGAAAATATGGAAGCATATCCGTATTGGGAATTGAATATGGAAAACCTATGTCTAGATTAGAAACTTTTATGCAAAAGGATGTTCAAAGGAATGTACTTTGAGTGAGAGACATCATATCTAAGGAATTGTCTTGTAACAATCTCCGATAGAGGACTTTGTAATATCATTGGCAATAGTCTTTGTGACTTTGGTGCAGTGACATTACGAAAGGATCGTTGCATAGAATGTTGGAATCTAACATATTCTATAAGTAGCAAGAATTTGATATTCTTTCACTTATGAAAAAGGATTTGGAGTTGTGAAATGAGTATGATTGGAAATGTGTTCATTTGATCTATTTCACAAAGTAAGAACCATAGGTAAACATTGTGTGCATGCTAAGAGCATGGGACAAGTGTAATAATTCAAGTAAGAAGTTGATTACCCGAAACGACAAATAATGAGTAATCGATATGGTGATAAATAAAAGGAGTTTTATTTATACTCAAAGGTTTGAGGCCATATGGGATTAGTAGTATTCTTGTGTTTCACTTTGCATGTTTTGACTTCCTAAATAATTTAATTGGTTAAGAACAGTCAAATTATTCGAACAGGCCACAGTTGTTCATATGTTGGAAGTAGATATGAATGAAGATTGTCGTGAATTGGTGTGTGGATTGTCTAAAGAGCATTAGACATAAAGAAATAAATGCTGCAACGTTCATGAGTGCTTATGAATATGATTTGAGCATTGGATCAAACCCACGCTCACTTGGATCACTCCATGAATTGTATCACGAGTGATTGGTGAGACGATAACATCTTATATTCTTGAAACCGAGATGTGTGAGTTGTATCTTGCTAATCGGTCGCACATTGATAATATGTAAACGCACTAGTAACTTGGTGTCATAAAACATATTGTTGTGTGTGATTTGGTGAGTGAGTACAAGCAAGCATTGTATCAAAGTTTACCCGTTCCTTTTATCCAAAGAAGGATAAAAGCGATATCTTTGGGCCCCTCGATGATTTAGTGATGACAAAACGTAAATGCTCGGCCGGACTAGGGCTAATTTGATTTGTTCAATTAGTCAGTTGTCATAAATCGGGAATCGAGAAATAGTACAACGAGAATGATTAGAAATCATGTCTTACGATATCTAGAATGGAGGAATATATGATCCCTTATCTAAGGACACGCGTATCTGATATGATCAGAGTTGACAGCGGCTTTGGAAAGCTACGATTGCAGATCAGGATCTGAAGTCATACGCAGAATAGTAGTTAGACTTATCCAAGTGGGAGACTGTTGGATTAGTGTCTAAGTCCATAACTATTTTGGTATGTACTTGACCCGATGGTGCATGGTCCTTTTGGGTTGCCTTCACCAAAGCAACTTGATAGGATGAATTATGGAGAGAAAGGATTAAATATGTTTATTAATATATTATGAGAATAATATATTAAAGGCGAAATCATATTGTTTAATTAATATTAGTCAATAATTAATTGGTAATTAGTTTTGTGACTAAAAGAGATTAATAAAACTTATGGGACTGGAATTGTAATTATAAGATAATTGCAATTTGGGCCATGGATTTCCTTATATTATAAGGTGGATGAATTCTATGGGGAAACCCCTGAGAAATCGTCCAAGGCCTTAAGGAAAGGGCTCCATGGGTTGCTTAGGGCTTAAGCATCCAAATTAGGGTTTCCTTGTTAGATAACCCTAATTGCCTCACTATATATAGATCCCTTAAGGACAAAAAACGTGGCTAAGCTTCTTGCTAGGGTTTCACATGAGTTTTGGTAGCCTCCATCCTCTCTCCTCTTCATCCTCTTGCTTATGGTGTTTGTGAACCATTTGAGGAGTGACACTTGTGAATCTAAGCCTTCCAAAGTCCATACAAGGAGATTTGGGATTGTTATTGTCACATAACAATCAAGGTAACATTATAAACCTATTCTCATGTTAATATGATTATTTGAATGCTAGAATTAGGGTTTATAGTCTTGGATAACTTGCATGTACAATAGAGAAACCTAGATCCAAGCATTAGGGTTTGTATGAGCACATAGGATGTTCTTAGGACCAAAACCCATCAAGTGAAACCCTAAAAGAGAGCCAACCTTCGTTCTAAGTTGGTGTGAGTGTTTTTGGAGCTAAATGTGCCTTTGTTTGTTAGTAAAGAAGAAGAGGAGATTCTTGTGAAGGCTAGAAGTTGGAGTGCAAGCTTGGATCTGAGTTCTACAGAGGGAGAAGCTTCACTTGGAGGTAAAAAGTTCAAAACTTTCCTTGTTATTATGGTTGTGTGCTTCTTGGACCAATTTTTAGGGTTTTTGGTCCCAAGATGGAGACTTTTTGAGCAAATGGCCTCCATAAGCTAGAATCTGCCTTTATTTCAGTGTATTATACGTTGTGGGTTCATAAAAATCCAATCTTGGATGTTGAGACTAAGTCATGCATGAGATTAGGGCTTAATGTGGAAAGATGTTATATGTTGGAAGTGGTTGGTGACCTTTATAGCCACGCAAAGGCTTAAAGGTTTCGACTTTATGACTTAACAAGCAGTAAAGAGCCTAGATCTGTGATATGAGCCCATGACTTAACCTGTTCAGACCAGAAATAAAGAAAGGATAAGTCTGGGACTTACGCTGGGCGTAAGTCTCAGAACGCGCGACGTAGTAGGTTGAGGTCCCCAATCAGTTTCAGGCGTGATTGAGTACGCTGAGCGTACCAAGGAGGTACGCCCCGCGTAACTCCTTCTGTGGGGTTTTAAGTTATGTTTTTGGCCTTGAGTGTTGGGCCTGGAGTTTGGGCTTCATGCAATAGAGTCTTGGACCAGAGAAGTGTATATATGTGCTTTGGGGCCCTTGGTTTGGGCTTGCCTTTTAGTTTGGGTTTTGGGCTGTGTGAGGGACCATTTATTATTGGGCCTTGGTGGGCCCAATGGTTTGAGGGCAATAATGGGCTGGTAGGTGATCTATCTTTAGACCCAATAAGTGTGAGGTTGGACTTAGCTCTTAATTGAGATGATTGTGGGTTTGGCAGAGAGTTAGAGGCCGGTGCGTGGCAGCAGTGTTTATAGGAGTTGTTCTTCATCCGAGGTGAGTCTTCTCACTATACTTTACCTATAGTGGTAATTAGAGCTATATGACAGAGTATTTTGTATGTTATTTATATGATGTGATACACTGCATTATTTCTATGTGATTTATGTTATGTATGTTTCAGAGTTTACATAGTTAGGACCGGAAGGTTCACATAGTTATGGGACTGGAGGGTCCCACCGAGACACATTGACCAGAGGGTCAAACAGAGTTATAGCCTCGAGTGGCTAATATGTGTTGAATGGGGTATTTTAGGGAACTCACTAAGCTTCTTGCTTACCGTGTTATGTGTTATGTGTTTCAGGTTTTCTTCTCAGGATCGTGGTACGGCACCTGCTTGATTGTACACACCAGAGAAAGAGTTAGGAGGATCCTGGATTACCATTTTATTAAACATGGAGCTATGTTTTGTGATTTTTAATAGATGACGTGTTTTGAAATATGTATTGAGAATTATACGTTTTCAAAAGAAAATTTGTTTTGAAATTTACGGTGTTACAATAGTTTCTTAGATATATCAATAATCTCAAACGAAATACTAGCTTATAGCTGATAAGAAACAACCAGGTAAGATCGTATCAAATGTAGGACCCATTTCACACATAAATATATATTGTTTGGGAAATCCACTTTAAACACTTCACTGATCTTGTCGTGTAACTATTGGTATTACTAATAAATCTTATTTATAAGTGCATAATAAAGATAATAAACGTAAATATAAGTAATACTTAAAACATGGTAGATATAACTCAACTTACCAGTTGTTTAGCGGAAAAACGAACACTGTGCGGTCAGAACTTCGAAACTTAAAGCTCTACTTCTTCGGGCTCTCTACCGCTCTAGAGTTGCGCTACCAATGCTTAAGAAGTACTAGAACCGAGATCTGAAGGTTCGGAAGAGTTTGGGAGAATTTGTGCGAGAATTGAGCACCAGACAAGTTAGAAATCGGGTTTATTTATAGCAATATTTATAAGGCGCACCGCGTCCATGCCATATTTTGCAATCTGAGGCCTTTTCATGGAGAGGAAGGGTGAGGAAGGATTGTGACATATGTCGCCCTTTGGTGGTGCCACAGATCGCTCATCTGACGACCTGAATTTATTATTTTTCTAAAACTCAAATTTCGCATATGAGCTCCTTTTTTTACGGTCTTTATATTCACGCATAAGTATCGATGAGTACTACCACTTTCAATTAGATTGTGTCGGATAATTTTCAATTCATTTTTTGTGTTTCTGTTCAAGGATGCTTGGACTGTAAATAACGTTGTGAAATTCTTAACTTTTTCATGTGAGCTCTCTTTTCGACGTTCTTTGTATCTACGCGTAGATTTTTCCAAGTAATATAACTTTCATTTAGATTTTTTCGTCTAACAATCAACCGATTTTCATTTCAATTTATGTGTCGCACACTGTTGTATTGTGTAGCACCCGAAACTTCAAAAAAATCAAAACTTTCTCATATAAAGTCAGATTTTGGCGTTCTTTATATCGACACATAGATATTCATGAGTAATTCGTCTTTCATTTAGACCATTTATCCTAATTATGCGTTCATTTTTAACGTTTATTTTAACCATATTTATTATGTTTTAACAGACGTTTTTATACAAATACTATATGCACATAATATTTTCTCCGATTTCCACACACATAATATATATAAACATATGTATTCCAATAATTCTCTTTCGTTAATTCATAAATGATTACTATTGTCGACCGCCGTAAATACAAATCTTTACAATTAATCTTTACAATTAATGACTGGTGCGAAATGCGGACGTTACAATTTATGAACGATTAAAATATTGAAATAATAAGTTAGATTCATATTATGAATGATAAAATCTAAATTATATATTATTCGAATGATAAAATCTAAATTATATATTATTCGAATTCACAATGTGAATATGATGAGATCAATGTGCAAAGAGACTAAAAAAATTTATATATCCAAATGGATGTCAATTTATAGAGTAGAAAATTTATGAATTTTGGTATATCTTCTTTTTTCGATAAAAAAATGACACTAAATATTTAAACAAACAACAAATCGAATTGGGTTTTTTCCAAAAAATGTTTTTGTGTATATAAATATACATGTCTATGGAACAAAAAGAAAAATATGAATTTCGTATACTTGGTTTTTTCCATAATAAATATATCACAAAATTAAATAAATGAAAAACTATGTAAGTTTTTTCTATAATCTGGTGCATCCGCTTCCAATACTAAATTTACAATCTTTTTTGCGCTTATTTTGCATTTAGTGTGTACACACACACACACACATATATATATATATATATATATATATATATATATATATATATATATATATATGGGGTGTCAAACCCAAAAAATGATAAGGTTTCACAATGACTCCAAATACACTGCTAAATATGCACTATAAAGTAATATACGGAAGCGGTTTCGATCCTTAGAGACACGGGACAAATATTTATGCCTTTTTGCAAAATGTATAAATTAGTCACAAAATAGGGTTTTTTTTGTAAGAATTAAAAAGATTGTTAAAGAACTAGCATGATAAAAACAAAACCAGAAATGTAAAGATTCCAACCCCATGTTTCATTATCTTATTAAGTAGTTCAATTAAGAAATGATGTTCACTCAATTTTATCCAAGTTGGTACTTGGAAATGATAACAAGCTCTAACACTTCTCATTCACTAACTTATCAGATTTAAAACCACTCTTTAAAAATAACCTAATGTTTGAATTTATGTCTAAATAAGCTCTTTGAAACAAACCAAGAATTTCCTTAAGCTTTATGTAAATGTTCCCAACCACACTCAATACTCTTCACAACCTCATGAGTGTAAGGATGTGTGAATTAAGTTTACACTAAAATCATTAAATGGAAATCAATTTAATGCTTGTTACTAAGTCTAATTCACAAAACAAGTATTGATTTTGCAATTTAGATAACTAGAATGATCTAATCCTAATTCAAATGTTCAATAAGAATCAAAATTAAGATCAAAATTTTTATTAAAGCAAAATCAAATTCGCTAGATAGAAATTGAACGTATAGATCAATTCATATTATCGACCCACAAACGACAAGTCAAGACATAGAATTGGAAAATATAGGTCTAGCCACACATGACTAGAACAAAATCAACAAGTCTAGAAAGGAAATGAAAGTGCTAAAGTTGCTTACAAAGAAGAAATTAAACGTTACCAAGGGATTTTATAAAAGTTATTAGCTAAAAACTCTCTTCAAAATCGCCCTTGGTCACCAGGAAGTGAGAGATGATGTGTAGAATGGCCTAAAATCCCAAAATAGATCATAAAAGAAAATTGTCAAAAGGAGTTACACGTTTGACACAACCCCATGTCATTTTGAAGTATGTTGCCTTCTTTTCCTCTGGCTCCAAAGTACAATGTTGAAAACAGCCCAAAACCTCATTTGACATGCCCCCGTGTTGAATTGTACTAGAATGACATGACCCGTGTCAAAAGTGACACGACCTGTGTGTTGCCCTCATGCCTATTTTGACATGACCCGTGTCAAAGCTCCTGATAGAATTTCTTTTTTCTTGATTTCAGCTCCAAAAGATTTGCAACTTTGCTTCCAACCCTTTTTCACCATTTCGGATCATCTCTAACCTCCAAAACCATCTGAAATTGCATAAAAAGTGTGGAAATGAAATGTACCAAAATTTGTCCCAAAGCAAGTAAAATGCATAGATTATTGTTGTTTTGCAAAGTAAAAGAGTGAATTAAATATGCTAGAATGGTGCATAAAATGCACCTAACAAATATCCCCAAGCTTTGACATTTCTTTTCCCAATAAAGAACAAAAGATAAGTATACACAAAGGAGAAGAAAAGAAGAAAGGTAAAAATCTAAATCCTAAGTTTTGGAGAACAATGTAGTAAATCAAACAATATAAACGTAAACTTATTGTGCCACATAATCGAGAATGTACATGTCATGCCTTGAGTTGACTTGGCATTGGTCTCACAAAGATATATATATATATATACACACACACACACATACATATTAAAAACAAGACTTTTAGCCACTCCCTAATACAACTCAACACGCGTGTTCACAGACAAAACGATTGTATGAAGGCCGGTGTAATCGCGGTGAAGATTAGCAAAATGATCCATACACATATGTTGGTAAGTCATGTAGTCAGAAATGGATGCCCTACTAGGGAATGTGACAACCAAGGAAATACGCCCCGAACCATCGTCGACAAGCCAACATCAATACACAATAATACAATCTTGTAAATGCCAAAAATTTCAACCATCACTCATATTAACGTCAAACCATAGGCTTAAAAATTAGTGCGCAAAAAGTCGCGTGAATTTGTGAGTAGGTTAACATATTTAGATTCTACATGCTACCGAAATTTTAGAAATATAAATTTCGCAAGAATTCGACACATTATATGCGAGATATGACATTTATCGGAAATAAATGTTTCCGTAATTCAAAATTACAATAACAAAAAGCACAAGGAAATTGGTTGACTTTTGGGAAAAGTCTCCAACTAGAAAATCGTAGTACTACTTAAAGTAAGAATTATGAGGCAAAGAACGCTAAAAAAAACATCATCTAAGAGAGATATGATTTTTAACAATCATAAAAACAAGTTGAAAAACCAAAGTCAAAACTAGACAAAATGACCAAAAGGAAAGTTGTAGAGAACGAAGAGATCTACATGAATATATAAAATTCGTAGAAAACAGAGTTCGTACATGAGAGTTATGAAATATTAAAGTAGAATATTTTGTCACGTGCACTCGCGTGTAATGCACCGCACACACCTAACACTTGATACATTGAGAAATGGGAAGACGTTGCACGCTGAGATAAGGATACGTGGAAACATTATATGGTTCACACGCATTTGCACAGCGTGTAGCTCAAATCCCTTATAAATAGCAACTCTCAATTGATCCTTTCTCATACCTCGACACCTATCTCTTTCTCTCCCTCTCTCTTTCTCTCTCTCTCTCTCTCTCTCTCTCTTACGATTCATATGCCACTATCCCGTATGTCTCTCGAAATAATAGTTTGTGGTTTTTCTACCCTACATCAAAGGCTTCATAACATGTCTAAAATGCAGCTTTATGTAGTTATCACTAATCATTGTTAGATAATTATGCTCATAGCATTATGATGATATTATGTCCGGTGGATACTCTGGCCAAACTCTTTAGCTAATATTATACTTAGTTGTTATGCAGAACCACTATGATAGATAAGATTATACCTAGTTGCCATGTTGATCAGTTGTTAGGAAATGATGAAACTCGTTATTATAGCTACCTTTGGATAAACTTAGTACCTAGTGTTACTTTGCCTGAATTCTCGTCTACGAAAAACACGATATATATATATATATATACACACACACACACACACACAATGTTCTAGATGGCATGAGACGTGGTGTGGTGGCAACACCAAACCTCAAGCTTTACAAAGCCTTAACGAGCCACGGTGTTTTTCAATGTGTAATGTAAGGCGGTAATTTTTTTTTATTAATTTATAACTATATTACAACATAAATATAAATTTATATAAAATATAAGTAGTTTTTAGAAATGTTATATCAATAACTAATAACAAAAAGTTAACAAAAAAAGTTGTATCCTCAATTAGAAAAGACACAA
Source organism: Lactuca saligna (assembly GCF_052625555.1). Classification (NCBI taxonomy): domain Eukaryota; kingdom Viridiplantae; phylum Streptophyta; class Magnoliopsida; order Asterales; family Asteraceae; genus Lactuca; species Lactuca saligna. The sequence goes on from NC_136419.1 coordinate 5,296,313, forward strand.
CAAAGAGAAAAAAATGTGTCTCAAACAAAAAGACACATGCCATAACACGACATAACGCCATATAACACGACACATCACGTCTTGATATGTGTCATGCCTAACAGCAACGTTGTGAGGTTTTTCATAATGGTGAAGCCACGCCTCGCGCCTTGGCATAACTTTAAGAACACTATATATATATATATATATATATATATATATATATATATATATATATATATATATATATATATATAGGGCAACGTTTTGATACTTTTCATAACGACGAAACCACACCTCACGCCATGGCACGCCTTGGCAAGCACCATGGTGGAACTTTAAGAACACTATATATATATATATATATATATATATATATATATATATATATATATATATATATATATATATATATGGCAAAGTGATATACCCTTAAGGGTATATAAGCTTAGTGATGTGTGTAATATTATACCTACTACTTTTACAAATTATCTAGCTAACTATTATGTCTAAGTCAATAGATCTACTCACAAATAGTATAACACGAACAGTCGGGCATCAAACTCATGGGATGGATTTAGTATAGTGACATAAATACTAAAGATTAATCTAAAAGCAAGCAATAGTTAAATAGTGGCTTTATCTGATTTTTCAAGTTGAGAAAAACTTAAGCACTCAAATAAAAACGACTTCACTCAATATATTAATAACACTTTCGTTTAGTTTCGAATGCACCTCTTTCCTATGTTTAGTCTCTATTTATGGATTAATAAAGTTGGTTATCAATTATATGTAATTAGATATTTTGGTCCAATAAACTAACATTTCCACCAATTCATGTAAAACTATGTATGGTCATACACAATCAAACACAAAACTAGTTATTAATTGTAATTAATCTATATAAGATTTATCTAGGCAGTTAAACAAACACAACTATGGTCACAATTCTGTTCTCTGGCACAACTAAATTTGTTACTTCTATTACTTGATCTGGATGTGGTCACTCCTAGCTCTAGCAATTTAATATTCACTAAATTACTAGGTAAATAAGTTCATGCATTTTAATGGTCACTAAGCTACACTAAACTTGAATTTAAGCAACAAAGTCACAAGATATAACATGCTAGGTATTGATAATCAAACACAAGCACAAAACTAACATTATAAAATCCATAAAATAATAAATTAGACCATAGATTCAAGATTTCATCTAGCCGAGCAAAAGTAAATGAGTCTAGCTACTCATAGCTGGAAACAAACACACAAGTTTATAAATAAACGACATGATTAATCACACCAAATATAACGAATTGATATTCAAATTCTCCTTCTTCCAACGATTTCTCCTTCCAAGGTATGTTTTTCGCAGGTTTCCGACCTCAAATCTCGAGTATCTCATACTGTATCTCCTATTCAAGGTTCTCAACTCGTAAATGTGAAGGGATTTATATATATTCTGATTTTACGTGGCTTACATCGTGAGATAGGAGTCTCACGTCGTGATCTTGATATATATATATATATATATATATATATATATATATATATATATATGTATCCTCCAAGGATTCTGGCTCTCGCGTACTGATGTTCTAGAAACTTGATCCTCACGTCATAAGCTTTACATCTCACGTAATGATCTTAGTGTTTATCTGAAATCTTATTCTTTTAAGCTCCAATCCTCCAAAGTTGTAATACATGTCACTTCTAGTCCTTATTCTTCAAGAGTGTCCTTATTGGCTACAAAATGTGAATTAATTCAGTAAGTATCACATATCATTGCAATTAACCCAAATATATTACTTAAAATGTATTAAAATATTGCCCCAAAATGTGTATAAATATGACAATGTCAAAATACCCCACACTTATCTTTTACTTGACCTCAAGCAAAACTGATTTTTTAAGTTACACTTTTATCTCCAATATCACATAAGACAATCCATTTTGAACTCAACCATTATACCAAGACCTCAATGCATATATTTGAGTCTAAGGTTCCTAAAAACTTTCCAATCCTAAATACTCACAATCCTGATCAACCTTCACTCCTTAGTTTATACGACAATCATTTTTGCAACCCTTCGAATCCATCCTCAAAAATCTTTCTTAACCTAAAGGTATTTTTGGTAAGCTAACCAAGCATACATAATATGTAGAAAGAATTACAATTTGTATACCACAATGGAGCTCTTTGGAATTCACCTCTTCTTTGATATTTTCTCTTTGATCTCTTTGAATTCATCACGTTTTTGTTTGATTTTTGGTATCTTCAACTTTTTTATTCTTTTGAATTTTGTTCTTTTGAATTTTGTTCTTTTGATCTTCACTTTTTTTTCGCTCAAATCCTACATGCTTAATCAATGAAGGTTAACTTCAACCTTTATTGGTTAGAGGTATTAGTCTAAGTGCAATGACTACATAATCTCTCCTGGATAGATTTCAGGTACACACTATAAAACTTATTATGCTATATAAACTACCATATTATAGATTTCAGGTACACACTATAAAACTTATTATGCTATATAAACTACCATATTACCTTTCATATCTTATGACTTTTCACTAGGAAAAAGAAACCAAAAATATACTATAACATATGTTGCCTCTATTAAACATTTGATCTCGCATTAAATCATCCCACACAACACTAACAACTTAAGTTTTTAATTGTCACTAGATTTAATTTTTAGATTATTATTTCAAATCTATTTTAATTTTTAAAATTTTCTAGAAATTTCCTTTTTCGAACCTCTACCCCACACTTATTTCATACAATGCACTCATTTTATGCATAAAATAATTTAAAAGAAATAAAATGAAGAAAAAGTAATAGACTCCCCTATGGTAGTAGTGGCGAGATTGAACTTTTAACGCGTGTGGAAAACTTGAACACCTTGAGTATATGATTGCAACTTAGACTTCATTGGTATTCATGAATGTTTCGGAAAGATGTGAATCAAAAAATTGCATCTCCAAAAAATGTGGTGCATAAATCCTCAAAGTAAAGCATCTCAATGTGGGAAAGCATACGCCACACTGTAAGGTAGAAAGAGTAGAGTAAAAATGTCATTTTAGTGACTCGCGGCGTGATAAGTGAAGTTCACAATGTGAGTATGGTTCCGGTCGATTATGGAAAACGTGATGGCAACGATCTCACAACGTGACAATAGCAGGCCACGTCATGAAAACTGCTTGTAACTATAATGCCCCGTTCCTGGTACACATCAGTTCAATTAATATTAATTTTTGTAAAAGCTACTTGACAAGTTGGTAGCCCAAACTCATTGAGTAGATGCCATAAAGGACATGGGGATATAAAAGGTCTACTTGGTAAGTCCAATCTTAGACTTGATGAGTAGGTCTGGCTGGAGGAAATCCTATTCTCGGGGTTTTGCCCCTATTTAAGCCACTTAAACCGACCTCCCTCACCAACCTCCCTATCCTCCAAAACCCTAATTCATGTGAGCTTCATCCTTGAGGGATTATTGAGGTATTTGAGTGTATTTTTGTGATATAGAAGAGAGTTGGAAGAGCTTGGAGCCATCAAGCTTGCGGAGAAGATCAAGATCCAAGATTTCATCCATCTTTGGCAGCCTTTTGAGGTAAAAAGCTCTTAGCTTGATAACCCATAGCTTAGATCTTCTTTAGTGTCGATTTATGGGTCTTTTTGACCCCTTTGAGAAGGATAAGTTACTCTCCATGGGTTGTAGGCTAACCAATCCCACTTTCCTATGATATATAGCCTCAAGAACCATAAAAGAGCCCTTGAACCCATTTTTGTCCAAGCAATGGTCATGTTCATGGAAGTAGGTTGCTATAACTTGAGTTTGGGTCCATTTAAGGTGTGCAAAGCCATCAAGTCTCCAAATTTATAGAAATGGACCATGGAAACGATCTGCATCTGTATTTTAGAGCCTTAGATGTGTGAAACCAGCTGTTTAGATTAGATCTGCAAGGGAATCGACAAGTTCATATGGGAACTCGGGGAGTCCAATCAAGGATCCTCAATGATGTTCATGAAACACGGAGAGTTGTTAAGGAACTTGACGAGTTGGATGATTTTGTCCCTTTTCTGACTATGATAGAACTCGATGAGTCATAGGTTGATTTGGCGAGCCGAGTTGCGATTCTAGGTATCTGGGTTCTAGAACTCGACGAGTCACTAGGATGACTCGGTGAGTTAGGTCAACCTGGAAAGTTGACTTTGACCAGGATGTTGACTTTGACCAGTGGTAAAAGGGTTATTTTAACCTAAGAAGGATTATCAAATTTTGATTAAGTGTTCTTATGGAATTTGATAGCCAGAGAGTCACCGGAGCAGCAAACAGGTATTCCTCGCTTGATTTTTAGTAGTCAGTCTTCCAAGGTGAGTTCCTTTTCAGTAGGAACAGGTCTAAGGCACCAACGCTGACCCGTATATGTGATATGTTAATAACTGAGTGTGGGAGGGGCCCGAAGCTCATAGTATTATGTTAGTAGCTGAGTGTAGGTGGGGCTCGAATCTCATAAGTATTATTTGAGTATAGTTATGTGATTCCTTGATAGATATACTTGTTTGTGTGATACTTGTATGCATGTTAATAGCTGAGTGTGGGCGGGGCTCGAATCTCCTAGATAGCAGAGTGTGGGCTAGGCCCAAATCTCCTAGACAGCATAGTGTGGGTGAGGCCCGAATCTCCTAGACAACGGTGTGTGGGTGGGGTCCGAATCTCCTAGATAACGAAATATGGGTAGGGCCCGAATCTCCATGAGAGTTGGTGGGGCCTGTATCTCCTAGTTGTATGTTATTGTATGGTATGTGGTAGTTTAGGGGAGCTCACGAAGATTCATGCTTACGGTTTTCAGTTTTGGTTTCAGGTAATTCCACTAGCAAAGGGAAGGGCTCGGGATGATCATATGACACACACCACAACCTTTAGCTTGGGAGTCTTACTCTGATATTTTGATATGAGATTTTGATAGGAGTTTTGATATGTGACGGATATTATGATATTTTGAGACACATGGTTTATAATTTTATACTATGGTGATGATATTATGGTTTTCGTAATGATTTGAAAACGATTTTTTTAGGTTGTATATTTGGGATGTTTCAAGTTGGTATCAGAGCCTTGGTTTGAGGGATTCGGGCACACTCTCGGGTGTCTCTGAACTCAAACAGAGGACTTGGTATGAAAGTTTTCAAAAGGAAATCATTTTTGTAAAAGAATTTAGAAAAGAGAAAAGAATTTGAAAATACAAAAGAACTTTGAAAAGAGAAAAGGGTGTGGTGCATGCAATCAGCCGAGCTCAAGTAAGTACTCCTAAATTACCCATACTAGTTTATGTTATGATATGATTATCAGCTTTATGAGAACTGCATGTTAAATTAGGACTAAGGATTTGGGAAGGATACCTTATGTGCCTATTATATGTGTATCAACTTTATGAGGAATGCATGCTAGTATAGATCAGTCAGTATGATAGCCGGAGTAGTATATGCTTGATTATTTGTACTCAATGCTCGAATGTTGCTTGCTATGTGCTTTTAGGAGTTCTAGTTATATTTTACTAACTAGTAAATGAATGTGTTAAGTTACATATTGCAAGGACTAAATAATTTCAGATGGTTAGCTTTAGCTCTATTTCGCAGCTCTTGTTTGAGTCCAACCGTTGTAGGGTAGAACCTCTCATTCGAAGAATTATCTAGTTTTAGAGATATGTAATAGTATTCGCAAGCTAGTTAGGGGAAGATAGCATGGAATTCTTATGCAGCTGATGGAGGAGAGTATGATGGTGATTACCCTAGGGCAAGCCTAGGATGAGAGTAGCGTGTGAAGCACTAGTAGTAGAAGGGACTTGGTGGAGTCAAGGCAGTTCTTGAGGAAAGTACGAATAGGCTCATAACATGTAGGTGATGAATTACGAGTTCATGCGATGTTGTAACTACATATTCATGCGATGATACTCTAACCCTTAGTATGAATTACGAGTTCAGGCGATATTGTAACTATGTATTCATGCGATGATATTCTAACCCTTACTATGAATTATGAGTTCAAGCGATGTTATAACTATGTATTCATGTGATGATACCTTAACCCTTACTAGACACGTATTGAGGTAGTAATTCCCGAATCAGTATTGTCTATGCGATGTAGGCGATGATCCTCAGGAACAAACATATAAGGAAATGTGATGTAACGAGATGAGAGTTAAATACGATATATGAGATGACCCTTAGGATAAAGCTTTAGAGAGATTAAATGGAGATAATGAGGATGGGTAATTGGGTTAATTGTTTGATGATCAAACATAATAACTTTATTATTGTGGGTTGAAAATCCTATGTACTCACCAGGTTTCCCAACCTGTACCACTCAGTTTATTTGTATCAAAGGTGTCGATACGAAGCTACATTACACTGAGAGATTAACTAAGATGTAGATCATTAATGTAAATAAGGTCTGTTTATGCTTATGTTTCTGTATTAACGATGACATCCCAAAGTTTTAATATGAACAAAATACATCTCTTCGGAAATGCTTTGATGATATATATATTATGTTTTTATGGGAACGAATTTCGCAATATTATTCATTAAAATGAATACTTTGATTTTCAAATAAGCATAAATAAAATTTTTAAAATGTCCGTGAATTTGGGGATGTCACAATAACCTCTTTCCACTTTGCAGACTCTGGGCCGTCGTGGCTTCCTTGTAGTTGTTAGGTCCGTCTAAATTTATTAGTGTACTATCACTAATAAATGTATCACCCTCAACAATTATATGGAAACCATATAATACAGGTGGAACACTAACTCTACTGAAACATTTAAGAGGTAAGGACTCTTCAATTGGTTCAACAGGAGTTTCCTCCTTGGGTTGAGCGCCAGTATTAGAGGTTCCTTCATCGTTTGATTCTTGAAGCTCTTCAACATCAATTTGCCTCCCACTTTCCTCTTGGCATATGAGTTCTCTCTCTCGGAAAACCCCACTCCTCGAAACGAAGAAAACATTGTCACTCGTTCTATAGAAGAGATATCCAAAGGAATTCTGCGGTTAGGCGATGAAAATACATCGCTCACTATGATGTTCAAGCTTGTCGTGAGTGTCTTGTCTTACGAAAGCCTCGCATCCCCAAACCTCGATGTGTGCCAACGAGGGAACCTTCCCTGTCCACATCTCGTGAGGTGTTTTGGCAACCTTCTTAGTTGGGATATCGGCGGCGGTCTCTAAGGCATACCCCCATAATGAGATAGGTAATGAAGCTCAAATCATCATGGAACGAACCATGTCCAACAAGGTTCTATTGTGCCTTTAAGCCACACCATTCAACTGCAGTGTCCTAGGCGGCGTCAATTGCGAAACAATTCCACATTCCGTGAGATAGTCGTTGAACTCGATACTAAGATACTCACCACCTCGATCGGATCGGAGCATCTTTATCTTCCTGCCCAGTTGATTCTCCACTTCTTGCTTAAACTCCTTGAACTTTTCAAAGGTTTCTGACTTGTGCTTGAGTAAGTAGATATACCCATATCTGCTATAATCATCAGTAAAAGTCACATAGAAGTGGTTCGTATCCCTTGTGGTGGATCTTAAAGGTCCACATACATCCGTATGTATGAGATCCAATAAACCCTCAACCCTTTCACAAGTACTAGTGAAGGGTGAGTTAATCATCTTTCCAAGCAAACAAGATTCTCACGTGTCATTGGACCTAAGGTCAAACGACTCCAAGACTCCATCCTTTTGGAGTTGGGTTATGCGCTTCTTGTTGACATGTCCAAGATGATAGTGCAACAAGCATACTTTGTCCAAACCATTGGATGAATCGATATGCAACACATTATTTCCTAAGTTGTATATAACCATCACAGTTTCATATATACCATTACAAGGAAATGCTTCAAAATAGAAAGTATCATTCAATAAAGCATTAATAGAACCAATTTATTATTAAACGAAAATCTAAATCCTTGTTTATACAAACCATGAAAAGAAATAATGTTTCGTGTCATTTCTGACGAGTAGCAACAATTATTCAACTCTAAACCTAACCCGCTACTAAGCACTAAAGAGTAAACTCCAATCTTGGTGACAGACGATGCTTTCCTATTCCCCGTGATCAAGTTCATCTTCCCATACTCCACATCCCTACTTCTTTTGAGACCCCGCAAATTATAACAAATGTGAAAGCCACATCCTGTATCAAGGACCCAAGAAATAGCATGAGATGAGTTATTAGATTGAATAGTATAAATACCTGCGAAGGTGGGATTTATCTTTCCATCCTTGATGTCTTGCAGATACTTTGGGTAGCTTCATTTCCAATGCCTTTTGCCATGGCAGTAGAAGCACTCTACATCCTTCGGATTGGTAGAGGGAGTAGCAGAACCACCTTTGGTCCCACTAGAAGAGGTTCCATCATGGGACTTTCCCTTGTGGCTCTTAGAAGGAGCCTTCCTCTTCTTCCCTTTCCCTTGTCTAATTGCCAAGACAGGGGCAGCAGCAGCAGGAGTAGACGCAACAAATTTCCTTTCAAACTATTTTCAATAGTTCGTAGAAGGCCTTGGAGGTTGCTTAGAGTGACCTCCTCCTTGTTCATATGATATGTCATATGAAACTGGTCATAACAATGAGGTAAATAGTGTAGAATAATATCTATGGCCAGCTTCTCATCGAAGTTGACATTCAACTTCAGCAAGCGATCCACAAATTCCTGCATCTTTTGCAGGTGGGCAATGATGGACTATCCATCCTTCATTTTGGTGGTGATCATGGAGGCGATGATCTTGTACCTTTCTTGCATTGCACTTTGATGGTACCTTTCCATCAAGTCTTGGTGCATTTCATAAGGATAGTACTCCCCGTAGGACTTTTGGAGTTTAGCAGTGATGGTGGCGAACATGATACACGACACATTTGTCGCGTCCCTCTTATGAGCATCATATTGAACGATTTCTTTAGGAGTAGAAATGTTATGATCAATCGCCTTCAGATCCTTTTCGAGAACATACTCATTGTCCTCATATCGGGTGACCATGCGAATATTGCGAATCAAATCATTAAAATTGGATCCATCAAAGATTACCCTCCCACACAAGTTCATGAGTGAGAAGGAGCCAGAAGTGTTGTTGTTTGAGGTAGACATATGAAAAATAAAAGAGACAAATTTTAGATTAGATAAGAATCCCCATTTAACACCCAAATGAAAAATTAGGGCTAGGACCCGTCAATTTAATTCAAATTCAGAATAGGGATGCCGTAATCTAATTGCAAATAATTTGAAGGTAGGTAAATGACGATTTACCAATTTCCACCATGAAAAATGAAATTGATTATAAAGTTTTAAATGAATTGAAATTCATAAATTCTTCTTAGATTCATTGAAATTTTAAATGGAACCTTTAATCTCAATTATGCCCTTCAAGTTTGGGACTGGGATACCGAGGATCACAAACAAGGTGTGAATAACCATGCAAATATGCTTGGTACTCTCGATGTCATTTATCACCTAATCAATATGCTGGTTAGCCACATACGCTCCATTGATTTATGATAAACATCGAGCTACCCTTTTCCACCCTTGCCATTCCCAAATTAGAGTGCCGGTTAACTACACACGCTCTACTAACGACTTGGCAAGGTGCAAAGTGCAGTTTCATGGAATAGAATCATTTTCACATTTTTCCTAAAGTAACTAAGATTGGGTATTTATGAAAACATTTATTTACTTTATAAATCATTATACTTATTAATAAGGGATTAGTTTGTCCTATCCTACTCGAGCGGCTAAGACCGTCCACCAATCAAGGAAGTGGTGGGTGAGAGTGGACACCCATTCAATCGCCATTTTATAGGCAATTCCCTTATACTCCCCTTATAGATCGGCTTCGTGAATAAGGCTTACTAACGGTAAGACTGACTCATATATATATATATATATATATATATATATATATATATATATATATATATATTAATCCTTCAATATTATAATAGTATAAGAGTGGAATTTCAAACTCTTAAAACTATAGAGTTTAGAATTTAAATATTTCGAAATTAAAACTTTTTAATCAAATTTAAATTCCAAAACTTGAGGGCAAGTTTTGAAACTTTTCAAAACCTTTAAGATCAAATTATAATATACTTTAATTAATCAAATAATTTGTCATTATCTAAATTTGACCTAATCCAACTTATGGCAAGATAATTCACATCAAATAGTGCAGATAATTATCTTATAGTTTGAAAATTATATTCTAATTGGATGAGGATAATCATCACCATATTGTAAAAATCAAATTTTATCAATAAAAATAGTTTATGGTAATTATCCTAACCCAATTTTAGTCAAAAAGCCAAAAAATCTGCCAATAAACTAGTGAACTCGTCGAGTTCATATAAGGATTTGTTGAGTCCATGCAGGAGATTCATATTTTCGACTTTTTTTTAGCCTTGAACAATTAAGAATAGCATAAAATACAATAGAAAAATAGCCTAGGCTCTGATACTACTGATGGGTTTTGAGCATTACATCACTCCTATGGTGCACATGCAACCTTAAAGCTTTGGATCTCGGTTTTCTCTAACTGTATCTAGGTTTTCTCTAATTGTTCATGCAATAATTATCCAAAGCTATAAACCCTAATCTAGCATGCATATATCGAAAATCATATCTAAAACAAAGTTAGAAAGTTACCTTTCAATTGTAGTTTGATCTATAACATTTGAGAGCTTTAGTATCACAAGTGTAATACCTCTATTCGATCACAAACACCAAGAAGCAAGTTGGAGAATATGAAAGAGCGAGGAGGAGGTTCAAAATCGGCACTAAGATCCTTCTAGGGTTTCTGGTAGTTGATTTTAGGTGCCCAAGGGGTTCCTTATATAGCTGAAGAATTAGGGTTTCAGTCAAATACCTAAACTGGTGGTGTAAGCCCTAAGCAGCCCATAGGATCCTTCCAGAACCTTATCATTGGACGAAATCCTTATGGGCTTCCATAAGATTTCTTCCATCTCTTATCTAAGAGATCCTCAGTCCATTTTGCAACTATCTTATATTTACAATATCAGTACCCGAAATTTAATTAATCTCTTTTGACCACAAAATTAATTCTTGATCAATATCAATTAATTAATATGATTTCTCTTTTAATATATTATTCACATAATATATTAATAAATCGTAATTAACCTCTTTCTCCATAAGTAATCCAGTCAAGTTGCTTTGGTTAATCTTAAGATAATGTCTTATTAATCAACCTCTTTATCCATAAAGAATAAGACATTATCTTGAGACTAAAAAAAAAGTAGAGATCTTGAAATTCAACCCCCGCCACATATTTTTCATTTGCCGCTCTAACACTCCAACGTACCAGCAGCAACGAGGTATGCCTAATCATAAATGATTATACATATATGTTTGTTCACAGATTGAGTAATCATATATGATTATGACAGTTGGTGGCAGAACAGGTTGTGGTGGTATAAGTGTCGGAGGTTACAGTGGTGGGGTCGGCTAGTATCAGAAGTGGTGGGGATGGTGGCAAAGGATAAAGAAACGAGTGACGTTGTATAGTCATTTATGATTATAACAAGCTGACGCGTCGGTACGTCGGGGGGTTCGAGCGGCAGATGTTGAATATGTGGCTGAAATTGAATCTTAAGATCTCTATTTTATTTTTAATCTCAACTGAACCTACCTCTCTCTCTCTGTGTGTGTATATATATATATATATATATATATATATATATATATATATATATATATATATATATATATATATATGTGTGTGTGTGTGTGTGTTTTGGCACATCGTTTTATCTTTCTATCTAAAAGCAATTAGTTTTAAGTCTTAGTCATTAAGATCGATTGTATCATCTGCATTTAGTATTTAATTCGTGTGGGAGAATGACTCACAATATCCCCATCATTACTTGATATTTGAAGTATGTTAGTATAGGTATAAGCAATACACACCGGAAATTATTATTCGAAAAGTTTCAATATATTGTAACACCATACCATGTGTGGTAACACCATACCATGTGCATATAAACTATGGTGATCCAAACTGCATCGTAAGAATCCACCACGCTTTGTCTCTTCTTTTCCCTCCTTTCAACGATCACTTTTCAAAGTTTTTTATTTTAATTTAAATTTTAATTTTTTTAAACTTTTTATCACTCTATAAATACTAACATTTTAACCATTAATTTCACAAAATCTTACTATCATATTTTTCTCATTCAATATATTTTTCATCAAAATGGATTCCAGCAACCTCGTCTGAAAACCCGGTCAAAAGAAATTCTAATGCTACTGATTTAAGCACACCTACTAGAAAAATATTTGCTTTCAATTCATCGATACCAACTTACCGAATCCAAATAGATGCCCCTAATTATTCACCGTAACTATTTTTACAAAGGGAACTTCCTAAACGAGAGTTTCTGGACCAGCTTTCGCGTACCGACCAATCCCCTGCTACAAACATGAGGCTTTGCCTCATGCCCTGGAGTCACTGCAGACAAACCTCCATGGCTTCGAGAGCTAAGTAGTCTCAGGATTTGAACATAAGTCAATAGGTTATCCACTATATCTTCCACATATTTTACTAAGTCGCCACAACACAAGTGGTTTATTCACCCGAATTTCAATTTAAAAAATGAGTAACAGTATTATCCTTGGCCAACCCTTGCCCTGAATGTATCTTCAACAAATACTCAACCCCTCCTTAATATGTTTCGGGAACCCAACCCCCTCATGACTGACAATCAATTAATTCTTTCTGGAAACGCAACCATCACCCAAAGACATTATTGAAACCCATCCCCCACATGTCGTCGAAGCATCCCAACTCAAAGGAAAATGAAAGACAACAGGGGCGGACGCAGGATTTTATAGTAGGGGTTGCACGGGAAAGTTAGGTGTTGCACGATAATAGAAAAAATAAAAATTTTAAAAATTTTCGAAATTTTTTCCACTACGGCCGGAAAAATGAAGGGATGCCGGTGCCACCGGTTACCCCCTTAAATCCGCCCCTGAAAGACAACCCTTCAATTGTGGACTTTGAGGGATGATTTTGGTTTGGCCCGTTAATTGGTCGAGATATATATATATATATATATATATATATATATATATATATATATATATATATATATATATATATATATATATATATATATATATATATATATATATATATATATATATATATATATATATATATATCCAAAGACCAAAATTCACAATAGGACGAGCATAATTTGAACCACATTACAAAACATTTTTACATGAAAATGGGTTGTGCGCCTACCGTTCAAAACATTACTTGATGAACAAATTTCGAGAAACGAACATGACAATTACAAATTTCACCACCTTGTATAACAACCTAAAAAAATCAATGGATAAGCGGACAAGTTGATGAATACATTCACACAGAGGTGCTAGAAATATTTTCTTTACAAACAGTGGCGAATCTAGGATTCAAACTAACGTGTGTCCCATAAATGAAATGATAAAATAAATGGGTCAAAAAAATGGTTATCGGGTCGGTTTGTCGGTAATACCATCTTAGGAAAATATTTATTAACTTGAATACCAAAGATCAAACTAATTAAAAAAAAATCATAAATTTCTTACAATTGTTCACGACGAGTTTTCATATCCCTAAAAAAATCTACAAGTATGTCGTTGCTAATACCATCTAACACATCTTTCTCAATATAAGAAACTAGACAATCATTCATAAATTGATCACCCATTTTATTACGCAAATCGTTCTTTATCAACTTCATTGCAGAAAAAGCACGTTCCACTGTGGATGTTGCAACGGGCAATATCAATGCTAATTTTAGTAGAAGATACACCATTGGATATAAATATATCTTATGTAGATGACCTTCTTTCATCTTTTTTATACAACATCAACATTATGTCTAAAATGATAAAATAAATATTTACTCATATAAATAATTAAACAAAACAACCGCTACATATGAAATATGTAAAAGTTATATAAATAAAACAAACTATATAAATGAAATATGTAAAAGTAATTTGATATGCCTAGCCTATTGGTCTAATTCTTTATTAAACAAATAAAGACAATTTGTCTGACATACACAATAACAAAAGCAAGAGCAGGTAAAGCAAGAGCAGGTGAACAGACTATAACTTTTCCATAGAGGCATAGACAATGACTTCTCATATATACAATGACCTATACCCACTTTATTGTTTCTAGTTTCTACGCCATATATCAATTCTAAATAAAACGAGATATAAAAGAGTAAAGAGTTTACCCAAAAGTAAATGGATTGCTGAGAAGAAGTCGACAGCTGCAGGTTCTTCAATTCCGTCCTTTTCGTTAATTGGCCGGCGACGGAGATCGTATGGATGCAACCGGAGATAATGATTTTAAAGACGATCAGAAATCCAAACCTTTGACACCAAGAACTGTTCAAGATAGTTTGCGGCCACTAAAGAACAGAGGCGACCAAAACGTGATTATCGGCAACACTAAAGAAGTCGGCGGTCGGTGGCACTCCAAAGTTGAGAAAGACGAAGGAACTTTGACAGCGGATAATCCACAAAATCGTAATTTTTTTTAGGTTTTTTTTGTTTTTCTATTTCTATATTTTTCTACATTTAAATTAGATTAGTTTTGGGTTTGAAAGAATATCTGTTATTATATTTTCGTAAAATATTTTGTTGCTTAATCAATCCCTATTTTTTTGCTCTTAAGTTTTTTAAAAGTTGTAAAGATTGAAAATAAATTATGATTGACAAATATCGTTTATTTTTTTTCTTTGTTACTATCAAGGGTGTCCAATTTGTTTTGTCAACAGGTGTTCCAGAAAAATTATGCTATATCTAGTAAATAAAATTTTGAACTAAGGGGTGTCCCAAGACACCCTTTAGATACATGTAGACTCGCCACTGTTTGCAAAGAGGTGTCATTCAAATATGGTAAGTTTTGGAATGTTTTAGCCGCAAGTTTGAACCGAGAGATTTATAGGCAAGTTTGAACCGAGAGATTTATAGAAGAAAGAAGTTGAAGTCATTGCATTTAAAAGAACAAAAATATTATCGACAAGTTACATTTATCAGATGATTGTGACGATTTAGTTTCAAGTAACGATGACAAGCTTAAACTAGTAGAAATAGTTCATCGTAGGGACAAAGGAAAAAAATGTGTGTTCTTTTAGTGCATCAAGATTCAGCCAAACGGGGGAAATGCAAAAGATGTCGATAAGTTTCGAACAATACAAAGATATAAAATTGTTGGAGCAAAGCACCGACAACCTTTCGGAAGAAAAACTTAAAATGGTTTTAAAGGTGAGGGCAAACATTAGGAAAAATACATCAACTAGGCTTATGATGTCTTATTTTATTTTATTTCTGTTTTAATTTTGTTTAAATTTTAATTACGTAAATTTTGTTTTGAAAAAAAAAAATTACTTTCATTTTTTTATTAAGGTAATTTTCCACAAAAGTAATAATATTTGTAAAATTTTTTAATAAAATTCTAAATTTTATTTTTGGAACAGAAAATTCCAACTTTTTTTTTAATAGAAAAGCCAAGAAACCGGTTAATTTATTCAATTTAACCATTTTTAACCTGTTCAGTAGGTCATGAGACAAAATTGTTAATTTTTCCAGAATAATGAGATTTTTCTGCAGATTTCGTCAAAATTTGTATATAATGTATAAACTTAATTGTTACGTATGTATAACTATTTTTACGTTTTTATGTTTTTATATTTATATGTTTACATATTTTTTTATTTTAAATATATAAACATATTTTTTACATATTTATATGTACAATTAACCATTTTACATATTTTTTTTATGTATTTTATATGTTATTTTTATATAATACGTATTTATATGTATTTTTACATAATTATATATTTTTTAATTTTTTATATAGATGTTTGGTGGTTGTCGAGGCCAACAAAATAAATAACCTTAAATCTTTTATACTAAAATAGTGTATAGCGGTAACGAGATTGAATCCACGGAGATTGACTCAAATTGTTACTCAATGAAAAATCTATTTGCAAAAGTACTTGTTTAATAACAATAAAAATAAAAATGGGGGTTTAGTTCTTTTGAAATACTTAGAATAAAACTAGAGTTAAACTAAGATTCAAATAGACAATTCAACAAAAATAAGAGTTTTATATAAAATCAATAAGAGAGAAATGATTGACTTAAGGTTTCATCACTTGAACAATTGGTGAATATATCATTAGAATCCAATTGTGCAATATTTGTTTTAAATATTTAATTTGGCTATATTAATCCAAGAAGCTTGAGATTACCTAGACTTTTCTTAGTTGTTAAAATTGTTAGAGAAACTCATAACAATTTCCTTAGTCAAGGTCACAATTCCCATTAACTATGTAATTAGTGAAAGTCAACTAGTATTAAGAACCAAAACGTCACCAAATCCAAGAGGGTCAAATGCTTTCACTACCATGTTGGAGAAAATATTTTTATGATTGTGTGAAGCAAAACCAACACAAAAATCATTTGTTGCTTGCTAATTTGAGGATCATTACTTAATCAAGAAATTAGCCAACTAATCAGCACAAACATATATAAACTCATGAATAAAAACATACAAGTAATGATAAGATGTTAAAACACAAAACATTATCATAAAGATTCAAGAACAAGTTCATGGAGTCTTCAACATTCAACCTTACTTGTCATCAAGTAAGACAAGACTAAAATGAACTTGGGATGAACTATCCTAAGGAAAATAAAAAGAATGGATAGTACCACAGAATCTGATCACCGTTAGTCAACATGGTCAGAATTGATCTCGTTGTTATCCCAATACTTTTTCATCTGATGACAATGGAACCATAAACCACAACAAGGACAACTCCTTTAGGTGAGTAAGGAGGGACGGTCAGTCGCAGCCCCAATGGAACATCCATACAATGAAGAACATATGTGTGACAACCCGAAATTTTATCTTGTACATTCCATCAATTCAATCAGAGTCAGACTTATTTCTGCTAACTCTTAGCACTGTTTGGAGTCTGTATGGGTGTTTTTAATCATATGGCAGTCAAGAATCAAATGTTTTTAATAATATGAGTTTGGGCCGTAAACTCATCCATGGTCGTGAACTCATGCTATAAGCATGAGTTTACATCATTTTTTCATCATTTCCTTCCTTTCAAGTTCAAGAAACCCCATTTCTCTCTCGGGTATCATAAGATCTTCATCCTGATCTTCCAAAAATGTAAGAATCCTTTCTCTTGATTTGTTGTTACAACACTTTATATAGTGATTTCACATGATTTCATCCATGAAATCCTTTCAGTTTGATAGATCTTCAAGTGTTCTTCATTTCACCAAGAACACCAAGAACACACACTAGTGTTCTTGGACCTTAAACACCCTTGCAAGCTTCTTATAAGTAAGTACACTGCTCTTAGCTTGTTATATGCTTGAATCACTTAAAAAACACTTACAAAACATCAAGAAACTAAAAAAAACATGGTGTTTACGGACAAGGAAATCACCTTGGGCCGTAAACACTATTTAGTGGTGCAAATGTGCCACCACTCCTTACTAAGGCTTAGACTCGAACCTAGAACACTTCATTGTGACTTGTAAGACCTTAAAACAACATTTGGTACAAAATACCATGAGTTTATAGCCGTAAACTCATGGGGGTTTATCCCTAGGTCGTAAACTCATGTGATACATCCATGTTGGCCATAAACTCCAATGTGAGGCCATACTTCCCTTAGATGCAACCCTTGGTACGTCTAGCACATGAATCACAATGTTTTCCATGTCCTAAGGTGTCTTTACTTGCATAATCAGTTGTTTAAAACTCTAATTTGATGCATATGTGTATCATTATATGATAAATAGGATTCGTGTGTGTGTGTGCTCAAGTCTTCACTTGACACTTAGCATCTTATACCACTCGTTCATCAAAACCACTCACTACAGGTGAGTTCATACCCCTTAATCTACCTTTTAAATGATTTAAATGCTTTTGTGAGAGGGAATACAAGTTGAAACATTATAGTTATTAGATTAATCACATGTGATTAGTAACTATCAAACAAATGGATTTGCCATACTTTTAGCTGTTTTATCAAACAAAATACTTCAAACTGTTTACAAAACTTGTTTTACATGTTAAACTCTTTATCAAACTTGTTTCTATACGTCAAACTGCTTTTAAATCGTGTTATAAAATGACATCAAGTCATCAATATTTATTTAAAATCATCAAAAGGTTTTACAAAACTTCTTTTTAAACTTATATATATTGTCAAAATCATGTCTAATGCATGTGTAATTATATAAGTAAGGTTTGAAGGACTTAGGACTGATAACTCACTTTATTTACTGTTCCTCATTTGGTTGTCGACTTAGAGTACCCGGTTGTTTGTCTGAGTGTTGTTTGATCCTTATATATATATATATATATATATATATATATATATATATATATATATATATATATGTATGTATGTATGTATAAGACATAAATTTTTTTATCTCTATTCAATACATTCAGTCATACAAACAATTCTACTAGTAAACTATAATAGGTATAGTTTAAGAAGATACTACTCATTACTTCTAGTTCAATGAAGCATACAAAGAGTCAGTTCATTCATGAGTAAGAACTTACTATTATGAGAAACTATACAAATATACTATGATGAGAAACTAAGAGAACTTACTATTATGAGAAACTATACAAATATACTATTATGAGAAACTATACAAATATACTATGATGAGAAACTAAGAGAACTTACTATTATGAAAAACTATACAAACATACTATGATGAGAAACAGATAGAGAATACTATAATGAGAAACAATACATACACCACACTATACAAATGGACATACTACATACTAGACAGAGAGAACATACAATACTCTAATACATACAATACATATACAAGTATACTATAACATAAATGTGAACCATTGTTCGAGGCATGGAATCGTTGTCATGGCTCGATTTGTATCTAGAGTCTCCTGGAGGGAGAGCGTGAATTTGTGTATAGATCTATACTGGATTAACAATCCTACACCTTATTGTTCGCTATAGTGGGACTTGCAAATCCACGGGTGCCAAATGTCATTACTTCCGATGTCTTTCAACGTCGTGTTACTAGTCGATAGTATGGTGCAACCATTTCACATTACACCTTAATTAACAGTGGGATTAAGGTAGATAGTACAACAATAGCTACTATAATACAATACTACATCAATTTGTATTTCCCCATTGCATTTCACATTGTGATCTTCTCACATAAAGGGTAATGTAAAAACTATATTTTTGGTTAATGATATTCATTTTTGGGAAAATACACACTCATACAAGAAACAAACATATATAACATTTGATGCCTTGGTAGAAGGCTACATTTAGTAGAAAATATAGGATTTTCTAGGAGATTAAGACATTTACAAAATTCTACATCAAACATTTACTACAAACATTTACAAACTTATACATCAGACACTTACAAACATTTCCATATAAACAATGATACTAAAATGCTTATGAACTCACCAGCTTTAAAGCTGATCAACTCTTTCAAAATAACTTGTATTCGCAGGTCATCAGTAGACAGGTACCGATGCCATGTTTTGAGAAGATGGAGCTCGTTCAAGACTCATATCTTATTTTGATTTACATTTTTGGCATCTTATAAACTTCACATAACACACTTGTATTAAATTATATTAATTAATGCAATGGATGATGTTGTTGCTTGTTTACTACTATGCTTTGTTGTGATACTGTACATGACATCCTCCACCCGCGAACATTTCCGCCGTTCCGGTTTTGGGGTGTGACAATATGTAGTAGGGAGAAAGCAGATGGACGGGCTTGTATGAATCTCTTTTTTAAGTGTACACTCTTATCACGAAAGTTGTGTGATCTCACGTCTGCCGGCTACTCTCATGTGTGATTAGGTTTCATCACTCGGGTACTTTTGTAGGAATCATTTCACTTGGTGTTGGCCCGAACCTCTCGTGGTATCCAACTCAACAGTGTCCCTAACATCAGTAATTTGCAAAAACAAATCGATCTATATACAATAAAACATTCCTAAATAAAGGATTATAAAACATCGGGCCCCCAAAATGTAAGAAAATTTTGTTCAATAGTTAAACCGGTCACCCATCTAAGATAATCGCAACTTGGAATTTCCTAGAGCTTCTCATTTCTTTTTTTAGAGGGGGAAACTTGAATGTAATGTACTAACATATCCAAAAAAATTATCAATAAAACTTATTGATTTGAAATTTGGTTCTCAAAAGTATGTAAGTGGAACCAAAGGGTAATAATAATAATCTAAATGGTCTAGTTGTGAAAATGACTATGTGTGGAGTATAGAGATGTAAGCTCCTTTTCAAATTTGTGATTTTACAAACATATTTTAAAAATGCCCAAATGTGGGCGAAAAGACTCTCTAAAAACCTAAGAAAATCTCAAAAAATATGGTGATGCAAGGTGATCGGATATAGACTCTACTCGGGGACAAGCACCAATGCTTCATCCTAACGGTTCAAACATGATCAAGTGTGATCCTCTCGAAGGCATGGACCGCAGGGCTAAATGTGTAACACCGAAAATTTCAAACAATTTGTTTCAATTTTTATAAAACATAATTCCATCGATTTTCATAGAAACAACCATTTTAATTATCCAACAAAACAGTACAAAATCCCAAGATCATAATATCAAGCTCCGAACGTGTGTGTATACGGATCAAGCCGGCGCCTTCCCGCGGTCATCACTAGTACCTGAAACAAATAACATCAACACTGTAAGCACAAGGCTTAGTGAGTTCCCCAAAATACCACATATAACACATATTAGCCACTCTAGGCTATAACTCTGTGGGTCCGTGCACCCAAACTCTGTGAACCCTCAGGTTCTAGCTCTGATAAACATGCACCACATAAATCACATAGAAATCATGCAGTACAACACACAACATACATAGCATACAAATACTCTATCACATAACTCTGGTTACCTACTCAAGGTAAAGTATAGTGAGAAGACTCACCTCGCGTATCTCGGTATCTCACGAATCCTGGGAATCCCTCGTGCTCGATCCTCCGAGCTCTAATCCTCCTATAACATTATATGCTTCTAATTAACACTTTATATCTCTAAGGTTGACTATCAAAATGAGTCAACACTGGTCAACTCTGGTCAACGGTCAACGGTCAACTCTGACCGGACTCGGCGAGTACCAAGGCGACTCGGCGAGTCTGGGCGTATACACCAATTTCCCTGGAATCCTCCCTTGACTCGTCGAGTATTCACTCAACTCGATGAGTTCCACCTGGCATGAGTTGTGGGGCCACCACGACTCAACTCGTCGAGTCTCAAAACAACTCGGCGAGTCCAGTTTGACTCAATCCACCGATCCATTCTGACTCCCCCTTGACTCACTGAGTCCACCCTCCCCAACTCGGCGAGGCCACTCACTGTGTGGTCGGGCAACATTCATGCTACTCGCCGAGTCTGTTCTTCGAACTCGGCGATTCCGTGCCATGCACTGACTCAGTCTTGCTCTAAAGGTCAGATCCAGTCCATTAATCCATAGATCCAGTCCCTCCAAGCTTATTTAGCACGTAAAGTTACAATCTTGATGCACATACAACCTCTATATGACCATATATGGTGTTTTTGACTCATTTACTACAACACAAGGCCATGGACTCCATTGTCATACATAAAGCTTGATGAGTGAGACTCTCTGGACCTCTATGGGTCCAGATCCATAACCTCAACTCAAAGAGGGAACCAACGGGCACCAAATCATCCCATAAATGACCATCATAAGCCCTAAATTGCATAATGCTTCACCAAACAGAAAATAGTCCGAGATCATACCTCTAGAGTGATGATCTAAGCCCCAAATCCACGAAATAGCAACCTCCTTTGCTTCCTCTTGCCTAGAGTCTCCTTCTTCTTGCTAAATAACACACACAAGGTCAAGAAATGCTCCTTTCTCTTCACAAATCGCTCAAGAGCACAAGGGTCTCTCACTGAGGGTTGGGTGAGCACAAATGACGGCCATAAGACCCCTTAAATAGGCCTCAAACCCGGAAATTTAGGGTTTCATTACACAGCGCAGACTCGCCGAGTCCATATCCTAGACTCGCCGAGTCCAGGCGCGCTTCATTGCCCAAATCCACGTCCCTACTCGGCGAGTCTGAGCTCCAACTCGCCGAGTCCCCCTCATAATTCAACAAAATTAAATTTACAAGATACCTGGTAAAATCCGGATGTTACAAAATGTGACATCCCTAAATTCACGGTCATTTTTAAATTTTTCTTTATGCTTATTTGAAAATCAGAGTATTCATTTTAAAAAATAATATTGCGGAATTTGTTCACAAAAAAAACATGATAAATATATTATCAAAGCATTTCCGAAGAAATATATTTTTTATATTAAAACTTTGGCATGTCATTGTCTATACAGAAGCATAAGCATAAACAAATCTTACATTCATTTACACTAGTGATCCACATCTCCTTAATCTGTCAGTGTAATGTAGCTTCATATCGACACCTGTGATACAAATAAATTGAGTGAGTCAGGTTGGGAAAACTGGTGAGTACATAGGATTTTCAACCCACAATAATAAAGTTATTATGTTTCATCAGCAAACAATTAATCCAATTACCCATCCCCATTATTTTCTTTGGTTCTTAAGTATCTACCCTAAGAATCATCTATCATCCACTTATTCATTCCTAAGGATTATCGTAAGGAATATGAAAGAAGTCCATCGCTGCTAGAGTTTATTTAACATGTACTAAGTCCATAACTGTAAAGGTTAATATGTAGGGTACTAAATCCATAGCTACCAATGTTCATATGTATGGTACTAAATCCATAGCTACCAACATTCATTTATAAGGCACTACGTCCATAGCTGCCAAATGTTCGTGTATGAGGCACCAAGTCCATAGTTTATAGGGTTTTTAGAGTACATCTAGTGAACACATTGTTCACAACACCTACAGGTTGTGAGTCTGCTAGTGTTCTACCGGATTGTCTACAATAGTCTGTGGTTGTCATCTATACTCTGTTAGATGACTCGGCCAACGCTTGGGTCAAGTCTTCTCATTTTCTCTCACTTCTCATTATTATTCTTCATCTCTCCTCATCTATAACATCTTTCATCTCTCGTGTATCATCTACCCATCTTTATCCAATATAATAATAGGTATAAAATACGTATACAGTTTAAATCGAATAAAACATGTATATTTTGTTCATTCACCATGGATATCAAGAACACAAATAACATGCACACATAGAACGTAATTTATATTAAATACTTCATATCTATGTGTAAGATGAAAGTATGCTCTCACTTACAGAGGGGTTTGGCTAGGAACTGGGCTCTGCGGGGGGAACAATTTCTGAGCTGAAAGCTCTTCTTCTCGGAGCCTTCTGGCTCTTTGTAACTCGCCTCTTAGCACTTGGGAAGTACTAAGGGCTGGGAGAGGTTTAGAGAGAAAAAGGGTGAGCTTCACATGGTATTTAAAGGCTTAAAATGGTCCAACGCGGCTAGTTTAATCCTCCAACTCATCGAGTTGAGTGCCAAGTGTCACCATCTGGTGGCAAGGCATGGGGAGGAAGCAATGGTCCAGATTATGCCATGTCACCCCTTTTGTAACAGCACCCTTCCGTCTTCTAAATTCTGCGATGTTCGCATACGAGCTCCATTTTCAATGTTTTTTTACTTCCATGCATAGGTGGCAATGAAGTCTACAGCTTTCCTTTTGACCCCCATCAACTAATTTTTGACCCAAATTTTGAATTTAACAGTATGAGAAGATTACATTGTTAACGAACGTGTAGAATTCACAACTTCTACATACGAACTCCGTTTTCTATTGTCTTTGGATTGTTGAACTCCTATTAATGAGATATTCAATTCTCATTTAGGTTGTGTCGGCTAAAAATCGATCGATCTAAAATTCGAATTCCGGTTTGTGCACTGTTATGCTAAATCTTACAAAAATCATAACTTCCTCATACGAAGTCAGATTTGGACGTTCTTTTTATGCATACTCTCGGTTTAACATACAATATGACTTTTTTTAGATCCCTAAGGTTAAAAATTAATTTATCAAAAATTCACTTTTCACGTTACACGGTGTCGTGTCGGTTTAGCCATAAAACTTCGACGAGTCATAACTTCTTCGTTATAACTCGGATTTCAGCATTCTTTATATGCACGGAACCTTTGTGACATGTGCTATAACTTAGTTAAGACTATTTTTCTAACTAATCTTCTATCAAAAAGTTATTTTTGATGCTTATTATCTCCAAATTGACTAGCCCGAATCTACGGGAGTTACAATTATCTCTCATTTAGGCTTATTACGTCTCGGAATCATCAACAAACCAAGGCTTGTATAATGACTCCATATGTTATCTCCACATCCTAGGTAATAACCGTAACTCCTATTTTCCTTCGAATGAGTATTTAACTCTTGGACTTCTTGCAGGTGGTGCTCAATCTTGCACCCGCTCTTTATACTATGTTGGACTTTCAATCGTACCATTCAAGCTACAAACTTGATTCTTGTTGGAAAATCCTACTTTACCTAAGATAGGTTCATTTCTTAGACTCAGATCTTTTTGAGTCAGATTCCAGATTGGAAGTTTCCTTCCTTCATGTTATAATGTGATGTCATATTCTAGGATGTAGCACTTCTAGCTACAAGTATCTAACTTTCTCAGTGATTGCAATACTTCTATTGATCGTTTTAATTATCTTTCATTATCAATCTTTTGGCTTAATTTGAATGTTACATCGATCTTGATTCTTTAAACCACATAACATACTCATCTTAGTTGGATTTGATTCGATATGACCACTAGGGTCGAAATAATAATCATCTTCTTGGTTATTACGAAAATTATGGTAAAGACAGTGATGAACAAAACAGAATCAATTACTAGCTTGTTGGTAACCTTTTGACTTTACCTGATCCAAGTGTGAGTCTCGTGCTTCTGGTAGTATAAGCCTCTACTACCATTCACACATATTCATACTCATCCCAAGTATTGTTCCGTAGTTTTCCAAGTCACCATTCAAGAATTTCACATAGTCCTTTAACACATCAAATAACATAACCAAGATTTATATTATCTCTTGAAACGATTACATAGATGTTCAAGTTCACCCTACACTAGGCCTCTTATAATAGGCTACATCACATGATACTATCTATATAGCTACTTCGTATCCTGAACCTTGGATATATAGATCCTCACTCTTGATCCCTTGTATTGGTACCAGCTTTATCAGGGATCATCTGAGATGTTCTTGCCTTTGGCTTTGGAGGTGAATTCGCTCTTGCAGCTTCATTTTTCCTCAGGCAGTCCTTAGAAATATGTCCTTCTTCCCTACACCCTTAACACATTCTCTTGTTAGATGTACACTCATTGACGTAATGCCCAATTTTCCCACACTTGAAACAAGTCACCTTCTTGTTATATTTTCCAGAGTGTTTCTTTTTTCACTTCCCGCACCAATTTTATTTACATCATCGTCCTCCTCCTCTAGACTTTGCGAACATGGTGTTCTTATTGGACCTTGAAGATCCCTCAAATTTCCTCTTCTTGCCAACTTCAACCTTGTTGGCGGTCCTGTCGTTGATCATTTCTTCAACATGCTTAGCAACCCAGATGGTTGCCTCAAGAGTATGTATCTGGCATACTGGCACAATGAGTGCATCCTTATACGCCTTGTCTCTTCCATCTACTGATCTAACTTCATTTGTATCGTTTCTTGTACTCCTGCCATCCTAATTGGATCGGGTGCAGTTGCTACTTCTGGTGCACACTCAATCACTTGTGGCTTAGACTGCGGGTTACAGTTTCCGAATCCACCTTGGGTGTTCACCATGTAGATCTATACAGTAAATCCAGACGTTCGATGTTTAGTGACGAGAATTTATATAGAGAAGGTTTAGATGTGAAATCCTCCATATTACTCCGAAAAGTTACATGATAGTTCTAATACCATAATTAAACGTTTAGAAATCCGAACACATAAAGTTTCCATATCCAGTCGGCAACAGACCATAGATCCGATCAAACGATAGCATAAAGCATCACAAATCATTTAGCACATAAAAGTATTTTAGGCATATTCCCTAATTAAGCTAGTGCTTGTGTCTATTCAGGTGTACCTCCTAAAATATATTATACACGCTCCTTAAGATGAACGCTTAGCATTCTAAGTTTAAGTTTGGAAATAAATACTTATTCGTAGTGCGTTTATACTAATGCTCTGATACCAACTATGACATCCCCAAATTCACGGTCATTTTAAAAATTTTGTTTAGGCTTATTTGAAAATTAGAGTATTCTTTTTAAAGAATAATATTGCGGAATTTGTTCCCAAAAAACATGATAAGTATATTATCAAAGCATTTCCAAAGAAATGTATTTTGTTTATATTAAAACTTTGGGATGTCATCGTCTATACAGAAGCATAAGCATAAACAAATCTTACATTCATTTACACTAGTGATCTACATCTCCTTAATATCTTAGTGTAATGTAGCTTCATATCGACACTTGTGATACAAATAAACTGAGTGGGTCAGGTTGGGAAACCTGGTGAACACATAGGGTTTTAAACCCACAATAACAAAGTTATTATGTTTCATCAGTAAACAATTAATCCAATTACCCATCCCCATTATCTTCTTTAGTTCTTCAGGATTACCCTAAGAATCATCTATCATCCACTCATTCATTCCTAAGGATTGTCCTAAGGAATAGGCACGATGTCCAGCGTTGCCAAAGTTTATTTAATAAGCATTAAGTCCATAGCTGTCAAGGTTCATCTGTAGAGTACTAAATCCATAGCTACCAATGTTCATCTATAGGGTACTAAATCAATACCTACCAACGTTAATTTATAAGGCACTAAGTCCATAATTGCCAAATGTTCATGTATGAGGCACTATGTCTATAGTTACCATGGTTTTAGAGTACATCTGGCGAACACATCGTTCACAACAACTACAGGTTACGAGCCTGCTAGTTTTCCACCAGACTGTCTAAAATAGTTTGTGGTTGTCATCTATACTCTGCTAGATGATCGGGCCAACGCTTGGGTGAAGGCTTCTCATCGTCTCTCACTTCTCATTATCATTCTTCATTTCTCGAGCAGCACTTCGCTTCTAACAATTCTATTTTCCTTCGACAAAACCTTGTATCATTACCACTAGATTTTAGTCTAATATTTATCGTGAGTATTTAAAAGAGACATTTTTTATAAGTGTTAAACAATACATTTCAACCACTATGTATAGACAGGGTCCAGACATGAAACACCGGAGGGCAGGACCATTTTGGCATTATAGCACTTTTGAAATCCAACAACCCAGATGGCCTTTCAAACCGGATTCCTCGTACCGCATGTAGTTGAAAGGTATTATAACAATAGTATAACTTATAACATTTAGCTCATATATTTTTATAGGCTCCTAATAACAACAATAAACTTAAACATAACCTATACTTAGAGTAGGGTAATCATATCTCACTTAAAGAGGGGATTGGCTAGGAACTGGGTTCGGCAGGGGAAGAATTTCCAAGATGAAAGATCTTCTTCTCGGAACCTTCTGGCACTACCGGACTCGACTTTTAGCACTTGGGAAGTAATAAGGGTTGGGAGAGGTTTAGAGAGAAGTTAGAGAGAGAGAGAGAGAAGGTTTATGGTGTAAGGAAAAAGATTGATCTTCGCATGGTATTTAGATGCTGAAAAATAGCCCAAATCAGTGAGTTTGAGCCTCCAACTCAATGAGTTAAGTGCCAAGTGTCATATCTGGTCGCAACGCGTGGGGAGGAAGCAATGGTCTAGATTAAGACAAGTCGCCCCTTTCGCAACAACAACCTTTCGTCTGCAAAATTCCGTAACTTTTGCATACAAGCTCCGTTTTCAACGTTCTTTATATCCACGCGTAGGTGGAGACGAACTCTACAACTTTCCTTTTGAGCCCATTGGCTACTTCTTGACTGATTTTAAATTTAACAGTATGAGAAGATTACATTGTTAACGACAATGTAGAATTCCCAACTTCTACATACGGACTCCGTTTTCTACTATCTTTTTATCGTTGAAATCGTATTAATGAGATATTCAATTCTCATTTAGGTTGTGTAGACTAAAAATCGATCGATCTAAATTCGAATTTCGGGTTGTGCACTTTTATGCTAAATCTTAGAAAAATAATAACTTCCTCATACGAAGTCAGATTTGGACGTTCTTTTTATGCATGCTCTTGGTTTAACATATAATAGGACTTTTGTTTACATCCCTAAGGGCTAAAAAGTAATTTATCAAAAATTCATTTTTCACGTTACGCGGTGTCGTGTCAGTTTAGCCGTAAAACTTCGACGGGTCATAACTTCTTCGTTACAACTTGGATTTCAACGTTTTTTATATGTACGGAACCCTTGTGACATATACTATGAATTAGTTAAGATTATTTATTCTAAATAATCTTCTATCAAACAATCATTTTTGATGTCTATTGTCTCCAAATTGACTAGCCGAATCTGCGACCGTTACAATTATCTCCCCTTTAGGATGATTACGTCCTGGAATCATCAAAGAAACAAAGCTTGTATAATGACTCCATATGTTATCTCTTCATCCTAGGTAATATCCGTAAATTGATGTGTTCAATTAGTAGTCTGAATCAGTCGTCATAAATCAGAAATCAGGAAACAAATCTTGGACAGAGAGATTGATTATAATTCATGTCTCATTCCAAACGATATCTTGTAGAACGGGGGAATATTTGATCATGAAGTCTCAAATTCAAGATACAATTTGCTAGTCAATTTTGAAGTCATACTTGCAATTATAGTTATTAGACTTATCCAAGAGGGAGACTATTGGATTACGTATCAAAGCCCATAACTATAATTGGTATATACTTGAATTGATAGTAGCACAGTCCTTTTGGGTTTCCTTCAAACCTGTCAATTGAATAGGGTGACCGTTAGAGAGAGAATAATGATTTATTAATTTATTGATTGGTTAATAAATTAACTAGAAATCAAAATAAATGATTTATTAATGTATTATGGAAATAATATATTAATTATAAATCATATTGTTTAATTAATATTAAGCCAGAAATTAATTTGGAATTAGCTTTGGGATTAAAGGAATTAATTAAAACTGCAGGGACTAAAGGTGATAATGTTTAATAGTTAAGCATTGGGTAATTCTAGAATCTCCGTATAGTATGGGGAACAAATTCTAGATGCTCATAGGGTTTCCCAGGGCTCTAAGGGTGCCTTAGATGCCTTAAGGGTGAAGTTAAGGGATTAGGGTTATATTGGATACACCTGCCTTATCTAATACCTTCCTAACACCTATATAAACCCTTCCTAGGGTTAGATTTCGTCCATGCACTCCTTCAAAAGGCTCAGAGCTGAAATTTCTCTTCTCATCTTTCTCTCTCTCTCCCCCCTCTCACTCTATAGTTTTTCCTTAGTTTCTAGGTTTGTTTGTGAGCCATTAGAGGTGTGATATTTGTGATACTTACTCTCAAAGTCAAGATCTTCAAAGGAAATCATTATTATTACTAAATAACAATAAAGGTATGTTTCTAATCCTTCTTATGTTGATTTCGAAAATACTAGGAGCATGCTATTGTTTTTAGTTTATTGTGTTCAATGTTTGTATGTATAATAGTGAAAACATAGATCCTTATATTAGGGTTGCATGCACACATAGGATTGTTTGTTATGTATAAAACCCATCCTAAGCGTTGTGGCGGTATTACGGGGGAAACTTACTAAGCTTTGGGCTTATAGTTTTGGATTGTGTTTTAGGTACCTCAGGGGATTGCGGCAAGGTGAAGGCGTGATCGTACACCTCCTCATGTTTTTAGTTTACAATTTTGGGATTTCTCTTATGTAAATCTTATTAATAAAAAAATGTAATTAATGATGGTTTTTGGGTTGTTTAAATAGTTTAAAATTTTTAATAATTTTATGAGTGTTACAAGTTGGTATCATAGCCTTGCTTTGAGTGAATTGGAGGAACACCTGTGTGAATCCAGTCTCAAACTATGGAAAAAGATTTACAAAATGATTTTTAAATGGTTTTCAAAATATTAAAGGAGGATGCGATTTGTATGACCGGCCGAAGCCAATAAGTAGACCCCAAAATACCATATTGTTATTTGATATTGTGATATGTTAGAACAACATGCTAGTGATAGGCTAAGGATCTTCAGGAATTGCACGATAGAATTTGTTGAATCATAAAAAGTGACTCTCTTGAACTTCAGCTACCGCAACCTTCAAGCACCCACAGTCAAGCTCCTTCATCAGCAACTGCATCTGGAGTCTCTATCTACCGCAGTCTCTTTACTAGATTACTTTCCTTGTCTTTTATTGTAACACTCTCTATTGTCCAGTATGCTTTGCATGGCTACTCTTAGAGATGTAATCTAATGTACTTTGTGAGTCGCTATAAATAGATCTCATTCTCTTGTATTAAAAAAAACCATCACATCTATTTTGAATACACATCTCAGAAGTTATCTTTTCTATCTCTCTTACTTACACTTCTTATTCTCACATAACAGATTACAATCTCTCTTCAGAGTAAGTCTTTTGTGACTTAATCACTAAGTTTGATCTCACTTATTAACTTGGTTTGAATGCATTCCTCGTTATGAATCAACTTATGTGTATACTTGATATAACAATTGTTGTCATTTCCATTTCTTTACATTTCCGCAACTAACTCTCTAACTATCTAATTCTAAATATTATTGTTGAGCTTTAGATCCTTCGAGATTAACTATTCCACAATATACTTGTTCTAAAGTTTTTTCAAGTGTGTCTCAAAGTTTTTCTCTCAACAATTGGTATCAGAGCCATAGTGGTTGCTTTTTGAAAATCGGAACGCTAATTTTTCGAAGAGCCTTCTATACCACTAAGCTCTTTTTTTTTAAAACAAAAATATGGCACAATCATTATCTCTGAATGTTTCCAACAGTGTTGATGGTTCTAATCGAGCCCCAATATTGGTAGCAAATGAATATCATCATTAGTCACAAAGAATGGAAAGATACTTAAGGAGACTTGGTAGAGATGCATGGCGATTCGTAGAAGACGGACCACATGTCCCATTTCTTACACCTGTCCAAACTGACGGAGCCACTGCCAGACTAGAAGGAGGACAACCAGTCCTGAACCGTCCCACCAAGGATGATCTCGATAAAATGGAAAATGATGATGTTGCTTTTTATGAAATCTCCTGTGGATTTGCTCCTGACAACTTCGATATTATCATAAATTGCAAATCAGCAAAAGAGATCTAGGATGTTCTCAAGAATATGTACGAAGGCTCAGAACAAGCACAAGACAAGAAGCTTACAACTGCACTCAATGAGTTCAACAACTTCAAAGCTCATACTGGTGAAAGTTTGGAAGACTCCTTCAAAAGATTCAACCTGATAGTCACCAAGTTATCCAATACGGGCACCATCCGCAGTAACCATGAAACAGATCTTCAGTTTCTTAATGATTTGGGAAGACATTGGACAACGGCTAAGATGATAGTCCAAGGTGATAGAAAAATTCATTCTTTGTCACTCTGCAAGCTCTATGGAGAACTGAAAGCACAAGAATCCACCGTACTCAAAGACTGTGCTGACTTCGGAGCGCCTCTTGCTCTCATAGCTCAAGCTCCACATAATCAACCTTACTCTCCCTTGTATGACACTCCATCACATTCATACGAAGCTGATTCAGAGTATAATGATGAAGAATAATTTCAAAAGGCTATTGCTCTAGTTAGCAAACAATTCAACCGACTACCACCTCACTCTTTTTGCAAAAATCAACAATTCAACAAACCACCTTTCAATCGTAACTTCAACCTACAAAACAATCACTCTCATTATCCTAAAAGTTCTCATCCACCACCAAAATCTCACAATAATCAACCAAAGGAAGCACCACAGTCTACTCAAACCACCGACTCCGGTACTCCCTCAGAAGACAAGACTGATGTTGTAATCTACCACAAATACAACAAAGAGAATCACTTTGCAAAAGATTGTAAGGCCAATGTAGCAAAAGACAGAGCATTCTACCGTAAAATGGCACAAGAGTTGGAAGATAAGGAAAAGGCAAGGGTATACCTAGCCCATGTCAAAAGAGACCATCAGGTTTGGTCATCCGGAGACGAAGATGATGCCATCAATAGTGTCAAAGGAAAAGTGAAGATCTGCATGCTGGCAACTACAGATCATGATGGGTCTACAAAGCTGGACAAAAACTACTGTTACATGGAAAATGATGGAACTCTAAGCATCGTCGAACAGGTAAAACTCATGATCCAAACTCTAAACTATAACATGTATGACTGTCAACCTTACATAGATGATCTTAATGACACGTGTGTTGTCGTCCTTACAGACTATAACAAAGCCTTGGATGAGAAGAGAAGAACATTGCATCCTAGGAGATGTTCCATGTGAGAGGACGATTAGATAACAAAAGACTCAGCATGGCTATGTTAGAAAGAGATTAAGACTTAGAAAAAGATGCAAGAATGTTGAGTGAAACCCAATTAGAGATAGCTTTGAACCAGAGTGATTTAGCTTAGAGTGAAATTGTACGCTTAAATATCTTAATTGAAACTTTGTTCAATGAGAGTGAAGCTATTGAAAATTTGGTAAATAATGGAACCGTGGACAACACATACAATTGGGGTTGGTCAAATGGATATCCTACCGCAATGGATTCCTCACCCCGGTTCACCAAAGACAGACTGTATGTCCCTCTAGACCGAGAATTTCATTTCCCAGTCTATGACAAGACCTTTCCCAAACATATCAAAACTCACTTCGGTAGACTTCCTAATCTAAGCAATAATTGTGTCATTAAGGAAATTGTGTCTGAGGTTTCGGGTCGCACATGTGATCAAATTCCTATCTGTGGCACCACTTACGCAAATTCTCAAACCTCATCCGTAGTTGATGAAGAAATTGTCATTGAGGACCCCAAAGTCTCGAAAGACTTTCCATCTCTGTCCTCAGACCACAGTGTCTCACACTATAGTCAAAAGTCCCACTGAAGTCCCAAAAAAGACTTACTCTGTGGTAGTCAAGTCATCTCTACCGCAGTCTTCGAACAAAAGTTCTGCCACTCTTCAAACAATTCATCATGAATTACCCACATAAAACTTTGAAGTAGGTCAATGCTCTCAAATCCCAGATTCTTCAAGTTCGGATGACTCAAGCCCACGTTTTCACAAAATTTCAAAGGGTTCTAGGAAACCGAAGTTGAACAACAGAGACTGCCGTTCACCAAAATCCTTAGCAAAAAGGGCTTTCAAAGAGGAAATTCGCTCCCGAGGCACAAATAGTCAAATTTCTTCAAAAAACAACAAGCATGTCAGATTTCAAAAGTCCAAAAGTCTAGAAAATTTTGTTTACTCTCACTATTTTTCAAAAAACTCTACCATCAAGAAAACACACAAAAAGGAATGTACAGTTTCAATAGTCATTTCTAATTCATCTGACACAACCCAAAAGGGTGTAAAGTCTTTTCGAAATAATGGTTTTCAAATCTATTCCTCGGATGATCCGAAATGGAAAGGTATCTTACCCACTCCAACACTTTTAAAGTCACATCAAATTTTTAACAAGTGGAAGGGTATTCTACCAAATCCAACAAAAAGGACACAAAGATCTCCACGTGCTAAACCTTTTTTAAAACAAACTTTTTAGAAACCAAACAACACTCATGTCAGATCTTTTCAACCTCGGACTAGTCACAAGCCCAACAATTCATCCTTTAGAACACTGACCAAACGTGGTGTCAGAACAAAAGACAAAATCTCAACCTGTGAATGTTAGTGTAGTTGCCAAAATCAAAAACCTCATAACTTTTCAAAAACACACAACACTCCAAAACTACATAAACACCCAACACTAGGTTTAAAAGAAGCCACGAAACCAGTGCCTGCAACCTCGGTCCATGCATCATTCAGAAACTCATCTGTTGTTCCAAGCTCCAAACTAGTTTGGATGCCTAAACTAACAGTGTAATTCTCAGGCTTTGTGCAAGGAGGAACAAGAACATGAATGATTAATTGACCGGAAGGTTAGAATACCTTCGGTATTTCAGTCCAATTTACAACGGTGGAAATGTTACATTCGGAAACAATGCGAATGGAATCATCCGAGGTTACGGTGTACACACTAGGGGGAACTTCTCTATTCAAAAGGTTGCTTATGTAGAAAGCCTTAAACACAATCTCATCAGTGTTGGCCAACTATGTAAGACAGGCCATCGAGTTGAATTTGATGATCAATTATGTTATGTAATGACAAGTGATAGGAGCACATGTTTGATCAAGTTCAGATCCGAATGTACTATGTATCCTCTGGATGTCTCTCTGATCATAGGCAAACCGCAATTATGTTTCCTTTCCAAAGCTGTATCCGAAGTCAACTGGCTATGGCAACTCAAGCTAGCTCATCTCAACTTCAGATACATCAACACTTTGGTCACTGGAGAGCTGGTTAGAGGACTCCCTATTCTCAAGTTCAGTAATGATACTCTCTGTCTTGCATGTGAATGTGGTAAGCAATCCAAAGCAAGTCATCCCATGGTAATTGACTCTTCATTCTCTGAACTGCTTGAGCTCCTGTACATTGATCTATGTGGTCCATCAACCGTAGCCAGTCTCCATCACAAAAAGTACATACTAGTCATAGTAGATGACTTCACACGCTTCACATGGGTTTTCTTCCTCAGACTCAAGTCAGAAACACCGCAAATTCTCATCAACTTCATCAAGGAAATAGAACTTCAGATCAAGCTACCAGTAAGACGTATCCGCAGTGATAATGGAACCGAGTTTACTAATCAGCCTCTCAACAGTTTCTTGGTGTCCAAAGGCATCACTCACAGCTTTTTTGTGCCTTATACATCTCAACAAAATGGAGTTGTAGAGAGAAAGAACCGCACTCTAGTAGAAGCAGCCAGATCCATGCTCAACTTCGCACATCTTCCTCTCTACTTCTGGGCTGAAGCAGTAGCAACCGCATGCTTAGTACAAAACCGAAGCATTGTGTGCAAACGCCTTAATAAAACACCGTATGAGGGTCTTAACAACCGCAAACCAAATGTTCGCTTCTTTCATATTTTTGGGTGTAGATGTTTTGTGATCAACAACAGAGATCAGCATAACAACTTTACACCGAAGTCTGATGAAGGCTTCTTTCTTAGCTACTCTACGAACAAGGTTGCTTATCGAGTTCTCATCAGACGTACAAGACTAATCATTGAAAGCTTCGATGTGAAATTAGATGATTTTCACATCCGCAACGCCCCTCCATCCACTAAAACAACCGCAATCATGGAAAGCGATATTCTTGCCTCTTCCGGTCCTCTAAATCTAGTTGAAGTCAATTATGACGATCTTTTTGACCCTGTTGAAACGGTGAAACTATCCGAAGTTCTAGTGTCAACGGCAACTCAACAATAACACCATGATGTTTCTGGTCCATCTTTATCCGAAGTAGCATCTCTAAATACTTTCACCTCTCTGGTTGAGGGGGAAAGCTTTACTCTGGATCAAGCAACAACCATCAAGGTTCCAATACTTTATGATGCTCAAGTTCCTATCCACATAGAATCATTACCATCAAACGTATCCTCGAATTCAGATGATGAACTCATAGAAAACATTGACACTTGAACCGACTCAAGGGTTATCACTCTCCCATCCGCAGTCCAGGGGGAATCTAAATACTTATATATATATATATATATATATATATATATATATATATATATATATATGTGTGTGTGTGTGTGTGTGTGTGTGTGTGTGTGTATATATATATATACATAAAAAATATGTTTATACATTAAAAATACATAAAAAATGTAAAATACTTATATATATATATATATATATATATACATATATATACATATATATATATATATATATATATATATATATATATATATAAGTACATAAAAAATATGTTTATACATTAAAAATACATAAACATCTAAATAAAAAGCTTAAAAAAATACATAAATATGTAATACATAAAAAATAACACATAAAAATAAATAAAAATATGTAAAATACTTTAAAAAATACATAGAAATACATCAAAAATTCGTTTATAAATGTAAACTACATAAAAATGTAAACAAACACATATAAAATCTTTAAAAAAAATACATAAATACATAACAATAGATATAAATATGTAATTCATAAATAATAACACATAAAAATACATAAATAAATATGTAAAATACTTAAAAATACATATAAATACTTAAAAAAATAATACGTTTATTTGTTTAAAATACATAAACACACACACATGCACGCGCACACACACACACACACACACACACATATATATATATATATATATATATATATATATATATATATATATATATATATATATATATATATATATATATATATATATATATATATATATATATTGGAATTCAACGAATTATCAATTTAAGGTTCTCGTTTAATCCTTCAATTAATCACCGCTTAGTTGATTAATTATTTAACATGAGTTCACCAACTAGCTATCGCCGAGTATTTTTTACAACTTTGCTTTATATTATTGGAAGTAAATTATAGTTTTATATATTTCTGATAATATAGTTTTATAATAATTTTATTTAAGAAAATAAAAAGAGAAGAAAGAGAGCGAGAGAGGTAAGGAGTAGTTTAGTATGACTA
The DNA here is from genome assembly GCF_052625555.1 of Lactuca saligna. Classification (NCBI taxonomy): domain Eukaryota; kingdom Viridiplantae; phylum Streptophyta; class Magnoliopsida; order Asterales; family Asteraceae; genus Lactuca; species Lactuca saligna. The sequence goes on from NC_136419.1 coordinate 5,333,168, forward strand.
TTTCAAAGATTCTACCTATAGAAAAAATGGTATACCTTTTAGATGAAAGTAAAATGAGGGTGGGGAGAAAATATTTGTCCAGACTAAGATTTTAAATTTGGGAAAGCTTTTGTTTTGTTTTAGTTTTCTATTCTAAGGGTATCCATAATGCATTGGAGTTTAATGGATTGTTGTATCATCTTTCTACCATCCATATAACACTATGATTTTTTTTATAGTGCATTGAACTCTACAAATTTCAATACATGATTACAAAGAGTAATTTATAGTATACATTTAAGAATTAGAAAATTTCTATTTTTCCATTGAAGAGTTCAAATGATCATCGAACTCCAAATCTATTGAATGTCAAGGCAGCATCTCACAATGATTAAGCTTCATCCATTGAATAACACCTAGACTTGCCAATTCATTTAACTCTCTCATTACAATCACCATTATGGATGCTTTAAAGCACGAATGAAGTACAAATATCTATTCGAACTAGGCACCAAATCCATTAAAAGTACATGATGATATTTATAGAGAGTATTGTATTTACACTAAAAATAATAAATATATTATCAGGATTTTTGGAATTTCGGATCTAATATATGAATATAATGTCACTTTTTTATGTGTTTGTGAGTTTGTTGGTCTAACTAATTATACATTTCACATGACTGTTTATTATGTTGTTATTAATATATCAAAGTTAAATATTTGTTTATTATAAGATAAAAATTACTATATGCAATTAAATTGTTTATATTGAAATGGAAATGCATGGTACCACACACATTAATGTTGTGTTTGGTTTATGTTATTTTTAACACAACAAACAATCAAAAGTCAATAGAAATCAATAAATGTGTTTCTTTCACCCATTTACCAAATATTGAATTTTAGGATCACAAACGTATTATTTTATTAGTATATACATTTCATTGGTGATCAAAACAAATAAGGTTGTTTTTTAATGCAAAGTTTTGGAGAAGTGAGAAAAATGGACTATAATGTCTTCTTTTTGGTGTGTTCTTAGCAAGGAGTTATTATTAGTGGAGTACTATAGGCAAGATTTTAATGTGTCGCATCAACTTTAAGGTTTAAGGTGGACCTGACTTCTTACTTTTTTACATGTGCAACTGGCTTGTTATTTTGCTTATTAAGTCCTACAACTAACGATTCAACAAGATCATAAAGGTTCATCATGAAGTTTGATATGGTAATAAGACGTTATCTACATTGTTAAGGCCTTATGCACAGAACATTTCAGAAATTGGCAATAAGACGTTATCTACATTGTCAAAAAAAAAAAAACTGATCCAACTTTGAATTTGAGCTTTCTTTACCCGTCTCAACATAGCTCAAATAAAGTACAACTGCCTATAAATTAAATACTACAAAAACGTGATGACTTATTTTCATATATGTTTGGTGAAAATTTTAGCGGTTTGATTTTCAATTACTCCCATATTTTTGTTACATCATTTATACGTAGATGTACCCTGGCTTGAGATACAAGAGGGAATGAGATCGGGAGCCCATCATCTGATGGACAAGTGATAGATGTTGATTATAATGTGTTTGGTTGTAGATCCGTGTAGTGAATAATTTTTACTCTTTCGATACTACGTTTTTTTCTTCATGACAACTTGCTTGCTTATTGATAACCAAATTCACTATTTAGGTTGAATAGGGGCTGGAGAGGTAAGGTTATCCTCATATATGATAATATATGAATAAGAAGCATGTTGTGTATTTGTATGTGTGTGTGAGTGTATGTTATGTGTGTGTGCATGTCACTTTTTGGTGCAATAGATGCCATCGGAAGCAACTTTGACAATGGAATCCATAATCATTAGAAGCCTGATTCATCTATAATACATCTTTGAGAGGTGTGTCATCATTCCCGATTCCATTGACAATTTTAGTAAGAACTTCCAGCCTTGGCTTTGAGCATATTCAACACATGTTTGTTAGCCACAATTTTTATTGTTTATTATAAGTTTGTAATATCCCGCTTTCATTTTATTTTTTATTATAACATCCAACTATCAGGAAATTGTGTAAAGTGGAGGGGGCTAGAGAATACTTGTCTCTATTTTTCTGATGTTGCAATGCAGTCAAGGGTATAATTGTCTTTTACGAATGCCTTGAAACTTGTTTTCTCTATGTTTAAGCCACACCATTATTCTCTAAGAAATTTTGGTACTACTTAAGGGATTATTTATTATATTTGGAGTAATATTTGTTCTTTTGTTTCATTTGTTTATCAGATTATTGTGAAAATTGTCTCTGTAAAATGTGGTCACTACATGAGATTCAAATAATTGATTAGACATGGCATTTGTCATTACATTGAAGGATCGAGCATGAAGTTTCTGATTTTGGTTATTACACAGGAGTTTGGGGGTTTAGTAATGAATATTACTATTTATTTTGCTTTGGCTTTAGGGTTTCAACTTGACATGCTATTGGCTCACAAACCACATATAACAATAATATTATATTATAGATAATTATATATGTTGGTTGTTACTGGTTGTCTCCATTAATATTTTAAAAGGTATCAAACTATATAGTACTAATAAAGTTATGCTTGAAAAGAAATATTGGTTTCATATTATGGACTTTGTTTAATTTTAAGATAAATTTCAAAAAAAATAATTTAGACTTATATGATGCTGGACTCCAAGCATGCCTAGAAGAAAAGAATATTACATAATATGAAACATATAAATAATATTTGTAAATGTTAATTTTAAAAATAAGTAGATAAAAATATGGATTTTAAATGTTAATTGGCCATACATTATTCAATAAATATGTAAATCTTATACACAACTTTTAAGATTTATAAAACCAGAATTAGAGATATACATTGGGATTAAAAGATAGATTTTGTCTGATTACGTGCAACCTTTGGTTAATCATTTGGTTGAACATGAGTTTAATTCTTTTTATATTACATTGGTACAAAAAAGAAATAGTTAAAGATCAAAGTTATTGATTAAAATAATTATATGCTTGTAAATGTTAGTTTTAAAAACATTGATGTACATAAACACCTAAATTTTTTGGAATGTCATATTTTGAATTAAAGGGTAATTCCCATTTTTGTTTAATTTTATACAATTAGAAATTGCTCCTCTTCGTTTTACAAGGGATGCAAGCGTGTTCACCCATTGTCCATAGAAGTTTGGTTCTAAGGGTTTTTTGGTTCATCATGCTGATGCTTTGTCGATTAAGAAGTTTTGTTCATCATGCTTGACACATTAAAAATCAATATATATATATATATATATATATATATATATATATATATATATATATATATATATATATATATATATATATATATATATATATATAATTTATGGCTAAAGGCCAAAATAGTGGATTCAACCCAAAATAGTAAAATACTTTATTATTAACCTAAAACAACTTATATGACAAAACTAATCACTGCCCAACTATTTGCCAAAAAGATGTTGATAGCCACCGTTGCATCGTATGGGTACTAGATTAGTAGTTGTTCATTTATTTAAAATAATTTTACACATTAATTTAAAGTAAAAGCTATAAAATCACACACAAAACATCTTACTTTGTATATTGTTTACAAATCTATGATTAATGATTACATTCGTTAAAGTTTCAATGCGGATTTTTGCGGATTTTACTTTGTTAACCTTGTAGTACATTACAGTAGTTATAACCTAGTATATATATACTGGTAGTATTTATAAGATTGTGCTTCTAACTAAAGATCATTCCACAAGTTTAGTAGAATATCTATATCTATATAGATAATAGACCATAATATGTTTCTATTTTGACTCTTGTTTTACTAATAGTAATATATCAACGTTGTGGTGAATATCTTGGATCCAGTCATGGTTTACAAACGATGAAACTGACATCTATTTTGGTAGTAAAACATACATTGATTATCTATTAACATCTTTACTTGGCTAAATATTTTTTGTCCGGATTTTTAATTTATGTTTTTCTACCTGTAACGTATCAGCCAATCATTATCATCTAACACATCATATTTCATGGGTATTTAATAGGAAAATGTTTTTCAACATGTATCAATCTATATATAATCCTAACTCCTAAGATACAAAACCAAAGTTTAATTTGCTAATTACTTTATGTACTTGCAAAATTCTAATAGCGTAGTAGTACTCCTACTCAGATAGCCTTGCAACATGAATCAAAAATAAAATAAAATAAAATAATCTAGTCACCTGTGGGTGTAATATTCTTGTTACCACATGTATCTATACAAGCTTCCTCAAAGTCTTCCTTGGCAACGAGCCTAAGGCATATGTTGGTAATAGCCAAACTGATGTTGGATCCATAGTCGGCCACCATCCCACAATGGTCGTGAAAAAAGTCTATCTGCAATCAATCGGAAAAAAAAAAAAAAAAAAAAAAGTTTAATTTCCATTAGCATTAGCAATTTAGCATCATATAATAAAATAGAATTTGAAAATAATAATTAATAATAAGAGTTACCCTGGATATGGTACACTCATTGGCATCCATGATACGCGGTGGTACAGGTGCATAGAGGATTGAGGAAGCTTTTTCGGATCCAAATAAAAGCACGCCAATCATATGCACATGGAAATCCACCATCGCCCGCTCATATAAAGTCTCCCTAATCTCCTCAAGTGCTTCGGCCCTTTCTTGTCCCACACACGTCTTGTACTGAACATACATACAAGCAAAACTAAAAGTGTCAAAACCTCTTAATAACCAAGAAAACCCACCCACTTACCCATCCCCATGACACCATGAGTCCAGCTTCTTCTTGACTAATAGGATAAGAAAGCTCCACAAGATCATCTATCTTCTCAATCTCACCCAAACATATCCGTTAGTCCGTCCAAGGTTTACACAAACTAATAATTCAAGACATATACCGATAACAACATATAGTAGTATATGCCAATTGATTTTTTTATAGGATATGACAACTATTTGACTATTCAATAACTGAAAATTTAGACAAGTCCAACCATCTTATTCCTGTATCTCCGTGTATCCAACTGAGCAAGATGATCAGGATAGATAAAAGCAATGCAAAGGGTAATGAACTCATAAAATAAAATTAGAAAAGCATAGTTGAGTTGGCACCTTATGAGGGTAATTTCTGTAAGGCCCATTTCCCGTATGTCCATCCTCCACGGGTGACCGGATCAACGGGTTCCACTCCGACCGGTAATCGGTACCTTCTTTTGTCGCATATCTGTGTAGTAAAGCGACGACCAAACCCGATACAACAAGCAAACACAGAAATACACGCCTTACGCTTATCATCGATGAACTAGGGTTCCTACTTTTCACTTTTTACCTTCTGAATTTCTTCGGCAGATCTCCCTTAACTCCTTAACTCGTTAAGGGGTGATTGGTAGCCAAGAATAAGGGAAGAATGGAATGTGGTATTCAGGGTAATGAAAAAAAAATGGCAAACAAAGACCTGTTCTTGAAGCATTCCCATTCACTCAAGACGCGATGTTTCATTACTTAGGTAGCTCTTCTTTTTTTTTTTTATTCCATTACCTCCCCATAATCGTATCTTCCGAAATTGCCCTCTATCAGCCTCTCATATCGGAAGGTGTACACGAACGATATCACTAAAAATCAGCATCGTATCTTCAATTGATTAAAGAAAAGATATCGATTTTGCACTTAGGATGATCACGATCGCATCGTTTTCTCTTCGAATCGCAAAGTAATTTCCAACGAAATCATTATAAAATTGCTTCCTGGGACGCATTACATAATCCACCATCAGACACCCTCTTCCTGAGTTCAATTAACCAGGGTGTTTGGGTTAGTTTTTATTATAAAATGATTTTTTGTAAAAGAATTTTTTAAAAAGTTATTTTTTTAAATGTGTTTGGATTGATTTTTGAACGGAAAAAATCAAAAATTAAAGTGTTGGTTTAAGTTTTACATGTAAAATGATTAAAAAAAAAAAAAAAAAAAGATATGTTTAGGATAGATGAGGGGTATATTGGTAATTTAATATTTTTAGCTGGTGAAAAATTATGAAAAGTTGGGAAAAATCAGGTCATCCTGACTTTTTAAAAAGATTCAAATTACTTTATGAAAAAAGTCATTTACAAAAGTCATCTTCCCTTTACCAAACATCTTTTGAGATTTTTTTTAAAACATAAAATCAAAAATCATTTAAAAAACTATATCAAACACCCTCCAAGAAAGGCAATGGACGGAAATGAATGACTTTCGTAAGTGGAGTGAAATGTAAATCATTAACTTTCCGTAGATTTTGAAAGAAAAATACAAAATAATTAATTTTTCGCGCAAAAAAAGAAAATTACTTTTCTCGTGGCTTTCTTTTTTAAGGAGATTTGAATTTTTGTTTTTTTTTTTTCTGTTTTCTTTTCTATTTTTTTGTTTTTCATTTATTATTATTATTGTTAGACAAAATTGCAAAAACAATCCCTGTGGTTGGCAAATTTATGTATTTTTGGTCCAAAACGAAATGTTGGTGCACAATTGGTCCAATTTTAAATATCTTGTGCGACCAGTGTCCAGTGTGTTTGATGCTCAAATAATAACCATCTTCGGCCACCATCATCTCTCTTCTCTATTTTTTAGTAACCATCTTTGTAAGAACAACGGTGGTGAAGGAGAGGTTTTTCAAATTTGAGTTTTTCAGATCTAATGAGAGGTATCATCGAGTTAAGGCCAAGGAGATATGGAGGTAAGGGTAGGGAGATGAAGGTGGTTAGTGGCGGATGGTTGTAGCGAACGGTGATGGCTGGAAAATGGGATGCATGTGTCGACTTCTCTGTCATCACCGTTGTCCCTTTTTTCCATCGGCTCTATGGTGCATAACGAAGTCGTCACCGCTCCTTCCCCAATGTACGAACATATTTGTGGCGTCTGGTGGTGCTGGAGGAAGTTGGTGGTAGTGGCGGTGTTCTTGAATGTGTTTTCTTGAAAGAGAAAAAGAGAGATGAGAGGCGAAAAAGATGAAAGCTACCACCGGAGAGAGAGAGAGAGAGAGAGTGTGTGTGTGTGTGTTTGTGTGTGTGTGGGGGGGGGGGGGATACTTTAATTTTTAATTACTTAAAATCATTAAAATTTAAATGAAAATAAGAAAAACAAATATGAAGGGTATAATTGTCTTTTTAAGGGGATGGGGAACAAAATCACTAAAAAGATTCAATTTTGAACCATTGGTGAACCAACATTTCGTTTTGGATCCAAAACACAGAATTTTGACAACCGCAGGGATTATTTTTGCAATTTTATCTTATTATTATTATTATTATTATTATTATTATTATTATTATTATAAATTTTGAACAAATTTTATAATTCGGACCACATTATAAAATTCGAACGACCATATAAGACCGGTTATTAATTATTATTATTATTATTATAAATTTCGAACAACATTTTATATATCAGATAACATTTTATATATTGGACGATATTATAAGTTCAAACGACTATATAAAATTGCTTTTTAATTTCTTTATTTTATATTTTATAAATCAGTTTTTAAAATCGGATGACATTATAAATTCGGATGAAATTTTAAAATTCGTACGACATTAAAAATTTGGACGACATAATAAAATTCAAACGACTATATAAAACGGAACAAAAGCAAAGTTTGACTTTATTTATCACAGATATATTAATTGGTTCATTATTACATTTGCGTGGTACATTATACGGATTGAAAACAAACTTTATTTTTGTTCCATTTTATATAGTAGTTTAAATTTTATAATGTCGTCCGAATTTATATTGTTATCCGAATTTTAAAATGTTGTCCGCATTTTATATGGTTATCGAAATTTATTATTATAATAATAATAATAATAATAATAATAATATTAAAAGAAAAAACAACAAAAAAAACAAAAGAAAATGAAAAAAAATAATGTTAAATCAAATATAAAATGTTGATTAGATTGATGATAGAATGGATAAAATTAGTTAAGAGAGATACTTATAGAACAACGCTTTTTTCTTTTCTTTTCTTAAACTTGGGATTCAATTCAATTTCATGGCTCCAAGAATTTCTAATGTTAACAGCTTTTTATTTATTTTATTATTATTATTTATTTATTACTTTGGGTGTTTGTATGCTTGTTGTATTATGTGCTATTGACATGCATATGATATTTTTGTTTGTGTTTTTGAAATTATTTTGTATTTTCATTTTCTATTTGTGTTCTTGACGTCTGTCTTTTGATTTTGTAAGTATCAATCAAATAAGGTTTTTGTTAAAAAAGATTTTATAAAAACAATGATAAATCAATAGTGATAGAACAAAAAAAGAAAGAAAAAAAAACATAGTATAGAAAAGATATATATCCAACCTATTGTTATATGTTTTCTACACATCAAAATTTATGCATACACAAATTAAACAATGTTGGGATGCAAGTTTGGAATTTGACCAGGGGCATCAGAATTTGACCGGGGGTTAACATGAACATCCATTTTTTAAATCCTTTAACTATTTGTCATCACATGCATATCCATTTAGGGGTTAGGAGGGGCCATGCCCCTGCGTTCTTTTTGCCTTCTAATACCAAAAAAATTTTAATTATTTTATTAGCTTTCGGTAAATATTATATGCCCCCATGATTTTCAAAAAGCTAACAAAATAAGATAATGCATCAGTAATAACGTAATAACAAACAAGTTAAATTATTTATTTTTTGAACTAATTTGAATTTGAACCAACTTTAAGCCTTAAAAATCATTTAGCTAATAACTTATATATATATATATATATATATATATATATATATATATATATATATATATATATATATATATATATATATATATATATATATATATATATCCTACCTAATAAATAAAGAACTTTTTGTCACATGTTCTCTTCTCTTTCATTTGGACACATGACATTTTCTAGAATTTTTAAATATTCTATTTTCCAATTGTCATTTTATTGTATTTTTATTTTATTAAATTAAAATTTCACATTTAATATGTAAGGTAATCCATATTCTAATAAAAGAATATTTTTATTCTACTTTTGACATCCATCATCTTATTATATCTCCTAATTAATGTATATCACTTGTCAACTCCATTTCAAATTTCAAATTTTAAAATTTCCACTTTAATTACATTAAACTAATAATATTATAATAAAAATAAAAATAAAAATAATACAAATGATATAATTTCATATATTTATTTAAATCAATGATTAAAATTTATATAACTAAAAAAAACTCTTAATTAATAATTTATTTAAAATAATTAATTAATAATTTTGAGTTTTTACTATAAAGTTTAAATTAATTTTGTAATCGTGGTTTCCACGGGTTATAAACTAGTATATATGTAAGGTATTTATTAGAAATAATTTATATATGTAATATATTCAATACATTAAAGCATCATTAATTTTAATAATTCAAAATTTTTCTCATTTTTCTTATAATTTCAAACTTTTCAAATTGTTAAAAGTTTATATTTAATTTTTTTAAAATAAACTCATGTAATACATGGGTATCACACCTAGTAACCTAGTATGATATATATATATATATATATATATATATATATATATATATATATATATATATATATATATATAGAGAGAGAGAGAGAGAGAGAGAGAGAGTCAAGATCAAATAAGAAGGAAATTTTTGGTAGGAAGGTAAGAAATTTTTTTTCTACATATTTTTTTCGCATACAAAAAAAAAATGAATCATTAGATGATTCATTTGTAAGATGATTCACAAGAAAAAATTCTCAAAAAAACATCTCGATGATTCATTTATATAATGATTTTGTTGTTATTCACTAAAATTGTCATAAAAGTGAATTTTTCTTAATTTACTAAAAAATGAATCATAAAGATGTTTTTTTGAGAATTTTTTCTTGTAAATCATCTAGTGATTCATTTTTTTTGTTCGTCAAAAAAATATGTAGAAAAAAATTTCTTACCTTCCTACCCAAAAAAAATTCTTACCGGATCTATATATATATACACACACACACACACACACACACACACTACATAGCCCAAGCATTTTGAGCCCCTTGGAGACATGGACCCCAGGCGGTCGCCCGAGTTGCCTACCGTCTGGACTGGCCCTAGTCTTTGGTGGCTGTTAGTCATGGTCCAAGGGGAAGGGTCGAGGTTAGTGGTTGTTAGTCATGGTCCTATGTTTCCAGTAGTATAGGCCTCTACTACCATTCACACCTACTCATATTTGTCCCAAATATTGTCTCATAGTTTTCCAAGTCACCATACAAGAATTTCACATAGTCATTTAACACATACGAATGTGTCCAAATAATTATAAAATTTTCCCAAGACTCTACTAGGACTTCTTCCATATGTATCTTCAATCATCAATTCTACTTCAACTCAGTTTGTGGTGGAAATTCCAAATGATAGGATAACTTTCTGGATTATACAAAAAGTTCTTTCTTTCTGCTAATTGAAAGTATACTTCCCCCATACTAGGCATTTTATTTATTAGATGCATTCTAAAGGCAAGATACCTCTCTTATGATATCTTCCGATAAGTGTCATTCACTATTGTAATCTTTCTTGTTTCCTCTGTTTACGTAATTCTCTACGATCCTTCACCATGACATTACATTCATGGAAGCATGCGTTCAACATATCGGGAAGAGAATAGAGACATAGGAAGGTTTTGATGCATATTCCTCCTTATTACTCCGAAAAGTTACATGCCAGTTCTAATATCGTAATTAAACATTTAGAAATCTGAACACATAAAATTTCCAGATCCGGTCGGTAACAGACCATAGATCCGACCAAATGATATCATCATAAAGCATCACAAATCATTTAGCACATAAAATCATGTTAGGCATCTTCCCTAAATAAGCTAATTCTTGTGTTTATTTAGGTGTACTACCTAAAATATATTAGACACACTCCTCATGATCATCTCTTAGCATTCTAAGTTTAAGTCTAGAAATAAATCCTTATTCCTAGTTCGCTTAAACTAATGCTCTGATACCAACTGTGACATCCCCATTTTCACGGCCAGAAAATACCGCTTTTGTTTATGCTTTATAAAAATCAGAGTAAAATATTGTGGAATTTGTTCCTAGTAAAACATGATAAATAGGTTATCAAAGCATTTCCAAAGAAAAATATTTTTATTCATTTTAAAACATTTGGGAATGTCATCATCAATACAAAAACATAATCATAAACAAAACTTACATTCATTATCACTAGTGATTTATATCTCCTTAATCTCTCAGTGTAATGTGAATTCATATGAACACATGTGATATAAATAAACTGATTGGGTCAGGTTGGGAAACCTGGTGAGCACATAGGGTTTTCAACCCACAATAATATAATTATTATGTTTAACTATCAAATAGTTAACCCAATTACCAATCTCTATTATCTTATTTCTCTTAAGGGCCAACCCTAAGAATCATTTATCCTACATTCCTTCAATCCGAAGTTCATTGCTTCTAGGGTTTATACGACAGGCACTAAGTCCATAGCTACCAATGCTCGTTCGTAAAGCACTAATTCCATAGCTACTAAAGTTCATTCATCGGGTATTAAATCAATATCTACCAGTGTTTATCTAATTAGTACTAATTCCATAGCTACCAACGTTTATCTAACAGGTACTAAGTCCATAGCTACCAATGTTTATCCAATAGGTACTAAGTCCATAGCTACCAACATTTATCTAACATGTACTAAGTCTATAGCTACCAGCATTTATCCAATAGGCACTAAGTCCATAGTTGTCGATGTTATTTATTAAGCAATAAGTATGTAGCTACCAATGTTCACTCATAACATATTTCATCTCTCATCATTCATCAATCCATGTTTTACCCAACATATTCGTAAATATAAAATACATATACATTTTAAATTAATTAAAACATGCATAAAATCGTTCATCCAGCATAGATAGAAAGTATACAGGTTATATGCACACATAGCATGTAATTTATAAAAAATACTTCATATCTATGTGTAAGATGAAAGTAACTATGCACTCACTTGTTAAACTGATGATTCTAAACTCGGGCAGCTCTTCGCTTCTAACGATTCTATTTTTCCTTAGATAAAACCTAGCATTATTATCGCCAAGTTTTAGTCTAATCTTTATTGAGACTAAATATTAGTCAGGATTCATCATTCACTCAAAGTCTACTTTCATGGTTTATCAAGTACGGAACAACCAGGTATGCTCATAACGAAGGTAGGGTCTGTTTGGTATACGAAATATACTGTTTGGAAATCCCACTTTAAACACCTCACTAAATCACAACCTATACATCATTCATGTAAGTAGATCAATCAGTATAACGACTTTGAATCACTGATAAATCTTATTTCTAGGTTCATAATAAAGATATTATATTTAAATATAAGATATATTTAAAGTGCGGTAGGCTTATTTCACTTACAACGGGTTTTATTAAAAACCGGGCTCTGCTGGGACAGAGCTTCTAAGCCGAAAAGCTCTTTTTCTTGGAGCCTTTGTGCGCTCTGGGGATTTCTTCTAGCGCTAGGGAAGTTTCCTAGGCTTTAGGGGGTTTAGGGAGTCTATAGAGAAGTTAGAGAGAAAGAGAAAGGCTTATGCGGTGAAGAAAATATGAAGAGTTCATCTCTTATTTATAAGGGTTTTATCGTAGAGTAAGCCCTAAGTTTCGTATATATCATCCGCATACGAGCTCTGTTTTCTAAGTTTTTATATCCACGCGTTGGTATTTACGAGTACTACAACTTTCGTTTAGACCCCGTCGGCTAATTCTCATTCTATCTTAGATTTATAAAACTGTATTCGAATTCGTCGCGCGTGAAGAGTAGAGACTAAGTTTCGTCCATATCTTTAACATACAAGTTCTATTCTCAAAGTTATTTATATCCATTCATTGGTATTTTTGAGTACTACAAGTTTCATTTAGACCCTGTCGACTAATTCTCATTATATCTTAGATTTACAAAACTGTATCGAATTCGTCGAGCTCGAAGAGTAGGGACTAAGCTTCATCCATATCTTTCGCATACGAGCTCCGTGAGAAATGGAAAAGAAATGTTTGAACTTTCAGTACATATGGTTATAAGTTCTAAAAGGGTTTGAACACACACGCATATGCTATCTAATTAAGGTGTATAAGCTTGAGAAGTCTAATTGGAGACTTATCGAAGCATCATGTATCAGAAATTCTCACTTCGGTTAGAAAGTCAAAAGTATTGATTTCTAGAAGTCCAACTGATTTCTAGGTACATGTCAAAGCTAGTGGGAGCATAATTATTGTGCCATTAAGAGCATAATGGTTATGCTAGTAAGAGCATAATTGTTATGCTAAGTGTTTCAAGTTGGCAATACTATTTGGAGGAAACAAAGTTTTCAATTTGCAAATTGCAAAGTTTGTGAATTGTTTCTTTATGAAAGGCTTAAGGGAATTGTTTTGTTTCAAATCTAAAAGTTTATATTGAAGGGTTTTTTAATGGAACTTAGTCTTGGACATATATGAAAATCATGTTGAAATGATTCAACATAGTAAATTCAATATATGGAAACATTATAGCAAGAGATACAAGGTCTTTATGTAAGACATAATGGATCGATTCCCATATGCTTCAGATATAGGATCAATTGTTTATGCTATAATATTCAATTGTTCCGATTTTTCCAAATGCCTTGGGCATTGAGAGAGAAAATGACTAGAGCTTTGTGTGACTAAAGATGTTAAACAACTGTCACGAACATTATGATGTTACACCAAAAGATTGGTTACTTGAGAACAGTTTGAAGTATAATATTAATTTGGACGTACCATATTGACATAATTATGGCTGGAGGTGATTCTTGTTCAGAATTGATGGTCATATGGAAATATGAGAATGTTTCCATAGTGGGAGTTGATTATTAAAATCTACATATGATTTGGAAACTTTAATGCAAGGAAGGTGTTCAAGGAATGTACCTTGACTTTGAAACTTCAATACCATGGAACTGTTTTTAGTAACAAAGTTCCAATGGAAAATTTTGTGATATCGTTAGCTAAGTCTCTGTGACTTTGAAGCCTCGACATCACAAAAGGACAATGCATGTAAGGTTGGCATTCTAACACATTTTAGTAGTGACAAGAATTTGGAATTGTGAAATGAGCTTCATTAGAATAATGTCCAGTCAATTTGTTCACAAAGGAAGGACCATAGAGAGACATAGTATGCATGTTTATAACTGTTGGATTAGTGTCTAAGTCCATAACTATTTTGGTATGTACTTGACCCGATGGTGCATGGTCCTTTTGGGTTGCCTTCACCAAAGCAACTTAATTGGAGAAATAAATAAAGAGAGAGAGGTTATTATGATTTATTCATATGTTATAAGAATAATATATTAAAGGAGAAATCATATTTGTTTAATTAATAATGGTCAATAATTAATTAAGAATTAATTTTGTGATAAAGTGCAATTAATTAAACTAGAGGGGCTGAATTGTAATTATGTGATAGTTACAAAATAAGGTAAGGATTATCCTAAGTATAGGATGAACAAATTTAAGGTGATAATACCTTAGAATTCGACTATGATAAGGATTTAAGGATTATCTTATGGGTTGCTTGGTAACCAAGCAACTAGATAAGGATAAGGACTAAAACCCTAATCTTTACACCTATATAAAACCCCTAAGGCTCATGAATTCGTGTATCCCTTCCCAAGAGGTCCTAGAGACGAATTCTTATACCTCTCCTCTTTCTCTTTATACCTTCTCCACTTGCTCTTGGTGTTTGTAAGCCATTAGAGGAGTGACACTTGTGACTCTAAGCCTTCCAAAGTCAATTCAAGGAGGAATTAGGATTGTTATTTCTACATAACAATCAAGGTAATATCTTAAACCTAATTATATGTTAATATCGATTTCCATATGCTAGAATTAGGGTTTATAGTCTTGGATTCAAAGCATGTACAATAGAGAAACCTAGATCCAAGCTTTAGGGTTTGTATGAGCACATAGGATGTCTTATGACCAAAACCCATCAGTGGTATCAAAGCCTAGCTTGGTTTGAATTGTATTGATGCATTAAATGTTCAAAAAAATTCGTTTTTTGGTGTTTTGGAGGCTGGACTCGCCGAGTCCATAACTGAACTCGCCGAGTCCATGCAGACTCGACGAGTCCAAGCCTGACTCGACGAGTCAACTCGTCAGATGGAGGGTATCTTGGGTTTTCTTGCTGTTTTTGCTTATGGATAGTTACCTTATCATGTTAGATCAATATTAATCCGATTATATGATATATTTGACTATAATTTTGATCTAATTGAAGATATTTATCAATTAATAAGATAATTGTTTCCTTATGTGATAATTGATTAATTATTTTGAGTAAATTGATAAATTGTTTTGCAAGAAATCATTAAATAAATCAAATATGGATAATTATGTGATTAAATGTTAATTTGAATTATTTGTTATTTGATCCTTGTTGTTATGAAAAGTTTCATATTTTTCCCTTTAGGTTTTATAGTTTAAATTTGAACCCAAAAGTTTTGTTGTTTTGAAATTTAAATAGTTGAAACCCTAATGTTTTGAAAAAGGTTCAAAACTTGCCCTCAAGTTTTGGAATTTAAATTTTGATTAATTGTTTAATTTTGATGTATATTTAAATTCTAAACCCTAATGTTTTGAAATGTTTCAAAACTTGCCCTCAAGTTTTGGAATTTAAAAGTTGATTAAAAGTTTAATTAGGAATGTTAAATTCTAAAACCCTAGTAATGTTTTGAAAAAGTTCAAATCACACCCTTATGGTTTTATTAATTAATTAAGGTGTATAATTAAAAGAAGTTTAATAAATACATAAAAGTTTAGGTTTACAATTTAATAGAATTAAAAGTATAATTGTTAAATTTCATCACCTAATATTTTAAAAGTGTAAAATGCACACTATATATAACATTAAAAGTCTAACATTATATATATGTATGAGTAAAAGTCAGTATTACCGTTAGTAGGCCTCATTCACGAAGCTGGTCTATAAGGGGTGTTTAAGGAAATTGCCTAAAAAATGGCGATTGAATGGGTATCCACTCTTACCCACCGCACTCTTGACTAGTGGAGAGTCGTTAGCCGAACGGGTAGAATAGGACGAAAACTTCCATTATAAGTATAATGAAATACAAAGTAACTAAATGTTTTTCTAATTCTCAATCTTAGTTACTTAGGCAAAAGTGAATTGATGCAATTCCATGAAATTACACTTTGTGCCCTTGCGAAGACGTTAGTGGAGCGTGTGTGGTTTACCGGCACACTAAATGGTTCTAAGCAAAGGTAGCAAAGGGTGACTCAATGTTTATCATAGTTCGGTGGAGCGTGTGTGGTCTACCGGCACATCGAATAGGTGACTGTAACATGTGAGGGCACCATGTAAGTTTGCATGGTTATTCACACCTGCTTTGTGATCCTCGGCATCCCAGTCACAAACGAGAGGGGCATATCGAGATTTAAACATGCCATTGAAATGTTCAATGAATCTCAAAGGTCCTAGGAGTTTTCATAGATTTAAAACTTAAATTTCCTTTTCGTTTTTCATGGTGGAAATTAGTGAATCGTCATTTACTTACCTTCAAATATTTTGCAACTAGATTACGGCATCCCTTGTCTAGGTTGTAGCGTATTGTGTTGGGTCCTAGACCTAGTATCTCATTTGGATGATTTACTAAGGACTCAATCGATCAACTAACTTGAATTTTTTTTCTCCAGTTTTGTAGATGTCAAAGTTTGACAACTATGGTCTTCCCAATTCCCGTGGAACAAGCATTCCACATCAAGATGGTATTCCACGATTCGATCGAGGAACAAGAAATTATGCTTCACTTCCTCCACCTCCTCCAATTGTTCTCCCTAACCCACAAGATCGAAGAATTGAAAGGTTCAATATCACTAAAGCCCTATTAGAAATGAAACATGAAGATGGTAAGCTCGTGTGTGCCCAAGTTCTAGGAATGAAATCACACATTGATAGGTTGATAATGTTGGGTGTGTCATTCCCGAATGAGTTGGCTGTAAATTGGGTTTTGCAGTCACTTCCTGAATCATATAATGAGTTCAAAAGAAAGTATTATATGATGGATCATGACGACAACCTCATTGACCTAACTTACATGCTCATTGCTGCTGAATCAGAAATGATTTGGCGAAGCAATGGAGCGTATTTGTTGAGAGAGTCAACCGACCATGCTTCTAAGGACGTTCTAAGAGAAGCGACCTACGTTTGCTACCAAGAAAAGGGGCGTTGAATAGAAGTCTGCTCCAAGAGCCTGAAAATTCCAAAGATGGGAGAGTCAAAGAGTATGACTGCGCTTCAGGTAAAATCCACTATCTAACTTCGTTAAGTTTCTATTCATTGATTCAAAATACATGATGTGATAAGATTGCATTTGAACGTTTTTGTAGGATTGATGAAAAGAAAGGAAGCTTGGTGAAAGAGCAAGATGAATCTAATCACAAGAAATGGATCTTGATCGCATGGACTTGGAGATTAGATTTTGAGCTTAGATAGTTATAATAGAGTTGTTAGAAATTTTCATTTTGAAATACATAGTTTTCAATGGATTTTGCATTGTAAGGACAAATGTTTTCCGCTGCTTTTATAAATAAAATAAATTTTGGTTTGACTTATTTATTTGTTTACTTCCTTGCAATGAAATTGTTATGAAAAATTGATGTTTGAATATTTTTTTTTTCAACAAACGGATATGATTCTTATGGAAAAAGGTGATAGTTTACCAAATAGGGAGAGTTTCTCATCACCCAAATTTCAATTAGACAAAAATTTGGAATCACGCAACTTGGTTGCATGATGAATGAGAAATTTCATATTTGAAAATTAAACTAATTCGTTGACAAAGTGTCAAGTGAAGGACTAGGAGATCGAGTACACAAAGTTGCGTATTGATCAAGTCCATCATAACAGTAACAAAGATATTCGTCATGATTTATGTAACGCCTGTGTTTCTGGGCTTGCCATTTTTAGCAATGTGATAGTCTAGGTTAACCTTTGTAACCCGTTTTGAAATAATAGAAGTGTATTATTTGAGTATTATGTGTTTTGTGCTTAATTGCTTAATTATGTGGTTTGATTAATTAAGAATAAAAATAAGCATCAAAATTTAAGTGGAAAATAAACTTGATATCTTTAGATAATGTTGTAGTAGTTGAAACAAGGTTTTCGAAGATATAAAGAATGTCGAAATCCGAGTTATAACGAGGAAGTTATGACCTGTCGAAGTTTCACGACAGAACCGGCACCGCTGAATAACGTAAAAAGTGAAATTTACGTTAGAGCGATATTTAGCCTTAGTGATCTAAATGAGAATCGAAGATCTCGTTGTTAGTATCAAAGCGATAAAAAGTTAGGTGAGAACGGACGTCAAACGAAGAAGTTATGAATTTATAACGAAATTTTCTGTCCCGGCCTATTAAAAATAAATAATAAAAATAAAGTCAAAATTAGCCAACGGAGTCTAAACGAAAGATGTAGAGCGTATTCTCACCTTCGCGTGGATATAAAGAACGTCGAAAACGGAGTTCGTATGAAGGAGATATGAATTTTTGAAGTTTATTAAATAATTTATAATTAAATTTAATTATTAAATACCGGCCTTATCCGAAGACGGGTCACCGGACTCATCCGGAGTACGCCCCGCGAACAGCCAGAGTGTCGACACTTCGGATGACACATGCAGTGACGCATTTCGGAGCCCAGTACGCCCAGCGTACTGGCGTACGCCCCGCGTAGAGGGGGTTCCAGCCTCCTATAAATAGGATGCGAGGGGTCCGGGTTTAATTGCTAATTTCCTCTCGTTTTTGTGCCGAAGCTCTGCGTTTTTACCCCCGAATCCCCGGTAATATTCCCGAGTCCCGAAGCGAGTCCCGAGATCCCGAAGATCCTGAGAAGTGCGGTTTCCGAGCCGAAGCTCTGCCCACCAGAAGTTCGATTTTCGTAGAGATCTTCCAGATCTGCTGAGGATTACGACTTCTGCAAGCCGTAGTGCTATCCGATCATCTTCTGATCAAGTGAGTGTATACTACCTTTCATAAACACAATAATAACACAAGTATGGTTTGAGTGTATTAAGTATATTGTTGTTTATATGTGTGAGTGCGTTGTTACTTTCTCCTAACATATAATTATGAAGTATTTTATACGAGATACATGTTATGTGCATATTTTGTTGTTATGTGTGTGAATGTATATTCACTTTCTTCTATCTTACAGATATGATTATTTCTATATGAAATACGTGTTATGTGTGTGTGCCTCATCTGTTATATGGAAAATGTATTGATCAAGCATGCTATACAGGTTTTGAAAATATGTATAAAAATGTATGTTTTTATCTACTAATATGTTGGATAGAACATGGGTAGATAGTTGGTGTGTAATAAACAAATGAGAGGCCTCGTTGTTGTTTTGATCCAGTCATCTAGCAGAATTTAGATGACGACCACGGACTTTTCTAGATAGTCCAATGGAATGCTAGCAGGCTCATAACCTGTAGGTGTTAATGAACTTGGGTGTTCATTCGTTGTATTCCATCCCCCTCATGGTTGCCTTATTTGACTTATATTGCTGAGGAACCCCCGCAGCATGTGTTGTCACCCCGATGAAAATATTCTTAGATTAGGTCCCTTGTGTTAGTTATTTTAGGGACGTAAAGTGAGAATAACGGGAATGGGTAACTGGGTTATTGTTGGTTGATAATAATTAATTTAATTATTTATTGTGGGTTGAAAACCCTATATGCTCACCAGGCTTCCAAGCCTGACCCACTCAGTTTTATTTGTATTACAGGAAGTGGCGCAAGGGCGTAAGATGGATGAACCATCAAGTTGTTTTGTTTACAAGTCTGTATATGTAAATATTTGTTGAATGACTTGTAATGTTATCGTTTATGCTTGTTGGTCTATATCGGAACATGACACCCCGAGTTTTGATTATATAATGAAAAATACATTTTTTTTATGAAATGCTTTGGTAAACATTGTTTTATCATGTTTTGTTTTTGGGAACAAATTCTGCAACTCTTTCAAATCAAAAGGATTTACTCTGAATTTATTTTAAAAGCATAAATGAAAATCGGTCTTTTCTGGCCGAGATTTTGGGGATGTCACAGTTGGTATCAGAGCATTAGTTTAAGCGAACTAGGAATTTGTAGGATTTCTAGACTTAAACTTAGAATGCTAAGTGGAATTTTGAGATGTGTGTCTGTTATGTTTTAGACACGAGCACCAGTTTATTTTAGGAAAGTTTCCTAAAATGCTTTATGTGCTAAATGTTATATGTTGCCATATATTATATTATTTGTTCGGATCTATGGTCTGTTGCCGACCGGATCTAGAAACATTATGTGTGTAGGATTCTAAGCGTACGTCTGCGATATTAGAACTAGCATGTAACGTTTTGGAGTGATAAGGATGATTTGAATATCTATCGTGAATAAGGATCTAATTTCACCTTATTCGGTGTGTAGATCAAAAATGGTGAGAACAAGAAGTGGAGTTGGAAATGCTGATGAAAACAGGAATCAACCACCAGTGATTGAACAAAGACCTATTGTAGCAGCAGCACCTGAGCCAATTACAATGGTTGGGGTGCAAATGATGATTCAAACAATGTTGGATCGCCAGATGGATGAAACTAGACGGTTGCTTCAACAAAATCGTGAAGAACTGTTAATTCGTGTGGAAGAGCTTGAATTAAATGAAGGGCACTCTGAAAGTGGAAACTTCAGTGGGTCTGTTGGTCAAGCCAACCCACCGATGGTTAGGAAAGACAACCATGATGGAAGGAATGATGGAATGGGATGCAAGTACAAGGACTTTCTAACTTGCAAACCATCGACCTTCAATGGAAAAGAGGACCCGATAGGAGTTATGGATTGGATCTCAGAAATGGAATTGGCCTTCATGACTTGTGGCTGCAGAGGCAAGTTGCAGACTATCTATGCAATACGTCAGTTCCGAGGAGGAGCCGTTCGTTGGTGGAATACTCTAGGGAAGACTTTGAGCCCAAATGAGCCACTACAATTGTCATGGGCAGAATTCTTGGTGCAGTTCAAACGCAAGTTCTGCTCGGCTCAAAATCTATTGGAGCTAGAGAACAAGTTTCTGACACTAATGAAAGGCAGCATGTCAGTTGATGAATACACCAATAACTTCACCGATAAGATGGATTTTGCCTTGCGTATCGCTCCAGACGAGCTGACAAAGGTGGACTGGTATGCGAAGGGACTCCCATGGGAGTACGAGGTGCCAGTACGTCAGGCACATACTTTAGAGGCAACTATCTGGGCTGCCAAGTCTGTTGAGAACATGATAAAGGGGAGAACCACCAACAAGGTTGAGGTTGGTGAGAAGAGGAAGTTTGAGGGAACATCTGGTTCCGGTAAGAAAAGCAAATTTTCGAAATCTGATTCGAAAATGTTTGGTGGGGGAAAAGGAGGGGAAGCGAAGTGGTGTGATAAGTGTAAGAAAAAGCACTTCGGGAAATGTACCGAGGATGTAACTTGCTACAAGTGTGGAAAGGTTGGACATTTTGCCAATGAATGTCCGAACAACAAAAGGATGTGTTTTGGTTGTAATGAAGAGGGGCACATTTTGAAAGACTGTCCGAAGAAGAAGCAGGTAGCTAAGCCCAACATTCCATCAAAGCCGAAGGCGAGAGCATTCCAGATGACACTGGAAGCTGCTAAAGATGAAGCTGATGTCGCTTCAGGTACCTTTCTCGTTAACAATTTGCCTGCCCAATTTTTATTTGATTCTGGAGCCAACTACTCCTTTATATCGCATGAATTTGGTAGAAAACTAGCTTTGCCTATTGATAGACTAGATAATGCTTTATTAGTCGAAGTTGTTAGTGGCAAGTTTGTACCTGTTAGCCATCGTATGAAAAACATCTTAATCGACTTGAATGGGAATAAGTTCCGCGAGGAATTATTGCCTATCGAACTTAATGGTTTCGACATCGTGTTGGGAATGAATTGGCTCAGCGCCAATGATGCCGAAATTTTATGCAAGAAGAAGATAGTTAAAGTAAACCCGTCTGGAAAAGATTCGTTTATGGTGTATGGGGACAAACGCCGAGTGAATTCTGGAATCATTTCCCTAATGAAATCCAGAAAGTGTTTGACCAAGGGATGTACATCATATTTAGCATTCGTGATTGATGCTAAGAAGGAGAAGAAGGTGATGCAGAGTATTCCTGTGGTGTGTGATTATCCGGAAGTATTTCCCGAAGATCTTCCTGGATTACCGCCTGATCGACAAGTGGAATTATGTATTGACTTGTTACCAGGAACCACGCCAATAGCAAAATCACCTTATCGATTAGCACCGACAGAGATGAAGGAGCTGATGATGCAACTTCAGGAGTTATTGGACAAAGGTTTCATTAGACCTAGTTCATCACCCTGGGGAGCTCCGGTGTTATTCGTGAAGAAGAAAGATGGAAGTATG
This sequence comes from Lactuca saligna, assembly GCF_052625555.1. Taxonomy (NCBI): domain Eukaryota; kingdom Viridiplantae; phylum Streptophyta; class Magnoliopsida; order Asterales; family Asteraceae; genus Lactuca; species Lactuca saligna. The sequence continues at coordinate 5,355,698 of NC_136419.1, forward strand.
AGAATGTGCATTGATTACAGAGAGCTGAACAAGGCAAAAATAAAGAATAGATATCCGTTGCCGAGGATTGATGACCTATTTGATCAATTGCAAGGTTCGAGCTATTTCTCGAAGATCGATCTTAGGTCAGGATATCATCAGCTGAAAGTAAGAGAGCAGGATATAGAGAAGACTGCGTTCAGAACTAGGTATGGACACTACGAGTTCTTGGTTATGTCGTTTGGACTAACCAATGCTCCGACAGCATTCATGGATTTAATGAATAGGGTTTGTAATCTGTTCCTTGATAAATCCATGATAGTGTTCATAGACGACATTCTGATTTACTCAAAAAGCCAGGAGGAGCATGGCAGGCACTTGCGAGAAGTGTTAGAAGTCTTGAAGAAGGAGAAGTTGTATGCAAAGTTCTCCAAATGTGATTTTTGGATTCGAGATGTTCAATTCTTGGGTCATGTGGTCAACCAAGAAGGCATAATGGTTGATCCAGCAAAGATTGAAGCTGTAATGAAGTGGGAACAACCGAAAAGTCCCACGGAGATCCAAAGCTTTTTAGGATTAGCCAGATATTACCGAAGGTTTATCCAAGGCTTTTCGTCGATCGCTACTCCATTGACAGCTTTGACCCACAAAGGAGCTACTTATGCTTGGAGTGAGAAGCATAAAGAAGCATTCGAGAAGCTAAAGAAGAAACTATGCGAGGCACCGATACTTTCTCTACCCGATGGAGTTGAAGACTTCGCTGTTTATAGCGATGTGTTTGGGGTTGGATTGGGTTCTGTTTTGACCCAAAGAGAAAAGGTGATAGCATATGCGTCTCGACAGCTTAAGGAGCATGAAAAGAATTACCCGACTCATGATTTGGAGTTGGCAGCAGTAGTTTTCGCTTTAAAAATATGGAGGCATTACCTCTATGGCACGAAGTGCAAACTTTTCACTGATCATAAGAGTCTCCAATATCTCTTCAATCAGAAGGAATTGAATATGAGGCAACGACGTTGGCTAGAGTTACTCAAGGACTACGACTGTGAAATACTTTACCATCCCGGTAAAGCTAATGTTGTCGCTGATGCCCTCAGTTGGAAGGTCAATCATGAAAGAAAAAGGCCAAGAGCATTGAGATTTGAAGTTGTCTCGACTATTTTAGAAAGTATAAAGAAAGCTCAAAGAAAAGCTTCTGAGAAGAATGACCGAAAGGAGGAACGTTTGGGCAAAACGTTGGTGCTCGGTGTAAACAGTCATGGACTGAAGGTGTTCCAGGATCGGATTTGGATACCTAAGACAAGAGGAATCAGAGATCTTCTGATGGAAGAAGCTCACAAGACCATGTACTCGATTCATCCCGGTAGCACTAAAATGTATAGGGACCTGAAACCTTACTACTGGTGGCCGATGATGAAGCTTGATGTTGCAAGGTATGTGGCCGAGTGTGTGAGTTGTGCGAGAGTCAAGACACAACATCAGAAACCGTATGGGAGTTTAGAGCCTTTACCTGTGCCTATGGGTAAGTGGGAAGACATTGCTATGGATTTTGTCACTAAACTACCCAGAACAAAGAATGGTCACGACATGATTTGGGTGGTCGTCGATCGATTCACTAAGAGTGCGCATTTCATAGCAGCCAGGGAGAAATGGTCTATGGAAAAGCTTCGAATTCTTATGTGAAGGAAATTGTGAGACTTCACGGTGTTCCGCTAACAATTGTGTCGGATCGTGATAGTCGTTTCACCTCAAGGTTTTGGAAATGTCTACAAGAGGAAATGGGTACCAAGTTATGTTTAAGTACAGTTTACCATCCGCAGACTGATGGTCAGAGTGAAAGAACGATACAAACACTTGAAGATATGCTGAGAGCATGTACCTTGGAATTCCTAGGTAATTGGGACGAACAGTTACCATTGGTAGAATTTTCCTATAACAATAGTTTTCACTCGAGCATTAAGATGGCACCTTACCAAGCTTTGTATGGACAAAAGTGTCGTATGCCGTCTTGTTGGCTTGAGGCTGGGGAAAAGCAGTTTATGGGACCGGAGATGGTTCATCAAACTGCTGAAAAATTGAAAATAATTAGGGAAAGAATGTTAGCGGCTCAGGATCGTCAAACGAGCTATGCTGAAAAAAAGCGAAGACTGATGACTTTTGAAGTTGGGGATTCGGTTTTGCTTAAAGTCTCACCGTGGAAGGGACTTATAAGATTTGGTAAAAGGGGAAAGTTGAGTCCAAGGTTTATTGGACCGTTTAAAGTTCTTCAGAGGATTGGGAACCAAGCTTACAAGCTCGAACTACCAAAAGAACTGAATGGAATTCATAACACTTTTCATGTGTGTTATTTACGGAAGTTCACGGGGGAAGTTCCCGACATGATTCCACTTTCGGAGTTGAGAATCGATGAGAACAAAAGGTTTATTAAAGAACCAGAGGCAATTGTTGACCGAAAGACTAAGAAGTTGCGACGCAAGATGGTCGAGTTAGTGCTTGTCCGATGGAAACACACGAATGGGCCAAATCTCACCTGGGAGACGGAGAGTGATATGATGGGTCGCTATCCGCATTTGTTTGTTGATGTGTGATTCCGGGGACGGAATCATTCTAAGGTGGAGAGAATTGTAACGCCTGTGTTTCTGGGCTTGCCATTTTTAGCAATGTGATAGTCTAGGTTAACCTTTGTAACCCGTTTTGAAATAATAGAAGTGTATTATTTGAGTATTATGTGGTTTGTGCTTAATTGCTTAATGAAACATGACACCCCGAGTTTTGATTATATAATGAAAAATACATTTCTTTTATGAAATGCTTTGGTAAACATTGTTTTATCATGTTTTGTTTTTGGGAACAAATTCCGCAACTCTTTCAAATCAAAAGGATTTACTCTGAATTTATTTTAAAAGCATAAATGAAAATCGGTCTTTTCTGGCCGAGATTTTGGGGATGTCACAATTTACTAAAGGTTTAGTAAATATGATTATACTTATAAGATTAAGTGTAATTCGAAATTGATTAAAAAGGTTTAAATCAATAGCAAAACGAATAAGAAGAATCAAGTAGGCAGAAAGATAAAAGTTTCTTCATTCTAAGAAGAAGGGAGAGTACCTTTTATGCTTTATGATAGGTCCTAATGATTAAGAACCATATCTCAATTGATCCTCTAAGTAAGTCTTAGTACAATTGTATATTTAAGAAGAGGAATCAAGAATTGAAGAAATGGTTAAATCAAAAGGTCAATCATACTTCGTTCCAATAACAAATCTGAAAGTTAAGATTGTGACAATGAGTGACAAGTATTAAGAAGGTTTATAACATTCATCAAATATGGAAAGTTGTGATGTCTTGGATAAGACAAAGGCCAACTAGGACTAATTTATGAAGTGTTTTGATAAAAGCTACAGTAACTCTTGAATATTTGGTTGTCAAGAAATGTTTATTGACAAGGGAATCTTATATGTAAAGGAGTCAGTGGGAGTCTTAATGGTCTTGAAAGGTTTCAAGAACAAATCAAATAAACCTTATCGATCATCACTAGCACACGAGTTGAGGTTTACAACCTACCGTATTGACATTATTTTGTTTTTGTGCTGTTTCCAATGGAGTTAATTATGCATGTGAGTTCTATGAGTTCTCATTTTGAACGCATAAAAGGCAGAGCACCTTAATCAATGAAAGGTACATTGATAGGAAAAGGTGAGCTGCTTAACTACTTGGAAGACATGGTGGGCAGCTGTGCTACCATAAGGCAAGAAATCAAGATTAAGAAAGTTTGGTCCATATGAGTTTGAATTTGTCGTAAACTCTGGTTTTAACAAATTCACATGGATAGGAACAAATACACCGCTTTAAATCTAAGTGTCATAAGATTTCCTCCTTCATGAAAATGATTGTGAGGAAATGCTTTCACTAAGAACGATTTTAAGAAGATAGTGATTGTAAAATTGCATTTTCGAATTTGATTATGGGTACGGTATCCCTTTCCATAATTTTAATTGTGAGTTTTGGCAATTAGTCTTAATTGTTTAGACACACATATGAACTATCTAAGGCAAAGGTGTATAAGTTCAAGGAGCTTTGATAAAGGATTATCAAAGTACTAAGTATTAGAAACATTGACTTAAGAAATTCAATAGGTATTGTTTTCTAAAAGTTAAGATGTTTATGAATATATGTCGAAGCTAGTGGGAGCATAAGTGTTATGTTTTATAATAATCATCATGATAGTGGGAGCATAAATGTTATGATTGTATGATTATTAAGGAAAGTATTGCAAGTTGGCAATATTAATTATAGAAAACAAGAGTCATTCTTTGCAAAGTTGTAAGGATGGAATAGTTGTTTTGCTATAATTAAGGGAGAGAATATTATGCTTCATTTCAAATCTAAAGGATTAGGTTGAGAAATGTTGATAAATTTAGTCAAAGGTACATAGTGTGTTCTTAAAATTTCGATTATGATTATGGTATTCCTCTTCACAATTCGAATTTTGAGAACATAGCAAATAAAACATTATGCGCCGTGTCCCATATACGCTTCGGGTATAGGATCGATTGCAAATGCTTTAATATTTGACCATTCTAAAATTTTCCAAATGTCTAGCGCATTTAGAGGAAAAAGGGACTAGAATTGGTTTTGACTAAAATAATTAAACAACTATCAAAGGACAATCCAAAGTTCGACGAGGATTGGTTGCTTGTGAGTAGTTGGAAGCATGGTATTGGATGGACCATATCGACATTATTATAAATAGAAAAGATTCTATTAAGAATGAGTTGTCATATGGAAAATATGGAAACGTATCCATATTGGGAATTGAATATTGAAAATCTATATCTAGATTAGAAACCTCTATGCAAAAGGATGTTCAAAGGAATGTACTTTGAGTGAAAGACATCGTATCTAAGGAATTAACTTGTAACAATCTCCGATAGAGGATTTTGTAATATCATTGGCAATAGTCTTTGTGACTTTGGTGCAGTGACATTACGAAAGAATCATTGCATAGAATGTTAGAATCTAGCATATTCTATAAGTAGCAAGAATTTGATATTCTTTCACTTATGAAAAAGGATTTGGAGTTGTGAAATGAGAATGATTGGAAATGTGTTCAATGTGATCTATTTCACAAAGTAAGAACCATAGGTGAACATTTTGTGCAAGCTAGGAGCATGGGATAAGTGTTGTAATTCAAGTAAGAAGTTGATTACCCGAAACGACAAATAATGAGTAATCGATATGGTGATAAATAAAAGGAGTTTTATTTATACTCAAAGGGTTGAGGCCATATGGGATTAGTATTATTCTTGTGTTTCACTTTGCATGTTTTGACTTCCAGAATAATTGAGTTTATTAAGAATAATCAAATTATTCAAACGGACCACAGTCGTTTATATGTTGGAAGTAGATATGAATGAAGACTGTCGTGAATTGGTGTGTGGATTGTCTAAAAGAGTACTAGACATAAGCAAATGTTTGCTGCAACGTTCATGAGTGCTTATGAATATGAATTTGAGCATTGGATTAAACCCACTCTCACTTGGATCACTCCATGAATTGTATCACGAGTGATTGGTGAGACGATAACATCTTATATTCTTGAAACCAAGATGTGTGAGTTGTATCTTGCTAATCGGTTGCATATTGATAATATGTAAACGCACTAGTAACTTGGTGTTATAAAACATATTGTTGTGTGTGATTCGGTGAGTGAGTACAAGCAAGCATTGTATCAAATTTTATCCGTTCCTTTTATCCAAAGAAGGATAAAAGCGATATCTTTGGGCCCCTCGATGATTTAGTGATGACAAACGTAAATGCTCGGTTGGGCTAGGACTAATTTGATTTGTTCAATTAGTCAGTCATCATAAATCGGAGATCGAGAAATAGTACAAAGAGAATGATTAGAATTCATATCGCAGACAATATCTAGAATGGAGGAATATATGATCTCTTATCTAAGGACACGTGTATCTGATATGATCAGAGTTGACAGCGGCTTTGGAAAGCTACGATTGCAGATCAGGATCTGAAGTCATACATAGAATAGTTATTAGACTTATCCAAGTGGGATATTATTGGATTAGTGTCTAAGTCCATAACTATTTTGGTATGTACTTGACCCGATGGTGCATGGTCCTTTTGGGTTGCCTTCACCAAAGCAACTTGATTGGAGAAATAAATAAAGAGAGAGAGGTTATTATGATTTATTAATATGTTATAAGAATAATATATTAAAGGAGAAATCATATTTGTTTAATTAATAATGGTCAATAATTAATTAAGAATTAATTTTGTGATAAAGTGCAATTAATTAAACTAGAGGGGCTGAATTGTAATTATGTGATAGTTACAAAATAAGGTAAGGATTATCCTAAGTATTGGATGGACGAATTTAAGGTGATAATACCTTAGAATTCGACTATGATAAGGATTTAAGGATTATCTTATGGGTTGCTTGGTAACCAAGCAACTAGATAAGGATAAGGACTAAAACCCTAATCTTTACACCTATATAAACCCCCTAAGGCTCATGAATTCGTGTATCCCTTCCCAAGAGGTCCTAGAGACGAATTCTTATACCTCTCCTCTCTCTCTTTATACCTTCTCCACTTGCTCTTGGTGTTTGTAAGCCATTAGAGGAGTGACACTTGTGACTCTAAGCCTTCCAAAGTCAATTCAAGGAGGAATTAGGATTGTTATTGCTACATAACAATCAAGGTAATATCTTAAACCTAATTATATGTTAATATCGATTTCCATATGCTAGAATTAGGGTTTATAGTCTTGGATTCAAAACATGTACAATAGAGAAACCTAGATCCAAGCTTTAGGGTTTGTATGAGCACATAGGATGTCTTATGACGAAAACCCATCAATAACATGTCATGACTGATGTTTAATCCAAGTGGTTAGTTGATTGCTCAAAACATTATACATTGAATAAAGTCATAATTAATATAGTGATTAAATAATAAGCGTTTTGTTTATTTTCAATAGTTTTGAGACCATAGTTAATTAGGTTATTATTGCGTTTCACTTTGCTTGTTTTACTTCTTGAATAATTTGATTATTCGAAATTCCGTAGTTGTTCATACTTTGGGAAGTAAGTAGTGAAATAAGATTGTTATGAATTAAATTGTAGATTGTCTATAGAGATTAAACATAGCAATAGTTTTGCTGCAATGTTCATGAGTACTTAATAATGGGGATTTTAAGTATTGGATAAACCCACGCTCATAGAAGTACTTCATGGATTCTATCACGAGTAATTTTGAGACTATAATATCTTATATTCGTGAAACATAGATATATGAGTTGTGGTTTACGAGTTATTTGTGCATTGATAATACGTAAACGCATCAATAACTTTATGTTATAAAACATATTGTTGTGCCTGATTTGATAAGCAAATAGTACAAGCATATAAGTCAAAGTTTATTCGTTCCTTTTGGCCTAATGGGAAAAGCGATATCTTTAGCCCCTCAATGATTTGATTTCAACATCTGAAGTGCTTGGCCGAGCCCGGAGTAAATTGATGTGTTCAATTTGCAGTTTGAATTCAGTCCTCATAAATCAAGAAATGGGGAAACATAATCTTGGACAATGAGATTGATTTCAATTCATGTCTCGTGGCCATATGATATCTTGTAGAATGAAGGAATGTTTGATCACTTATCTTAGGATATGTAACCGGTTGGGTCAGAGTTCGACATCGGCTTTTAGAAACTACAATTTGTTGATCAGTTTGGAAGTTATACTGACAGTTATAGTTACAGACTTATCCAAGTGGCAGACTGTTGGATTGGGTGTCTAAGCCTATAACTATAATTGGTATATACTTGAATTGATGGTAGCACAGCCCTTTTAGGTTGCCCTCAAACCTAGCAATTGAATATGATAACTTTTAGAGAGAGAGAGAGACTAATTTATTAATTTATTATATGGTTAATAAATTAATTAGAGAGAGAGAGAGAGAGAGACTGGTTAATATATTATGAGAACAATATATTAATTAGAAATAGTAATATTAATTAAAAATTAATCCGAAATTAATTAGAATTAATTTTAGGATTAATTAAAAATGCAGGGGTTATAGTGTAATTATTCAATAGTTGAGTAAGAGACATTCTAGAACCATCCTAGAATCATAGGACAGTTTTATGGAGACTCTAGAGGGTTTAGAATTATCATTGGAGGATAATTAGGAAGGTGGATAATGACCCAATTCAAGATAATATTATTTTATTGGGTTTAGGCTTATCTAGGGTTTTCTTGTTACACTATAAATAGGACCCTCGGGCTATATTTTTCGCCCATGCCTTCTTAGAGAAGCTAGGCCCGAAATTTCCACATCTCTCCTCTCCCTCTTCAAATTCCTTGGTTGTTAGGGTTGGGGTGTGAACCATTAGAGGCATGATACTTGTGGTGCTTGCTTCCAAGAGTCTTTCAAGAAGGATTCAAGGTTGTTTGCAATAACAATCTTTAGGGTAAGTTTATTGTTCTTATGAATTAGTTTTTCATAGGAAAGTTTTGTAGAATGTCATTTCATAGTATGTTGTTTACATGTGAAAGACATAGATCCTTATTAGGTTGCATGTGCACTAATCATTTACTTGTTTAAATGTTTTTCTGCTTAGAGAATTGTAGTTGTAACCATAATAACCCATCAGAAATATACCCTTGTGCTGGTCCGATGATTGTATGTTGGATTGAAACATACCCCAGGATTAGGCCCAAGATTGTATGTTTGGTTGGAATATACCTTAGGGTTAGGCCCAACTGTATGTATGGTATGAGGTATTTTGGGAAATTCACTAAACTTTGTGCTTACGATTTCGTTTATAAATGTTTTCAGGTACTTTTGGTTTCAAAAGGAATGGCCCGGCTTGATCTTACTGCATCCCCTGAAGATTTATTCTGCAATGATTGTTTATGATTTTAGACTGTTGTTTTGATAATACTTTTACTTTGATTGTCTTTTGGGATAATGAATGAATGGTTTAACTTATTTAAAATGAAAATTTTACTCAGTATTTTTGGGACGTTACATACTCTTCACTTTAACCACGCCCTCTTTATGGATCATAGGCCTTAGGCTCTTGAAACTCTCATTTTGGTGTAAAACTTGGTGTCCTATGAGACTTCTATTCCTTCGTAATTTTGTTCCCCACTAAAATTGCACCAAATGTATTGTCTTTAATTTATTGATTTTACGTCTTTTTTCTTCATAAGATCTCTTCAACATGTCTAACCTAGCGTCCAACTCATTCCTAGTATCTGTCACCACACTGACATCACAGAACAATATCGTCGGCAAAAGAACATACACCATGATACTTCTCTTTAAGTCCCGCAAAAGATGTCATCCATAATTGAGAATATTTTCGAAATGATGAGAAAAAGGCGCTAAGATTACGAATATTGAAAAACAATATGATGTACCTTGATCTCATAATATTAAAAATAAAGTGACAATATTTACAAAATTGTGAGGAATATTGAAAAGCAATATGATGTACCATGATCTCACAATATTAAAAATACAGTGACAATATTTACAAAATTGTGAGGGAACATTATTGATCAAATAAAAGTAAGAATATTTATAAAATTGTGAGGGATCATTATTGATGAATTTCCTATCTTTTAGCAATTTTTAATGGGTTGTTATTTTTTGTTATCGTTCATGTTTTATTGGAAAAAACCTAATATATCACCAAAATACCCCTATTGTAAAGCATCTAATCCGGCTACCATACTATGTTCTATGTTTGGTAAGCTAGCTGGTTGCAAAAAAACCAGAAAAACAAATTGAAATGCAAATAGATCAACCAAAACAAAAAATTCTCCAAAAATCACATGATCAAATAATAAACTGAAACATGCCTCATAAGAATGTACACCAATGCAACGTCCAAAAATAATCACCTATCGAATATCATACACACCAAACAAAATACTCCAATCTTCATCATCATTATTAATCAATCAGTACAAAGAGTTGTACGTGAAACAAGTGGCAACAATCGACATTATGCAAATCACAAGTGAAGGCAACAATGTGACATTCAAAAGTTTGCTTTCCCCTAAATACCCTGCAAGTGTGATTGTGCCATCTGCAATCACCCGAGCAATCGTTCCTGCTTCCGTTGATAGCAGCCCCCCATTGAATGTCCCACGTGACAGCCTTGATGACATCACCCGTGACAGAAGCGCCAAATTCACACCTGATGCAATTCAAAAACGAGTCTTTTTGTTTATGGGGACATGACATAGGGACTTAATGGGTTAAGCACTTAATCATGACAACTTACCTTCTAACACTTCGGCTGAGACAAACATGATGAGTCCCGAAACAACATATTGTGGGACGGAGTACGGAAGGATGACATGAAAGCTCATGAGAATACCGAAACAGACCATGATTTCAGATGCCAGTAAAATTTGTCTGAAAAACATAAATCAAATATATTACAGTAATTACATATAATTATCTAAATAATCAGAAAAATCTTCATCTTAAGATGTTGCTTTTTTACCTGTCTTCAAACATGTTGCTGATGTAGCTTCCAACAATCATATTGACAGGAAGAACAGTCAAACCGAGACACGCAAGAAAGATTGCAACTTTTCCAGTAGTCCAACCGAAGTAATATGTGGTAACAACACTAGATTCTGAAAGCAATATCTCCATCGCGTATTTCAACATGAAATAAATCAAAAGTTGAACCTGAAAATTAAGTAGTAAAGTCAAAGATAGCAGTCAAAGAACGCAATACATTTCATATGATATATGAAGTCAAACCTTGACCGAAGGCGTGAGCAATCTGTAGGCTGCTCCTATAGAATTAATGGGTGCACGTGAATCTTCTGTAGTTTCTTCACTAACATCACATTCTTGGTCTTCATCTTCTTCATCATTGTGTGGCTTAGAACTTATGAGCAGTGGTTGAGTAGTTGAACCCTTTTCAAGAACATCGCTATTCGTGGGAGCTGGAGTTTCAATCCATAAAGTCAAAGTCAAAATCTAGTATATCTGATTATTTAATAAATAAAATAGAAAAAAAGAGGTACCCGTGGTAGATTCGGGTGCATGATTCTCATCCCTTGGTTGACCAGGTTCTCTAAAAGAGATCCATAACCAAATTAGATAAATCAACCATGAAAAAGACATAATCCAACCAGGGGCTGTATTTTGGTCAATTGTGAGCTTATAAAACTTGAATTTGACTTGTAACAAACCAGCAAGTGCGGGCCCACAAGCCATTCCAAGAGCACTTGCACTAACAAAACCTGCAGAAGCCTGCATCCGGATCTTTAAAGGCACACAATCACTGATATACCTTCTGTTCACAGCTCTAGCTGAACCAAGCCTGTGATCGTCGTCAATGTCAAAATAAGGTGTGAGTTTTGACTTTTCAGGTCAAAAGTCAAAATAAATAAAATTACAAAATTTTGAGCTCACCCGCAAAACACACGACCAAGTAAAAGCACTGTAATGGAGTTCATATCATAAGCCATTGCATACATGACATTACCCATGAAAAGAACAATGCTGCTAAAGATCAATGGTCTGAAATAAGATCTGTTTGACCAAGCACTGAAATAAACAGAAGAAAACAACTGTGCAACAGCCATGGCACCAATCACAATCCCACAAACTGTTGCAGCAGCTCCTAGGCTCATTGAATAGTCATCTGCTGTTGGAACAATGATATAAGTGTTGACCATGTAAAGAAAGGTGTTGACTAGGTTCAACATAAGTGACATGAAATGGTATCTTTCATCATCGATGTGTTCTTCCAAAGGTGTTGGTAATTCCTCTTGCATGATCAGAGCATGTTGCCCTAAAAAGGTCAGGAAATTTGTTGAGTAGCTTAATCTGTCCACTGCTGCTATTATGGTGTCGATTATTGGTTCCTACAAACAACTTGGTTAGGGTCAAATGTATTTTTTTTTTTTAAAAAATAGCAACCTACTTTCATTGATTTGTTTATTATAACATCATAGTAAGAAAGAAGATTGAAAGTACAATGTTATTTTCTTAAACCTGGAGAGGAAGAGCGGGTTGATCATAAATTGATAGATAGCTCCCTTGACGATCTTGAAGCTCTGCAAGATTTCTAGAAATGGCACCTACCACTGCACCTAAACCCTGCAAATTCCATTACATGATTATTACAACAAAATATAAAATAAAATAAAAAGATGAAGAAGAAAATATAAAATACATTACCACATGCTTAAAGACTTGCTGAAGTTGAGAATAAGGATGATTTGCCCGAGTTTTTACATAGTAATCAGTAAATCTATAACCGAAACGTTTATCAAATTTCTTGAGAATTTTACGCAACCCAACTGCATTAATCTCAACAAAAAACAAAAGCTTCAATAAATCTCTTCCAACTTCTCTATATGATTCCCTTAATTCATTTATCTTTACAAAATCTGGTTCCTCTTGAAGAGCATCTTGTTGTAACCCAAGCTCCTCTAATCTGCTTGCAAGCAGCCCTTGTTGCTCAAGTAGAAAAAGAACAATCTTCTCAATCTGTGCATGCATATAAGTTTGATTTTATTGTATACAATTTTGGTTTGATTTGAATTGTATAAATTTAAATTTTACCTGGTTATCGAGCATTCTTGAAAAGTCTTTGAGGACATATCTGCGTTCTACACCTCCTGCCTCAATCTGGCGAGCATATTGTTTCACCTTTTTCTTCATGAGTTTGTAATTGATGTAATATCTGAAAATTTGGGAAGTTGAGACAAATTGTAAGCATGATTTTAAAGGTGGTCAAATGCTCAAATTAAGATGCCTTTTTGTGCAAAATGCAGCATACCCATTCCATTCTTCAATCTGTCTATCCTTCAGCTTCTTCCCAAAAGCAACCATCTTTCACTGCACAAAGTTTAGTAAAAAAACAAAAATTAGAAAACAAAATGTCCTGAAAATGATAGAATACCCAATTTAGATCATATCCATAACCAATTTTCTCAAATTCCAATTCGAAGACACCAAATCAAGTTCCCAATTTTGAATTGGTGCAAGATGGGTTCAGGATTTAGGGTAGAAGACTTCCAAAAGGATTTCTAAACAACAAATTATATGCTCCCAAACATTACTTGAATCTATGTTGCATGATCAGTAAACTCCACTATGGAGCACTCATGGATCATCAATCTATAACTCAAAACAACAATCCATTCTAAATTAGCCATTCTTGTACTCAAATTAAGAAACTTAATTGGAAAATTTTAAATTGTGAACATCAAATTCAGAAAGATTTAAGTAAGGCGAAAGAGCTACAGCAATATATATAACAAAATACACAATAAAGCAGCGACTTCTATAAGCAAGAACTCGGTAAAAACGCCCAACTGCAGAAACACGATAGAACTTCTTGTACTCTGTTTTTTATTTTTCAAACAAAGAAACCCGTTTGGGGAAACTCAAGTTACAATACTATATCGTTTTTGTGATTTCTTGATTCAAATAAAGAAACCCAATCGGAGAAACTGACATCCGAAAAAATTAATTCATCAAGAAAGTAACCTAACCTCTATTGGGCAGCTTCAATGAGCATCAACAAAGATGCAAAAGGGGAAGATTTGTTTTTTCTCTGAATAACAGGGGATTTGGGGGCTGCTGAGCAAGTGTATTTAAAAGAATCAAAATTGATTAAACTAATTTTCCGAAAATAGAGCAGGTAGGATTTGACTGTAATTTCTAAAAAACTATGCTAGATTTACTGGGTAGGCGTTCCGTGATGTAGGCAGAGAAACTATGAAGGGTGACAGAATGAGAATGGTGGATAATTGGAGGGTGGACTGGTGGCGCTCATCATCTTTGTTTTGTTCTCAATTTCACCCCTTCGTAACTTCGCTTTCGTTTTCCTTTTTGTTAATTTGATAATTATAAGAATAAATGGGATTTACCCAAAAATATTTAAAATAATTATATTACTTTTTGGATTCAATCGTGAGGTCAATTCCATCTTAATATTTTGAGGTGACAGTTGTTTAATTATGATCCACTAAATAATAATAATATTCTTCAAAAACCTACCAAAAATATACTCACGGCACGTATCATGGTAAAGATTAATACGATATTTCCTTTTATAATAACGTTTTATTAGTATATTTTGTTATTTATTAAAGAAAAAGACGTTAACGATATCGACCGTAGTTCAAGAATTCGTATTCGGTAGTTGAAGTTTGTACCTAGTATTACACTTTATTTAGAAGTTCAATCAATTAAATTGTTCAAAACTATTTGATTTTACATTCTTAGCTTCTCTAAATATATTAAACAAATAAATCCATTTGTTTTAAACAACTCTCTTAACAGCGCAGTCCCAGAGGTGTTCAAAATGTTCCATCATTAAGGTTTCTGGAAAAAATAGGACCCAAAAATCATCATTATTTACTAAGGTTATATTATATACAATGTTGTTATCATATTTTTGTAGGTGTACGTGTATTTATAAATTAACCGGAGATCTTTTCTAAAACGTTTGGTGCAAGTGAATTGGGTTGGGTGCAGAGGCTACATTAGGAGGCTCTTTTAACTTACCTTAGTTAGATTCATAGTACCCCACTTTTATTAGTTCTTTTTATCTTATACAATAACGCAATATATAATAGAAAATCCCTCTATAATTTTAGGATTTTTATATAAATGTATTTTTAGAGGATTTCTTTTTTATGTTTGTACGGGTCTAAAATAACTCAGAACCGGCCTTGTTTATTAATGTGAGTATATCAAACAAAGTATATATAACGAAAAAATGTATTCCATACCCAATATTTGTTATTTTCATACGTAATTAACATGTGACACATCACTTTTTTTTTTTTTGAGAGAGAGAGAGAACATATCACATGGTGACTCTCATGGTGAGCAGCAATGTCGGTTTTCTTTTTTTCATTTTTTTTCTTTTTTGTAGTTATGTGGTTCTTGAAATTATTATTTTTTTTTCATAATATTGCGGTGTTAATGGCTTTTTATTTATTTATTTATTTTTAATCGTATCAAGAAACAATTTTTTTTTTCTCAAATGTAAAAATCAAAAATTATAAATGGAACTCATTTATTTAAGATAAGATCAATTAGAGTATTATAATCAAACATTACAGAAAATGTACATATTAATCTATACACATGTATGCCATTTTTTTATTTGAATGTTAAAAATAGATGTTACTGTAAACTAAATTAAACAAAAATGACAGAAAATGTACATATTAATCTATACAGATGTATGCCATTTTTTAGGCACTATAAGAATTGTTCAGCATGTCTTCTTTTTAGCATTTAAAAATTGTTTGTTTAGTGGAAAACAAGGTGTAGATCCTTCAATATCAATCTTGATAATTAGATCCACAATAAAGGCTATTAACAATTAAATGATTTAATGTTTAAAATATGATTTATTTTTTAATTGTGCGAATCAACGGAAGAACGTGTATAGCAAGACATTAGACATCGTTTGCTTAAGTGATTACACTATTATTATAAAAGTCAAAATCCTACTCTTTGTATGTTTAGCAACATATACAAGAAGTTAAATTTAAAGATATATTATCACAACAGCTAATATAACAATTTTGAGTATCATCAAAATACAATAATTTCTAAAAAAAATCAAATTAATTTTATCGCAAATAATTTAGTAAATGGAGAACAAAATTACGTAAATTTAACACCAAATCTCTATCAAATTCTCAGCCATACACTAAAATCACCACCTTAAAAACTTATATTTAATATTTTAGTAAAAAAAAAATTCGATTTTGATACCATGTTTTTTTTTTGTGTTAATTTCGATACTGTGTTTTCAAATTTGTTACAATTCTGACCACTTGATCGGTTAACCAGGTTACATGATGACGTGACATGATGACGTGTCAGTTTTGATGACGTGACATGCTGACGTGTCAAAATTGAATTTTTTTCTATCAAGAAACACTCAGTTTTCATTTTTTTCGATTTTGACACTATGTTTTTTTGTTTCAAATCGAACATCATTTTTTCCAATTTTGTTCAATGTTGACAATTTTTTATTTGAAACCGTATAAATATTTTTTAATATATTTAAACCGTATAAATATATTTTTTTTTCATTTAAAAACCATAGTTTTGTATAAATACATTTTTTTAACACTCAAACCATATTTTTATATATAAATATGTATTAGTTATATAAAAATTGTATTTTATATTAAATATGGAACTTTAAAATGTGTTTGGAGGTTGGGAAGCGTGTAGTCGATCAAAACTCATATATCAAATTTATAACACATCAGATTTTTACATCTTATTAGAAACTTATGGTTAGTTTGATTCTCATGATATAACTAATGCTTTGAATGTAAGAAAAAAAACACATTGTATTTAAATAAAAATGTGGTTTTTAAACGAAAACAAATATATTTATACGGTTTAAAATATAATAAAAAAAATATATTTATACGTTTTGAATGGAAAATAGATAAAATTGAACAAAATTTGATAAATGATGTTTGATTGGAACAAAAAAAAACTTGTGTCAAAATTGAAATAAAAAATTAAACTTAGTGTCAAAATCGGAAAAAAAAAAAAAAAAAAAAAAAAAAAAAAAAAAAAAAAAAAAAGTGAAAACTTAGTGTTTATTGTGGAAAAAAAATCAATTTTGATACGTCAGCATATCATGTCAGCATGCCACGTTATCAAAACTGACACGTCATCATGTAACCTGGTTAACCAGTCAAGTGGTCAGAATTGTAACAAATTGGAAAACACAGTGTTAAAATTGACACAAAAAAAACACAGTGTCAAAATTGAATTTATGTGTAAAAAGAGTGTTTTTTGTGTCATTTACCCAAAAAAAAACATCTTATCTATGTTGTTATTATATCTTTTGCCCATCATACTGACTATGAACAAAACAAAGGCATTTAAGGGGATCCACCACCCAAGATGTGGACATATATCAAACCTACAAAGATAAAAAGGTATGCTAAAGAATAAAAGAACCAATCTAACTTAATTCAACTTATATGTGACATTCTTGGTAATCATCTTAGCACGAGAAACTTGATTAAATTGTTAATGTAGATAACTATTAGATGAATAAAACTGTTATTTCAATCTATACATGCCAAATATGAGATATCGAACCCATGTCCTTGATCAATTATATAATGGTACAAGTGAGATCTACTCATCTGCACATTATAAACGAAATCCAAGATTTGAATATGAATTGAATAATAATATATCAATGAGTTGTCGCTTTATAGTCTTTTATAAACTTATGAAGAATAGATACAAAAGAGAATAATGAAAAGGGATTCAAATAATGTATGCTCACTAAGATGTGGTTGTCTATATCATACACCTACAAGACTACAAGATTTAAATTCATGTGATTATTATAATACTCACACGACCCACCAATCTTTTTCTTTTCTAAACGTTATTATTAAAATATGTGTCTCTGTATACACATATATCATGGGCAAAAAATTGCTTTCATTTAATGGGTCAAAATCGTTGAAAAGCAATAATTATGGAATGTTTTTTTTTAATGACAAAAAGACGATATATAAAAAAAAAAAAAAACACTACTAGATTCTATTGGTGCCCAAACTTGATTTTAAATCGGGTCCAGGCCACTTTAGAAAGCGATCCGGTTTTCTCCCAATGAATCATGAATATTGAATACACACCGGTTTTTGCCAAAAGCAGATGGGTATTAAACCAGTTTTTTGGCAGAAAACGTATGAACCTATCTATAACCTAACTAAAACTTATTTGGTAAGCCGCAATTTTTCTATATTTTATCGAAAATTGATTTGTGTCAGAATTTAAGGATGACATTCGTTGATCAGAAATGACCATGGATACTTCAAATTTCAAATAAAAAAAATCTATAACTTAGGCTTTAAATCAAAATAAACAAGTCACTCTTAGCACATTATACTCGAAAGATTTTAGTAGGGTAAAAGAGCTACAAGCAGCAATTTGATTAAAGAGTGACTCATACTACTTTAAGGAGGGTAGAATTCATCTCTTTCTAAGTCGCAACAAAAAACACACACAAAAGCAGCAATTTTTCGCTCTTTGTTGTGATCTTTTTTTCAATCACAAAACCCAATTCGATAAAGTCGAATCAAGATATAATAACTTAGAATTCGAATAAATTATAACACTAAGAAGAGAAACCTAACCTTTATGGCTTTATTGGGATTTGGGGTGTTACAACGAGCACAAGCGAACACACAATTACAAAAGGTGGATTTTTTTTTGTTTTTTTTTTCTCAGGAGAAGAGGGATATGGGGGACTGGTGAGTGATGTGTTTAAAGATTCCAATTTAATTGAACAAATAATTATCCGAAAAAGGGCAGGTGGGTTTGACTGTAATCCCAAGAAATTAAGCTGCAATTTGGTGTTTTGGGTGTTAAGGAGTTTGGAGGGAATAGTTGCGCTGATCCTCTTTATATAGTTCTCAATTTCACTTTTTCTTTCGTTAAGATGACAATTACTCATGGGATGATGGGATTTAGTCAACATTTAATACTTATTATTGATGAAACCCCATAAACATTTAGTATTTATTCGTGGGTCATTTGCCTCTTTATGCTTTGCCAAGGACAAATGCAACAAAAACAATATTGAGACATTGAGGTGACAGTTGTTTAATCGTCATCCAACAAAATGATAATATTGTTTATATAAATTCCAAAAGGATATACTCATGGTATCTACAATGAGCTGATACAAATTTCTGTTACACATCAACAATCAAAGCAAGCTTTTTGATGTTCTTCCTTCATCTTTGTCCTTGTTCATTGACCAGGAGAGATACCAATGGGAGGAGGCAACAAAAAGATATAGCTAAGGTTTCAATAAACAGTTTAACATAATCCTTGACATGTATTTTTTTAATATATTTACAGTATCTGGTGGACTTTAGAAAAGCTTTTGTTACTTATATGTGACACTGACTTATTTAGATATCATTTCTTTCAACAAACTTCAATTCGTAGTCTATTCCATGTCTATTCATGGTATCGTCTTTTTATCGATAAAGAAGAATATAAGTGTTAGCTTTGAATTTAAAGGGAGTGGTTTGGGTTATAAGCCATGCGAATTCACAGTATCTCTTTCGCCACATAATTAAAGGTGGTACGGGAAGATGATAATATTATGCATCGTCATGAATGATAATATAAATGCCACACATAGAGTTATCAATTTATTTTGGCTAGAAAAATAAAATCAGCAAACGAGTGAGTGTAATTATTCATGATAATATTTATACAGATTGAGAAAGTTTGATATTTTAATTATTGCGTCGTGTCGTCAATCAATTTATTTTTAGTGTGGAGTTTGCATGCTTAAGGTTTAGATTTTATAAATATATTATGTTGTTTTAAACTCAAACGTTAAATATGTTGAAAAAGTAGGATTTAAAGAGGCGATAAAGAAAAAATGAAAAAATAGGAAAGAGTTGTAGTTTGGGAGGTGGAGGGGTAACATTTCCGATAAGTTTTAGAGGTCACAAAAGGGAAGTGGACATGTATGGAGTATATGATATTAATGACAAAGTGTAAAACCTAAAAGTAAGTATTGCCCACGTTATAATACAATTCAACTTAAAGTCTTTTTTGTTGTAATCGGGGTTGATTTTGAGCATGATCAGGTTATCTAAAATACTAAACTTATAAATAAACGGGTTATTTCTATATTGAAAATTCCGACTATAATATTACTCGTTTAATTTTTGTGTCATATTATATTAATCTGGTTAACTAAAAGGGTTGAAGTCTTTAGGAAACTAATTTTTTTAAACTATTTGAGATAACACCTCGATAACCTCATGAGGTGTTGTCTATAAGTTTTTCGAATATATTTTTATATGTTTTTCTACAAGTTTTCTAAATACTTTTTATATTATTTTCTTTTTTTCATATAGTGTATCAACTAGTTTTTAATTTTAATTAAAGTTATTATTTTATAAGCTGTTGGCTAACTTATCAAAAATAAAATCTCAATTTTAAATTAAGAACTAGTTTTTATTTAGTTTGTCAAAGTAATGGTGAGCATTTGAACCGAACAGGTTTTATAGAAATTGATGCACCTTTAACCGGATATATTGAGTCTTACTAGGTTCATGTTCAGGTCCGATTCCTGGTTCTTGGATGTAGAAGTGGTCATTTTGACCGGACCAATTTTACAAAAATTTGTAGACCTTTGATCGGACATGTTGAAGCTTACCAGGTTCTGGTCCGGTCCGGTCCGGAGGTCCAAATGTTCATTCGTATGTCAAAGACATTTAAATATCAAGACAAATAAATAAGTTTTTTTTACCCTAAACTATTGATGCAAATCCGTAATTAATTACATAAAAAGTCGTATTTCGTTTTCTTACGTGTATTGAGACTTAAGAGTTGAAGATATTGAAATATAAAACAAAAAGTAAATTGGAGAAAGTCAATTATTTCTTTTCAGATTGAAGAAAAAGAAACATAGTTCTTTTTAAGTTTACAATTTATGTATGTTTAAAAACTATTACAACAAGGTATGAAATGTTTTCACATGAGCAGCAGAGCAGGCATAATTTTAACAATGCACAGGTCACATGGTGATTCGCATAGTGGACAGTAACGTCGGTCTTTTTTGTATTTATATGGTTCTTAGAAATTTTAGATAATTAATTTTTATATTGTTAATTATATATATATATATATATATATATATATATATATATATATATATATATATATATATATATATATCCTTATTATAATAAAAGAATAGTTTTAACCTCTACTTGCCAAGTATCATTCTCATACAACACCATCATTAATATTATGTCATTTGTTACGTAGATATACTGGACAACTCATTTCAAAATTCAAATTTACATTTTCTAATTATATGTTAATTTTGAAGTTATAATAACTTTAAAAAATTTGATATATATTTTAATTAATAATTAATAACTTATTTAAAATTATTTATTTAAAATAATTGATTAATCGTTATTAAATTTTATTATGATGTTTAATTAATTTTATAACCGTGTTTACCACGGGTTATAAACTAATATATATATATATATATATATATATATATATATATATATATATATATATATATATATATACACACACACACACACATATATATACTCTCTCTCTCTCTCTCTCTCTCTATATATATATATATATATATATATATATATATAGAGAGAGAGAGAGAGAGAGAGAGAGAGACGGGGGGGGGGGGGCAAAAAATGTGTGTTAAGTTCAAATTTTTTTATTATCTATTGTATGTATAAACCAATCATTTTAGTTATTTTAAGAAAATAATTAATACATATTAAATAATGAATATTTAATTAATATTCATTATATCTTCGATATGTAATATGAATTAATTATTTTATTAAAATAATCAAAATAATTGATCCATAATCAATCAATAATACATACAGTAAATAGTTAGAACACAATAATTTAACCCTATATATATATATATATATATATATATATATATATATATATATATATATATATATATATATATATATATATTCTAAATCGTTAAGTTAAAAACGATAGTTTAGAAATATATGATGTTCACATGTGTCTCAATGTTTTTATATTCGTTTGACCTTTGAATATTAAGTGAATGTTATTGTAAACAGAAATAGATTTTTTGTAATAATCTTGACAATGACATATTGAGATCTACTTAAAGGCTCTTAAAAAATAAATGAATTTACGATTAAAGCATTATTTCGTTTTTCGTTTTATACTCTCATTAAAATTTATTTTACTTTAGATAGCGCTTAGACCGGAAAACATCTATATTCTATAGCAATACATTGGTTGCTTTGATGGTTATATTTAGAAGTTAGGAGTCGTAATTATCAATATGACTCACGACACTACATGAAAATGAACGAGTTGTCCAATCCGTCAACCCGTTTATACGTTTCATGTTCGGGTTTGTAAATAATTTTGCGGGTTGACCGACCCGTGAACCCATTTATTTTATTAGATATACACAACTGAAAATATACATTTATTAAATAAATGATTTAGTAACGAGTAATAAGTAATATGTGATATTTAAATTTTTTTTTTCTATGACTCAGGAACATGATTCTGATCCATGAATTTAAATATGGTCTATGAATATACGAACCCACATAAGTAAATGAGTGATGATGGTTGATTTGTTTATCGTTAATTCAGGTTATAGTTGAACAAAACGATATGAATATTCATATAGGTCATGTATGGGTTGAGCATTTATGATCTTCAAACCTGCGACCAGCAAAATCGAAAATAACACCATTGACATCCTAGTTACACTATGTTTATATAATAATTCAATTTTTTTCTTTCTATATTTAGCAACATTTAAAAATTTAAATGTTATAAATTTAGAGTTTCATATATGTAATTTAAAAAAAAAAAAAACAAATAAACAAACAATTTTTTATATTTGTCCGGCACACTTTAGAAATATCATTTTACTCTTCATCAAATTTTAAAATATCATATTTATCAAAATCTTTATTGTAAATATACTAGAAATCTATTTATTTTATATTTTGAAATCATTATAGTAAAAAATATTAAAATCCATATTCTCCTTCTCATTGACGAAATAATTTTCAGTCATGATATTAGAAACATGAGCCCTCTCCTAAATTTCTTAATTTTCTTCTTTTTATATTAATCATTAATGAACTATTGTTGCGATTTGTCTCTGTTTTTAAGTGCTTTTCTCTTAGATCTACGTCTGATTTAATCCTAAAATTACTTTTGAGAAAAAAAAAAATCAATAACAAACTGACCGCATTGGAGTTTAAGATACAACATTTATTAATCCAATATCTAAAACTATATCCATTGTGATTAAACACATTTAGATCGGAAGCATCTAGATGAGTTCCACTTCCACAACTTCAATTCCATGCCATAAAAGGAAAACATTAAAACAAGATTAACGAGAAAATTTGGTATTATTGTTTATAGTTTGATAGAAATTTTCATGTGGAGCAATTAAGTAATCCAGATTCCGGGTGACTAGAGGTGCACAAGAAAACCGGTTCATGATCCGAACCAGTAAACTGGTTCAGTATGAACCGGTCCACTATGAACCGAATCGTCGGTTTGCATCTATTCGAATTTTTAGAACCGAAACGGTTTATGACTGAACTGGTTTATTGAACCTGTTTGGTTTGGAAAAAAAAAAAAAGTTCGTGCATCTCTTCAAGTGACTATCTAGCACATTTGTTTGGGCTGAACCAAAAGGGGGCAATATGGCCTTTCTATATTTTATTTATTTATAATGATCTTAAAATATATAAAAGAAAATTACTTAAAAATATTTAAAAATGTTACAAATAAGAATTTTGATATTTTGAAACTTTATGAAAGTAATATACTATTTGGAAATTAGTCTGGACAAATATAAATATGTTATCATAACTAATGTAATATTTTTGGATATGCATCAAACTATAATATTTTTTCTACAATATATATGTATATATATATATATATATATATATATATATATATATATATATATATATATATATATATATATATATATATATATATATATATTAAAAATAAAAATAAAAATAAAAATAAGCAATCAAAATTATTGTTATCACAATCATCTATTTAACGGACAACCAAAAAAATTGAACACATCATGCGTACATTATTACAACATAATTTAGGAAAATGATGATGTATGTCAAAAAAGATTCGAAATCACAAAATTTATTGCAAATGTATGGAACAAAAACAACAAATGGACCACACAAAATAACCCGTAACGTACGACCACAGTTAAATGGAAATGGCATTTAAGGGGCTCCCCTACCCAGTATGTGGACATAATGACAAATATGATACTATGGTCTATGAAACCTAGAAAGATACAAGGCATGTTAAAGAACAAAACCACTTAAATTAAACTTATGTAGACACTATTAGTAATCCTTATATCCTTATATATTATAAAAACATTAAAGTATTAGTATTGATAAACTTTACATAAGTAGAAGGAATCGATCATCCCAACTATGAGATACTCTATTCATATCCTAAATTAATTTGTACAATTGAGATCTACCCATTATAAACAAAACTTTTTAGATTTGAATATTGATCAAATAATAAAAATAATAATAAGTCAACAAGATGTAGTTGTTTAGTCCCTTAATAAACTTGCGCAGGATATGTAAAATAAAATAAAAATAAAGAAACTGGTTTAAATTATTTATGACCAACTAAGAGGTGTTTGTCTCAAAGTCTCAATCATACACCTAAAAGATTTAGATCCATGGGATTATTATAATACGAACCGTTCCCTCAATGTTTTTTTCAAACGTACTTATGTGTCTATATGGCCTCATG
Source organism: Lactuca saligna (assembly GCF_052625555.1). Taxonomy (NCBI): domain Eukaryota; kingdom Viridiplantae; phylum Streptophyta; class Magnoliopsida; order Asterales; family Asteraceae; genus Lactuca; species Lactuca saligna. The sequence continues at coordinate 5,380,119 of NC_136419.1, forward strand.
GGTACAAATTGCTTCAGGTTGAAATCGCGGAATAATGACCATTGTAAAAAACATCCTCACAAAAAATTAAAATATCATGATTCAGTCATCGAACGAGCAATTAAGTTGTAATTTTGGAACTAATTAATTGTAATTTTGGAACTAATAAATTTTTATAGACCACTTTGTTGAAACTCATTCGTTAACCATTGCAATTCAATAAGATTTTATTATTTTCTTTACGAGATTTAGATTGAGTTATTTTGATTATTGTTAACTTAAGTGTATCTCATAAGTCATAAACGGACTTTCTGTTTATGAATAATTTGTTTCTTTATTTTAGGAGGCACACATTAATTAGAATATTATTTACCACGTCAAGCTGGCATACCGATGATCGCTAGACATTAAAATATTCCAAAATTTAATTCTCATAACCTTCGACCTTAAAGTGACATGTCATTTACAAAAATTAGATAACTATTTAGAATAATAATGATATTTTTTATTTAGATACTATCTTCTAAATTACATAAATTTTTGTTAGTCTAGGATTAATTTTCTTGAGTAAATTAATACCGATAACAGAAATTGTGTTTTTTTTTTTTTTTTATATGTTCTTATACGTATAATATGATTCAAGAATATTTTAAGAATATAACACACAATAGAATTAATAGTTTATAATTTTCTTATGTCCAAGACGTGAACCTAATTGGATAAACTTTGATCAGCAAAAAAACAATTTGTAGGATAGTATAATCTATGCATTGATGTGTATGATATTATAATCGTCTTTCTTCTTTCGTAAGTCGACAATAAACCAATAAGAGAAACAAGAGGTGTGGTTTTGGGTGAATGAGAGGAGAGGAGAAAATTATTTTAAGCCAAATGAATAATTCAAACCCATGTAACTAGTTATATCTAGTTAATTAATTGATTTTATTAATAAAGTATTTATTTAACTAATAACTAAACTATTTTATTTTTATTAATAATGAATTATCATTTATTTTATTTGTTTATTTTGATTGATAAATAAAAAGTTTATCACTTATAAATATATTATGTATTTATACATCCTTTTAATGTTTTTTTATGTGTAATCTCATATGTTCACATATAACAAAATTATTAGTATTTTAGTTATATGCAATTTTTTATGTATAACCTCATAGGTTCACATATAATTAAATTATTTGTAATCTCATAGTTTCACATATAATCAACATTACAATAAATTATTTGTATTTTACACACTAGATCCAACATTTAGTTCCTTATTCTTTGAATATCGACTGTTACTTATTTCATCCTTTTGTCATCAATTGGTATTAAAGCCCTCTATACAATCATTGAATATGTGATGATGTGTGGAGTTGTGAAGCATTTAATGGTCTGTAGATGACGCAACTGGTCCCTATGATCCATGCGATAATGTGGTTGTTGGACATCTAACAAATACAAGACTTGATGGATATCAACGAACTCAAACAAATCTGAGTTGAGCGTATGTGACATTCATTGAAGTACATATTATATTATACATCTAATTTCATCATGCTAGAAGAAATAATTTGCGACATTTATGGAAGTACCTATTATATATTGCACCGAAAGTGCTTTGTAAATCTTATAGGTCAAAAGGAAAGGCGATCGAGGAAGGAATTTAGTGGGTGTTTCAAAGCAGAAATCGTAAGATAGTGAAAACAACAATCATATAGCCACTAAAGTTGAGATATATTTGAACTAGGAAAACAAAGTTAAACCAAAATACAAGACATTAAACAAAGGAAGGAGGAAAATGAGGGGGATTATTTGATTGTTCCAAGCTTCTCGTTGCTACTTCCACTAAGACTTCCTCGCCAGGTTCTCTCCGCAAACAAATTTCAGTGGAAGCAGCAAAAAGAAGCTGAAGAACATCTTCCCCTAATTATATAAAACAAAGAGCACATATTTATTGTTACATCATAGATTTTTATTAAAACAAAACCCAAACCCTTGTTGTTAATATTTCTTCCCATTCAACCATCTTGATTCATATAATCTGGCTTCATCAGGAGCAATCAATTTCAAGGCATGATGTATGCATTTGTGATACGAGAAATCTTCAGCTGTTCCATCTACTCTTTCCAGAATAAAACATCGTGTATTTCCATGCTTCGAGTGGTTCCCCACCTAATATCATTATTTATATGTAACAAAAATTAAACATTTTTTTTTTCAAAAAAAAAAACAAAAAAAGAGAATTCAATACCTTAATTTCGTAGGGCCCGGCTCCAATCTTCTCGTCACTTCGAGGGTGCAATAACAAAGCTTTCCATGCTACAAGCTTGTCATCTTGACTTAACTTGTGGTTAACATCATACCTTATATATATACATTTATTATATCATTAATACGATTCAAGAATAATGAAAAAGATCATATACCCAAGAAAAAACAAAAACTTACTTGTAGAGTATATGCTTCAAATCTTTAGACAATCGCTTAATATCTTCAGCCGAGATATGTTTTCTCAACACCATTTTCATAATGTCTGTTCCACCCTCTGCAGCAAATTTATGATACTGAAACAAAGGGGCAGGCGCTTTGTTGCCAGTTTGCTGCTTATTATCATCATTAACCTCAACCGCCACCTCATCATCAATTTCTACACTCTTGCTCAACAGACTGTACACGTCTTCTGGTTTATCAATTTCATGTTCCTGTAAAACATAAAAGATTCAGATTTTGCAACAAAAAAAATAATAATAAATAAATAATTGTACCTTTCCGGAAAATATAATATCAAATCTTGATCCGGTCCCGAGGGCAGGAACTTTTCCCCATGATAAAGCATCGATTGTGCCCTCGAGTTTGTCTGATGCCCCACTTTTTGCTGCTTTCACAAAGCAATCGGAAGGATTCTGAAATGAAAAATAATTCCAATTTTAGAAAACAAGAAAATTTAAAAGTTAATGGAAAACATTAAAAGAATTTCTCCAAACACTCACGGAAAAACATGCTTGGGTAAATGGTGAAGAAGCAGACATTTGTTTTCTCTGAATTGATAGGCCTTTAGCATTTATAGGAACAAATTCTCCTGTAGCTGATAAACAGTCTGCAGCTAGAGCCAAATGTTCCGGAAGTATGCTTTTTCCAGTATCTGCTATGGCTGATTTTAGTGTCTGCATTTAAGGAAACCAGTTACAGCTTTGTTACACTGTCCAATGTATGTATAACATAGTACAATCTGTCAAGGAATATGATGTGTTGTGAAATTGAAAAGAATTTGGTGAAACATACTGAGAGAAAATGGTTTCTTGCTGCATCGATTCCTTGAGCCAAAATCACATCCTCAATGCTATCTGGATGACTTCTTTCCCAATCAATCATATCCATGATTTGGATACAATCGTCCACTAAAAACCTCCAGAAATTCCTTCTTTCGCAGTTTTCAGACATGAAAACACGCAAATAAAGTTCACCTGAAGAATCTCTACCAGATTTTGATGTTTTTGGATAATCTTGCCACAAGATGTCCACTTTCTTCACGTTTGAAGATCCTAAATAGCATGTGATATGACAAATGAGAAACAACTTTCAAGATAAAGATTAAGAGAAGTAAACGTTATTTGAAAGGGTAGGAGCATTGTATATCTTTGATTCTTAAAATTCTGATCTAATAAGCAAAGATGACAATACTACCCTTCTAGGCACGACTACATTTTGAAGCTTTTTCTCATTTGTAAAGATCACATCTTGAGGAGATTAATGGATGCAGGAAGTTTATAATGACCTTTTATAACAGTTTCAAGAAGAAATGGCACGACTACATCTTGAAGGAGATCCAATGAACTGCTTGAGTCTTCAATTATTTGAGCAGTAATAAAGATATTTTCATCGTTCTCATTCATTGCATCATCTTCAGGATAATTTCTGAAAATTAATCAAGAAATCTTTTAACTAAGACAATGTTTGAATGCATCATCAGATAAAACAAACATTTGTAGATATCATCATACTTGGATGCTATCTGTAATTTCGGTAGAGTGAGTTTTAATTTCTTCAATTTGATAGAGTCAGTGCACTTTATCTTCAAAGCATTGATAATTGACTGCACTTTTAATTGCTTTCTACAAGCAGCTTCCTGCAAGAATTAAAAAAACAAGACCAAAATGACTAAAACACCCTTTGGATACGTATAGATAGATAGAGGGATAAAAATGTAAGATTTGTTGCATTACCTTGCTTATACGAAAATAGCAAATCCAAGGGCTAACATGAGCACGCTTCCCGGTTTGTGGGGAATAGCTAGTCAACAAGAATAGTCAACAAACTTTCCAAAAAAAGAAACTCAAACAAATATATAAAAGGGAAAAAGATCTTACAATATGGTGACAAGTGAAACAACATCTTGAAACAATAACTTCTCCAAATGGTTTTTAACATCTATAGCCCCATATTCGAATCCATTCGTCCATCTTTTAAGTTTTTGAGACAAAAAAAGTGAAGCAGTTTTGTTACCACTGAGCTTTCTTACACCACATTCAAGCACTTTCTGTACAATTAAACAGAAATTCCATTAAGATTATATCGAACAAAAATGTATAAATTATACAATCTTTCCGCTTTTTTTACCTTCAAGTTTAACAGAGGCGAGTTCTCGAGTGCACTGATTGGTTGATCCAAGGCACCATAAGCCGCCTCTGAGATGGCACATGCCGCCAATGAACCCACCGGAGCACCACATTCAGCCTCCTCTAAAAGTGACTGACTTTGACCATAAGAAAACTGGACAAGTTGATTCCCATAACAACTTCTAACAGTTCCATCATATCCAATGTAAATATCTCGCATGAAAAACATTAATTTTCGAAATAAAGTTCCGGAAATATCCGCATGTCCACCAAACGAAGCATCCCGATTTGTCACCGAATGAATAAAAAGCTCCAACGGGTTAAGACCCGACAAAAACGAGCTCTTTATCACACCATAAGGAACATACCGGTCTATCCCCAAAGGAAAAGACGAAACTGCCCTTTTGTGATCATTCCATGAAATGCAAGAGAAGTCTCTAGGAAAATGGAAGGAAAGTGGGACCAAAGAATGTTGATACCCCACACACATACTATGCTGAACAAACTTTAACATGTTTCCTTTACTCCCTGCTTTCAACATTGAAAGAAACGAATTCTCCTTAGTGGCATAATTGTAAATAAGATTCTGAATGTCACGAAACACTTCCTTGAAAGCAGAAGCTGATGCCCGACTTAATGCAGCTGAAGTCTGCTGATCATGACACAGTTTACTGGAATCCAATTCATTGTAGGCTTCATTTTCGGGCAGGTTTCCGGTCAGAAAATCTTGATGGGCATCCACCATTAACAGCTGCCCGTGAGCTTGTCTCTCTGCTTCAAGCAGCCCGTAAAGAACTTCATCATTCATATTCGTTTGTGAATCAGAAGAAAGGTAGAGATCCAACAAAGAAACACTAAACCCCCTCATTGACAACCATTCGATAAGCAATTCTTGAAAAGAATGAAGAAATTCAAGAACCTCTTTCCCTTCATAGTTCTTGATCAAGTAGCTGTATAGATTCTCATCACCTTCTTGTAAACAAGAAGAAGGATTCAACACACTTACAAATTCCCCTTTTTTAATTTCAGTCCCATTTACACTAACATCAAAATCTTTACCCAAAACAAGACTAAACAACTGCCTCCCAGTCCATAAACAAGATCTAGACATATTATCAAACTGTGAATTCTTCAACTTTTTCATGATAGCTGGAAGTTTTATTTTCTGATTTGCACAAAACATTTGAAGCTGTTGCAACTGTGGTCGATTGAAAAAAACCCCATCTTCCAACATCAAATGGGCAGCAGTCAAACTATCATGACTTAAAGATAATAAATTTTTACCACTTTGTTTATCAACCATTTGTTTTTCCAATGAAACAAGTTCAGCAAGCTCAACCCGAGATTCCAAAGATTGAGGAATGTAGCCATGAAGACTATCTCCATCAAAATCGCCTCTCAAAGGGGAACAAATAAGAGGGTTGATTGAAAGAACACAGTCAATAGGAAGAACTTTGACCCGAAGGGCAATTAGGGAATGTGAATGAATAGATGGAGGGCGATTAATCAAAACAATGTCTCCATCATGAAGAGGTCGATAAACCGTGTCACCAATTCTTAACTGATCTCCATATCTAACTGGAACTAAACCTCCTCTTCTTCTGATAAAAGTTTCACCCCTTTGAAGGATTCTTAAACCACATGATGCGTTTATTTTTTCCCAATTTAATGAATTCAGTTGCTCTGAAACTAGCATTGTTTCTGCTATATGATGAGGGACACCTATTTCGTTTAGTTTTATGTAAGGGTCACCTACACACACCATTCTGAAACAAAAATCGGTTCTTTTTCCAAGACTTACTTCTTTTATGTATTTTAACCCATGCATTTTGGAAGGATTATCATCATTGTTTCCATTTGTATTCATTCGAAATGAAGGCTTCTCTGCTCGAATCTGCAGCGTTATCAAAAGTTCAAAAATTAAGGACAAGGGCATTTATGTCTTTTTGGGTTTAAACTAAAAGATTATGATGTTTGCTAACCTTTGAAAGTTTAATGCACTCGATTACACATGCACTAAGTTCGTTTGCAGTGCCTCGAAAACCAATCATTTTTCTATAGGCTCTTGTGCGTTCATCCTGAAATCAAAAAAAAAATTATGTTACTTGATTATACAGGAGGGTATTTCTGGAATTAAAAATGTATTACGGGGATAAAATAAATAGAAACTTACAAATGTCAAATTTTGTCCAAATTCTGCTACACGATGACAGTTGGGAGTTAAAGGGAAACTCTGAAGAAAAATCTTGTTTTTTTTCCCTAAAGATCCTTTGAGAAAGCTTGGATTAACATCTTTGAGTATTTGATACACCTAAAGATTGTGAGAAATCAATATATGAGCAATTAGCACATCAATAACGCAAATAATAGCAAATGTCATCAAAAGGGTACCTGTGCATGGGTAAGAACTCTTCGGTTAAAAGCCGAAAATGAATCTTCTTGTTGAGGATCATTAGGAACAAAATCCCAATAATCAGGAGGTAAGCTTTTACCCGATATGAGCTTTCTAGAACTTTCTACAACAATTGCAGTTTTTCCAAATACATCTTTCATGGAAACTTTAAACTTCATAGGTGGATAAACATCTCTAAATCCTCTCTGTTAAAAGAAAGAAAAAAAGGAAACGCCTTTTCACATAAATTATAACTTAAAAAGAGAAGACATAACAATTCAGAAGATACTTACATCACAATATTTGCAAATTTTCGGCGTTTGAACGATGGATTCCACGTCAGTTTTCTGTATTTTCAAAAAACAAAAATTCGGAAATAATTTAATGCTAGGGTTTAATTTCATACAACTCATTATAAAATGTCGATCTTGTATTTTACTCTTGTACTAACAAAAAAAAAAAAAACATGCAGCTTAATATTAATACCTGACCTTGGCCTTATCTTTTTTAAGGTTTTTACATCCGGGACAGATTTTATTCAGAATTTGTGCCACTTCAGGTAAGAAGTATGGATGAAGTATTGTGAACGGAAATTTTATTAAGCCTATGTGACCTGTAAAATAATCAACGATTGAATTAATTTTTTTTTATAAAATACAAAAAAGCATGAAAAAAAAAAGAGAAACACCATAACTCTTTTCATACCTTCACATGTTCTATAATCTTTGGCTCCACATGTATGACACTGCGATGCGGGATTTGGGAACCCCAATGCAGGGTCTGTTACTTCATTTGGTACAGAGATTTCCTTCACAGATGCTTTCTCCTGTTACATACATTAAATTATAAATTATTTAATTAGATTTGACTATTTGTACAAAAAAGGTGTTGAAAAAATAAAGAAAAAAGATATGATCTTGCTTACGGCATCTTCTTCAGATAGAACTTTGAATCGAATGCCTGTAAGAACACCAGATGGCACTTGTTGTTCTACATACACTTCATTGTCCATCAAACTTGATTTCTTTTTTGCTTATTGAACTCCCTACTGAAATAGATAAAGTCAAAATTAGGGCTCTCGAACCATGTAAGGCGAGAGATTTTATGATCGAGAGAAAATATTTTGAAACCCGAACACAAAATCAATCTACACGTAGAAGACGACATTGATCATCATCATCAAGAACAGGATCATGAAGAAAAATAGAAACAAACCCCTGTTTGATTGAACTCTTGAAGGATGTGTTGCTCATTGAATAACAGAAGTAAAATTCCCAACTTGTTATTACAATGTTCATGCATCAATCGCCATAAAAAAAACTACAAAATCCTATAAAACTCTTACCCGCATTGCCGAAACCCCTTATTATGATTTCAACATGCAAAAACACTCGACAAGAACACAAAAAGGAAGATGATCAAGAAAATTTTCGTAAACCCCAGAAGAAAGAAAAAGCAAGAACAACCTAAACGTTACAGAAACATGTCTTCAGAACCTCGACATTGATCAGCATCATCAAGAACAGGAACAAGAACAAAAATAGAAACAAAACCAAGATTGGGAACGTGTTCTAGATACACAAACATAATCGAATCACGAAAAAAGGTCACCTTTTTATCGAATCTTGGAGAACCCTTGAACGAGAAAAGATATCTTTTTATTGGTTTTTGAGCAGAGAGCAGGAGAGGTACTCCCAAGAAGCACAAGGGTTTTGTATTGGGAGTGTTTATTGCTTATTATTGCAACACGAGCAGCCTCCCTCGGTAATACTTACGCCTATCACCTCAATATTCCCCTAAAATATAGAAGCGTAATTGAAGATTTAAGAGAGTAAAATACTATAAATATTGAGGTTCGGGTTGTAAATAATGGGAAAAGTCAAGGGTAGAAAACAAGTATTATCGATTACTGGGAACGGACTATTTTAGTTTTTTTTTTTTTTTTCTCGACTATATATTGCAACTAAACGAATCACAAAATCATGCCTTCCACTATTGTTCCGTATACAGATTTCACCTCTTGGTTTTCCTTTTGAACAACTATAGCCCTTTATGTTTTAGCATTATCTTCATCGAATTACTTAGTTTTGTCATTGACAATTATTTGTTTACTTGAACATTAAGCTTTTTATTTATGGACAATTTTCATGAGAAGAAAGTCATTCCTTGTTGATGTTATCTTGATGAATTTAAAATGCCCTTTCTACAATTTACATTTCCATCTTTCTATGACAAATTCCTATTATTGGGAGAAAGTAGAAACATTTCATCTTCGGCAATCATAACATATAATAGACTAATTATGTCAATGATAAAACTTTGTATAAAAGACTATCCATAAGGAGAATAAGAGGTTAGGATGAAGATTTGGCAAGATCTCATATTTAGATGGTTGAGGTAGGATTTGTGGGAATATAAGTGTAAAGTAGATATTCCAATTTTAGAAATTCTATCTTATTCGAAATCAAAGCATCTATCACTATCAGTATTCCTCAACTTTTTTGGTAGTGCCAACTTATCGTAATATATATGTCATCAATTAATTTTTGTTATGTGTTACTTGTATGTTCATTGTCGATGATTTATTTGTTCTTGTTGGCAATTTACATTTGGCAAAAGTTGTTTATTTTTTCTTGTGGCAATTTTACATTTGTCAAAAGTTGTTCATGGTTAGGTACAAAGGATGTCAAAAGTTTTTGTTAGTAATTATGTGTTTTTTTGTTGAATGAATGTGTAACATGTGTTTGAACTTTTACAAAATTTTGTTTGTGGTTATCAATCATTAAAATGATCAAAATTTATAGAGTTTTATAGTAAAATAATATATTTTATATAAGTATTATAAAAATATTATTTTAAAGATTCATTTATCTGTAAATATTGTTTTTTTAATGCCTAGAAAAATGAGAATTTTATTTATTTGTGAAGTTTGGAGTTTAGAGTTTAGACATTAATTAAAAAACGTTGTGGAAAATATTTTATGGAAATCCATTTTTGCAAATGTGTGATTATTTTGTCATAAATATTAAAAAAAAAAAAAAAATGATCATTAATTTAACTATTTTAATGTGTTGAAACAACACAGATATCACGGAGCTAAGTTGTAAATATTGAAAAGACCAAGTGGCAAAGGGTGAAGAATGCTCAAATCTCGAAAGACGCTAACCGTCGTCGAGTTCTTTTCGAACCAAAACCCAAAGAGGCGTCGCGATTATGACAAAAAATATTAGATTCTTTTTTGGAAAAATAAACATTAAATTAAACTATGTGATTGATTGGAAAAAAAAGAAAAAAAAAAAAAAATGTGCTGCTAATTACATTATTGCCCTTTGGGTGTGCAATACATTATTTGTTGGGTACACGTTTACGTTTATATGTACTTGTTGAATTGGGTGTTTTACCGATGGTTTAGTTAGCTCTACAATATCCACCGGAAGTTGTACAGCCTCATTTGATAGACCTACTACTACTACTATTCACATCTTTTTCCCCGTACTGCATTGAATAATTCTTTTGGGTGGACAGCAGTTTTTTTTTTTTTTTTTTTTTTTTTTGGAAAAATGACATATTACATACTAGTATTTATCTATTTAGTCTTTAAACTTATTTCCGTGTTTTATGAGGAAATAAAATTATTTTTGTCGGGTTTAATTGATCGTTTTGGACAAAATTAAATGATAACTCGGTTACTCCTTTGTCACATAGATACTTGTTGATATTGAAAGGTCTAAAAGATTGTTAGAAAAGTAATCAATGACGGCCAGGGAGAAAGACAATCCCAAGAAGGGTTGTTTCTGATGAGTTGGACGGTGGCGGGTTGCCGTAGCTAACACGACAGCGACGATCATGTCACTCTACTACCTCCAACCTTTACATATTAACCTTCAACAGTTGGATCATAAACAAGCATTTTTATCTGGAAAAGAAAATCATTGAATCTTGGTCCAAATAAATAACATATTTGCATATCCGGAAGGATAACTTAACTTATATCTCAATTCCAACTCAAACTGATACCAATTGCACTAAAACAATAGTAACAACTTCATCAAGCCTTAAATTCGAATGATATCCAACAATGATACGTACTCATAGAACTTCAATAACAAAAGCTAACCAAAACAATAGAGAACTTGTCTAAATCCCCCAATAAATTGATTACAGACCGGCAACTTACTCCTTGTTCTTTAACTTATCAATTCGTTGATGAAGGTAGTCAACACGAACAACAAGCTTCGTAATAGAGTACAAGATCCAGTAGAAGACAAGTGATGACTCTTCATGATCGATTTATGGTGGCAGAGGTGCTTCGATGGTGAGCAGTTCAGATTCACAATTGGGCATCAATTCGTACTTCCAATAGATGTTTGCTAGCAAAAAGAGACAAATAGGTACAACGTAAAGGAAGGGTTTGAGGAGGCTAGTTATAGCGATGATAAGATCTTTCCTGAGTGTATCAATGACAGCTTCGGCTACGTCGGTGTAGCTTAGAACCACCCATTTCAACACTCTTTTGATTGAGTATTGAAGAATTCGAAGGAATTAGGGGGTGAAGGAATAGGTAGATTTATGGTTAATTGATATAAAGTTAAAACATGTGGCATTAGTATAACTATGAGATTCACAGTTGGGCATTGTTTCGTACTTTCAGAATACATGTGGCACTGTGTACCTGTTATTAAAGGATTAAAGACTAAAAGAACATGTCATAATCCACTTTATTTCGTCATAAAGCATAGAAATAGGTTTTGGGACTGAATGGGAAAATGTGCAATACATAGTATGGCTAATGTGTCATTTTCCCTATTTTTTATACATTTATATTTTATATTTAGTTTGATGGGATCAAGTATGAATATGGGACAGTTTGGGTTGGTTTCAACCTACAACCGAACACAAGCCCATAATATCATTTTCCACATGTTTAAAGCTCATATCAACATCCAAATAAATGGGTTCAGTTTCTTGGTTTTCCTGGTACGGTTTTAGGTTTAAACCTAAACCAAATCACAACCTAAGTTATAAGTTTTGCAAGTCATTATATAGAGGTTGAGGTGGGTTGATGTTGTATGTAATGGTTCATCATATAAGAGTTGTGGAGGGTAAAAGTTGTGTTTAATGGGCGATGTAGATGGTAGAAGTTGTATGTAATGGGTGATGTGGGACGACTTTAATGGTTGTCATATAAGAAAAATGAAGATGGGAAGAAAGAGCAAAATACGACTCAAAAACAAGATCACTAGTAGCAATGAACAACACTTTACCAACCCAACTAAACTAATACCTATGATTTTATTTATGTTGATTTATATATAATATATTAATATGTATAATTTATATATGTTTCTATAAACTTTTGTTCGGTTCGTTTTTTCTCGGCTTCTTATATTTATCGAAACTTAACCCACACCAAAATTTTCGATTTTTTAATAGCTCAAACCCCCAAACTATCGATTTATGCTTCAGTTTCAGTTTTTGGATTCGGTTTTGTTTTGCTACATGTAATAATATTTTAAAAGATATGTTTTCTTATTTATTCCAAATTTCTATACATATTTGGTTGTGTTGGCGATTTGTGGGATTTAAAGATTGTAAAATACATCAAATAGCAAAATGCTTTCTTTGAGTTTTGTTTTGGACAATTTACCTTTTCTTGGATTGAAATTGTAATATAGTTTTCATGTGTTCCATTTTAGACAAGTAATTTATGGACATAAGAGCTTGTTTGTAAGTTGGGTTTGATAAAATACAACCTACTCCTAAAAAAATGCTTAAAGGAACGACCTAGAGATTCGCTAATGAGAAGACGTGTCGAATGTTTAGAAATCATCTATGCACAAACACATATAAACTTCTAAAATTAGGGATATTTAAAGGTCATTGAATTGTAATGGTTGTTTATACTTTTAACCGGTATTAATTAAATATCGCACTGCATAAACCTAAAGTCGAATTACTTTCGAGGATAGTGGTTCATTTGACTGTGTGTACTTAATGTATTGAAAGATTTTGGGTTTGATCTTCTTAGAGTTTGATGATCAGGGAACATATATGTGTTTATGTTTTGGCAGTGAAGTGTGAAATTTGAATAAAAATGATAGTCGGATTGTGGAAACGAGGAAGGAGAGGGGCAAAATAAAAGATATATATATATATATATATATATATATATATATATATATATATATAGAGAGAGAGAGAGAAAGAAAGAAAGAAAGAAAAGCAAAAAAAAAACTATTTTACTCTCATGTTTACATCATATTAGGGTGGCTAACAGTTATGGGTAGGCGGAGGTTTATAACACCCTGACTCCGAGGTATATTTTAAAAACTTTATATTTATTTTATTGAAAGGACTCGATGAGTTGGAGGCCCCAACTTGTCGTGTCAAACCTATCCAGACCCGAATGATTTTATGACTTCTACTCGACGAGTCGGAGGACCCTGACTTGACGAGTAGAGGTTGTGCATGCAAACCCTAAACTTTAGGGTTTGCACCCCTATTTAAAGAACTTATGGGTTGTTTCTAGCCTCCCTTATCATCATTACAGCCAGAGGAAACCCTAGATCGAGTCCTAAACCCCCATTGTGTGTGTTGAGAGCTTGAAAGGTGTTGTTTGTGATGGGTTTTATACATAGCAAACAATCATATGTGTGTATGCAACACTAATTTAAGGATCTATATTTTCACTATTATACATACAAGCATTGAACACAAAAACTAGAAACCCTAGGAGGCACATGTAATTTTTAAAATTAACATATAATAAGGGTTAGGATACATACCTTTATTGTTATATTGTAATAACAAACAAATCCTTGAAGATCTTGAACTTTGGTAGCAAGCGTCACAAGTGTCGCGCCTCTAATGGCTCACAAACAAACATGACAACCAAGGACTACTACGCAGAGAGAGAAGTAAGTGGAAAATTCGGTCTAAGCCTTTCTTGGAGTGCATGGGATGAAATCCAACCCTATAGGGGTTTATATAGATGATAAGGAATGTTTAGTATAAGGCAGATGTATCTTAGATAACCCTAATCCCTTAACTTCCTCCTTAAGGTTTCCAATGCACCCTTAGAGCCCAAGGAAACCCTAGGACATTCTATATTTTGTTCCACCCCTCTAAGTGAGGTTCTAGATTGCTCAATGCTCAACTTTTGAACATTGACATATTTAGTCCATGCAGTTTTAATTAATTCCTTTAATCCCAAAATCAATTTCAAATTAATTCTGATTAAATATTAATTAAACAATATGATTTCTAATTAATATATTATATCCATATTACATTAATAAATCATTTATCTTGATTTCAAATTAATTTATTAACCAAGTAATAAATTAATAAATCATTATTCTCTCTCTAACAGTTATCATATTCAATTGTTAGGTTTGAAGGCAACCCACAAGGACATTGCTACTATCAATTTAAGTATATACCATTTATAGTTATGGGCTTAGACACGTAATCCAATAACCTCCCACTTGGATAAGTCTAACTGTTGGATTAATGTCTAAGTCCATAACTATAATTGGTATATACTTGACCCGACCAGGCATGGTCTATTTGGGTTGTATGGTATCGGAACATTTTGGTAGACCTTTTAATGAGAAAAAGATATTTGTGACATATTAATATATTATAAGTTCTAATATATTAATATGAAATCATGTTATTTAATTAGTATTGATCAAGAATTAATTTGGAATTAATTTAGTGATAAAAAAGAGACTAATTAAATATATGGGGATTGATTGTGTAAATCATTGATTCTTATATAGTGGGCTTATGATCCATGATTCCTTATGTTGGGCTTAACCCATGTGGTGACCCATGGATACTCCATGGAGGTTAAAACCCATGGATCATAAGGAATGGGTAAAGTCATAGGTTACATGGTGTAACCCTAATATGCACACTATATAAAGACCCCATTGGTTGGTGAAATTGGCACTAAGGTATACACAAGAGGGTAAGCCAATTTCTATGCACTCATATCTTCTTTAATGGTTATTCCAAATGTTCATGGTGTTGTTTGAACCATTTGAGGTGTCACACTTGGGGCACTAGGCTCTTGAGCTCCATGGAATCAAGCACCAACAAAGAGGTATGTAATTCTACTAGTTTTATATTATATGTACTTTATATTATACTAGTTAGAACAATACCTTGGAAAATTGATATTTGCATGTATAATATAGAAAACATGAATCCAAGGTATTTAGGGTTCCATGTACACCATATGAGTGTTAGAATGCTCAAAACCCAATACTAACAACTATAACTGCCAGTATAGCTACCAAATTGAATAGAAAATTGTAGCTACCAAAAGCATGTGTCGAACTCTGACCTAGTCAGTGAAGTGTCCTTAGATAATGGATCAAATATTCCTCCGTTCTACAAGATATCGTATGGACATGAGACATGGATTATAATCAATCTTTGTCCAATAGTTGTTTCCTGATTTCCGATTTTTGACGACTAACTAATTGAACAAATCAAATTAGTCCAGGCTTGGCCAAGCACTTAGGGTGTCATCATTAAATCATTGAGGAGCCCACAAATATCGCTTTTAACTCATTTAGGGTAAAAGGAACGGATAAACTTTAACCCATATGTTTGTACTATTTACTCATCAAATCATACACAACAATATGTTTTATAACATTAAGTTACTGATGCGTTTACGTATTATCAATGCACAACCGACTCGTAAACAACAACTATATGTCTCCGTTTCAAGAATATAAGATATTATCTTCTCACAATCACTTGTGATAGAATCCATGAAGTGATTAAGGTGACCGTGGATTTAATCCAATACCCAAATCCGATTTCATGAGTACTCATGAACAATGCAACAAACATTTGTTATGTCTAAGCACTTAGACAATCTACAGTCGAATTCATGACAGTCTTAATTCACTACTTACTTCCAAAGTACGATTGACTGTGGATGTTTGAATAATCCTATTATTCGGGACGTAAAACATGCGAAGTGAAACACAAGAATAACCTAATTCAATATGGTCTCAAAATTGTTGAATAAAAACAAAACACTTATTGTTTAATCACCATATTAGTTAGACTTTATTCATTGTATAAAGTTTCGAACAATCAACTAAATACTTGAATTAAAACATTTGTCATGTCATGCTCTAAGCATGTATACCATGTTTATCTATGGTCATTCCTTTGTGAAATAGATCAATTGGATACATTTTCAATTATACTCATTTCACAGTTCTAAAACCTTATTACAAATGTAAGAATACCAAAAATTTTCCACTTCTAGAATGTGTTAGAGTCTAAACTTTCATGCAATAATCATTTTGTAATGTCAAGGCACCAAAGTCACGAAGATTTTGCCAACGACATTATAAAGCATTCCACTGGAGATTTGTTACAAAATAATCCATGGAAGAGAAGTCTCATATTCAAAGTAAATTCCTTTAAACATTCTTCCTGCATAAAAGTTTCTAACTTATATAAAGACTCTTAATATCCAACTCCCATAATGGAAACATTTCCATATTGCCACTTGACATCCATTCTTAACAGAATCCTATCTATTCAGAATTACGTCAATATGGTTCATTTATTACTATACTTCCAACTGTCCACAAGCAATAAATCTTTAGCGAACCTCATATTGTCCTTGACAGTTATTAACAACTTAGTCATATCAAGTTCTAGTCCTTTTCCCTCTCAATACCATGGACATTTGGAAAATCAAAACGAGTGAATATTATAGCATGTGCAATCGATTCTTTACCTGAAGCATATGGGATTCGATCCATAATGTCTTACATAGAGACATGATACTTGACCAGTCTCCTGCTATAATATTTCCATATATAGAATTTCCAATGTTGAAACATTTCAACCTGATATTCATATATGCTCATGACTAAGTTTCATTAAAACTTCAATCTAAACTTTTAGATTATAAATGAAGTAATAGTACCATCTCCCTTTTTATAGTGAAACAAATTTCAAACTCTGCAACTTTGCAAATTGAAAATCTTGTTTCCTATAAATAGCATTGCTAACTTGTAATACTCATCATAATGATTATGCTCCCACTAGCATAATAATTATATTCTTACTAGCATAATGATTATGCTCCCACTAGCTTTGACATGTATCTAGAAATTAGTTGGGCTTCTACAAATCAACACCTATTGACTTTCTTACCAAATTTCAGATTTCTGATACGAGATGCTTCAATAAGTCTTTATCTTGGCTTCTCAAGCTCATACACCATTCTTTAAAAAGCTTATGTGTGTGTCTAAAACTTTATGAACTTATAGCAACAAGTCCCGAATGTTCAAACCTTTTTTCCGTTTCTCACAATTTGAATTTGACACCGATGGGGATTACTACGAATTCATAGTGACCGTAGCGAGTTTGGAATGCGGTCTCGGGGATATCTTCCTCCCAGACCTGCAACTGGTGGTACTCAGATGTTAGATCTATCTTCGAGAAGTAACTCAATCCTTGTAGTTGGTCGAATAGGTCATCGATTCGGGGAATAAGGTATCGGTTTTGACGGTGAGTTTGTTGATTCTCGGTAATTGATGCACATGCGGAACGATCCGTCCTTCTTCTTTTCGAATAAGACCGAAGCTCCCCAAGGTGAGAAGCTTGGTCTGATGAACCCCTTGTTCAGCAGTTCACTAAGCTGATTGGAAAGTTCTTGCATCTCCGCAGGAGTTAAGTGATATGGTGACTTGGCAATTGGTCTGGCTCTAGATATTAACTCAATTTTGAATTCGACTTGTCATTCGGGGGGTACTCCCACGAGGTCTTCGGGAATACGTTGGGAAGTTGTAGACCTCCAGGATGTCCTTAATGTTCCTTTCTCCTTGCTTCTTATCAACAATGTGAGCTAAAAAGGTGTGGTTCTTCTCGTGTAAGCACTTCTGGGCCTTGATACATGAGATGATCCGTAGGTTCGTACTGGGTTTGTCACCATATATGACCAAGGTTTTGTTACTCTGTAGGTGAAGGCGAGCGGCCTTCTCGTAACACATAATATCGGCATGGGGAGGACTTATCCAGTCCATGTCGATGATAACATCAAAACTCCTTATGGTAATCAGCATTAAATCGATTTAGAAGGGGTGACTGTTCAAAGTTAGCATGCATCCTATGTATACATCATTTTTTTGTTTCAATTTTTCCGTTGGCCATTTCCACGGTGAATGTTTCGTTTAGTGTTTGAGGGTTTTGTTTGAGTAGAGGTTTAAAATTATGACTCACAAAAAAGGTTCTCTCAACACCACTATCAAATAGTATGCATGCATAAATGTTATTGAAGAGGAGCGTACCGGTGACCACTGTAGGGTCCTTCATCGCCTTCTCGTGTCCTATTGCTAGGACTTTTCCCGTTCCCCCAGTATTTCTGTTGTTGGCCTTCAAACATTTCCTCTTGTAGTGCCCCGTTTCCCCATAACCATAGAACGCTTGGCTCACCCCAACATTTGTGGGTTGGGTGGCCTGTTGTGCAAATGTTTTGTAGTATCAGGCAGTGTGTCCCTTCCTATTTGCAGTTTGTACAGTGCATCTCTCGACAGGCGCCATTGTGGTGAAAATTACACTTGTCACACTTTGGGAGGGTACCGACATATGGCTTGGTAAGTGTTGGTGCAGTAGGGACGGTAGTGGCATGAACCGTCACGATCTGTTGTTTCTTTGGGGGCTCCTGGGCTGGTTGATCCTTCTTCTTGTTTCCGAACTTACTATTGTCATCACTCCCTTTTTTCTGTTCGGGGACGGGAGTCACTATGCCTTGTCGTACTCCATGATCAATGAGCCTTTGAGCGAGGCACTTGGCGCTGTCAAAAGTTGTTGGGTTGGCAGCAATTACACTCACCTGAATCTAGGGATATAGCCCCCAGATGAAACATTCCACTTTCTTGCTCTCCGGAGTGATCATTCCAGGGCATAGGGTTGCCAGGTCACTGAATCTGGCGGTGTAGGTTTCGATGTCAGAGTCGTTCATAGTGAGGTTCCAAAGCTCCTGTTCTAGCTTTTCTACCTCGCCCCTTGGGCACTACTCTTCGAGCATCATGATTTTGAGATCCTCCGAGCTCATCAAGTTCGCCACCAGGAGTGTTAGGGCTTTGACATGGCCATTCCACCACGAAAGGGCCCTATTAGAAAAAGTGCAGGCTACAAATTTGACTTTGTTGTCCTCTGGGTAGGCACAAATTTCAGATATTGATTATGTCTTATCGAACCACCGTGTCAGCGCAATGATGCCTCTATGTGACATCCCCAAAATCTCGGCCAGAAAAGACCAGTTTCATTTATGCTTTTTAAACATTTTCAGAGTAAATCCTTTTGATTTTAAAAGAGATGCGGAATTTGTTCCCAAAAACAAAAACATGATAAAATAGATTTTTATCAAAACATTTCATAAAGAAATATGATTTCATTTAATAATCAAAAATCAGGATGTGATGTTCCGATACAGACCATAAAGCATAAACGATAACATTACAAGTCATTCAACAAATAAATACATATACAGACTTGTAATCAAAACAACTTGATGATTCATCCATCTTACGCCCTTGCGCCACTTCCTGTAATACAAATAAACTGAGTGAATCAGGCTTGGGGGCCTGGTGAGCATATAGGGTTTTCAACCCACAATAAATAATTATATTTAATTCAACAATCAACAATAACCCGATTACAAATTTCCGTTATCCTCACTTTACGTCTCTAAAATAACATCTATCTCAAAGGATCTAATCTAGTATTTTCATCGGGACAGACATTACTGCAGAGGGGATTCCTCAACAATAAGTGTCCTAAAGGCAACCATGTGTGGGATAAATTACACCGGTGAACACATCATTCACAACACCTACAGGTTATGAGCCTGCTAGCGTTCCACCGGACTATCTAGAATAGTCTGTGGTCGTCATCCATACTCTGCTGAATGACTAGAATAACACCAACAATGAGGCCTCTCATCAATTTATTTCATTGCGCACCAACTATCTACCCATGTTCTACCCAACATATTAGTAGATCAAAAAATATACATGTTTTATACATAATTTTTTTTTAAAAAAAAATTGTATAGCATGCTCTTTCAATACTCCATCCAAATAGCAAGTAATACGTAAACACATAACAAGAAATTTCAAGGAGAGTCATATAAGTCTATGTGTTAGAAGGTAATAATAATACCCTCAAACAACCTGTATTCTTAAATACATTTAACTATTACTTGTATAATATCGTGTATTGAAAGGGACTATACACTCACTTGATCAGAAGATGATCGGACAATACTACGACTTGCAGAAGTAGTGTTTCTTCGGTAGATCTGGAAGATCTTACAAAAACTGGGCTCCTCGCGGGCAGAGCTTCGGCTCGGGAATCTCACTTCTCAGGATCTTTGGGACTTCGGAACTTGCTTTAGGACTCGGGAACGGTATGGCATGCAAATCGAGGCAAAAACTATAGAGAAGAAAGAAAATGAGCAAAGAAAATGGCTGATCTCGGTTTCCATTTATAGGATGTTGGGTCTGGGATTACGTTGGGCGTAATTTCCAAGTACGTTTGGCGTACTAAACGTCACTGCATGCGTCACTTAGTGACACTCGAGTATTGGTCAGGCAACTTGCACCCCTCTGAGTACGCTGGGCGTACTCAAAATTACGCTCGGCGTAATTTGACTCGTCAAACTTCTAAAGTGTGTAACTTTCGCATACGAGCTCCGTTTTCAACGTTATTTATATCCACGTGTAGGTTAGAACATACTCTACAACTTTCATTTACACTCCGTCGGCTAATTTTGACTTGATTTTATTATTTACTTTTAGTATGCCAGTACAGAAAAACTTCGTTAGAAATTCATAACTTCTTCGTCTGACGTCCGTTTTCGTCCCTCTTTCTGTCGTTGCACTACCATCGATGAGATCTTCGATTCTCGTTTAGAAAGTTTCGGCTAAAACTCGCTCGATCTCAATTCGAACTTTTGGGTTGTCTACTGCTAAGCTGAAACTTTGAAAAATCATAACTTCCTCATACGAAGTCAGATTTAGGCGTTCTTATTATGCACGCTCTCGGTTCAACATTATGTACGTCTTTCGTGTTGATCACTAAGGCTAAATATCACTCCTTCATAAATTCACTATTTACGTCACGCTGTGTCACACCGGTTTTGTTGCGAAACTTCGACATGTCATAACTTCTTCGTTATAACTCGGATTTCAGCATTCTTTATATTTTCGGAAACCTCGTCTCAACCACTACATCTTCGTGCATCAATATAGGGTTTATATAACATTTCATTTTTACGCTTATTTTTATTCTTGATTAAATCAAATCACATAATTAAGCAGATAAGTATAAAACACATAATTCGCAAATAATACATTCTTATTATTTCAAATTGGGTTACAAAGATTAACCTAGACTATTACATTGCTAAAATTTGCAAGCCCCAAAACACGGGCGTTACACTCTGCTTCCATGGAAGGGCTTAGGCTTGCATTTTGTAAAGTCTTTGTAAGTGCATTCCCTTGGGTGCCCTTGGTTTTCACTTTGATTGGAGCTGTTAGTCCCATTTCCGCCTCCATTTCTGTTACTGCTAATTTAAGTTATGTCAGCAGCCACAACAACTGTCACGCAGCTTGGAACACTGCAGAGTCCATTTGTGGGGGAGGCGGTGGTGGTGGGGCTGTTGATGTGTTGTTCTTGCGCCTGTTTGACTTCCTTGGTGACATGTTACTGCCATAAAGTTTAAAGGTTGAAGGGCGATATGTTATGAGAATAGTCATGAATCAGGCGTTATCGTAACTGAATGCCTTGATTATGTATTTGTATCAATTCTAGTCGTTTTTGAAATTTGCAAGCAATTCACAGACGAAATTTTCTATATTGTATAACAAATAGCGACATCCAATGAAATAAAAAATTCATAACTATTTCATTGATAATATGGTTCTAGTACATAGTTTAGTGAAAATTAACATTTAAGAAGGTCTACATGAAAGAGTAGCACTAACGTTTACTCGTAAATAAAAACAAGATGTGAGTAGTACATGCCCTACTCACGGCAGGTAGTCCCATGCAACCTCTGAGATGAATTCGAGGCACCCTGCAATTCTACTATCCGACGCTTAGCTGTAACCACCCTCTCCTTAAGAGTTGTATGCTTCTCATGATACTCTCGCACTTCCGCTTGAGTGGTGGTAAGGTCCTCATAGATATTATCAATGAGATGACATGTCTGAGGGTAGTCCCTTTCCGATAGTCGGGTGTGTGTGTCAGTGGCTTCAGTAATGGCTCCCAACTCTATGATCTGGTTGGCCGATGCCCTAGTCTGATCCGCGAGGTAGGAAATGCAATGGACCATGATAGAAAAAGCCTTGTCTGCCGGTCCTCCATGGCTGATGTAATAGAAGCCTCGCTGCAAGTCGTATGGTGAGCGTTGGTGTTGCTTCTGGTGCCACCTTTCCACGTCTTCCGCCCAACGGGCGTGGGTTCATTGTAGCCTAAACAGTGTGCAGGGACTCGGGCAATGTAAGGAGGATTTATGACTTCATACTCTGCATCCGAGTCCTCCTATTCCTCTTCATCTTCCTCGTCTTCTTCTTCCTCCAACCTTGGATCCTCTTCGGGTTCTTCCTCGGGTTCTTCATCCATTAGTTCCACAGGATCCTCTTCGATCCACCCACCATTTCCCTGGTTAGGGAAATAGGGGTCTCCAGGGATGTGGAATCCTACCATGATGTATGTGCAATAATGTGAGAATTACATGAAGAGTTTAAGTGTATGTATCCTAAAATACTCCTATCGTGTTCTAATTGTTTATGTTTGATTCTATAGTTCTTGATTTTTGGTAAGCGTTAGACTCGTTGTTCACCACAACTGTTCCCCAACATATGTTAGTCACACCTCGGATAAATATAGTTGATCAGGCTATATTTATTCAAGGTCTAATTACATATCCAAAGGCCTACCCGTAGTTTTCAACTCATCATATTGTTGTTATTATGCTCCCATTATGACACTGCCCTAACTTGTATGTACTTATACTTTACTTAAGATATTATTATATTTTTAATAGTATATTTGTAGTCAGAGTGTTTTAGCCCGATTGTATTTATAGTTGTATATCTTGTATGGTTTGATATCCTTAGTTCACTATAAACAATGCTCTTATACCAATCTGTCACACCCCCAAATCGGAACGGCGGAAACTTCCGAGAGTGGATGACGTCATTGCACAACATCATAACAACTGAATATAAATGAATCATAGCAACACAAACATCATACATTGAGATTACATGTTTACATTGTTTACAAACTTTACTTACTCAAAAGTTAATTACAACTACTAAAAGGGAGAAAAACATGATGCAACGCCACCTTCCCTCAAAATGTTTGAATACATGTTTACCGGTTTCTTGAGAATACAAGTGATTTTCAAAAGTCAACAATTAAGTTGGTGAGTTCATAAGCATTTTTGTATGAGAAGGATTTGTAATGGTTTCGTGTAAAAATGGTTTTGTATACTTCTAGAAAATCCGATATTTTCTTTAAAAACGAGTTATAAGTCTTATACTTAAGACTAAAATGTATGTATTTCCTTTGTATCTTTTCCTTATAAAGTGATAATGTATGTTTCCCGAAAATCCAATATTTTTGTGAGTATAAACTATAGTCTTAAACCCAAAGACCAAGAATGTAAGTAATGATGTACTGAGAAAATAGTATGTAGTTTTACCTTTTAATAAAACTAATGAAGTGTAAGTTACCTCGTAAACCAAGTAGTTTTGTCAATCCCTATGTAAGTTATTATAACCATGTTAATATGACTGATATGCCTGAACGATGTTCTTCAGGCATCGGAGTTGGTAGACATTTGTCACCCTAGAATTACCGGTCTAACTATAGTTAACAATTGAGGTGTGAGGTTATCAATCCCGTATAGATCTATACACAACTATCTCGCTCTCCCTCAAAGAGACTCTGGTTATAATACAAGACTTAAAGTTTACACTAGGTAGGTATGGTGATGGAATGTCTCACAAGAGCATCAACAGATTCATGTGAACTATAACTCTTTTTCCTTATAAAATGAAATAATTATATCTCTGAATAATTATATGGTTCTTCTGAACTGAAAGTGTGGTTTTGTGACTCCCAAACTATACCAATTATAATTTATCTTTGTTGAGACTATTTATATAATCTTTTATATAAATATGATGTTGTAATCTTGTCTAGTGTTCAAATATGTAATCAAAACATGATGTCTTTGGGTTGTAACCCACCAAAATAGTAAATAACTATAGTGTAACCATTTTTGCTAGAAAAGCTATCTTTTAATAAAAGTTTCCAAAACCTTGTAGTTTTACCAAATCATACTTTTCCTTATGATATTTGTATCATGTAATGAGTTATGTTTTTGTTAGCTTTGCATATCAAAATTAATATATTACAAATATTGTATAAAAACTAGTGGTATTCATAACTTGGGCAAATAAAGGTTTATACTTCAACATTAAGAAGTAACAAGCAAGCATTTATGTAATAAACCAAAATTTGACTTGTATTATCCTCCCTAAAAACATGAAAATCTAAAAAAAAAAAAAAAAAAAAAGAAGGTGTGGGTATGAACTCACCTTAAGTGGTTTTGTGGGTTGATTGAGGAGTTGGTGTGAAGATCTTCAAGCCTAAACTCTTGAAGGAGGATGATGAACTTTCTTGATAAAAATGTTATCCTAAGGTTTTTAACACATTTTAATGTGTGTAAATGGGATGAACTTTACATAAAGATGTATGTAATGCTAGGTAATCTCGAAATTACTTACCAAAATCTAAGAACAATGCTTGAAGATTTTTGGAACTTGGAAGCTTGGACTTGGTTATTTAAGAAGAATGAGGTTTACATGGAAATGGTTGTGTTTGTGGAAAGTAATTTTGGCCTTAAGATAAGGATAGAAATAATGTGATGCTTACTTGGTTAACTGTGGGTTAATACATGGATATTTGATGGGTAATTGTGTGGGATACCGTTATGTAATATTTCTTATTGGAAATGGGTGAGATATCATGTCATAAAGTCAACTTCTTCCCTTATATTCCAACGAAATTACCTTGTGAAGGATCCAATTGGTGATTTCGTTCAAGGCACACCAAAATCACCTTGTTCTTTATGAGATTTCGGTCCTAAGCATTTCCCCATGGTGTTTTCGGTCTTTTTGTGTTCTAGGTTGATGATTTCGGTCTTGGCAAACCGAAATCACATGTGAATGGCGTACTAGGCCAAACTTATAAAGTAATGTTTTTAAATTCATGATTTGTTCCCATTTAATTGGCTTGCTAGACCTTTAAGTGTTTACTACCAATATGATTTTCAAAGTATGTGTAAATGCATACATATATATATATATATATATATATACTTATACAAGTAATGCCCCCTTTTGGCTTCCAATGAATATTATTGCATCAAAGATATATATATATATATATATATATATATATATATAAGTTGTGGGTACACTTATACAAAAGACCCTTTAGACTTTGTTTGACCCAAATTTTTCTAGTTGTTACACGTGGCCCCTATTTAATCATCTTATCCCCCACTTGGACATTCTCTGATCTAGCCTCTACTCCCTCTAAACTTGAGAACGAAACCCTAGCTTGTGTATGAGAGATTTAAACCTTGGAAAGTGAATACTAAGTGTTTGGTGCTAGGCAGAAGATCATTTAAGAAGTGGTGGTGTAATCTAGCTTGTAGATCCATAAACTTCATCGTGTGCACGTTTTCAAGTTATAAAGTTCAAATCATTGAGCTTATATAGATAAATCGTGTTTAGTCTTCATTTTGGTTCTTTTGTCCCAAATATTGGATCTTTGTGAGTATGGAGAACTTCGGAGTTATTAAGCCGTCCTTTCAGGCATTCTAAGATGTCTTGAGTTATAAAAATGCTAGCTTAGCCATCTCCTTTCTTCCATGCAAGAGTTGTGGGGGGGGGGGGGGGGGGAGGGGGGGTTATGAAGTAAAAGTTATGGGTTTTGGGTTTTATCTCCTTGTAGCCATGAAAAAGGCTTAAAGTCAGAGACTTTATGTATTAAGATGTTCTTTAGGGTCCAGATATGTGTTTGAAATGGATGTCTTAAGGATTAATATGTTTTGCATGTAGAATATGTTAACAACTTACGTACGCTGAGCGTACACTTGGCTACGCCCCACATAGCCTTATGCGAGCCTGTTTTCTAGTGTTATGTTCTACGCCCAACGTAGACTCAAGTACGCCGAGCATACTGGCCAAGTTGACTTTTGTGGAATTTGAACAATTGAGTATTTTGTGGAATTTGTGAAGCGTAAAATGGTCTTTTACTCTAAGTGTGGACTAGGCTTGACTTGGGCTTAGTAGTATGTGTGAAAATACCTTAAATATTAATTAAGGTTAATTGGTGTATTCAATTAGTAGGATTCTAGTTCCGATAATTCAGGTGTGAGTTCTATCGGTCATCAGTTCAGGTGAGTCTCCTCACTAATTCATATATGTGTAGTAGAATAGTTGTATATATACTTGTGATTCCAAGTTGGGTCTAAGTGTTATTATTGTGTATGTGTTGTTTATATGTGTTGAGACTTCGTGTAGTCTCCAGGGTTGCTGATACCCTATGAGGCGTGTTATTTTTCCATTAAGACTTCAGGTAGTCTCTTCATGTGTTGTGTTGTATGTGATATCTTGGAGAACTCACTAAGATTTGTGCTTATAGTTGTTGATTAATGTGTTTCAGGTACTTTTGAGGATCGCGGGAAAGCGAAGGCTTAATTGTATATATTCGCTTTGGATATTTTGTTACTGGATATTTCGGGACACTCTGATATTTCGATGTGGAATTGTATTTGATAATATGACTTTTTATGGGATTGTTTTTATGATAACTGTTTTTTTGTGGATTCAAAAATGAAAATTTTGGTCTGAAAATTAATCATGCTAGTTTAATTTTGGATTAGGGACTAACCTCGCAAAGTTTTTGATAGTTGGACATATAGTACAATAAAGCAAGTTTGTTAAAATCGATATCTTATTTAAAATCGTTTGACGTTTTACAAGATCGTGATTGTAAAATCGGATCGGGATCGTAAGATCCTGCCAAAATGAACCCATATTCAAATGTGCTTGCAAGATAGTGTAATAAACTTTAACTTCTTAAGCATTACACATAATTTTTGTTGCTACAACCGTAAACATTGAGAATAAAACATTTTAATTAGAAATATGATTATTTTGATAATGTACAAGTAAGACATAATATCACAAATGGATTATTATGCGTATGTTGTGCCTAACTCGAGATGAATTGATAAAATAATGTGCTTTAAAAGATTTCTTGCAACTTGTGACGCTTGATTTCAAGTTGAATAAATGGATTTTTGATATCCAGTTATATAATAAAACTAAAAAAATGTGATCAGAATCATTTTTCAATTGTAGAATCTTAAAATCATAAGATCAAAATCGAGATTATACCAACCTTACAACAAAACCTAAATGTTAGGGACCTAACATGTATTTTTGTGATTAGTTAATGTCTCTTATTTGTGAAATTCAAATTAAGATGGATAAATAAACATTGGCGGATCATAGGATTCGATCCATTTTAGTCCGTCTTTAGAACTTACCCATTTTGACGCTTGTTCGAACTTGTATTCATCCATTTAAGCTATCCATTTTTGCCACTTATAGTCGAATATATTTAATAGGTATATGACCGTTTAACGGGTATATGGAGATTGGCATCGCATATATAGAAAAATATGTTCAAACATTATGTTAAAGTAGTATGATTCTAACTTTTGTCAATTGCATCAGATGCTCTATGATTTCTTTTACACCATCATCTATATGATTTCCTTTACACCATTATCATTTTTCATTTTCATTTTGTAACAATAACTAAAGTAATAATTGATCAAAAAATCAATAAATTAAAATGGTTTTTAAAATAACAAATTAAATAACCATGCAAAATAAGTTGAAGCCTAAATTACTGAAATTATCCTTGTGTTTGGTCAAAATCACGTGTTTGGTCTATTAACTTTTATTTTACATTTGGACTATTTATATAGTATGTTTTTATTTCATTTTTCATCACTGATAGATGTAAAAAGACTATATTGCCCTTGAATGTGTTTTTTATTTATTTTTTTTATCTATAATAGATTATTTATTAATTGAAAAACATAATTATTTATGTTAGGATTGTTGTAATTGAAACGAGTCTTGAAATATCATTTAGCGGGTAAGATAAACATATATATGTGGAGCATGCAAGTTTGGGATGAGTATGTAATTGGTAAGTAGTCATTGTTCTTAAGGACATTAGTATCGGTCAGGATACACAAATATAATGTTGACAATCAAGGATGATCGGTCAATTAAGAGAGTTTCGTTCATTAAGTACAAATACTTATGTTAATGTATATCTGTTCTATGATATTATTTATATTTTTTAATAAATAACAAATGTGAAATGTTAAGAAACCATAAAGTGTTTTACCAAAGAAAAATAAAAGAAAAATATAATGTTATTATTGGAAATATAAAATCAAATTATAATTTTAAAATCAATATATTTCTGGTTGTGTTCCTACGGACCTATCCGCTATAATAAAAAGTGGATGCAATTAATTTCTCTTTGTTCTCATGAACTACCCCTGTTGAACTACTTGTAGATTATCGATAATTTCACATCCAATCGTCATATTATTATGTAATCGTTATACAATTTATGCCAACCAAAAGACTTGATATAAATGGATTTAGAGAGAATTTCATATATGTCCCTTTTAAACTTTAAAATATCATATTTATCCAGCTTAATTTTTTAATATCATATTTACCCTTCACAAACCTTCAAAATATCATATTTGCCAAAATCATTTTCTATAATGTTTTTAATATTTTATAATATTTTTTATACCTTATAATTATTATAATAATTAGGAATTCTAACTATATTATCCATTATCTTTTTTTTTTTCTTATCATATAGGCCCTGTGGCTATGTTTGATGCAATTACCTTGGAGTTGTTTAAGCCTATTAAAATTAGTGTCAATCACATTTGATTTCTCATTTACTTTATGTAGATGCTTGGACAAGACAAAATGTTAAAATCTTCTTTTTATCTTAAAATGTTTTTATGACGTTTCAAGTATTTAGATCAATGTTTATAAATCAAAGATTTTTAGGTAGGTGTCGCTGATTTGGAGGTTCACAGTTTTGCAGCAACGACGGGGGTGTAAGGCTATTTGTTTTCCCATGTAAGTATCTTGGTATTCTGATTGGTTTAAACATGTCCCGTATTAAAACTGGGAGCCTATTTTCGATAGATTTAGATCAAAATTTAATGGTTAGAAATTTAAAATGATTTAAATGGGAGGGACGTATACTTTAGTTCGCTCAATGATTGGCTCTTTGGGTTATTATTATTTTTTTCTCTTTAAGATGCCGATTAAAGTTGTTGAGGTTCTCGAGTTTTCTAGAGCTAAATTATTTTTGGGGGTAGATTAAGATGAAAAACATATTCCGTGGGTTAAATGGAAGTTGGTTTATCTTCTAAAATTAATGGAGGGTTGGGAGTGGGAAGCTTGATGGTTTTAAATGAAGCGTTGCTGTTAAAATGCTGATGAAGGATGGTCAACAACCCAAATGCGTTATGGGTTCGAGTCGTTAGATCTATTCACGATCACAATGCACGGTTCAATATTGGTAAGCATTTTTCTGTCAAAGGTATTTGATCTTCTATTGTTGTAACGCCCGCGTTTCCAGGCTATCCATTATCGTTGATGTAATAGTCTAGGTTAACCTTGTAACTCTTTTTGAGTATTAATGATGAAATATTTGAGTATTATGTGAATTATATGATTTACGTGTTTGTTTTCTTAATTATTATGATTTAATGAATTAAGAATAAAATAAACGTCAAAATTAAAGTGTGATATAAGCCCGATATCTTTACATTAAGTTGTAGTGGCTGAAACAAGGATTTCGGAGATATAAGGAACGCTGAAATCCGAGTTATAACGAAGAAGTTATGACCTATCGAAGTTTCGCGACAGAACCGACACGACGCTGAGTGACGTAAAAAGTGAGTTTACGTTAGAGCGATAATTAGCCTTAGTGATATAAACGAAATTCGTAGAGTTCTTTAAACCGAGAGCATGCATAAAAAAGAACACCAAAATCTGACTTTGTATGAGGAAGTTATGATGTTCCGAAGTTTCAGCTTAGCAGTATGCACCCCGAAACTCTAATATGAGATCGTGTGATTTCTATCCGAAGCATTCTAAACGAGAATCGAAGATCTCATCATTAGTAGTGCAACGATAAAAAGACAGACGAAAACGGACATCAGATGAAGAAGTTATGAATTTATAACGGAGTTTTCCTGTCCCAGCCTACTAAAAATAAATAATAAAAATTAATTCAAAATTAGCTGACGGAGTCTAAACAAAAGTTGTAGAACGTAGTCTCACCTACGCGTGGATATAAAGAACGTCGAAAACGGAGTTCGTATGAGAAATATATGAATTTTTGAAGTTTATTAAATAATTAAAATATTAAATTTAAATATAAATTCGGATATTATCCGGAGGAGGAAGAGCCACCGGTCTGATTCGGATTACGCCTAGCGTAATGCCTCGGTACGGCCAACGTAATCCGAGGATTCAGACCTTATATAAAGGGTGCGAGGGTAGCAGAGTTCTTTGCCAATTTTCTTTCCTTCTCTCTCGTTTTTACCTCGTTTTTCGTGCAAGAAATATACCGAAGCCCCGGTATCATCCCCGAGACCCATAGTAAGTCCCGAAGCCCCAAAGATACCGAGAAGTAAAATTCCCGAGCCGAAGCTCTGCCCGCGAGAAGCTCGGTTTTGTGAAAATCTCCCAGTTTAACCGAAGAATACTACTTCTACAAGCCGTAGTGCTGTCCGATCATCTTCTGATCAAGTGAGTGTGTGGTTGCTTTCTTCTAACACATAAATATGAAGTATTTGCTTTGAAATACATCTTATGTGTATATATATTGTTGTTTATTTGAAGTGGGTGTATATTATTTTTCTTCTAACAGACTAATACAAAGTATTCTATATAAAATACGTGTTATGTGTTTATACATTATTTGTTTATTTAAAATAAATGTTGGATAAATGTTTTATTCAAATTTTAAACTGTATATGTATTTTTATCTACAAAAGTGTTGGGTAAAGCATGAGCATATAGTTGATGTGTGTTAAAATGAAGAGAGACCTCGATGTTATTGTTTTTGATTCAGTCATCTAGCGGAGTTTAGATGACGATCACGAACTTTTCTAGACAACCCCATGGAACACTAGCAGGCTCGCCACATGTAGGTGTTAATGAACTTGGGTGTTCATTCGTTGTACTCCATCCCCCTCATGGTTGCCTTATTTGACATATGTTGTTGGGAAACCCCCCGAAACATGTGTTGTCGCCCTGATGAAATATTCTTAGACCAGGTCCCTTGTGTTAGTTGTTTTAGGGACGTAAAGTGAGAATAATGAGAATGGGTAATTGGGTTATTGTTGGTTGGTGGAATTAAATATAATTATTTATTGTGGGTTGAAAACCCTATATGCTCACCAGGCTCTCAAGTCCGACCCACTCTGTTTTCTTTGTGTTATAAGTAGTGGCACCAGAGCATAAGTTGGATGACTTGTCAAGATTTTTTTTTTTTTTTTTGGATTATAGACCTGTTGTTATATTTAGTTGTTGTAATGTCTATTTTTTAATGTTTATGCTTTTGGTCTGTTTTTCGGAACATGACATCCCGAGTTTTGTTATATAATGAAAAATACATTTTTTAAGAAATGATTTGGTAAATCTTATTTTATCATATTTTGTTTTGGAACCTAATTCTGCAACTCTTTTGATCAAAGGATTACTCTGAAATTATTTTAAAAGCATAAATTAAATCGGTCTTTTCTGGCCGTGATGATTCAAACTATGTTGGATCGCCAAATGGAAGAAACGAGGCGTTTGCTTCGACAGAATCGTGAAGAACTGTCAATTCATGTGGAAGAGCCCGAAGTTAATGGAGGGCAGTCTGAAGGAGAGAACTTTAGTGGGATAATTGGTCAAGACAACCCACCGATAGTTCGACAAAACTACCAAGATGGAGGACATAATGGATTAGGATGCAAGTACAAGGAATTTTTGACTTGCAAACCATCGACCTTCACTGGAAAGGAGGACCTGATCAGAGCGATCGATTGGATCTCTGAAATAGAGTTAGCCTTCATGACTTGTGGTTGCAGAGGCAAGTTGCATACTACCTTTGCAGTGCGTTAGTTCCAAGGTGGAGTCGTTAATTGGTGGAACACTCTAGGGAAGACTTTAAGCCCTAATGAGCCACTGCAATTGTCATGGACAGAGTTCTTGGCGCAGTTCAAGCGCAAGTTATGCTCGGCTTAAAATCTACTTTAATTGGAAAACAAGTTTCTGACATTGACGAAAGGCAGCATTTCAGTTGATGAATACACAAATGCTTTCACAAACAAGATGGAGTTTGTTTTGCACATCGTTCCAGATGAGCTGACAAAGGTTGACCGATACGCAAAACGACTCCCATGGGAGTACGCGGTGCAAGTACATCAAGCACCTACTCTAGACACAACTATTTGGGTTGCCAAGTCTGTTGAGAATATAATCAAAGGGAGGACCACCGACAATGTTGAAGTTGGCGAAAAGAGAAATTTTGAAGGAACTTCAGGTTCCGGTAAGAAAAGTAAATTTTTGAAGTCTACTTCGAATAAGTTTGGAGGAAAAGGAGGCGAAGCGAAATGGTGTGAGAAGTGCAAGAAAAAGCACGTTGGGAAATGTAGGGAGAAAATAGCCTACTACAAGTGTGGAAAAACTGGGCATTATGCCAACGAGTGTCCGTCCAACAAGAGGATGTGTTTTGGATGTAACAAGAAGGGCACATTTTGAAAGACTGTCCGAAAAAAGAAAGAGGCATCAAAACCTAACATTCCACAAAAGCCGAAGGCGGGGGCATTCCATATGACACTAGAAGTTGTGATGGATGAAGCTGATGTCGCTTCAGGTACCTTTCTCGTAAACGAATTACCTCCTCAAATTTTGTTTGATTCTGGAGCCAACTACTCCTTTATTTCGCATGAGTTTGGTAGAAAACTAGCTTTGCGTGTTGATAGAGTAGATAATGCCTTATTAGTCGAAGTTGTGTAGCGCCCCGATTCCAGATATGAATTTAAATAAAGAATAATTGGCCTTATGTCCTACTCGGCGAGTTGGTTGCCCTACTCGTCGAGTAGAAACGGGAATAAAACGCGTGTTTAGTGACCTACTCGGCGAGTCCACTGAGGGACTTGGCGAGTAGGAGATGGCAGATGAAACCCTAAATTCTGGGGGTTTTACACCCTATTTAAAGGATCATTGGCCTCCACCAGCCTCCCCTTACTGCTTCTTGTCCCTCTCAAACCCTAAATTGTGTGTGTGTGTTCTTTGGTGTGTTCAAGCTTAGAGGAGTAACCTTGGAGAAGGAAGCACTTGAGGTAGCAAGGAAAAGCAAGGCCAAGAACTCGTGGGAAGCTAAGGGATTTCCTCAGTCATCACTCTCTGGAAGGTATTAGGTTGTTCCTTAAGCTCATTTCTCTTTTAACCTCTCTTGGATGGGTGTTATGAAGGGCTCTCCATGTTTAAGCTAAGATCTGAAGTTGTAACTTCAGATCTGGACTTCCCTTGACCTCTAGATTCATAAAGTTCCCAGCTTGTTCAAGGATAAGACTCTTCCAAGGTGTAGAACTCCATTAAGAGTTTAGGTTGATCATTTAGGGCCTTTAGAGCCTTGCATGTGCGTAAAGTTTGCAACTTTATGTGATAAACATGCCTTAGGAGCTTGGATCTGTAATCTGGGACCTTGCCATGGCTTAAAAAGCATCTGCATGCATTAAGAACTGCAAGGACTCGGCAAGTTGAATGAGAAACTCGGCGAGTCCGTTGAAGATGGCCATGAACTCGACGAGTTGGATGAACAACTCGGCAAGTTTGTTGAAGATTGCCTTGAACTCGGCGAGTTGTTAGAAGACTAGGCGAGTTGGCTAGGGTTTCTTCCAAATCTTGGCCACGTATGAACTCGACGAGTTAAAAGGGAACCTCGACGAGCCAATCAAGGATTTCACGACTTCATGAATTCAGGAAGAACTTGGCGAGTCGATGATCTGCACTCGGCGAGTCGAGTCAACATAGACTGTTGACTCTGACTGTGGACTTTGACTTGGACCAAGGGTTGAACAAATGAATTATGTTGGTTTCTGGTAATTGGGAGATTTATGAAAAAGGTTTTATGGTACATATAGGTGGTGGAGTTCGTGTTGGACCCGGGATTTGAGCTTTCTTATTTCCGACGACAGTTGCGAGGTGAGTTATCCTCACTATACTAAGGGGTCTAAGGCACCAAGGCTGGCCCATTGGATATGATATCCTAGTAGTTGTATTATGTTGAGTATGAGTTAGTTATGCATGCTAGTTGAAACGCTGTAGAGTAGGCCTGTGGGACTACCTGTGATACTGATTGATTGCCTCTATGTGCATTATTTGTTACGTGCTAATATGTTATGTGGGATGGGTTGAGGTCGTACTGCTCCGTGCGGTAGCCAACAAACCCTAGAGTATTCCAGATATGAGTTGAGGGCCCGGTAGGCATTCCAGACTCATACTGAGGACTTGGGAGCATTCCAAATACAAGATGAGGGCCCAGTAGGCATTCCAGACTCGTACTGAGGGCTTGGTGGCAATCCAGATGTGAGCTGAGGGCCCGATAGGCATTCCAGACTCACACTGTGGGCCTAGTGGTATTCCAGTCTGTTAAATTGTGGACCTGTTATGTGCTGTTCTGCTTAGTTTGTTATGATATGTTATGGTGTGACATGGTTATGTGGACTATATGCGTATCAGTATTTTGGGGGTAACTCACTAAGCTCTCGGGCTTACAGTTTCAGTTTATTGTTTCAGGTACCTCAGGGGATCGCAGCAAGGCGAAGGCATGATCGTACAGCTCCTCCTATTATGTTGTTTTTCTGGGAAAACTCTGATATAAATGTATTTTGAAAACAAAGTTGTAATGTTTTGATGAATTCGACATGTTTTGAAAGTTTAAATTTGGCTTAAATTTTTGGGTGTTACAAGTTGCTAGTGGCAGGTTTGTACCTGTTAGCCATCGTATGAAAAACATATTAATTGACTTGAATGGGAATAAGTTTCGCAAGGAATTATTGCCTATAGAAATTAATGTTTTCGACGTCGTTCTGGGAATGGATTGGCTTAGCGCCAATGATGCCGAGATATTGTGTAGAAAGAAGATAGTAAAAGTAAACCCGCCATGGAAATAATCATTTATGGTGTTTGGGGACAAACGCATAGTCAATTCTGGAATCATTTTGCTAATGAAAGCCAGAAAGTGTTTGGCCAAGAGATGTACATCATATCTAACATTCGTGATCGATGCTAAGAAGGAAAAGAAGAAGGTGCAGAGTATTCCAGTGGTGCGTGATTATCCAGAAGTATTTCCCGAAGATCTTTCGGGATTACCGCTTGATAGACAAGTGGAGTTCAGAATAAACTTGTTACCAGGAACCACGCCAATAGTAAAAGCACCGTACCGATTAGCACCAACAAAGATGAAGGAGCCGATGATGCAACTTCAGGAGTTATTGGACAAGGGTTTCTTTAGACTTAGTTCATCAATCTGGGGAGCTCCGATGTTATTTGTAAAGAAGAAAGATTGAAGCATGAGAATGTGCATTGATTACAGAGAGCTGAATAAGCCAACAATAAAGCATATATATATCCATTGTCGAGAATTGATGACATGTTCGATCAGCTACAATGCTCAATTTCATTTTCAAAGATCGACCTAAGGTCAAGATATCATCAGCTGAAAGTAAGAGAACAAGATATCGAGAAGAATTCATTCAGAACTAGATATGGACACTATAAGTTTTTGGTTATGTCGTTTGGACTAACCAATGCTCCAGCAACATTCATGGATTTAATGAACAGAGTTTGTAATCCGTTCCTTGATAATTCTGTGATAGTGTTCATAGATGACATTCTGATTTATTCGAAGAGCCAAGAAGAGCATGGTAGACTTTTGTGAGAAGTGCTGGAAGTCTTGAAGAAGGAGAAGTTGTATGCTAAGTTCTCCAAATATGATTTTTGGATTAGAGAAGTCCAATTCTTGGTTCATGTGGTCAACCAAGAAGGTATAATGGTTGATCCAACAAAGATCGAAACTGTGACGAAGTGGGAACAACCGAAAAGTCCACGGAGATCTGGAGCTTTTTAGGATTAGCCATATATTACTTAAGGTTTATCCAAGTCTTTTATTCAATCGCTACTCCATTAACAGCTTTGACCCACAAAGGAGCTACTTATACTTGGAGTGAGAAGCATAAGGAAGCATTCGAGAAGCTAAAGAAGACACTATGTGAAGCACCGATTCTTTCTCTACCTGATGGAGTCGAAGACTTCGCTATTTATAGCGATGCGTATGGTGTTGGGTTGGGTTATGTTTTGACCCAAAGAGAAAAGGTGATAGATAGCATATGCGTCTCGACAGCTAAAGGAGAATGAAAAGAACTACCCCACTCATGATTTGGAGCTGGCAGCAGTAGTTTTCGCTCTAAAAATATGGAGGCATTACCTCTATGGCACGAAGTACAAGCTTTTCACTGATGATAAGAGCCTCTAATATCTCTTTAATCGGAAAGAATTGAATATGAGGTAGCGACATTGGCTAGAGTTACTCAAGGACTACGACTGTGAGATAATTTATCACCTCGGTAAAGCTAATGTTGTCGCTGATGCTCTCAGTCGGAAAGTCAATATTGAGAGAAAAAGCCCAAGAGCGTTGAGAATAGAAGTTATCTCGACAATTGTGGAGAGTATAAAGAAAGCTCAAGAAGAAGCTTTAGAGAAGAATGATTGAAAGGAGGAACGTTTGGGTAAAACGTTAGTGTTCGGTATAAACAGTCACAGACTGAAGGTGTTCCAAGATCGGATTTGGGTACCTAAGTCCGGAGGAATAAGAGATCTTCAGATGGAAGAAGCTCACAAAACCATGTATTCGATCATCCCGGTAGCACTAAAATGTATAGGGACCTGAAACCATATTATTGGTGGCCGACGATGAAGCTTGATGTTGCAAAGTATGTGGCCGAGTGTGTGACATGTGCTAGAGTGAAGGCACAACATCAGAAACCGTATGGGAGTTTAGAACCTTTGCCCGTGCCTATGGGTAAGTGGGAAGACATTGCTATGTATTTTGTCACTAAACTGCCCAGAACAAAGAATGCTCACGACATGATTTGGGTGGTCGTTGATCGCTTCACTAAGAGTGCGCACTTCATAGTAGCCAGTGAGAAATGGTCTATGGATAAGCTTGTGAATTCTTACGTGAAGAAAATTGTGAGGCTTCACGGTGTTCCGTTAACAATTGTATCGGATCGTGATATCCGTTTCACCTCAAGGTTTTGGAAAAGTGTAGAAGTGGAAATGGGTACCAAGTTGTGTTTAAGTACAACTTACCATCCGCAGACAGATGGTCAGAGTGAAAGAACGATCCAAACACTTGAAAATATGCTGAGGGCATGTACCCTGGAATTCCTAGGTAAATCGGATGAACATTTACCTTTGGTAGAATTTTCCTACAATAATAGTTTCCACTCGAGCATAAAGATGGCACCTTATCAAGCTTTGTACGGACAGAAGTGTCGTACGCCGTATTGTTGGTTTGAGGCTAGGGAAAAGCAGTTTATGGGACCAGAGATGGTTCATCAAACAACTAAAAAGCTGAAATAATCAGGGAAAGAATGTTAGCAGCTCAGGATCGTCAAAAGAGCTATGCTGACAAAAAGAGAAGACCGATGACTTTCGAAGTTGGAGATTCGGTTTTGCTTAAAGTCTCGTCGTGGAAGGGACTTATAAAATTTGGTAAGAGGGGAAAGTTGAGTCCAAGGTTTATTGGACCGATTAAAGTTCTTTATAGGATTGGGAACCAAGCTTACAAACTCGAATTTCCTGAAGAACTAGATGGTATTAATAACACTTTTCATGTGTGTTATTTGAGGAAATTCACGGGAGAAGTTCCCGACATTATTCCAATATCTGAGTTAAGATTGGATGAGAACAAAAGGTTGATCGAAGAACCGGAGGCAATTGTTGACCGAAAGACTAAGAAGCTTCGACACAAGTTGGTCGAATTGGTGATTGTCCGTTGGAAACATAAGAATGGGTCAAATCTCACCTAGAAAACGGAGAGTGACATGTTGAGTCACCATCCGCATTTGTTTGTTGATGTGTGATTCTGGGGACGGAATCATCCTAAGGGGGAGAGAATTGTAACGCCCGCATTTCCAAGCTAGGCATTATCGTTGATGTAATAGTCTAGGCTAACCTTGTAACTCTTTTTGAAGTATTAATGATGAAATATTTGAGTATTATGTGAATTATGTGATTTACGTGTTTGTTTTCTTAATTATTATGATTTAATGAATTAAGAATAAAATAAGCGTCAAAATTAAAGTATGAGATAAGCCCAATATCTTTACATTTAGTTGTAGTGGTTGAAACAAGGATTCCAGAGATATAAGGGATGCTGAAATCCGAGTTATAACGGATAAGTTATGACCTGTCGAAGTTTTGCGACCGAACCGACACAACGTTGAGTGACGTAAAAAGTGAGTTTACGTTAGAGCGATAATTATCCTTAGTGATCTAAACGAAAGTCGTAGAGTTCGTTAAAATGAGATCATGCATAAAAAAAACGCCCAAATCTGACTTCGTATGAGGAAGTTATGATTTTCCGATGTTTCAACTTAGTAGTATGCAGCCCGAAACTCGAATATGAGATTGTGTGATTTTTAGCCGTAGCAATCTAAACGGGAATCAAAGATCTCATCCTTTGTAGTGTAACGATAAAAAGATAGATGAAAACGGACGTCAGATGAAGAAGTTATGAATTTATAATAGAGTTTTCCTTTCCCGACCTACTAAAAATAAATTCCAAATTAGCCGACGGAGTCTAAACGAAAGTTGTAGAGCGTAGTCTCACCTACGCGTGGATATAAAGAACGTCAAAAACGGAGTTCGTTTAAGGAAAATAATAATTTTTGAAGTTTTTTAAATAATTAAAATATTAAATTTAAATATAAATTTGGATATTATCCGAAGGAGGAGGAGTCACCGGTCTGATCCGGATTACGCCCAGCGTAATGCCTCGGTACGCCCAGCGTAATCTGAGGATTCAGACCTTATATAAAGGGTGCAAGGGCAGCAGAGTTCTTTGCCAATTTTCTTTCCTTTTCTCTCGTTTTTATCTCGTTTTTCGTGCAATAAATATCCCGAAGCCCAGGTATCATCTGCGACCCAAAGTAAGTCCCGAAGCCCCGAAGATCCCAAGAAGTAAAATTCCCGAGCCGAAGCTCTGCCCACGAGAAGCTCGGTTTTGTGAAAATCTCCCAGTTTAACAGAAGAATACTACTTCTACAAGCCGTAGTGCTGTCCGATCATCTTTTGATCAAATGAGTGTGTGGTTGCTTTCTTCTAACACATAAATATGAAGTATTTGCTTTGAAATATGTGTTATGTGTATATATATTATTGTTTATTTGAAGTGGGTGTATATTCCTTTTCTTCTAACATACTGATACAAAGTATTTTATATAAAATACGTGTTATGTGTTTATACATTATTTGTTTATTTGAAATAAATCTTGAAAAAATGTTTTATACAAATTTTAAACTGTATATGTATTTTTATCTACAAAAGTGTTGGGTAAAGCATGAGCATATAGTTGATGTGTGTTAAAATGAAGAGAGATCTCGATGTTATTGTTTTTGATTCAGTCATCTAGCGGAGTTTAGATGACGATCACGGACTTTTCTGGACAACCCCATGGAACACTAGCAGGCTCGCCACCTGTAGGTGTTAATGAACTTGGGTGTTCATTCGTTGTACCCCATCCCCCTCATGGTTGCCTTATTTGACATATATTGTTGGGAAACCCTCGAAGCATGTGTTCTCGCCCCGATGAAATATTCTTGGACTAGGTCCATTGTATTAGTTGTTTTAGGGACGTAAAGTGAGAATAACGGGAATGGGTAATTAGGTTATTGTTGGTTGGTGGAATTAAATATAATTATTTATTGTGGGTTGAAAACCCTATATGCTCACCAGGCTCCTAAGTCTGGCCCACTCAGTTTTCTTTGTATTACAGGTAGTGGCGCCAGAGCATAAGTTGGATAACTTGTCAAGATTTTTTTTTATTATTATTATAGACATGTTGTTATATTTAGCTGTTGTAATGTCTATTTTTTAATGTTTATGCTTTTGGTCTGTTTATCGGAACATGACATCCCGAGTTTTGTTATATAATGAAAAATACATTTCTTTAAGAAATTCTATGGTAAATCTTATTTTATCATATTTTGTTTTGGGAACAAATTCCGCAACTCTTTTAATCAAATGATTACTCTGAAATTATTTTGAAAGCATAAATTAAACCGATCTTTTCTGACCGTGATTTTGGGGATGTCACAATTGTGGATATAATTTTGAATCTTCATTCTAGACAAATTATCCCTCTGTCTTCTCTGAAGAAATCTATTGATGATGGTAAAGATACATTTATGTGGAAGGGTGTATGTATTGGTAATGATGCTTTAGAAGTAACCCACCCAAAATCGGAAACTCTTGATGTTAATGTTAATTGCTTCATTGTAGATAGACGTAAAGATATGGATTAGAATTGGAGATGGTGATCTGATCCGAGAGGCTCATTCCATACACCTACCGACTTTGTTATTTTGATAATGTTGTCGTTACAAGAAATAAGGATGCTTGGGTATGTGATATTGATAATATTGTTGACTTTACTGTTAAAGACACAAGGTTTTGTAATTGATGGTTTGGCTTTGTCACATGGTGTGGAGGAAACAATGTGAAATAAATTACTCCCTATTATAGTAAATCTTTTTAGTTTGAGACTTCCATTGATTCGGTTTCCCATTAAAGATAACTTGCTGCTTAGAGGGGTTGATATTCCAACTCTATTTGTCCTATATGTATTTATCAAGTTGAGACACTTGATCATTTATTTGTGGAGTGTAGGGTAGCAAAAACTTTGACTTAAAAAATAAGTCGATTGTGTGATATTGATAGCTCTCTGTTCATATTGGTCGGAGGTTTCAAGTCTTTTTTTTATGTGATGCACTTGTCCTCTAGTAAAAGATTGGTGTTGGTTGCTATTTTTAGCACAACTTGGTGGACTATTTTG
This sequence comes from Lactuca saligna, assembly GCF_052625555.1. Taxonomy (NCBI): domain Eukaryota; kingdom Viridiplantae; phylum Streptophyta; class Magnoliopsida; order Asterales; family Asteraceae; genus Lactuca; species Lactuca saligna. Next base: position 5,421,499 of record NC_136419.1, read on the forward strand.
AACTTTAGAATAGATGCGGGTTTGATCATACGAGACCTAGGCAAGATAAATTATTTGATGATATTCTTGCTTTTACTTTTAATTGGATTGTTCACCTGAAACATAAATTATGTATTTCTTGGAATTTATGGCTCCAAAATCGTATTTTTAACATTTTGATGTAATTGTCTCGTTTTAGTTATATCCTCTTGTTAAGGTCTTTTTTTTATATATCTATTCAGCCATTAAAAAATATTTCTCAATAGCCCATATTTTAATTTTGTCACACCATATAAAAGAACATAGAATAGTTGATGTAAATATTTCTTGTTTATTATATTATTATAAATTTTTTTAAATATGTTTTTTCTTTAATAATTTACATTTTTTAAATTAATCGAAGGAATGGAATATGAATAAATAAAATAAAATCTTAAAAAATTATAAAATCAAGCATTAAAAACAAACATTTTGTTTTATTCTTCAAGTCCAAGAAGGTTGGGACTTTGGTTGCAAGTTGGGATCAGTTGTGAACTAGGGTTCACCGTCCACGATCTATCAAAATGATGACCAAATTAAGAGCGTATCCTATGGTTAACTTATATTATAATTTAATATTATTGACACATCATTATTCTATTTCATTTAACCTCTAATTAAATGACATCTCCAATGGTTAACCTTTACTAATGACTTTTTCTATAAATTTAACTAATCTATCATTATCTATTTAAAATGTTCTATATAATCCCCTCCATTTAGTTAGTCATTTTTAAATACATATTATAGTTTAATACAAACTATTTTAATAAATATTTATCATTATAAATTTATATTTCATAAATAAAATATCATTAAATATTTAATAGAATTAATTAACTAGTAATAAATAAATTAATTAAAAACTAAAATATATTTAAGTGGTAAAATAAAATGTATAGAAGATGAGGGGTTGAATGTACAAATGATTAAAATATATTCACCATTTAATATATATTTAGTGGTTAATAAAAACAAACAAAAAAACTATATCCTCCGATAACAATAAATACTCAATATAAATAAATGAATAGTAATAAGCTTTAAAGAAAGCTCATGGAAATACTTTAAACTACAATGTATTCCATACAAATAATCATTTGGTAGTTTATTAAAATATTATTAGAAAAAAATATTGTACATTGCAATACATCATGTTTTGAATTGATTGTAGCTAACAATATATTTTATTTTATAAATAATATATTAGGAAATACCAAAAATATATTTCAACAACGATAGTTTATTAAATCGAATGTTGTTTAAGGAGTAAAGACGACATTATATATATATATATATATATATATATATATATATATATATATATATATATATATATATATATATATATATATATATATATATATATATATATTGTGCACCAAGATTAATGAACTGATGAAGTTTTGGTAGAAATGGTCCCTTCATTTTAAGCTTATTTGCAGTTTCAGCTTCATTGGCATTTTTTGAAATTATATACATTCTTTTGGACACGTGTTTATCATCGTAGCATATCAGGTGCTTCTCGGTTCTTCTCAACCCCATATCTCTCTTTTCTAATATATGTTTCTTTCTGTTGCTTTCTGGATGGTTCCGATCCACTACCCTAGACGGCGTCGTTGAATAGCAAAGCACCGTCCACCGCCTAGTTTTGATTGTATGACCAATCGGTAGAGTCGGTGGACAACCCTATAGCGGCGGCAACCACTGCTGGTTAGAATTTATCTTTGAACCGCTACACCTCTTCGTTTCGGGGAAGCACTAGGGCTTGGTTCATCTTTCCCTACAACAATCGTCGATTGTCCTACAAAGCTTGTTTCAGAATCGACGTCCCGCACAAGCCCTAAAGGTAACCCACCGATCCATTTTGCTCATTTAACTACTATGTTGTTCAATTACATGTCAATATTTCTTGTTTAGTATCTTCTATTTTAGATGCCTACTCAATTCCCAACTTGGACAAGAAATGGTTTGCACACTAGCGACGTCGGCTTGGAGGTATGTTTTCTATACTCTGCTTTGTCTCTTCATCTCCTTCAACCTGAACTAAAGAGAGGACCTAATCCGTATTTTAGTTCCACTACATTCAACAAACGGAAATATCAGAATGTGGATGATGGTGATTATGCTTCTGTTTCTGCACCGATTAAGTCATTCTTTATTGCATCCAAGAGTAACACAGACTTAAGTGGGGATTATTCTAATCATCTATTTCAGTTTACCCATGTATGCATTTACAGGGTACCATCAATTTCTTTCTCTGATTTCTCGCGTTGCTTACACATTTAGGGTTTATGGTGCTTAGATTTGGTTGGTAATTGTGTCTTTATTCTTATAGGTTGTTCTACCAACTTCCATCATTAGTAAATCTGGCAAAAGTTTTGTTGGGAGAAAGATGAAGACATAGATTGTAACATCCCGTTCGAAAAAAGCGTCCATTTGTGGATCCATAAGTCAAGGCTAGGGGCATTTTGGTCATATATGGGTTTTAAGTTTTACTCAAGAAGGTTTCGGGCTAGAGTGTGTTGTTAGAAGCGTAGGGCTTTTCGCCACCTTTCCGTAGATATAGAGGTCATCGGAAACGGATCTAGAATGAAGGAGTTATGACACTTTGAAGATTTTGGCAATAATGGCCCTTAAGGAGAAAAGTTCGCATGGAAGGCCATGCATGCATTTTTGGAACATGCATGGGTACTCCTAGCGTAGCCGAGCGACTGATCATGGTGCTGAGAGGCGTAAGCCCAGCATACGCTCAGAGCCTCAAAACCCTATTTTTAAGGTGTGCCACTATATAAAGAACATAATGGCTCTAACCATAGCCTCCTTATCAGCCTCCCCGACTCCAGAGAGACCATAGAACGCCCCAACCCTTCATTGTGTGAGATCTTGACCTTGGGAAGCTTAGTTTGATGGTTTAAAGCTTAGAAGAGAAAAGAAGAAGAGTGGCAAGGAGGAACCTTGGAGGCCAGAGCTTATAAATCTGGGATAGCATCATCATTTGAGATACTCTGAAGGTAAAAAGCTTCCAACTTTCCTCATAGAAGCTTAGATCTACGTATAAGGAGCTTTGGACCTTTTTAGGTCCAAAGATTGGTCCTTTATGGTAAAACTTCGTCCTTGAGCTTGGGATTGCCACCCTCAGAGCTAAAAGTGTCCCATGAGTAGTAAAGTTGTCATCTTGAAGGTCCAAATGAGTTCATGCATGAGTTAAGACCTTTTTCCATGGAAATAGATTATTGTTTTTGGAGTTTGAGCTTATGTGAGTCATGCAAGCCATCAAGTAAGCAGCTTTATGGTTTAAGATACGGAATAAGACCTGGATCTGAGTTTGTAGCTTCTGAATCGGGGTAATAGGCACTTAATAGAAATTTGACTTAACAGGGTTGTACGTTGGGCGTACAAGGAGGTACACACTGTGTACAAACCATCACCCAGTACGCTCAGCGTACCTAGAAGTACGCCCCGCGTACACTGCCAGGTTTGGGCCTTGAACATTTGGGCCTCAGTGTGGGCTGTGATTTGGACTATAGGTCTTTGGGCCATAGTGGGCCATCATGAGTCAGTGATTATGGGCCAAGTATATGTGTTGGGCTTAGGTTAAGGCCCAATAAAGGGATTGGTCCCAATGTAGCAAATTGGGCCATTAGTGGGCTTGGGAAGCTTACATAGTGTTGGGCGTTAGTCTTGGGCCTTAGATATGGACCAAGTTGGTTTAGGGGTAGAATGATCATTTTACCCCCAGAAGGGTTATTCAATTGGACTAAGTGATGTTTGGTTTTGGTAGTCGGGAAGCCGAAGGGTCAGCAGATCGGGAATTGCCAGTCAGCAACCAAAGGAGTATCAACAGGGTTCAATAGTGCAAGGTGAGTTTCCCTTTTGTGTGAATGGGTCTATGGCCACAATGCCGGCCCATGTAGTAATGAGTATGAATACCCGGGGGTTAGCCCTGGCCACTGTTTTCTAGTATGATATTCAGGACCAAGGTCCAATGTCGTGCAGGTGCCCATGGAATGGTTTGCATAATAGAGTATATTTGTTGTCTGTGTGATACTTGTATGTGCTTGGTAGGGAGGTGAGTGTGGGTGGGGTCCCGTATCTCACCATTAGTAGAGTATGGACGGGGTTCCATATCTCATTAGTAGTCGAAGATGGGCAAGGCTCGAGTTTGGAAAGAAGTGAGTATGGGTTGGGCACGTATCCCAGTATCAGCAGGAGTACGGACGAGGTTCCAAGACTCATCAGTAGCAGGACAGGGGCGGGGGCCCAAGATAGGTGAGGCCTTCGGACAGTAATTTAGTAGGGTATGTTCAGTTTATGTGTTATGTGCTATGGTTATATGTTTGCATGCGTTTAGCTGGCGGGGCCCAGAGATAGACGAGGCCTAAAGTAAAAAAATATATGTATACCGAGCGGGCCTTAGAGATAGACGGGGCCTGGGATCTGGTGAGGCCAAATGTAGCGGGCGAGGCTCGAAATAACGGGCGTGGCCCAGTGATTTCAGTATGTGATTATGCATGGTATGTGGTAGGTTGGGGAACTCACTAAGCTTCGTGCTTACGGTTTTCAGTTTTGGTTTCAGGTACTTCCGGTAGCAGAGGGAAGAGCTCAGGGTGATCGCATGGCACACACCATTGTTTAGTCATGCTGAGTTGTTTTACTCTGATAATAAGAATATGTTTCAGATTAACACTCTGATTTTATGTTACAATTTATGTTATGGATTGACAAATGTGGTTTAAGTAACGTTTAAAAAAAAATGAAATTTTTAATCATGATTTTTGGGTCGTTACAAGTTGGTATCAGAGCCTTGGTTTGAGCCTTTGAGGGATTCGGACACGCTTTCAGGTGTGTCTGAACTCAAACTGAGGAATTGGTATAGAAAATTTCAAAAGGAAAGCAATTTTCGTAAAAATGGATTTTTAGAAAAGAAAAATAGTTTTAGAAAAAGCGAAAAGAATTAGGAGAAAAGGAAAGAAGTTTGAAAAGAGAAAAGGGTGTGGTGCATGCAATCAACCAAACTCAAGTAGGTACCCCAAATTACCCATACAAGTTTATGTTATGATATGAGTATGAAACTGCATGCTAGACTAGGACTGAGTATCAATGAAGGAGGCATTATATGCATGTTATATGTGTATGAGCTTTATGAATTACATGTTAGTATAGATTCTTGTTATGTGGGTAGAATTGCTTGATTATGTCCTAGTTAGTTTTCCCTTTTTGTCTGAATGCTACTTGCTTTGTGTTTTGTGGGACTCTAAGTGATGGGAGTTAGCCATTATGTAACGCCCCAAAATTACCGGTTAAAAGTTTCATTTTTAATTTAGGTTAAAACGTAAAACATCATTACAAAACATTCATGATAATAATCCATGTATGAAAACTTGTGACATCATAATAAGAATCCAGAGTACATCCCAAAAAATCCATAGTGCGGAAAAACAAAAGCATATGTGTGATATGCTGCTACCGCGCCGGCTCCTTCCCCTTAGCTGAAAAGGTACCTGAAACCAGAACTGTAAACTGTAAGCACAAAGCTTAGTGAGTTCCCCCATAGTACCTCATACCATGCAAGCATATAGAAAATAACATTCAACTAGGAGTTACGGGCCTCGTCCACACTCGGGAAGATACGGGCCCTGCCCACACTTCTCTAGCCGGGAGATACGGGCCTCGCCCACACTCATGAAGATACGGGCCTTGCCCACACTTCCCTATCTGGGAGATACGGGCCTAGCCCACACTCCACTCTCGGAGAGATACGGGCCCTGCCCACACTCAACCGCCAACTCATATTATACAAGTATCACACAGACAACAAGTACAGACAACTCTATCATACCGTCACATATATCATACTCGACTAAACCAAGAGATACGGGCTCGGCCCACACTCTAGTACTAACATCTCGTCTACACGGGTCGGCCTTGGTGCCTTAGACCCGTTCCTACTGGAAAGGAAACTCACCTCGAAATAGCTGCTGGTCTGTGTGAGAATCGACTGTCTGCTGCTGCTGTTGCTCAGGAAATCCTCCGGCTATAATTCCCACAATATACTCAATCAATCACTGCTAACTGTCCTTTAGGTAAAATGACCATTTTACCCCTGATCATGTCATAAGACAAGGTCAGAGTTGACTTTCAGTTGACCCGACTCGCCGAGTCCCTATTCAATCGACTGCCCTGGATCCCGTCCCTACTCGTCGAGCTAGACGTTGACTCGATGAGTTATCCTTCTAAACTAAGGTTCAAGTCCTTCATCTTACTCGCCGAGTTGTATGAACAACTCGGCGAGTTCATCTTCATCCGATGAACACTTATACTGAGACTCGCCGAGTTGTATGAACAACTTGCCGAGTCTGATCTTGATCTAAAGAGATTGCCTTAAACTCGCCGAGTCAGGGAAATGACTCGCCGAGTCCCTTTATGGATGAGTTCGGCTTCCAACTCACTGAGTCACACCCCGTGACCCGCTACTCTACTCGACACAATGAAAAGGGACAAACTCGGAGACTCGCGAGCAGACTCGCCGAGTCAGATGAACGACTCGTCGAGTCGTTACCATGCACTCACTACATACGCGATGTTGCTCGATTCCAGTCCATGTCATTCACAGATCTGGGTTCCTAGAGCATGAATAACACGTAAAGTTTCCAACTTTACGTGTAAATATTCCTCAATGAGAGTTTTAGGGTTCAAAATGCACCAAAAGAGTATATCTAGGGTGTACAAGCAACATGGGTCCATAAAGGCAGTGGATCCAAGCTCCAGGAGCTCGATTCCACCTAGATCTAGAGGCTAATCAGCCTAAAACGAACCCTCCACATACACAAGCTTGGAAAATGGGTCAAGAAGGACTTTAATGGGGCCATAAGCATGAAAACATGGGGGAAAACGAGCCATACCTTAGTGAACACTCTGAGATAGCTCAAGGATGCTTGACCCCTCTTCTTCTTCTTGATCTCCTTTCCTACTCACTCCAAGCTTCAAGAGGACACACCAATGGCTTCAAAACCATAAAAACGAGGCTTAGAACGAGGTGTAGGGCTCTGAGGGTGAATGGGGGCTGGCTTGGGGTGGAAAGAGTGATTAAATAGGGTGCAAACCCCTGAAACTTAGGGTTTCATCCAACAGCGGTGACTCACTGAGTCTAGGATATGGACTCGCCGAGTCGCCAACTTATAACGTGTCCTGAGTCCCGTCTCTACTCGGCGAGTCGGACCTACGACTCGCCGAGTCCAAGGCAAAAAATGGAAAATACTCAAATAAGATTTACGTACCAGGAACCAGGTGCTACACATTAGGTGAGTACGTCAAGTCACAGGTGATTAGGGTTAAATATTCTCAGAGTGCTGGATTTGGCCCTATTGCGAATCTCTTGTCTGAGTCTAACCATCGTAGGGATAAGTCCTTTACTCGAAGGCTTATTTGAGCCTCGTGACATGTGATGGTATTTAGGTAATGGATAATTGGTATTATGAAGATACCTTCAGTAGCTGAGGACTGGGTGCGGGTTGGAGGTTACCCTAGGGCAAGCCTAGGATGAGATTAGTGCTAAGAGCAGTGTGAGTAGAAGGGACTTGGTGGAGTTGAGGAAGTTCTTGAGGAAAGTACGAATAGATGTGGAAGGTAGTATGGGCCCGTACTGCTAAAAGCATAGGATCTGTACTCGATTCAAGAAGGGCCAAGATGAGGCCATGAAACTTATGGTGAGTGTGTGATCCCTCGTCAATAAGGAGTATTCTGATGGTTGTTATGATATGTTTTCAGCATGGTGACTTTGTGAGATAGACCTGTGGGCAGATCAGGCGCCAGAGAGGGACCGAGCTCAGGATCAGGAGCCGAGCAGCTCGAGGAGCGGATGAGGGAGTTGATATCAGTTGAGGTTACACGCAACATTCTAGACCAGACTCCTTTGATTTTTGGCATGGTCAAGGAGGGTATGCTAGAGATTTTGGATGAGAAGCTTGGAGCCTTTCGCACAAAGATGATGGCTTTTGGTAGGAGCGTGTACCTTGACATTCCGAGAGTTTAGAGGTTGTGGAGCACCGGATTATCATGGGCTAGGGACCCCATTGATAGCAGCAGGTGGTTGGGCGATGTTTCCAACACTTTCCACACTAGTCGGTGTCCCAAGGGGGACAAGGTCAGACTCACCTCTTGTCTTCTGAAGGATAGAGCACGGGATTGGTGGGAGGAGATTGGTCATGCTTTGGGGGATGATGTCGCGTTGGACGTGATGACATGGAGTGATTTTTCGGCCAAGTTCAGGGCTGAGTATGCATCAGTTATCTGGGTGCAACAGTTAGCACGCGAGTTTCAGGACCTCCAACAGACTACTGAGACAGTAGCGGAAATCACCGCCAAGTTCAGGGAGAGGGCTCTTCTTGTTCTGCAGTATGTGGCGGACGAGGATATGAAGAAATCCCAATATCACGAGATGCTAATGAGTGGCATCAGGCAGTTTGTGATCAGGTCTAGTTGCAAAACGCTGGAGGATAGGATTGCACGTGCTAGAGAGAGGGAGATTGACCAGGAACATATCAGGAAGAGGAAGCCAGATGAGATTCAGGTAGCCACGGGTTTAGGCAAGAGACCCAAGGGGTCAGATTCAAGATTGAGGTATTATCAGAGCAGCAACCGATGCGGGAAGTATGGCAGGAAGCACGAGGGTGCGTGTAGGAGTGGTAGTGGTGGTGATTCTGGTTGCTTGAAGTGCGGCCGGATTGGTCATTTTAGTAGGGTTTGTACTGCTACCACCACTCAGGGATCAGACTTGATATGTTTTCATTGCAATTATAGGGGCCACAAGAAGGCCCAGTGTTCGAGTTTGCTTTCGGCGGGACAGGTGATGGCACCTGCCCCTGCGACCTTGAGGATCATGGATGGCTGTCAGTGCCGAGCAGAGGCATCTGCGGTAGGGAGCAGATCTTTCCAGTTGTCTATAGTGGAGGCGCGAGCAGCATCGGACATTGCAGGTGAGTATCTTTTGATTTCATGTTAGTTTTATTCTTGATTATATTGTTATGGTGTTGCAGTTATGTTAAGTGAATGTATGTGATGATTTTCCTGTTGTGTTCGGATTATATGCCAAGATGCATACCATGGGATTTGGTCGCTAGTTCATAGTAGTACCCTCTTTTCTAGCCAGTTCTTAAGATGCAGTCGCAGTAGCAGGTGTGAGTGGGGGTTCGGGAAGTGCCTTATTAGATTTATAGTATGGCTTAGTAATGGTATTGGTGGTTACTAAGCAGTGGTAAGGGTTGGATGTCAGCAGATTGACCTCTTTTGATAGAGAAAAGGATTAGGAATCCTTCCTATGTTGGGGAATGTAGGGGTTTAGTCGAATCGAAGTGGGGGAGAACTATTCTAGAAGTCAGGAGCGGGATTAAGTTCAATTTGGGATGCCTTCAGATTAGTAGTCGGTGGTTGAGATAGTATGGAGAGTGTGGTAAGATTGCGGGATAGCCGTAGCGTTTATTAATAACCAGTTAGAGGAGTGTGGGCAAGGGTCCGTATCTCCTAAGTCATAGGAGTGTGGGCGTGGGCCAGTATCTCCTAGATAGCAAAGTGGGGATCAAGAAAGGGTAGTTCGTTGGGATTTAGTATGGAGTTGGCCAGCATAGCCCTAGAGAGGTGAGACTTTGGGAGAGGCCGCTCCAAGATACGAATGGGTGAGACTCGTGGACGAGGCCCGTATGTTTGTAATAGTATAAGGTGAGACCTGGGAGCAGAGTTGCTCAGTAGAATGGTTCGGGTGATACCCATGGGCGAGGCCCATGTAATTATAGTGATGCAGGTGGGACTTGGTAGAGGCCGTAGGGTCAGGATAGGGGATCGAGGATCCCAGGACTTGCAGGGTCAGAGTCGCAGGGTAGATAGAGTAGTTGTAGATAGCCGAAGTTTCTTCAGAAGTCGCTGGGAGCGACTGAGAGGTTGTGTATGGGGGTAGTAACCGGTAGGATTCCGATAACCCGGTTATCAACAGATTAGTTAGGACCAGGGTGGTATCAATTTATCCGGAAGGCGGATAAAGAGATAGTAGGGTTCTCAGTCAGAGAGAGTAATGATAAGAGGAGTTTGGTGTGAGATACCTAGTTGACCGAGGAGTGCAACGCCTTTCACAACAGGGTTAAATAATCTCATAGGGAAGAGTTTGGCCCTGTTGCACAGCTCTCGTATGAGTCTATCCGTTACATGGATGAATCTTTTACTCGAAGGATTCTCTAATCCATTTGCTAGGTTGGGTGCTCAACACTAAGTTATAATAGCAAAAAGTATTCAGTGTGTATCGACAGTAGTGAGCAGCACTGGGAGTGGCTGGAGTAATGGATACCGTGAAGGATATGTCCTTCACAGTGGTAGAGGAGGTGGTTAGTTATGGAACATTGCCTTGGGAAGGCCAGAAAACGCGCAAGGAAAAGAAGGGTGAATCCCTAGGATGTTCAACATAAGTACTCGGGGAGTACCAGAAGGATTGTCGATTGAGTAAGTTGTGTTCTCAGGACTGACAAGATTAGAGTGCACTCGAGGTTGTTATGTACAAGGACTAGTTTTAGCCAGAATGACCGGACAGGAGGCCATTAATTCAGCAGGAGATGTATGCATCAGGAAGGCATGTGGTGAGCAAAGTACAAAATAGTTGACCATAGCAGACATCGAAGACGAAGTCTAGTTTAAGTGGGGGAGAGTTGTAACACCCCATTCAGAAAAGCGTTCATTTATGGATCTAGAAATCAAGGCTAGGGGGCATTTTGGTCATATATGGGTTTTGAGTTTTATTTAAGAAGGTTTCTGGGCGGGGTGTGTTGTTAGAAGCGTAGGGCTTTTCGCCACCTTTCCGTAGATATAGAGTTCATCGGAAATGGATCTAGAATGACGAAGTATGACACTTTGAAGATTTTGGCAATAATGGCCCTTAAGGAGAAAAGTTCGCATGGAAGGCCATGCATGCATTTTTGGAACACGCATGGGTACGCCTAACATAGCGGAGCAAGTGATCGTGGTGCTGAGAGGCGTACACCCAGCGTACGCTCAGAGCCTCAAAACCCTATTTTTAGGGTGTGCCACTATAAAAAGAGCATAATGGCTCCAACCATAGCATCCTTATCAGCCTCCCCAACTCCAGAGAGACCATAGAATGCCCCAACCCTTCATTGTGTGAGATCTTGACCTTGGGAAGCTTAGTTTGGTGGTTTAAAGCTTGGAAGAGAAAAGAAGAAGAGTGGTAAGGAGGAACCTTGGAGGCCAGAGCTTATAAATATGGGATAACATCATCATTTGAGATACTATGAAGGTAAAAAGATTCCAACTTTCCTCATAGAAGCTTAGATCTAGGTATAAGGAGTTTTGGACCTTTTTAGGTCCAAAGATTGGGCCTTTATGGTAAAACTTCGTCCTTGAGCTTGGGATTGCCACCCTCAGAGCTAAAAGTGTCCCATGAGTAGTAAAGTTGTCATCTTGAAGGTCCAAATGAGTTCATGCATGAGTTAAGCCCTTTTTCCATGGAAATAGATTATTGTTTTTGGATTTTGAGCTTATGTAAGTCATGCAATCCATCAAGTTATCAACTTTATGGTTTATGACACGGAATAAGACCTGGATATGAGTTTGTAGCTTCTAAATCGGGGTATTAAGCACTTAATAGAAAGTTGACTTAACATGGTTGTACGTTGGACGTACACGGAGGTACGCACAACGTACAAGCCATTAGCCAGTACACTCAGCGTACCTAGAAGTACGCACCGCGTACGCTGCCAGGTTTGGGCCTTGAGCATTTGGGCCTCGGTGTGGGTTGTGCTTTGGACTATAGGTCTTTGGGCTATAGTAGGCCATCAGGAGTTAGTGATTATGGGCCAAGTATATGTGTTGGTCTTAGGGTAAGGACCAATAAATGCACTGGTCCCAATGTAGCAAATTGGGCTATTAGTGGGCTACTAGTGGGCTTGGGAAGCTTACATAGTGTTGGGCCTTAGTCTTGGGGCTTAGATATGGACCAAGTTGGTTTAGGGGTAGAATCGTCATTTTACTCTCGGTAGGGTTATTGTATTGGACTAAGTGATGTTTGGTTTTGGTAGTCGAGAAGCCGAAGGGTCAGTAGTTCGGGAATTGCCAGTCAGCAGCCAGAGGAGTATCAATAGGGTTCAACAGTGCGAGGTGAGTTTCCCTTTTGTGTGAATGGGTCTACGGCCACAATACCGGCCCATGTAGTTATGAGTATGAAGACCCGGGGGTTAGCCCTGGGCACTGTTTGCTAGTATGATATTCAGGACCAAGGTCCAATGTCGGGCGGGTGCCCAAGGAATGGTTTTCATGGTAGCGTATACTTGTTGTCTGTGTGATACTTGTATGTGTCTGGTAGGGAGGTGAGTATGGGCAAGGTCCCGTATCTCACCATTAGTAGAGTAAGGACGGGGTTCCATATCTCATTAGTAGTCGGACATAGACGAGGCCCGAGTTAGGAAAGAAGTGAGTGTGGGTTGGGCACATATCCCACTATCAACAGGAGTATGGACGAGGTTGCAAGACTCATCAGTAGTAGGACAGGGTATGGACGAGGAGTATGGACGAGGTTCCAAGATAGGCGAGGCCTTAGGACAGTAATTTAGTAGGGTATGTTTAGTTTTTGTGTTATGTGCTATGCTTATATGTTTGCATGCGTTTAGCTTGTGGGGCCCAGAGACAGGTGGGGCGTAAAGTAAAATAAATATGTATACCGAGCGGGGCTTAGAGACAGGCGGGGCCCCGGATCGGGCGAGGCCCGAAATAGCGGGTGTGGCCCAGTGATTGCAGTATGTGATTATGCATGGTATGTGGTAGGTTGGGGAACTCACTAAGTTTCATGCTTACGGTTTTCAGTTTTGGTTTCAGGTACTTCCGGTAGTGGAGGGAAGAGCTCGGAGTGATCGCATGACACACACCATTGTTTAGTCATCTTGGGATGTGTTGCTCTGATAATAAGAATATGTTTCGGATTAACACTCTGATTTTATGTTACGATTTATGTTATGGATTGAAAAATGTGGCTTAAGTAACGTTTAAAAAAAATGGACTTTTTAGTCATGATTTTTGGGCCGTTACATAGATACGTAAAGTTTGTAAGCTTTTTGTTTGAAATGGATAATGTATGAGTTGTATAAAGCAACAAAGAGTCGTTTAAAGAGTATAGCACCAAAAGAAATAAAGGTACTAGTGTATCTGATTAATTTCACGGATCCAGAAGAACGTTTTTCAGCTTTATCAACTGCATTTTCTCCTGGTAAAGATGATGAGGCTAAGGATCCTAATGTATATACACGTAAATTGGCTCAGATTTTTATTTATTTAATTATTAACTGTGAAATTGAATTTTCAATGCATATCGGTGTTTTTAATAATGTAGCACCTGGTTTCCGGTATGTGAATTTTATTTGAGCATTGCCCTAATTTAGCCTTGGACTCGGCGAGTCATAGGGTCCGACTCGCCGAGTAGGGACGAGACTCAGGACACGTTTAAGTGGGCGACTCGGCGAGTCCATATCTTGGACTCGGCGAGTCACCGCTGCTGGATGAAACCCTAAGTTTCAAGGGTTTGCACCCTATTTAAACCCTCATTCCGCCCCAACTCGTCCCCATTCACCCCCAGAACTCCCCCAACATCGTTTTCCCTTATTTCTTTGAGAGATTGAAGTGTTCTTGGTGTGTTCTTGAAGGTTTTGAGGAGAAAGAGGAGTAGATCAAGAAGAGGAGGAGGAGATCAGCCATCTTTGTGTCATTTCAACAGTTTCCTTGAGGTATATCTCGTTTTTCCCCTGTTTCTATGCTTAGGATTTCATTTGGGACACCCTTGAGCAATTCTTCAAGCTTGTTTGTGCTTAATGTTTCGTAATAAGTGGATTAACCTTTAGATCTAGGCAAGATTGAGCTCCAGGAGCTCAGATCTGTGAGCTTTATGGCCCCATGTGGCTTGTTCATCCTAGATCTACCCTTTTGAGGCATTTTGCACCCTAAAATCCACATTAGTGAATATCCACACGTAAAGTTGGAAACTTTACGTGTGATTTGGGTCCTAGAAGTCCAGATCTATGAATGGCATGGACTGAAATCGAGTAAATCTGTGTATTTGGTGGATGCATGGCGACGACTCGGCGAGTCGTATAGGTGACTCGGCGAGTCTGGTCGCGAGTCACCGATTTGGTCCCTTCATGATGTGTCGAGTTGAGCCGTGAGTCACAGGGGTGACTCGGTGAGTTGGGAGCTGAACTCACCCATGTTAGGACTCGGCGAGTCAATGCCCTGACTCGGCGAGTCCAAGGCAATCTTCATAGATCAAGAACAGACTCGGCGAGTTGTTCATACAACTCGGCGAGTCTTAGCATAAAGTGTTCTTCGGATGAAGATGAACTCGACGAGTTGTTCATGCAACTCGGCGAGTAGGATGAAGGAGTTGAATGCCAGTTAGAAGGTGAACTCGTCGAGTCATAGCCCGACTCGACGAGTAGAACCAGGGACCCAGGACAATAGTTTGCTAGGGACTCGGCGAGTGGAGATCCACTCGGCGAGTCGGGTCAACTGAAAATTGACTCTAGCTTTGGCTTAGAGCTAGACCGGGGGTAAAATGGTCATTTTACCTAAAGGACAGTTAGCAGTGTTTGATTGAGTATGTTGTGGGAATTGCAGCCGGAGGACTCCCGGAGCAGCAGCAGTCAGTTAGTTCCCGATCAGTTCAGCAGCTACTTTGAGGTGAGTTACCTTCCAGTAGCAGTGGGTCTAAGGCCACAATGCCGACCCACCAGTAGGAGATGTATGATAGATGATTGTCTTTGTGATATCATCTAAGTTTGCTACTACCTGATATGTTATATGCTAGCATGATATGTTGTATGTGATAGTAGTAGAGTTTGGTTGTTAGGACCGAAGGGTAGTCAGACACCCCAGATACGTCTGACAGTATGTGATGATATGTTTGCATGCTGGCTTGTTATGTTATATGTGATAGTAGTAGTAGGGGGGTGAAATAGTCCCCGAGGATCGGTTGTTAGGACCGATGGGTAGTCAGCACCCCAGAATGGCTTGACATGGGTAGTCAGCACCCCAGAATGGCTTGACACGGGTAAGACGGCACCCCAGAATGGCCGTATGGGTAGGTCGGCACCCCAGAATGGCCGTACCGGGTAGTCAGGCACCCCAGAATAGCCTGGCAGTACGTATGTTATGTGTTTGTATGGTATGTGGTACGTTGGGGGAACTCACTAAGCTTTGTGCTTACGTTTACAGTTTTGTTTTCAGGTACCTCTGCATCGAAGGGGAAGGAGCCGGCGCGGTAGCGGCACGTCATACACACACTCTTCGGTTTCCGCATTTACGAGATTTACTGGGATTGTACTCTGATATTTTGATGGGATGTATGGTTTGACCTTTTAGAACATGGTTACGATGTGTCATGGTGTGATCAAACAATGTTTTTATTTATTAATGTTTCCTAAAGTAATATTTTAAAATGAAATTTTCGGACGTAAAAAAATTGGGTCGTTACAAGTTGGTATCAGAGCCCTGGTTTGAGGGATTCGGACACGCCTTCGGGAGTGTTTGGACTCAAATCGAGGGATTGAAAGATTTTTTCAAAAGAAATTGTTCTTTAAAACCCGGAAAAGAGTCATAAGAAAGAGCAAAGTGTGTGACGTGCACGACCGGCCGAGCTCAAGTAAGTATTCCCCATAGTACCCATACAAGTTTATGTTATGTTTATCAGCTTACGTAGAACTGCATGCTAGAATAGGCTAAGGATCTAGGAGTGATGCCTTATGTGCCTGCTTATGTGTTACAGCTTTATGAATATTGCACACTAGAATTGAGTAGACAGCAGTAGGATAGCCTGTTTAGGTTATGCCTGATAGTATGAGCTTAGCATCCTATGTTAAGTGTCGTTTCTTGTTATAAGAATAGTTTTGGCTTGAGTCTGTTTTTCCCTTATTCGAATGTTGCTTGCTTCGTGCTTGGTGGGATTCTGAGTAATGGGAGTTAGCCACTGGGTAAGCACGTCACACCACATGTAATCAGGGTTGAATAATCCCAAAGTATTGGAACTGGCCCTATGGCGCAGCTCTTGTTTGAGTCCAACCGTTGTAGGGACGGATCTTTTACTTGAAGGATTATCTAATCCTCATCACATGTGATGGTGTTTAGGTGGTGGCTAACTGGCATTATGAGGAGACCTACAGCAGCTGAGGACCAGTTTTGTTGAACTTGAGTTTTCCCTAGGGCAAGCCTAGGATGAGAATAACAGAGAGTAGCAGTAGTAAAGGGGAGATGGTGGAGTCGAGGAATTCCTCGGAGAAGGTACGGATAGATGTGGAAGGTAGTATGGGCCCGTACTACTGAAAGCAGAGGATCCGTACCCGAGCCGAGGAAGGCCAAGACGAGACCAAGGAACCTGTAAGTAGTTGAGATCCCTCAGAAAGTAGCAGTACCACTAATGATTATTATGATGTTTTGCAGAATGGTGGTACTTCGACCGAGACCGACAGATGGCGGGTCAGGAGAGGGGTCAGGTTCGGGATCAGGCACCGAGCCGATTGATGAGAGACTACGTGAGTTCATCACGTCGGAGATCACTAGGGGCATCCTTGAGTCGACCCCCATCATCTTCGGGTCGATCAAGGAAGGGATCGTGGAGTTGATGGAGGATCGCCTACGGGCATTCAGGAGCGACTTGGCCTCTAGCCAGTCGGGATCTCGCACACTGTCCTTCAAGGACTTCAGGGGCAGTGGTGCGCCGGATTTCCATGGGGTGAAGGACCCCATTGTCGCCAGACGGTGGATTGCGGATATTGAGTCCGCCCAATTGACCAGCTTCTGCCCCGAGGGGTCGAAGGTGAGGTACGCAGCAGGGTGTTTACGGGACCGAGCCCGGGATTGGTGGGAGTCAGTGGGTGACTCGTTGGGAGCCTCGCCTATCGAGGCAATGACCTGGTCGGATTTTGTGGCTAGGTTCAGGGCAGAGTTTGTGCCAGCGGTCGAGCTTCAGCAGCTGGCCAGGGAGTTTCTAGACATGAGACAGACGACAGAGACCGTGGCGGAGATCACTGCCAAGTTTCGGGAGAGGGCTTTATTGGTGCCCCAGTATGCAGGTGACGAGGATATGAGGAGGACTCGTTACCATGATATGCTACGAGCTGACATTCGGGAGCATGTTAACTTTTCGGCCTGCCCTACCCTGGACTCCATGATTGCCAGGGCTAGAGAGAGAGAGATAGATTTGGAGCACATCCGGAAACGGAAACTTGAGGACGGTCAGGCAGCAGGGGCTTCGGGGAAGAAGCCCAAGGGATCAGACGGGAGGCCGAAAGGCCAGTCGGGACCGAGCCGCTGCAGGAGGTGCGGCAGGCCGCACGAGGGGGCGTGCAGGATGGGATCGTCAGGCTGCTACAAGTGCGGCAAGTTTGGGCATATCAGCAGGGATTGCACTGCTCCTGCGCCAGTTATTCAGACATCGGAGTTGCTGTGTTTCCACTGCAACCAGAGGGGCCACAAAAAGGCCAATTGCCCCATGTTGACAGTTTCAGCGCCAGTGAAGGTGCCAGCTCCAGCGACCCTGCGGATCACGGATGGCCGTCAGGGCAAGACAGAGGCTCCAGTGGTGAGGAGTCGGGCATTCCAGTTGACTGCCGAGGAGGCACGCGCCGCGCCCGATGTGGTGACGGGTATGATTCTTTCCTTCTATCTTTTATTTTACGTTGTTATGATATTGATATGTGCTCCGTATGTATACATGTGTATTAGGATCGTTCCATGTGAACGGCATCCCGGTTCAGGTATTGTTCGACTCGGGTGCATCCCGATCGTTTGTTTCTCTTGCTCTTAGCAAGAGATTTCATGAGACTTCAGGCGAGTTAGATTGCCCGTTAGAGGTAGAGATTGCTGACGATCGATCGGTGCGAGCATCGATGGTGTTTCGAGATTGTGTTCTGCGACTGTTTGAGGAGCGTTACCTGGTAGACTTGGTTCCCATTCCATTGCGTGGGAACAAGGTGATTATTGGTATGGATTGGTTGAGCCCTAATGGGGCAGTGATAGATTGCGCACAACAGCTAGTGCGAGTCAGGACCCCAAGCGGGGGAGAGTTAGTGATTCATGGAGAGCAGCCGCAGTGTGGACCCACTGTATGTTCAGCAGCGAGGGCTAGGCGCTACCTTCAGCAGGGATGCACGGGTTATGTCGCGTATGTGATGGATACCCGAGAGGCGGGTAAGCTGACCGTGAGCGAGGTCCCGGTGGTTCGAGATTTTGCTGATGTTTTCCCGGAGGAACTACCTGGGATACCTCCGGAGCGACAGGTGGAGTTCAGGATTGACCTCATTCCCGGTGCGGCTCCAATAGCCAAAGCACCATATCGGTTGGCTCCTCCCGAGATGCAGGAGTTGTCTACGCAGCTGCAGGAGCTGCTGGACAAGGGATTTATTCGGCCGAGCAGTTCACCCTGGGGAGCCCCGATTCTGTTCGTAAGAAAGAAGGACGGGTCGCATCGGATGTGTATAGATTATCGGGAGCTGAACAAGGTAACGGTGAAGAACCGATACCCGCTTCCAAGGATTGACGACCTATTTGACCAGCTTCAGGGAGCATCTTGGTTCTCCAAGATTGACTTGCGTTCGGGGTATCATCAGATGAGGGTCAGGGAGGAGGATATGCAGAAGACCGCGTTTCGGACGCGCTATGGTCATTACGAGTTCGTGGTGATGCCGTTTGGGCTCACCAATGCTCCTGCCGCGTTCATGGACCTCATGAACCGCGTGTGTAGACCGATGCTGGATCGGTCTGTGATAGTCTTTATCGATGATATCTTGGTCTATTCCAAGACTCGGGAGGAACACGAGGAGCATCTGAGGGAGGTATTGGAGACCCTGAGGAGGGAGAGCTTGTATGCCAAGTTCTCCAAGTGTGAGTTTTGGTTGCGCGAGGTGCAATTTCTTGGACACCTCGTCAACCAGAACGGAATTCTGGTTGATCCGGCCAAGGTCGAGGCCGTGATGAGATGGGAGGTCCCGAAGTCTCCATCCGAGATTCGGAGCTTCCTGGGATTGGCGGGCTACTATCGGAGATTTATCCAGGATTTCTCCAAGATAGCCGTACCCCTGACACGACTGACGAAGAAAGCCGTGGTCTTTCGGTGGGGACCCGAGCAGCAGGCTGCGTTTGAGATGCTGAGACAGAAATTGTGTGAGGCACCGATCCTAGCCCTGCCTGAGGGCGTAGAGGATTTTGTGGTTTACTGCGATGCGTCCATTTCAGGGTTGGGCACAGTTCTGATGCAGAGGGGGCATGTCATTGCCTACGCTTCGCGGCAGCTCAAGCCTCACGAGGCAAATTACCCGACGCACGATTTGGAGTTGGGGGCGGTGGTCTTTGCCCTCAAGATTTGGCGGCATTACCTCTACGGAGTTCGGTGTACCATCTACACGGACCACAAGAGTTTGAGGTACCTCATGGACCAGCCGAATCTGAATATGAGGCAGCGGCGATGGTTGGACGTGGTGAAGGATTATGATTGCGAGATCCTTTACCACCCGGGGAAGGCCAATGTGGTGGCCGATGCGCTTAGCCGCAAGACGGTGCCGATCAGGGACGTCTGTTTGAGGATGACGGTGGTGACTCCCCTGTTGGAGCAGATTCGGGAGGCTCAACAGGAGGCTATCAAGGAGGAGCATCGGAAGAGCGAGCGTGTAGTGGGTCAGGTTTCCTCCTTTGATTATGATGGCAGAGGACTTTTGACATTACACCGTAGGGTGTGGGTGCCGTATCACGGTGGCGTGCGTCAGATTCTGATGGAGGAGGCGCACAAGTCCCGCTTTTCTATTCATCCCGGGGCGACGAAGATGTATAGGGATCTTCGTCCGGATTATTGGTGGCCTTGCATGAAGCGGGATGTGGCATGGTACGTCGAGCGGTGCTTGACCTGCAGGAAGGTCAAGGCCGAACATCAGAGGCCGCATGGCAAGATGCAGCCGTTGGACATTCCACTGTGGAAATGGGAAGATATCACGATGGATTTTATCACAAAGCTTCCCAGGACCGCACGGGGAGTGGATTCGATTTGGGTCATCGTGGATAGATTGACCAAGAGTGCTCACTTTATTTCGATTCAGGAGAGCATATCGGCCGAAAAATTGGCCGACATCTATATCAGGGAGATTGTGGCACGGCATGGGGTGCCAGTATCGGTAATCTCGGACAGGGATGTGCGTTTTACTTCCAGATTCTGGAAGAAATTTCATGACGAGTTGGGCACTCGTCTACATTTCAGCACCGCCTTTCACCCGCAGACAGATGGTCAGAGTGAGCGGACCATCCAGACTTTGGAGGACATGTTGCGGGCGTGTGTACAGGATTTCGGTGGTAGCTGGGATACCTATCTTCCTTTGGCTGAGTTCTCCTACAACAACAGCTATCACGCGAGTATTGATCGACCCCCGTTCGAGATGTTGTATGGACGGAAGTGCAGAACCCCGATATGTTGGGGGGAGGTTGGCCAGAGAGTCATGGGAAGTACCGAGGTGGTGCTAGAGACGACCGAGAAAATCCAGCAGGTTCGGAGCAGACTTCAGACTGCACAGAGTCGGCAGAAAAGCTACGCCGATAGACGTCGATCCGACTTGGAGTTCCAAGTCGGGGATATGGTCCTCCTGAAAGTGTCGCCTTGGAAAGGTGTCATTCGATTCAGGAAGCGGGGCAAGTTGGGCCCAAGGTTCATCGGGCCGTTCAGGGTTGCAGCCCGGGTGGGCAAGGTGGCGTATAGGCTGAATCTGCCAGCCGAGCTCAGTCAGATCCACAGCACCTTCCATGTTTTGCAGCTGCGGAAGTGTCTGGTGGACGATTCAACAGTAGTACCGTTGGAGGATATTCAGGTTGATGGCAGCTTGAATTACATTGAGCGCCCAGTCGCAATACTTGACAGAAAGACCAAGACGTTGAGAAACAAGAGGGTAGAGCTAGTAAAGGTGCAATGGCAGCACCGCAAGGGTTCGGAATGGACTTGGGAACCGATGGACGAGATGATGGAGCATTACCCCGAGCTGTTTCAGGACCAGGCAGCAGACTTCGAGGACGAAGTCTAAAATAAGTGGGGGAGATTTGTAGGGGCCACAAGAAGGCCCAGTGTTCGAGTTTGCTTTCGGCGGGACAGGTGATGGCACCTGCCCCTGCGACCTTGAGGATCATGGATGGCTGTCAGTGCCGAGCAGAGGCATCTGCGGTAGGGAGCAGATCTTTCCAGTTGTCTATAGTGGAGGCGCGAGCAGCATCGGACATTGCAGGTGAGTATCTTTTGATTTCATGTTAGTTTTATTCTTGATTATATTGTTATGGTGTTGCAGTTATGTTAAGTGAATGTATGTGATGATTTTCCTGTTGTGTTCGGATTATATGCCAAGATGCATACCATGGGATTTGGTCGCTAGTTCATAGTAGTACCCTCTTTTCTAGCCAGTTCTTAAGATGCAATCGCAGTAGCAGGTGTGAGTGGGGGTTCGGGAAGTGCCTTATTAGATTTATAGTATGGCTTAGTAATGGTATTGGTGGTTACTAAGCAGTGGTAAGGGTTGGATGTCAGCAGATTGACCTCTTTTGATAGAGAAAAGGATTGGGAATCCTTCCTATGTTGGGGAATGTAGGGGTTTAGTCGAATCGAAGTGGGGGAGAACTATTCTAGAAGTCAGGAGCGGGATTAAGTTCAATTTGGGATGCCTTCAGATTAGTAGTCGGTGGTTGAGATAGTATGGAGAGTGTGGTAAGATTGCGGGATAGCCGTAGCATTTATTAATAACCAGTTAGAGGAGTGTGGGCAAGGGTCCGTATCTCCTAAGTCATAGGAGTGTGGGCGTGGGCCCGTATCTCCTAGATAACAAAGTGGGGATCAAGAAAGGGTAGTTCGTTGGGATTTAGTATGGAGTTGGCCAGCATAGCCCTAGAGAGGTGAGACTTTGGGAGAGGCCGCTCCAAGATACGAATGGGTGAGACTCGTGGACGAGGCCCGTATGTTTGTAATAGTATAAGGTGAGACCTGGGAGCAGAGTTGCTCAGTAGAATGGTTCGGGTGATACCCATGGGCGAGGCCCATGTAATTATAGTGATACAGGTGGGACTTGGTAGAGGCCGTAGGGTCAGGATAGGGGATCGAGGATCCCAGGACTTGCAGGGTCAGAGTCGCAGGGTGGATAGAGTAGTTGTAGATAGCCGAAGTTTCTTCAGAAGTCGCTGGGAGCGACTGAGAGGTTGTGTATGGGGGTAGTAACCGGTAGGATTCTGATAACCCGGTTATCAAAAGATTAGTTAGGACCAGGGTGGTATCAATTTATCCGGAAGGCGGATAAAGAGATAGTAGGGTTCTCAGTCAGAGAGAGTAATGATAAGAGGAGTTTGGTGTGAGACACCTAGTTGACCGAGGAGTGCAACGCCTTTCACAACAGGGTTAAATAATCTCATAGGGAAGAGTTTGGCCCTGTTGCGCAGCTCTCGTATGAGTCTATCCATTACATGGATGAATCTTTTACTCGAAGGATTCTCTAATCCATTTGCTAGGTTGGGTGCTCAACACTAAGTTATAATAGCAAAAAGTATTCAGTGTGTATCGACAGTAGTGAGCAGCACTGGGAGTGGCTGGAGTAATGGATACCGTGAAGGATATGTCCTTCACAGTGGTAGAGGAGGTGGTTAGTTATGGAACATTGCCTTGGGAAGGCCAGAAAACGCGCAAGGAAAAGAAGGGTGAATCCCTAGGATGTTCAACATAAGTACTCGGGGAGTACCAGAAGGATTGTCGATTGAGTAAGTTGTGTTCTCAGGACTGACAAGATTAGAGTGCACTCGAGGTTGTTATGTACAAGGACTAGTTTTAGCCGGAATGACCGGACAGGAGGCCATTAATTCAGCAGGAGATGTATGCATCAGGAAGGCATGTGGTGAGCAAAGTACAAAATAGTTGACCATAGCAGACATCGAAGACGAAGTCTAGTTTAAGTGGGGGAGAGTTGTAACACCCCATTCAGAAAAGCGTTCATTTATGGATCTAGAAATCAAGGCTAGGGGGCATTTTGGTCATATATGGGTTTTGAGTTTTATTTAAGAAGGTTTCTGGGCGGGGTGTGTTGTTAGAAGCGTAGGGCTTTTCGCCACCTTTCCGTAGATATAGAGTTCATCGGAAATGGATCTAGAATGACGAAGTATGACACTTTGAAGATTTTGGCAATAATGGCCCTTAAGGAGAAAAGTTCGCATGGAAGGCCATGCATGCATTTTTGGAACACGCATGGGTACGCCTAACATAGCGGAGCAAGTGATCGTGGTGCTGAGAGGCGTACACCCAGCGTACGCTCAGAGCCTCAAAACCCTATTTTTAGGGTGTGCCACTATAAAAAGAGCATAATGGCTCCAACCATAGCATCCTTATCAGCCTCCCCAACTCCAGAGAGACCATAGAATGCCCCAACCCTTCATTGTGTGAGATCTTGACCTTGGGAAGCTTAGTTTGGTGGTTTAAAGCTTGGAAGAGAAAAGAAGAAGAGTGGTAAGGAGGAACCTTGGAGGCCAGAGCTTATAAATATGGGATAACATCATCATTTGAGATACTATGAAGGTAAAAAGATTCCAACTTTCCTCATAGAAGCTTAGATCTAGGTATAAGGAGTTTTGGACCTTTTTAGGTCCAAAGATTGGGCCTTTATGGTAAAACTTCATCCTTGAGCTTGGGATTCCACCCTCAGAGCTAAAAGTGTCCCATGAGTAGTAAAGTTGTCATCTTGAAGGTCCAAATGAGTTCATGCATGAGTTAAGACCTTTTTCCATGGAAATAGATTATTGTTTTTGGATTTTGAGCTTATGTAAGTCATGCAATCCATCAAGTTATCAACTTTATGGTTTATGACACGGAATAAGACCTGGATATGAGTTTGTAGCTTCTAAATCGGGGTATTAAGCACTTAATAGAAAGTTGACTTAACATGGTTGTACGTTGGACGTACACGGAGGTACGCACAACGTACAAGCCATTAGCCAGTACACTCAGCGTACCTAGAAGTACGCACCGCGTACGCTGCCAGGTTTGGGCCTTGAGCATTTGGACCTCGGTGTGGGCTGTGCTTTGGACTATAGGTCTTTGGGCTATAGTAGGCCATCAGGAGTTAGTGATTATGGGCCAAGTATATGTGTTGGTCTTAGGGTAAGGACCAATAAATGCACTGGTCCCAATGTAGCAAATTGGGCTATTAGTGGGCTACTAGTGGGCTTGGGAAGATTAAATAGTGTTGGGCCTTAGTCTTGGGGCTTAGATATGGACCAAGTTGGTTTAGGGGTAGAATCGTCATTTTACTCTCGGTAGGGTTATTGTATTGGACTAAGTGATGTTTGGTTTTGGTAGTCGAGAAGCCGAAGGGTCAGTAGTTCGGGAATTGCCAGTCAGCAGCCAGAGGAGTATCAATAGGGTTCAACAGTGCGAGGTGAGTTTCCCTTTTGTGTGAATGGGTCTACGGCCACAATACCGGCCCATGTAGTTATGAGTATGAAGACCCGGGGGTTAGCCCTGGGCACTGTTTGCTAGTATGATATTCAGGACCAAGGTCCAATGTCGGGCGGGTGCCCAAGGAATGGTTTTCATGGTAGAGTATACTTGTTGTCTGTGTGATACTTGTATGTGTCTGGTAGGGAGGTGAGTATGGGCAAGGTCCCGTATCTCACCATTAGTAGAGTAAGGACGGGGTTCCATATCTCATTAGTAGTCGGACATAGACGAGGCCCGAGTTAGGAAAGAAGTGAGTGTGGGTTGGGCACATATCCCACTATCAACAGGAGTATGGACGAGGTTGCAAGACTCATCAGTAGTAGGACAGGGTATGGACGAGGAGTATGGACGAGGTTCCAAGATAGGCGAGGCCTTAGGACAGTAATTTAGTAGGGTATGTTTAGTTTTTGTGTTATGTGCTATGCTTATATGTTTGCATGCGTTTAGCTTATGGGGCCCAGAGACAGGTGGGGCGTAAAGTAAAATAAATATGTATACCGAGCGGGGCTTAGAGACAGGCGGGGCCCCGGATCGGGCGAGGCCCGAAATAGCGGGTGTGGCCCAGTGATTGCAGTATGTGATTATGCATGGTATGTGGTAGGTTGGGGAACTCACTAAGTTTCATGCTTACGGTTTTCAGTTTTGGTTTCAGGTACTTCCGGTAGTGGAGGGAAGAGCTCGGAGTGATCGCATGACACACACCATTGTTTAGTCATCTTGGGATGTGTTGCTCTGATAATAAGAATATGTTTCGGATTAACACTCTGATTTTATGTTACGATTTATGTTATGGATTGAAAAATGTGGCTTAAGTAACGTTTAAAAAAAATGGACTTTTTAGTCATGATTTTTGGGCCGTTACATAGATACGTAAAGTTTGTAAGCTTTTTGTTTGAAATGGATAATGTATGAGTTGTATAAAGCAACAAAGAGTCGTTTAAAGAGTATAGCACCAAAAGAAATAAAGGTACTAGTGTATCTGATTAATTTCACGGATCCAGAAGAACGTTTTTCAGCTTTATCAACTGCATTTTCTCCTGGTAAAGATGATGAGGCTAAGGATCCTAATGTATATACACGTAAATTGGCTCAGATTTTTATTTATTTAATTATTAACTGTGAAATTGAATTTTCAATGCATATCGGTGTTTTTAATAATGTAGCACCTGGTTTCCGG
This sequence comes from Lactuca saligna, assembly GCF_052625555.1. Taxonomy (NCBI): domain Eukaryota; kingdom Viridiplantae; phylum Streptophyta; class Magnoliopsida; order Asterales; family Asteraceae; genus Lactuca; species Lactuca saligna. The sequence goes on from NC_136419.1 coordinate 5,447,223, forward strand.
TATGTGAATTTTATTTGAGCATTGCCCTAATTTAGCCTTGGACTCGGCGAGTCATAGGGTCCGACTCGCCGAGTAGGGACGAGACTCAGGACACGTTTAAGTGGGAGACTCGGCGAGTCCATATCTTGGACTCGGCGAGTCACCGCTGCTGGATGAAACCCTAAGTTTCAAGGGTTTGCACCCTATTTAAACCCTCATTCCGCCCCAACTCGTCCCCATTCACCCCCAGAACTCCCCCAACATCGTTTTCCCTTATTTCTTTGAGAGATTGAAGTGTTCTTGGTGTGTTCTTGAAGGTTTTGAGGAGAAAGAGGAGTAGATCAAGAAGAGGAGGAGGAGATCAGCCATCTTTGTGTCATTTCAACAGTTTCCTTGAGGTATATCTCGTTTTTCCCCTGTTTCTATGCTTAGGATTTCATTTGGGACACCCTTGAGCAATTCTTCAAGCTTGTTTGTGCTTAATGTTTCGTAATAAGTGGATTAACCTTTAGATCTAGGCAAGATTGAGCTCCAGGAGCTCAGATCTGTGAGCTTTATGGCCCCATGTGGCTTGTTCATCCTAGATCTACCCTTTTGAGGCATTTTGCACCCTAAAATCCACATTAGTGAATATCCACACGTAAAGTTGGAAACTTTACGTGTGATTTGGGTCCTAGAAGTCCAGATCTATGAATGGCATGGACTGAAATCGAGTAAATCTGTGTATTTGGTGGATGCATGGCGACGACTCGGCGAGTCGTATAGGTGACTCGGCGAGTCTGGTCGCGAGTCACCGATTTGGTCCCTTCATGATGTGTCGAGTTGAGCCGTGAGTCACAGGGGTGACTCGGTGAGTTGGGAGCTGAACTCACCCATGTTAGGACTCGGCGAGTCAATGCCCTGACTCGGCGAGTCCAAGGCAATCTTCATAGATCAAGAACAGACTCGGCGAGTTGTTCATACAACTCGGCGAGTCTTAGCATAAAGTGTTCTTCGGATGAAGATGAACTCGACGAGTTGTTCATGCAACTCGGCGAGTAGGATGAAGGAGTTGAATGCCAGTTAGAAGGTGAACTCGTCGAGTCATAGCCCGACTCGACGAGTAGAACCAGGGACCCAGGACAATAGTTTGCTAGGGACTCGGCGAGTGGAGATCCACTCGGCGAGTCGGGTCAACTGAAAATTGACTCTAGCTTTGGCTTAGAGCTAGACCGGGGGTAAAATGGTCATTTTACCTAAAGGACAGTTAGCAGTGTTTGATTGAGTATGTTGTGGGAATTGCAGCCGGAGGACTCCCGGAGCAGCAGCAGTCAGTTAGTTCCCGATCAGTTCAGCAGCTACTTTGAGGTGAGTTACCTTCCAGTAGCAGTGGGTCTAAGGCCACAATGCCGACCCACCAGTAGGAGATGTATGATAGATGATTGTCTTTGTGATATCATCTAAGTTTGCTACTACCTGATATGTTATATGCTAGCATGATATGTTGTATGTGATAGTAGTAGAGTTTGGTTGTTAGGACCGAAGGGTAGTCAGACACCCCAGATACGGCTGACAGTATGTGATGATATGTTTGCATGCTGGCTTGTTATGTTATATGTGATAGTAGTAGTAGGGGGGTGAAATAGTCCCCGAGGATCGGTTGTTAGGACCGATGGGTAGTCAGCACCCCAGAATGGCTTGACATGGGTAGTCAGCACCCCAGAATGGCTTGACACGGGTAAGACGGCACCCCAGAATGGCCGTATGGGTAGGTCGGCACCCCAGAATGGCCGTACCGGGTAGTCAGGCACCCCAGAATAGCCTGGCAGTACGTATGTTATGTGTTTGTATGGTATGTGGTACGTTGGGGGAACTCACTAAGCTTTGTGCTTACGTTTACATTTTTGTTTTCAGGTACCTCTGCATCGAAGGGGAAGGAGCCGGCGCGGTAGCGGCACGTCATACACACACTCTTCGGTTTCCGCATTTACGAGATTTACTGGGATTGTACTCTGATATTTTGATGGGATGTATGGTTTGACCTTTTAGAACATGGTTACGATGTGTCATGGTGTGATCAAACAATGTTTTTATTTATTAATGTTTCCTAAAGTAATATTTTAAAATGAAATTTTCGGACGTAAAAAAATTGGGTCGTTACAAATAAGGTTTTTTTTACTGCTGTAGAACTATATACCTCGAGATGTGAAATTGTGTTTAGCGATTGTGGTCCGTAGGCAAAAGGATGAGCTACCATTTGTCCGTGGAAAAAATTGTTGTAAAGGTAGTTTTAACTATTATCCACACAACAATTTACACAAATAGTTTTTTTTTTTTTTTTTTTTTAACTATTAGTCTTTTCTCTACAAATCAATTTGTCAATATACAATTGGGATATGATTTTTAATTCACGTTGGAATTGAAAGGTATATTGTGCAGTATAACATCCCTTGAGTGGTTCTGAATCTCTGATGTATCTTCTATACAGCTTCAAAGTCGCCTCAAGTAAGTTTCTTTTTGTCTTATCATCAGGACATGAGTTTTTTCCACTGTTTTATGATGTTATCTTATGTTATAATGGTTTAATGCTATTACAGGAGAACTTATGGAAGCAGAATATCCCTGTTGGGGCAGAGGTATGTATATGTTTTTGTCATTTGGTAAATCACAAGTATACTTACTTTTTTCGACCATAATACCCTTGTACTTTCGAATAAATAAGAAAATTTCGGTAAGTTATGACTAATAACCTTAAATTTCTCATGGGTTTAGGCTAATAACCTTAAATTTCTCATGCAGACACCATTAAATATTCTTACAACTTGATCTGCATTGCAACCCTAACACAAAAAGAAATCCAAACTTTTATACGAAATTCATATCTAATTGTAATCTTAAATCCATACATACTTTGGATTATGATGATGGGTAGGTAGTGTTATGTTATTTAGTTAAAGTGAGTGGTGACAATTAATGTTGTTGCTATTGTTGATTTGTTGTTTGTGGTGCAGGGGTCCACCAATATTTCACCCAAACATCGAAACCATCCTATTTGTGCCTAACATGACACCACGTGGACGACAAAAGGCAAGTTGAATTGTTTCACACATATACCAATTTATGCCGTAATATTCCACTTTTTTCTGCTTTTTATAGCACTACACTTTCAAATATTTACTAGTTACGCATTATAGTCTCCGAATTACATCCATTTATAGCATCAAATGTGTTGGATTTTTTTTTGAAGTTTTTTGCTTCTGTGTTGTTATTGGAAAATGTGGTAATCGTTTGCCACATCATCATCATTTGGACTGCCACATAAGCAAAAAACAAAAAAAATAAAAATGAAATGGTATCCTGTCCGGTAACTAGTTCTACGGGTTAAAATTGCATACTTATTGTAGGGATATAATCAAAATCGGACACCATAACACTTTTAAAATAAGTTTTTAATCAAATATTTTGATCTAACTATGATGCTATAATTAGGTACAACGTTAATTGCCTTGGATTTAGAAAAAAAAAAATCAATTATTTACGATTGGGAAATAACATAAAACTGCAGGTTTGAAAATTATCTGGATTTGTGGTCACAAATCTTATATTTAAGATGGCAACGTTACTTTCATTCAGATACCATTACAATTTAACCAATTAGGTTATATTTTTTCTGTTGTTAAAAAAACCCGTCTTGAGGCGAATAAGCTGCTTATTTTATGATTTTTATTAGTTGTGATATGTTTTGTAGTGATGATAATGAGGACAACAATATGTAATAACTACAAGGTGTTATGTTGATTAAAAAATTGGTCAACAGGTTCGCCATTTGGTACATTTTTTTAGATTTAGGTGGTATATATACTAAATAGAAATGTTTATTTAAATTTTTTACCAAAAACCAACATACATTGTATTGGTTAAACAATTCCGCACCCCGCTATTGGTTGAACAATTATGCACCCCACATAGCGGGTGTCTCAGCTAGTTATATGTTGAAATTATATTGTTTTTCGAAAAACTGATTATAAATAGTTAATTATAGGTTGATTTTTTTATAAAAAACCAATGGAATGTCTTATTAACATCATCTTTTATTATTAATCAACGTAATTTAAGGAGTAAAGGCATATAATAATAATAATATAATAATAATAATAAGAAGTAGTAGTAAAGGTATAATAATAATAATAATAATAATAATAATAATAATAATTAAAAAAAAGTTGCGCTGTTTCAAAGGTAATAGAGCCGAAAGATAGTATGTCTAATCTACTTGTACATCTGCGCACTCTATTGAATCTAAATAAAGTTAATTATTTTAGATGGCTTGTTTAATCAAAAAATTAAGTGAAGTGGTTTAGTCAAATAAGAAAAATATTCCCAACAAATGTGTATCTTAAAATTATTAGATCATTTATATTATTGCAATACTAGCAGTTTTTCAATTATTACGCTTCATTATTTCGCAAGTTGTAACAGAGAAAAGAAAAAGAAGAGAAAACAAAACTACAAAAGTAAGGAAATAAAAGAAGAGAATGAAAGAGAAAGAAATTTGTTATTTGTGTTTTCGAATTTAAGAGAAGTAGAAAAAAGTTAAAATATTTTATTATTTCTTTCAGAATATTTTCAAATCATAAGAAAAGTTAGCAGAGAAAATGACATTCAATCATTTTTTTTTTTCCAGTTTTTTCTTTTAATGAAACTCAAAAATATCAATATATTTTACTCTCTCACTTAGGCCGGTATGTGTGCTTGAGAAAAGAAAGTTCCCGTACCTTGGAACACCATACCGGAGATGAGGGAAAAGAGTGAGTGGAGTTTATCCTTCACTCACACCCTTGTGTGATTGGTTAATATTTTTTTTCAGCTTTTTTAATATTTATTAAATTCTAAACCTATTGAAAAATTATAAAATATATATCAAAATTTATAGTTTTTAATTCCCTACAAAATGAATATAATATTTGTATGATATATATATATATATATATATATATATATATATATATATATATATATATATATATATATATATATATATATATAAAATTCTTTTTTAAAAAAGAGTGAGATTTTCTCATACACATCTGTGGGATTTGGTGAGGAAAAAAAATAATGAAAAAACCAACGCAACAACAAAAAATGAATGAATGATCTTTCCACAAACACTCTCGGGTTTTATACCAATACACACATGTGCATAAACGTGTATATGTTTACTTTTCGATTCTTGGTTATATTCACATAATACACATGTAAATTTTGGTTGAAAATCGTAGTAAAAATGTTATTTTAAGTTTTCTTCTGAAATTTAGTTTTCTATTATATATATATATATATATATATATATATATATATATATATATATATATATATATATATATATATATATATATATATATATATATATATATATATATATATATATATATATATATATATATATAACATTTGTGATTTAACGATCTAAATATATATTTTCATTTAGAGTGAATGCAAAAGACTATGAAAATTTTTAAGTATAAGCAAATATATATTATAATAAACACAACTTATTAAATTTAAGCGACCAAAAATCAAAATTATAATAATTACCCCGAAAGAATTCATAGGTTCCCAACATCATAAGGCTCACTGAATCACAAGACAGCTTTATTTTTACTTGTCACGGGTAAGTGTTTTTTGTGTTGTCTTCATTTGACATTTGTTAACTACAAAAATATGTTAATTAAATATTAAAGATGAACATGTATTCATTCCGGTGCAAATTATAGTAGGTCGCTAAATTTTCGAATATGTTTTCACAATAACGAATAACGAACCTTGATTAAATAACTTTTTTTTATAAGTGATTAGGTGTGAGACCCGTATATTATACGGGTTGATTTGAAAAATGATTAAACTTAAAGTATAAAAATAAAATATTTTTTAATATACAACTTTAAAATAAGAAAGAAACGTATTTATTACAATTTAATATCATATATATGATTTTTAATACTTTACATATATAAGTATATGACTTTAATTAAAAACTAAAACAAATAAAAAATTGACAAGTGGATAATATTTATTTCAAAATTATCACAAAATGACAAGTGTTAAAACTCATGAGAGATTGACAAGTAGCAAAAAAAAAAACATTCATTTATTAAGGAGGATTCTAATCATACTTAAAAATCACATTTTTAGTTGAGCCGGTTTGGTAACCGGTTTCCAATCCAACCATTGGATCAATCTGAGTTCTAAAATTTTCATATTTATTATATATATATATATATATATATATATATATATATATATATATATATATATATATATATATATATATATATATATAAAAGAACCGCAAGGACAAATCTCATTCGTTTATCTGAAAAAATTGGTGGTTGTAACTAAAAATAAAAAAACAATTAAATCCTAAGAGTATAGGTGTAGTTTCTGTAAAAATCAGAAAGTGATGGGTTTTTAAAAGAAATTCGAAGGGTTATTATGGTCAATTAAGGATTCAGATGAGAATAGATGGGATTTAGACACGCCTCCCCACACGTAAGAACGCTCTAAACGCACCTAGATTCTCTCTCAACACATGTAAAATGAATTTTTAAAAATAATGTGTTTTAGATACTAAACTTGATTTTAAAAGATTAATTTTTTTTTGAAAAAAATGTTGAACATAATATGATGCAAATAGAGATGATTTAAAATATTTATGATTCAAAAATATTATAATTCAATATGTTTATGATCATTAACTTGTTACTCTTTAAAAATATTTTCATTCAAATATTTAATGATAATTAACTATTATATTTTTTATGATTTAAAATTAACTGATTCAAAAATTATAATGATCCAAATATTGTATTGAACAAAAACTTTATTTAATTCGAGATATTATAATCCAAATTAAAATGATCTAAATTAATATGGTCAAAATTGATATCATTTAAAAATGTATCATGCATAATGTTGTTATGATTCAAAATACTTTGATTCAAATTTTTATGATTCAAAAATAATATAATTAAAAAAATATATGAATAGAAAATATTATGATCCTTAATATTTTCATATTTAAATGTAACACTCTAATTTTTGCAAATAAAATTTTCATTTTTAAAATCACACAAAACACATCTTCACATTTCTCAAACACAAGTTTATAAGTTGTTCAAAACACAAGATTATAAAAATGTTTGACAATATCACAGAATCCTCAAAAACATAATCTCTAACTTGTGTGTACAATCAAGCCGACGTCTTTCCCCGATCCTGAGAGGTACCTGAAACACATTTCATACAACACTATAAGCACGAAACTTAGTGAGTTCCCCAAAATACCATACGCAAATAATTAGCCTCTCATGGCTATGCTCGATAAGGACCCTCCGGTCATGTGTCTCATTGAAGACCCTCTGATCTCACAACTCGGTTTGGACCCTTCGGTCCTAACTCAATAAGACACAGAATAATATATAACATAAATCACAAAGACATAATGCATAATATATATCACATAACTCAGTGTAAGCACATAAGACCCTCCGGTCAATAACTCAGATAAGACCCCCCGGTCACACAGTGTTACCACTCAGGTAAGTATAGTGAGAAGACTCACCTCATAAGTAAGCAAGTATGTCTCGTACTCAACGGTTGGTCTAGACTCCGCCCACATATGTCATACTCATCTCTAATTAACAATTTATAATAACAACTCCAAGAATGTTAAACTACTCCTATACTAACTCTCGAAAAGGGTGAAAGACCATTTTACCCCTCCATGGTCTCCCAAGTTCACACTTGGCCAAACCCTAAAAGTCAATGGAAGTGAACGCTCAAGTCAACAATCTATGTTGACCCAACTTGTCGAGTGCATCTATGCGACTCATCGAGTTCCTCCTGTTCTTAGAAAAATCGGGAAAAATCCAACTCAACTCGCTGAGTTGTTTCACCAACTCGCCTATTTTGTGATGCGTCCAGACTATCGGGGAAAACCCTAACCAACTCGTCGAGTTCCCTCAATCCATTCTCTCATTCAGATGTTTTTAAGCAAGACTAAGGTCTCAAACTCTAGATCTAGCATTCTAAGGCTGGAGTAGCACGTAAAATTGCAAGCTTTACGTCCATGCATGGCATCTAAGGCTCAATATGCCAAAATAAAGCTCTTTAAGGCATGGAAGTTGGACAAAGCTTGATAAAAGCTTGAATCTTTTGGCCTAAGGAACCTAATAACGTCTATATCTGAAGTCTCGTCTCCAAGGCATGCTCAAACAACTAAATGACTCACAGGGAAGGTAGAAATGGCCATAAACATCCTAATGAAAAGATCTAACAACAAATGATCAAGTTAGCACCTTTTTACCTCCAAATAGCTATAAACACTGAAAGAATGTTGGATCCAAGGACTGATTCTTGTTCTAAGCCTTCTGCTCCTCAAGATCCTTCCAAGAATGCACCAAATCACACACTTTTAGCTTTTCTCTCTCTCTCTCTCTCTCACACACACATACACACAGAGATGATACCAGCTTGTTTAGGGTTTCTCTCAGGATGCTAAAGTGATTAGGGAGGCGGAATGAAGGGCTTAAGGTCCTTTAAATATGGTACAAACCATTAAAATTAGAATTTTCACACTCAGCTCCTACTCGTTGAGTTGGGACCTCCAACTTGTCAAGTTGTCTCTAAAATTCACGCGACTATTTAAATCTCCACTCGACGAGTTTGAGCCTTCAACTAGTCGAGTTGCCATATTAAAATGAATAAAAAATAATTTAAATTTATACATAGGAGTCGGGATGTTACATTAAAATTTTATAATTGTTAAACATTAAAATAACAACCCGATATTTAGTTTAAAAATAAAAAAAAACAAGAAAAAAAACAATTTAAAAAAATGAAAAAATAAATAAAAAATGAAACAAAAAAAAACGAAAAAAAACATAAAAACCATGCATATATCTATTTAAGAAAAAAAATTAAATTTTTTAACGAAAAATAATAAAATAATAATAAAAGAACAAAAAAATGTAAAAGAAAAGGAAAACCTATTTAAAGAAGTTTCATGGACGTTCGTCGCACATGATTATTCTATCGATTTTATATTACGTTCCATGCATGTACGTCGCATGTGAACGTGTCACGATCAAGTAAATGAGTTTGACGTTTGTGCCATTGACGAAATCATTGGTGGGGAATAGTCATTGCGGTTCTTACCAATTTTTGGGTTCCTACTGGATACGAACCCTATATATATATATATATATATATATATATATATATATATATATATATATATATACATACATACATATACTAGTTATGTTTTGAGGCCCGTGCTAAGCATGGTCCAGGAAAGATAATATGAGTTTTTCCTTCACCATTGATTAAATCATAAGTACATTGCTATAATATGTAAATAATTTTAAAAACATTTCTATTATCTATTATTAGTAAAGAACAAATATGTTGCTATTATTGGTAAAAAACTGAAAGTGTACTTTTGTTATAGTTAAGAAAATGAAATTACATTGTTGATATTGGTACCCCATTAATACTTCATTTCCATAGTAAAAAAAAGATGATTTCTACCAATATTAGCCGAAAGGTTACAAACCGAAAAAATATGAGTATAATACTAAACGGAGCCTACTCTTTTTTTTCCTGAAGTTTACAAGATATTTGTTTGCAACTTTTTTTGTTCAAAATCATACCAAGGCTTTGATTATCAGTATAATTGTTTCAAAGAAGACAAATCATGTGATTGCTTCATCATTGCTTTTGTAAAGGGTTGAATATCCGCTAACAACATCTTCCTTTTTGTGATTGAACTTGACGTAATCACACATATATGTTAGAAACCGTCTATAACTTCTGTAAAATTCCAAAAACCAGGACAAAAAATTTAATTTTTAATTATTAAATAAAACCATAGTTATCAAAATCATCTTATCAAAACATAAGTCATAGTATCTCAAAAACATTATTATCAGAGTTTCCAAATCATAACATCAGAGTAAACATCGCAGGCCAAACATCATGGTGTGTGCAATGCACTCATCTCGAGCTTTTCTCATTCCAACTGGAAGTACCTGAAACCTAAACTGAAAACCGTAAGCACGAAGCATAGTGAGTTCCCCATACTACCACATACCATACATATAACCAAATATACTAGGCCCATGCCCGTTCATCAGGCTCCGCCCGACATCGGACAATGTCTAACATCAGGCCTCGCCTGGCATCAAGTCCCGCTCGGTATACATATATGTTTCTCCCAAGCCCTGCCTATCACTGGGCCTCGCCCGCTATATACATACAAACAAAATCATATAATCATACTAGCACATAAAGAATCATACATAATACTACATGTTCTAGTCCTAAGGCCACGCCTATCATGGACTTCCTACTCTACTAATGATGACATATGGAACCCCGTCCACACTCAGTTAGTGATGAGATAAGGGACCCTGTCCACACTCCCCTCCCTACCAGACACATACAATTATCATATAGACAACACGTATAACTAAGCATGCATACATTTCTTGGGTACCACCTGACATCAAACCGTAGTCCGGAAATCTACATATAAGCATTCCTCGAATCCCGCCCGACATCAAACCGAAATCCGGGAAACCATATAAACCTACACTGGGCACTGTCTGGCATCGGAACCTAGTCCAGAATACATACAGTCCCACATGCGGGCCGACATTGGTCACTTCGACCCGTTCAAGCAGGAGGAAACTCACCTTAAATGTCGGATGATACCTGAAGCGTCTCAGCCCGGAATCAGCTTCTACTCACTCCCTAAACCAAAACAACCCCTTATATACCATTTCATGCTCATAACACTTTATGGCCAACTATGGTCAAGTTAAGTCCAGGTCAAAGTCAAAGTCAATGCTCCGAGTTGACTCAACTCGTCGAGTTCACTCCTTAACTCGCCGAGTTCCATAAATCACAGAATCGTGAAATCGCGATACAACTCGTCGAGCTTTCCTCCAACTCACCGAGTACCTTCTTTTAATAAAATTAGGATACTTCAATTCAACTCGTCGAGTTCTTCAGTCTGTTAACCCCTCCTGGATGCATTAAGCCTTTATCCTTCATATCTAAACCCTATACTTCAGATCTCGACTGGAAATGCCTTTGGAAAGGTAAAGTTTCCAACTTTACCCCATTTAATTCCCATCCTAAAGGGATTAAGCTCAACCCTAATCCCCCCAAAAGACTTAAATCTAAATCCAAAGACCATCAACTTCAAGATAGAACATAAGAACATAGATCTGGACCTTAGAGACTAGATAATCACGTAAAGTCTCCAGCTTTCTCTACATGCATGGCCATTATAAGCTCAAAAGGCCAAAATGATGGTCTAAAGGTTGCATGGGACTTCCATGACCATAAAGTGGGCACCTTTATGCCATGAAAGTCCTTCAAGACTCTAGATCTGAAGTGTTTTCCATTTGGGATGTCCAACTCTCAAGAACCATATCATTTGGACCAAAAATAGGCAAAAGGTGCTAATAAGGGGATCTAATCAACTATTAGGCAAGTTTGAGACTTGATTACCAGAAAGTGATGGAAATGGTCTGACGTTTATGGATCTAGCAACTCTTCCTTGTTCCTTCAAACTTTCCTTCCTTCCAAGAGCTTCAATACCCACAAGAATACTCAAAATGGCTCAAAATCAATAGAAAATAGCTTAGGGTTTTGACATTTAGGGTTGGGACAGTGGAGGTTGGAAATGAGGCCAAAACCCTAGAGCTTAAGTTATTTATATAAGGTGAAAATCCCATAAATTAGGGTTTCCCAAAGCCCGTCCAACTCGTCGAGTTGTGCCTCTCTAACTCGTCGAGTTGATTCTCAAATACACGTTGAGGTCTCCCCATTGGACTCGACGAGTTAGCCTTATAGATGTTGATTTCATTTTCCTTATTTATCCTTTTAGATTCCAGGTGTTACAAATCTCCCCCACTTAAACTAGACCTCATCCTCGAAGTCCGTTGTAGTCACTACCTCTAAAGCAGCTCACGCACCACACTCGCAACTCCCTCCATTTGCTTGAACCCACCGATGTTTCCCACAAGTTCTGACATATGCCATCTTGAGCGGTATAACCATCTCCCCGCATAATTCATGGCCATCCCAAGGCAACTGAACCCAACTAACAAGACCTTATCCTAATCTTAGGAAAGATAAATTCTCTGTCTAGGGCACAAAACCACTTTTGCATATCCGTAACTAGAATCCTTACATTGATCTAACTTCACGACACACCACTCATATCGAAACCGAACCACATAGATTCTCATCGTGTATCTGACCCACAATCACTTCTCATTCTTGATTATCTCGATGCTACCATCAGGAACAAAATCACTGCCCGTAACGACTGTAGAATACGTATACTTGACAGAAGGTTCAGATAATCCTTCGAGTATAAGATTCATCACTTTGACAGTTAAACTCAGACGAGAGCTGTGCAACAGGGTCAAACCAATTACTATGAGATTATTTAATCCAACTGTAAATGTCTTAGCATTTCCGATCCACAAGCTACTTGACACACAAGAATCCTCACATCGTTACTTCTACCTGAACACCATGCTGCCTCTTATCCACTTTCTGAATGATCTAAGACCTCCCATGTCCCAACTTATCTACCAACTATCTAGAATACCAGATTCCCACCCGGTTGCTGAGCCAATGAACACCCTCTTAGTCGCTCCCCGCGACTTCCGAAGAAAACTTCAGCTATCGAAACTGCTCTATCCATATTGCCACTCTTGGCTCTGTAATTCCTGGGATCCCCGATCCCATACCTTGAACCAAAGGTCTCTGCCAGGTCCTACCTGCCTTCCTATAAGCATACGAGTCTCACCCAAACCCTAACACGAAGCAAATTTTCCCACACGTCCCACCTATCTAGGGTTACACATGTCCAACTCCAATTTGAATCCCATTGACATATCATATCCTAATTCCGATCCTGTTGTGGCCGTTTCCACGATCTCACGAACTGACCCTCACTGGCCTAACTTATCTGAATGATTCTGTGAATGCTAAGGCTTATTCTGCAGTCTAATAACACTCACCCAAACTATCTGACCACATGAAGAATGTGTTGGATTAATGTCTAAGTCCATAACTATAATTGGTAAGACTTGACCCGACCCGGCATGGTCCATTTGGGTTGCATACCATCATGCACTTGGATAGACTATAATGAGAGAAATAAGACACTTATGGTTATTAATATATTATAAGTTATAGTATATTAATAATAAGAATAATAAGATTATTTAATTAGTATTGATCAAGAATTAATCTAGGATTAATTAAGTGATCAAAAGAAGACTAATTAAATATATGGGTTGATTGTGTAAATCATCCATACTTATATAGTGGGCTAATGCTCCATGGATAATCAAGTTGGACTAAAACCTATAGGATGGTCCATGGGTGCTCCATGGTGTATTTGAACCCATGGATCCAAGGAAATGGAAAGCCATGACAATTAAGGATTTACCCTAATTGTAACACTATATAATGATATTATTCTTGACAAAAAATCGGCCACTAAAGAGTGTAACAAAGGGCTAGCCGATTTCATGAAGTGTAGGACTCTCTCAAGTTATTCTAAGAGTTTTGATGATTGTGATTCCATTTGAGGCTTCCACACTATTGGGGCTAGGCACTCAAGCTTCATGAAGACTTTCTACATCAAAGAGGTATGTATTCTATCTTGTTATATTCATGTTTTGTATGATAGATTATGATAATACCTTGGATATTCTTATTTGCATGTATAATAGAGAAAACATAGATCCAAGGTATTTAGGGTTGCATGTACACTTAGGAGTGTTAGAATGCTCAAAACCCAACAGTGGTATCAGAGCCTAGGCTTGTTTTCTTGTTATACTTGCAATAGAAGCTGAAAAATCGAGTTTTGATGCTGTCAGCCCAGCAGACTCGCCGAGTCCAAGAAGGGACTCGACGAGTCCAAGGCAAAATTCATCCAACTCGCCGAGTTTTGTTCATGCACTCGACGAGTTAGACCCCAGACAGCATATTTTCGAGGTTTTTGGCTAGAAATGGACTAGGAACATTGTCCTACGTTGTTTTTGAACTTATAAACTTGTTTTTTAATGTGGTAATGTTCATGCTAATCCATTTTCAAAGATAATTGTCAATAGATTCATGTTTTGTATTAGTTTAAGGTTTAGACTAATTACATGAAGAAGTTTGATATGAATTATCTTGTTCTTATGAGTTGCTTAGATTAATAGAAAAGTTAATTGAAATAGTTGTTTTCAATCCATTTTAATCTAAGAGTTGAGTATAAAATATGTTTGTGTAACTTGTCCTCAAGTTACATGAAGAGTCACATTAAAGACTCATAAAACTCATAAAAGTTGGTAATGGTTACAAAATGAAGAGTCTTGTGTCATTCAATTTTTTTTATGACTCCATAACTTGTCCTCAAGTTATGGAAATTCAAGAGTCACTTCATTAATAAATAAATAAATAAATAAAGTGTAACCTTAATTAATTCCATAAGTTATAAAAATAAAGAAAAGATTAATTCTTTTATTAGTTTAAAGTTTTCCATAAGTTATGGAACTTGAAGAGTTTTTTGGATTAAAGCTACTTTAAACACATAAGTTATGGAATTAATTAGTTTTGAATAGTTTCAAAACTTGCCCTCAAGTTTTGGAATTTGAAAAGTTTTCACTTATGAATACTTTAATTCCAAATTAGCCCTTAGAATTCTAAAGAGTTAAAATTCAACACTTATACTATTTATAACATTAATGGTTAATTATTATATATATGTATAAGAACAAGTCGTTTTACCGTTAGTAGGCCTCATTCACGAAGCCGGTCTATAAGGTGGGTATAAGGTTGTTGCCTATAAAATGGTGACTTAATGGGTGTCCACTCTCACCCACCGCTTGCTTGACTGGTGGAGGGTCGTTAGCCGAACGGGTAGGACAATGACTTTAAATTCTCCCTTCATTAAAAGTATTAATGATAAATACTAAAGTAACTAAAATCTTAATAATTCCCAATCTTAGTTACTTTAGGAAAAATGTGAATTTGGTGCTAGCCCATGGAATTCACACTTTGTACCTTACCAAGTCGTTGGTGGAGCGTGTGTGGTTAACCGGCACACTAACTTGGACTAGTAAGGACCACGAAGGGTGACTTAATGTTTTTCATAGATCAATGGAGCGTGTGTGGTTAACCGGCACATTGATTAGGTGATAATATTAAGGGTACCAAGTGAATTGGTATGGTTATTCACACCTTGTTTTGTGATCCTCGGCATCCCAGTCACAAAATTTGAGAGGGCACACTCGAGATTGAAACGTGCCATTGAAAAGTTCAATGAATCTCAAAAGATCTAGGAATTTCAAATCCAATTAAAACCTAATAAATTATTTCGTTTTTCATGGTGGAAATTGGTGAATCGTCATTCGCCTACCTTCAAATATTTTATAGCTTGGATTACGGCATTCCTCTTCTAAGTTATAAAATTGTTTGTTGGATCCTAGCCTTAATATTTCATATTGGGTGTCATATTAAGGACTTTAAATCAACTATCTTGAATATCTCCCAAAACATGTCTGGTTTAGACATTTATGATCTTCCCAAATCTCTTGAAGATGATGTTCCTCAACATCATGCTTCACTTCCTTTATCTCCTCCAATTATTCTCCCTCACCCACAAGTTCTTGAAAAGTTTAAAGTCACTCAAGCCCTATTGGCAAGTTAAGGTCTTGGTGTGGTCACATCTTGGAGATGTAGTCACATATTGACAAGACAGGAGAGTTGGGTGTCAAAGTCTCGTGAAAGTTGGATGTTCAATCACTTTCTTAGTAACATAGCGGGTCACTTTGGGACTACTATGAGACAGACTATGACACGAGCCTTAATGATCTTATCTATTTTCTTTGTGCTGTGGAATCAGCAATGATTTGGAACACTAGTAAAGCAAATTTTGTTAGAAGATCAACTTCCCAAACCTTAAATGGACATTGGCAATGGTAGCATTGGATATCTAGAAAAGCATTTCTCTTCCCAATGGAAAGGGATCGGCCATAGTCAACTTGGTTGACCAAATGGTAAAGAAAAAAAAACTAAGTCTGTGATAGTCCCGTGTACCATTATCAAAGGGTCCATATGTTTATATTGCCAAAGAAAGGGGCATTGGTTGCGAAGCTGCCATAATTTACCTAAGGATGTTAAAGTTGATAAGATTGACTCTACTTCAGGTAAAATCCACTGTCTAACTCTATTAAGTTTCTATTATGAGATTCTTGATACATGATGTGATTGGGTCACATGGTGATGTTTTAAGAATCAAAGAAAAGGTAAATAAACTTAAAGAAAGAATATGCTGAATCTGATCGCGTAGATGGATTTCTATCGCGTAGTTTGAAGATCGGATTCTTGAGCTACTTCTTAAGAGTTATAATATATTGCTTGTGAATAGATAACAACAAGTTTTTCATGTGGATTGTAAGGATAAGTTTTTCCGCAAAGTTTTAAAATAAAAGGAAAAAAAGGTTTTAATTTTATTTATTTTAAAAATATCCTTACAATGGCATCGGTGGAAAATTGTTGCTTATATGTTTCCAGTAATAGCAATATTGGAAAGTGGATTTGATTCTTTCATTTGTGGTAGTGTCTGAATTTACCAAATGAAGAAAGTTTTTCATCACCCAAGTTTCAATTGGACAGAAACTTGGAATCATACAAGTTGTATTGTATGATGAATGAGAATTTTCATCTTTGAAAAATTAAGACTAATTCTTTGATCACATGTATATGTGAGTCAATTGAAGGACTAAGGAATTAGGTACACTAGGTGTGCGCTGGTCAAGGTCCACCACAAAGATTGATTTGTCATGATTTACTAAAGATTAGTAAATATGATTATACTTATAAGGTTAAGTATAATTCTGTAACATTGGAAAGGATACAATGTATGAGAAAACGAATAAGAAGAATCAAATTAGGCAGAAGGATAAAAGTTTCTCAAATCTGAAAAGATGGGAGAGTACTTTAGTATCAGTTTATGATCATCTTAATGATTTAGAAACCATATTACAAATTCATACTCTAAGGACGTCTTAGTGCATTGTTATGGCTAAGAAGAGAGGTCATGAATTGTTGGATTGGTTAAAATCAAGAAGATGAGTCATACTTCGTTCCAACACAATTCTTAGAGTCATACTCCAAGATTGTAACATTGAGTGACATAAAGTAAAGTTTAAAACACTTATCAAATGTAGTGTGAAATGTTTCTACTATTGTACATTTGAGATTGGTAAGTTGTGATGTCTTGGATGAGACAAAGACCAACTAAGACCAATTGTGTGAAGTGTTAGTCTTGATAAGAATCCGCACTATCCCTTGAATATTTGTTTTGTCAAGGAATGGTTCTTGACTAGGAAAAACTTATATGTCAAGGGGACAGTGGGAGCCTTAAAGATCCTGAAAGAGTTTTAAGATTTAATCAAGAGCGAAACCTGTAATTTATCACTAGCACACGACTTAAGGTTTGCAACCTATCGTGTTGACATAATTCTTATTTCTGTACCTACTTCAAATAAGTTGGATTTGCATGTGAGTTATCAGAGTTCAACTTGGAAGCATTGGTGGGCTTTGTGTTACCAAGGTGACAAGAAACTAAGATTGAACAAGTTTAATCCGTGTAAGGCTGAATTTGTCACTAACCTTATCCTGTGATTATGGTCTTGACAAATTCGCATGGATAGGAACTCATACACTATAAAATCTAAGTGTCATAAGGTTTCTCTCCGATTCATGAAAATGATGGTGAGGAAACGCTTTCACTAAATGGATTTTAAGTAGATATCAATTGTGTCATTTGCATTTTCAAAAGTCATTAGTGGAGCGCGTGTGGTTAACCGGCACACTAACATGGACTTGTGAGAAATGGCAAATGCCTAAGCAATTGAGACTATGATTACGTCATCCCTTTTCATAGTTCTGAAAATTGTTTAGACACACATGTGAGCTATCTAAGAAAGGGTGTATGAATCTAAATTTTAGAAGTCCAGCAGATTTCTGGAAATATGTCAGAGCTAGTGGGAGCATAAGTGTTGTGCTGATAATCATCATGTTAGTGGGAGCATGATTATTACGTTTAGTATTGAAAGCTAGCAATGTTAATTATAGAAAACAAAGCTTCAATTCGTGAAGTTGCAGGGGTTGAAAAGTTGTTTTGCTATAATTAAGGGAGAGGAAATTATACTTCATTTCAATTCTAAAGCATAGATTGAGATTTTAATCATCTTTAGTCAAGAATATGTATAAGAATTTTATGTTTGAATGGTTCGACTTAAGAAAATTCTATATATATTGTGTTTTCAAAATTCGATTATGATTACGGCATCCCTCTTCATAGTTAAACTTTGAAAACATGGCAAATAAAAAATATTGTAGCAAAAGACTGGTCTAGTATCATGTCTTTATGTGAGACATCATGAATCGTGTCCCATATGCTTCAGATATAGGATCGATTTCACGTGCTATAATATTCATCCTTTCTAAATTTTCCAAATGCTTAAGGCATATAGAAGGGAAAAGTCTAGAACTGGATATGACTAAAGTGATTAAACAATTATCGAGGACAATCTAAGGTTTACCAAAGATTGGTTTCTCAAGGACAATTGGAAGTATAGTGATAATTTTGGTAGGACCATATTGACATTTTCTGAAAAGAGGTAACTCTTGTTCGGAAGTGATAGTCAAATGGGACTATGGAAATGTCTCCATAGGTGGAAGTTATTCAATCTATGTAAGATTAGGAAACTTAATGCAAGAAGGATGTTCCCAAGGAGCTGATCTCCTTTGGAATGCTCTGTAATGGTTGTTGTCAAGTCTTTCTGACTTCGTGCATAATCATTACAAGAGGATCAATGCATATAAGTTTAGAATCTAACAGATTTCAGTAAATGACATGAATTTGGAATTCTCACATTTACAATAAGGATTTGGGATTGTGAAATGAGTATCATTGGAATCATGTTCAATTGATCTACATCACAATGTAAGGATCATAGACAAACATAGTGTGCATACTTGGGGTATGGCATAACTATTGTTTAGAAAACAAAGTGTACATGCTAGGAGCATGGGACGACTGTTGTTTTATTCAAGTCTTAAGTTGATTATTTGAAACATTGAATAATGTGTAATCAATATGGTGATAAATAAAAGGTGGTTTTATTTATATTCAAAAGGGTTCTGAGACCATATTAGATTCGATTATTATTGTGTTTCACTTTGCATGTTTTGACTTCCAAAATAGCTAGGTTATTCTTTCTAAATGACTAAGTTATTTAAACACTCCACAGTCGTTCATATGTTGGAAGTAGGTATGAATCAAGACTGTCATGAATCGGGTTTGTAGATGGCTAAATGGGTTTAGTCATGGCAATGGTTGCTACAACATTCATGAGTGCTCATAAGTTATGAGTATTGGAATAAACCCACGCTCACTTGTATCACTTCATGGAATTTATCTCGAGTGATCGTGAGACGGTAATATCATATAAATCTTCAAATCTAGAGATATGAGTTGTTACCTATGAGTTGGTTGTGCATTAATTGCACGTAAACGCATCAGTAACTTGATGTTATAAAACGTGCCTTTGTGTACAATTCAACAAGTAGTAGAACAAGCATATGAGTCGAAGTTTATCTGTTCCTTCTAGAAATAGAAGCGATATCTGGGCCCCTCGATGATTTTGTTGTGACCTATGTACCGGCCGGTCAGAACTGAATTGATGTGTTCAATTAAGTTCTTTGTCAAACAAATCGAAAATCGGGAAACAAACTGCTGGATAATAAGTACGACGTTGTTCCATGTATTTGTTCGGCTGATATCATGAGAACAGAGGATTATATGATCCCTTATCTAATGGACAAGTCATTGACAAGGTCAAAGTTCATCTACAAGGTCAGAGTTCGACTGAAGCTTTTGAGAGCTACGATTGCCGGTTGGTTCCTGAAGTCATACGCAATAATAGTTTTAGACTTATCCAAGTGGGAGACTGTTGGATTAATGTCTAAGTCCATAACTATAATTGGTAAGACTTGACCCGACCCGGCATGGTCCATTTGGGTTGCATACCATCATGCACTTGGATAGACTATAATGAGAGAAATAAGACACTTATGGTTATTAATATATTATAATTTATAGTATATTAATAATAAGAATAATAAGATTATTTAATTAGTATTGATCAAGAATTAATCTAGGATTAATTAAGTGATCAAAAGAAGACTAATTAAATATATGGGTTGATTGTGTAAATCATCCATACTTATATAGTGGGCTAATGCTCCATGGATAATCAAGTTGGGCTAAAACCTATAGGATGGTCCATGGGTGCTCCATGGTGTATTTGAACCCATGGATCCAAGGAAATGGAAAGCCATGACAATTAAGGATTTACCCTAATTGTAACACTATATAATGATATTATTCTTGACAAAAAATCGGCCACTAGAGAGTGTAACAAAGGGCTAGCCGATTTCATGAAGTGTAGGACTCTCTCAAGTTATTCTAAGAGTTTTGATGATTGTGATTCCATTTGAGGCTTCCACACTATTGGGGCTAGGCACTCAAGCTTCATGAAGACTTTCTACATCAAAGAGGTATGTATTCTATCTTGTTATATTCATGTTTTGTATGATAGATTAGGATAATACCTTGGATATTCTTATTTGCATGTATAATAGAGAAAACATAGATCCAAGGTATTTAGGGTTGCATGTACACTTAGGAGTGTTAGAATGCTCAAAACCCAACAGAATGTTACGACTGTCCCGCAGTCGTACTATACTTTCCATGATATATGGCTTTTGGTGAATGCTACGTCTATCCTGCAGTAACACTTCCCACGCTAACTCAACCGCTGACCATGGTCTTACCGTTGATTACCAATCCAAACACATCCAAAGTCGAGCACTGACGTGGTCTAGCATCCTGAATGAACTCGCGCCCTGATGGGAATTCCCAACCTGATTCCCCAATACCAACAATCAAACATCAAGAAGACGCGAACCTAATGTTAGGAAGGTTCCCAAACTCCTAACTTACACACTCCTCGACCCAAACAGTCATTGGGGTCGTCTTCCTCCACAGCAGAAATGCGAAATGATCATAGTTTCACATCTAGTTATGTTCCTGGATACATGAATGATTTTCCTACACTTTGATTCAACTAACATCTCACAGCACACAAGACTAGAAGAATTCCCAATCCTTCTCACCATCCAATGATCAATCTGCTGGAAACCAATGCTTACCACTGTTAGTGTTCTAAAACTAACCAACCCTAAAGTAGTACAACTCCTGAAGACAAACAAAACACCTCCCAAGCTCCAATCACACTTGCTACAACTATCGCATCATGGGAACCCACTATATAAGGAGACGATCTCGAACCACTGCTCTAAGTTTCATGGTATGCAGATGGCATATATCCCCAACATAAGCAACAATATAACTCCAAGATACCCTTACTCATACTGATGCAAGACAATAGCAAAATATCGTAAATAAAAGCTGATAAGAAATTAAAGGATACACACCTACAACATCGGAAGCCACATGCGCCTCTCTGTAGTCAACTGGAAAGCCCTTCTCCTTGCCGCAGGCACCTATACCTGACCCTGAAGGCCATCGGTGATCCTTAATATCGTAGGGGCAGGTGCCATCACCTGTCCCACTGCAGCCAAACTCGGATATTGGGCCTTCTTGTGGCCCCGCTAACTGCAATGAAAGAAGATCTATTCTGATACCTGGGTGGTGGTAGCATTACAATCCCCGCTATAATGACCGATCTGGCCACACTCGAAGCAGCCATAATCACCACCACTGCCACTCCTACACGCACCCTCGTATGTCATGTCGTACTTGCCACAACGGCTACGATACTACTGACCCCTCAATATAGAATCTGATACCCTGGGCCTCTTGCCTGATCTTGCGGATATCTGAACCCCGTCTATCTTATTTTTTCTTTCCGCCTCCAAGTCGATCTCCCTCTCCATGGCTTGAGCGATCATATCCTCTAACGTCTTGCAGCTGGACCGGCTCACAAACTGCCTGATGTCGCTCCTCAGCATCTCGTGATATCAGACCTTCTTTATCTCCTCGTTTGCCACATACTACGGTACAAGAAATTCCTTCTCCCTAAACTTAGCGGTAATCTCAACCACCATCTCCGTAGTCTGCTATAGGTCCTGGAACTCTTGTGCTAACTGCTTCGCCTCAATCACTTGTGCAAAGCTGACCCTGAACCTGGTCGAGAAGTCACTCCATGTCATCGCATCAATTGCGGCATCATTTCCAATAGCATTTCCAACTTCCTACCACCAATCACATGCTCTGTCCTTCAGAAGACAGGAGGCGAGTCGCACCTTGTCTTCATTGCGACACCGGCTAGTACAAAAATCGTTGGTGACATCTACCAACCCCGACTGATTGCAATGGGGTCCTTAACCCCATGATAGTCTGGAGCTCCACAAGCTCTGAACTCCCGGAATATCAATGTGCGAGGCCCTTCATGGCCGCCACCTTAGTGTGGAACGGACTCAGTCTCTCATCAAGAATATCTAAGATACCCTCCTTGACCGTACAAAATATCACAAGAGTCTGGTCAATGATATTGCACGTAATCTCAGCTGAAATAAACTCTCTTATCTAATCATCAAGTTGCCCGACTCCATAGCTCGAGCCTGATCCCTCGCCGACACCAGAACTGCTAACTGGTCTAGTACGTAGCATCATCATGTTGTAAATACACCCAAATAACCATCAAGATACTCATCCTATCTCGAGGGATCACACACTACAAGTTCCCTGGTTTTATCTCAGCCTTCTTTGACTCGAGTACGGATCCTCTGCTTTCAGTAGTACGGGCCCATACTATCTTCCACATCTACCCGTACTTTCCTCAAGAATCTCCTTGACTCCACCAAGTCCTTTTCACTACTACTGCTCCCAACACTAATCTCATCCTAGGCTTACCCTAGGGTAATCTCCGACCCACTCTCCACCATTAGCTGCATAAGAAGTCCCTGCTACCTTTCCCTAACTAGCTCGCGAATACCATTACATATTACTAAGACCAAATAATTCTTTAAATGAGAGGTCTCTCCCTACAACGGTTAGACTCAAACAAGAGCTGTGAAATAAGGCTAAACCTAATATTCTGAAATTATTTAGTCCTCATAATATGTAACTGAACATATTTGTTGACTAGTTAGTTAAATATAACTAGAACTCCTAAAAGCACAAAGCAAGTATCATCCGTGCATCAAGTAAACAAAACTTGACATATCCTAATCAGACCATCATATTATTGAGTAATCAACACTAGCATTCAGTTCACTAAGCTCATACAGTAGGCATATAAGACATCCTTCCTACATCCTTATCCCTAATCTAGCATGCAGTTCACATATTCACATTTTATATCATAATATAAACGTGTATGTGTAATTTGGGAGAACTTACTTAAGCTTGGCGGATTGCATGCACCACACCATTTTATATTTTTAAAATCATTTTTATAAAAATGGTTTTCTTTTGATAATTTTCATACCAAGTCCTTAGTTTGAGTTCAGACATTCCCGAGAGTGTGCCCGAATCCCTCAAACCAAGGCTCTGATACCAACTTGTAACATCCCAAAAATCAAGACCAAAAATTTCATTTTTAATTATCAAATAAAACCTTAGTTATCAAAATCATCTCATCAAAACATAAATCATGGTATCTCAAAAACATTATTATTAGAGTTTCCAAATCATAACATCAAAGTAAACATCCCAGGCCAAACATCATGGTGTGTGTAATGCAGTCATCTCGAGCTCTTCTCTTTGCAAATGGAAGTACCTAAAACCAAACTGAAAACCGTAAGCACGAAGCTTAGTGAGTTCCCCATACTACCACATACCATACACATAACCACATATACTGGGGACCCACTTGACATCTGATAGTGTCCAACATCAGGCCCCACTTGGTATACAAATCTGTTTCTCCCAGGCCCCGCCTACTATACACATACAACCAATATCATATAATCATACTGGCACATAAAGAATCATACACAATACTACATGTTCCAGTCCTAAGGTCTCACCTATCACGGGCCCCACCCCTACTTTGCTAATGATGTGATATGCAACCCCATCCACACTCATCTAATAATGAGATATAGGATCCTGCCAACACTTACTTTCCCGCTAGGCATATACAAGTATCACATATACAACACGTATATCTAAACATGCATATATTCCTTGGGTACCACCCGACATCGAACCGTAGTCCGGAAATCTACATATAAGCATTCCTCGGGCATTTCCCCTTATCAGACTAAAATCCGGGAAAACATATAAACCTATATCGGACACCGCCCGACATTGGACCCTAGTCCATAAAACATACAATCATACATATGGGCCGACATTGCTGCCTTCGACCGGTTCAAACAACAGAAAACTCACCTCAAATGTCGGATGATAGCTGAAGCATCTCTGTATAGAATCAACTTCTACTCACTTCTTGAACCAAAACCACCCCTTATATACCATTTCATGCTCATAACCCTTTATGGCCAATTATGGTCAAGTTAAGTCCAGGTCAAAGTCAAAGTCAATGCTCCGAGTTGACTCAACTCGTCGAGTTTACTCCTAAACTCTCCGAGTTCCCATAAATCACAAAATCGTGAAATCGTGATCAAACTCGTTGAGTTTTCCTCCAACTCGCCGAGTTCCTTCTTTTCAATAAAATCGGAATACTTCGATTCAACTCACCGAGTTCCTCCATGAACTCGTCGAGTTCTTCAGTCTGTTAACTCCTCCTTAATGCGTTAAGCCTTTATACCTAGAAGGGTAAAGTTTCCAACTTTACCTATTAATTCCCCTCCTAAAGGGATTAAACTTAACCCTAAGCCCCCACAAGGCTTAAATATAAATCCAAAAGCCATCAACTTGAAGATAGAACATAAGAACATAGATCTGGACCTTAGAGACTAGATAATCACATAAAGTCTCCACATTTCTTTACATGTTTGGCCATTATAAGCTCAAAAGGCCAAAATGGTGGTCTAAAGGTTGCATGGGACTTCCATGCCCATAAAGTTGGCACCTTTATGCCATGAAAGTCCTTCAAGACTCTAGATCTGAAGTGTTTTCCACTTGGGATGTCCAACTCTCAAGAACTATATCTTTTGGACAAACAACAAGCAAAAGGTGCTAAGAAGGAGATTTAATAAACTATTAGGCAATTTTGAGGCTTGATTAACAGAAAGTGATGAAAATGGACTGGGGTTTCTGGATCTAGCAACTCTTCCTTGTTCCTTCAAACTTTCCTTCCTTCCAAGAGCTTCAACACCCACAAGAATTCTCAATATGGCTTACAATCACTCAAAAGTATCTTAGGGTTTTGAGATTTATGGTTAGGACAGTGGAAGATGGAAATGAGGCCAAAACCATAGAGCTTAAGTTGTTTAAATAAGGTGCAAATCCCAGAAATTAGGGTTTCCCAAACCCCGTCTAACTCGTCGAGTTGATTCTCAAATACACGTCGAGTTCTCCCCCTTGGACTCGACAAGTTGGCCTTATAGATGCTGGTTTCTTTTTCCTTATTTGGCCTTTTAGATTCCGAGTGTTACAACTCTCCCCCACTTAAACTAGACTTTGTCCTCGAAGTCCGTGACTCCCTCCATTTGCTTGAACCCACTGGTATTTCCTACAAGTACTGATATCCATCATCCTGAGGGTTAGAACCATCGCCCCACACAATGCCTTCATAATTCAACTGAACCCAACTAACAAGACCTTATCCTAATCTTAGGAAAGATAAATTCTCTGTCTAGGGCACAAAACCACTTTTGCATTTCCGTAACTAGAATCCTTACATTGATCTAACTTCACGACACACCACTCATATCGAAACCGAACCACATAGATTCTCATCGTGTATCTGACCCACAATCACTTCTCATTCTTGATTATCTCGATGCTACCATCAGGAACAAAATCACTGCCCGTAACAACTGTAGAATACTTATACTTGACAGAAGGCTCATATAATCGTTCGAGTAGAAGATTCATCCCTATGACGATTAGACTTACACGAGAACTGCACAACAGGGTCAACTCAATTACTATGAGATTATTTAATCCAACTGTAAGTGTCTTAGCATTTTTGGTCCGCCAGCTACTCCACACACAAGAATCCTTACATTGCTACATGCTGCCTCTTATCCAGTTTTTGAATGATCTGAGACCTCCCAGTTCCCAAATTATCTGCCAACTATCTGGAATCCAAATTCCTACCCGGTTGCTGAGCTAATGAACACCCTCTTAGTCGCTCCCACGACTTCCGAAGATAACTTTGGCTATTGAGATTGATCTATCCATATTACTACCCTTGGCTCTATAATTCCCGGGATCCCTGATTCCATACCTTGACCCAATGGTCTCTGCCAGGTCCCAACGTGATTTACAAATTCAAGCATCATAGTCGATAACAATAATCCTTCAACAATAAGTTTCCTCAATTTGTTACGCCGCTTGCAATTTATTCTTCTTAACAATCTCACTGTGTAACATCTAAAAAATCACAAAAAATTTTAACTTTTCAAAAACAACAATTCAATCCATAATGTTTACAAAACCATTGTTTCAAAAGTGTTCCTCAGTAATCAGAGTGTCCTAAAAATCCATATAACATAAAACCGAAGGATGTGCACGATCATGCCTTCGCCTTGCCAGAATCCTTAGAAGTACCTGAAACAAAACTAAAACTGTAAGCCAACACTTAGTGATTTCCCCCAAAGTACCACCACATAAAACAACAAACAACATCATGCATACAAAGTCTTCAACATGACTGGACCGCCTCACTGGGTCTCCAGCCTAGATGGACTCTTTGGGCCTTCGGCATGAATGCACCGCCTCACAGACCTTCAGTTTATCCAGACAACCTTGGGTATCTTGGCCTTCAGTATTAGATGGTTCACCTCAACCGAGTAAGCAATAACATATCGGTACATGACACTATCAATCAATAACAACAAACATAGGTAGTCCTACAGATCTACCATTCTAATCACAAAACCAATAACCACATATCTTTGCGTAACAACATACAACAAACCAAGATATATAATTCAATCGGCCGGCCTTGTTGCCTTCGACCCGTAAGTACTGTGAGGAAAACTCACATCTCAGTCCAAATACATGCTGAATGAATATCGACTCTAAAAACCGCCTCTACCTGACTCCTAATAATCAAAACATTCCCATTGAAACTAATATCAATTTCCCAAAATACCTAAGGTTAAAATTGGTCAAAATCAACAAAATCACCCGAGTTAACCGAATCGAGTCAACTCAACCGAGTCGACCCATACCTCGTACGTGGGGCGTACTCACTGTCCGAGGAGTCAGGGCTTGAACTGCATACGTTCAGCGTAACGAATGGTACGCCCAACGCATGCAATTGTACTTCTTTTTAACGAGTTAATAGCTTAATACTTAATCTATTAAGACCAAATTGAAGATCCAAGTCCTACATATCATCCTTAACCTTGAAGTTTCCAACTTTATGGTTTTGCATGACCAATAAGTGCTAAATGCTAAAAACCCCATCCACTTAACCCATTAAGACAAATAAACACATGCATGGAGAAGGATTAATAGCCAAAATGAAACACCCTAAAATTTTTAAAACCTTTTCAAATAAAAACGCTAGGTCAATATCTGTGCAGAATAAAATTAAAACTTTTGGTAATCTTATGTTATTAAAAATATTTATATCATTTATATTAACTATAAAATAATAATTATTACATTTATTTTATATAAAAATTATAATTAATTTGAATAATAGATAAAATAACGTTTGTTAAAATCAAATCATTTAATGGTCTTTTACTCATGTTTTACGTGTGTATAACATTAGTTATATTTGTCAAATATTTTAATTTAATACTGTTATGATTTATTAATTTTTTTTTAAAAAAAAATTGACGGTGTTTTAATTTCATCATCATGATTATCAAATTATCAAAAACAGTTCGTAATCTAACATAATTTAATTTCTAAGCTTCTATTAGTTCTAACTATTCTTATTAATTTCTAAGTTTCTATTAGTTCTAACTATTCTTATTATAAATTAATTTAAAAACAACTCAATTGAATTTTAGTTATTATAAAATGTAGTTTTCAAACACATTTTAGTTAATTCGATTATTTTGGTTCTTTTATATTTATTATATTTAATGTTTTCCTTATATATATATATATATATATATATATATATATATATATATATATATATATATATATATATATATATGTATTGAATTTTTTTAAACATTATTTGATATTTTACTTTAGGTTTTAAATTTTAAACAAAATTTTAAAGCTTATTTGATATATTAATGTACGTTATTTATTTAACAATATATTGAAGTTAACAAATTAAGTATATCATATTGATAAGTCACAAAGTCTTCCTTTTATAACAATGTTTAGAACTAAATAAATATTTAAGTTAATAAATTAAATATATTATATGGAAATATAAAGAGTTGGGAGTTTCAGACGAATGTAGTGAAAGAAAAAATGCTTCCTTTATAATATAGTTATAGGCGAATGCCCGAGCGTTGCGCAGAAACACCAATATAGTTGAAGTCTTTTCAAATATATTTTTTTTTAAATATAACAATAACGTTGTTGTTAAATTTGATATAATAATTTGTCTATACTAAATTGATATAATATATTGATTATTTTAAATTATATGATAATATATACATTTATTATAACTTCATAATCTCAATCGCTTGAATTACTTCTACGCGCGAGTTACACATAAATAAAATTAAATATAATATATGATTTGATGTTATTTATAGTTGTTTTTATTGTTATTTAATTTTTTAAAATTTGTTTGCTTAATGTTTTAATTTCTATCATTATAGTTATTTAAAATATCAAACATCGTTTTTTTATTGTAAAGCTAACAATATAATCATTTATATAGAGTTGTTTTTAACTATTGCTATTGTAAGTTATTTTAAGCTACTTATTTGGAAACTTTTAACGATTATAAAAATATATTTAAGAAATATTTTAGTTAAATTGAGATTACAATTTAGTTTTTGTTTTTATCACTACAATTTATCACTTTTAACTAGTTTTTGTTTTTATCACTACAATTTATCACTTTTAATTATTTACAAAATATTCTTTAGTTTTTTAAATGGAATTAAAATTATATCTGAGTTGACATTGTAATGCGCAAAAACACCTATATAGTTGAAGTCTTTACAAATATATATATATATATATATATATATATATATATATATATACACACACACACACACACATACTTTTTTAAATATAACTCTAACGTTGTTGTTAAATTTGATATAATAATTCGTATATTAATTTGATATAATATATTGATTATTTAGAATTATATGATAATATATATATCTATTATAACGTCATAATCTCAATCGTTTGAATGACTTCTACTTGCGAGTTACACATCAATAAAATTAAATATTATATATGGTTTAATATTATTTATAGTTGTTATTGTTAACTAATTTTCTAAAATTTATTTGGTTAATGTTTTAATTTCTATCATTATAATTATTTAAAACATCAAACATTATTTTTTGATTTTAAAGACAACAATATAATCGTTTATATAGAGTTATTTTTAATAGTTGTTATTATAAATTATTTTGAGCTACTTATTTGAAAAATTTTAACGATTATAAAAATATATATTTAGGAAATATTTTAGTTAAACTGATATTACAATTTAGTTTTTGCATTTATCACAATAATTTATCACTTTTAACTATTTAAAACATATTATTTCGTTTTTTTAGTGTAACTGAAATTTATATTTAAGTTGACACTATAATGTTATATTTAAATTAACAATTTAAGTATTTTGTCAAAACTGCTCAAAAGTTGTAGCTTTAAACTAATAATGATTTACATGCAACAACATTTTAAATATAATAAATTAAGTATAATATGTTAAAATTTAAAGACATAACTTTATAAATAGAAGTAAATATATTATTTTAAAATTAAAATTTAGTATATTTATGATTACACTTTAGGTTTGATATTTATTTAACCTTATTAACCAATTTACAATCATTATTAGAAAGACACGACAAATTATCACTTTTAACTATTTATAAAATAATCTTTGGGTTGTTTGAGTTAAATAAAATTTATATTTAAGTTGAGCCTATAATGTTATTTTTTAATTAATAATTTAAGTATTTTATACAAATTGTTCAAAAATTATACCTTAAAAATGATAATGGTTTACATCCAACAATATATTAAAACTAATAAATAAATTATAATATGTTAAAAGTTATAAAACATAAATTTATAAGTACAAGTAAAAATATTATTTTAATATTGAAATATTGATTATATATGATTACACTTTAGATTTGATATTTATTTAACCTAATTACCAAATTATAATTATTATTATAAAGAAATTGAAAAGTCATGAGAGTTTTAAATGAATGTGGTAAAAGGAAAAAAGAATGGGGGTTTCAAATACATGAGATTCAAGAAAAAATGCTAGCTTTATAAGTATGTATGATGATATGATGATTTAGGTATTAACTCCCATTTAACATAAAACCGGTCCCAAAAAAACAATTATAGTTAAAACATTGGGTGTTACCAATAAGCATCATACAACCATAGCTACCAGATATGAATTACAACAATAGCATTAAATAAGGAACATAACAAATTCCATTCCGTTGTCTATATCTTAATCTTCTAACTTCCATCTATCAATTTTCTCCTTAATTGAAACCTGGAATACATGACATTAAAAAGAGATACATAAGATAAAAATGTCTCTTGAGCTACGTGGGTTTGTGACCTAAAACATTTATCACATTTTCAACCATTTTCAAGGAAACCTGGATTCATATGCATCATAAATGTCATTTCATTTCATTTCATATCTTATTATTTCATTTCAAGGGCATATTTCCATATTCCATTTTATTTTATCATTAATGGCTAATTTCAGTATTAACCATTTCCATTTTTATACTTAGGGTCTATGTCCAATAAAGGAACCACTCCCAAGTCTAGACCAAGTTGGAAAGAACAAATCAATCCACCAAGCATCATTTCCATTAGGAAGTCTATTTCGCGAAGGGGAGACACCACCCCGATAGATTCCTCTAGTGCCTCTTACGAAGTATCATGGCCCATACAGTCTTCTTTTTGTTATTTTCTGATTCTTGTCACTACTTTTCATTTCTTGTCATTACATTCCAAGCTTTACACATTTCATATGTTAGTATCAAAATACTCATTTCAAAAGTAAAGAATCTATATTGCAAAACATTTCAAACACCTTTTTAAAACATTCAATCTTCGAAAACATTTTTTACTTTCAAAAACATTCTTACCTTAATGGCATTCTTTCAAATTATCATTTCCAAAAACATTTGACACTTTCATTTAAAAACATTTCATATATCAACATTTGTGTTTCATTATCATAAAATAATTTTTTCCATGTACCCCAAAGTGGGAAAATGCCAACACATACTCACCTCAATCACACGTAGGTTAGCTAGTGCTCTTCTAGTTCCTTTCCCTGGAGTAATCCTCTTCAAACACTACCTACACCTTATATGGACATAAGTCATTAAAATGACCAAAATACCCCTAAAAGGTTCAAATACTAAATTTTATTGCTTCATACTATTCCTTATAAAAAAAAATATGAATGTAGGCGAAAATCATGTATAAATCCGAGTCTGTATGCAAAAGTTATGAGGAAAATACTAAAGTTAAGATTTTTTGTCTAGTCAGGCACTCTGCTCTCTGTGCGCAGGCCGCATGCCTGACCACACGGGTCGCGTCCCGTAGCAGCCAAAACACCCTCAAAAACTCACTTTTTGAGTTTTAAACCTTCTTTGATGGTTTTGGTCTTTTAGGTAACCATTTGGAACACCTATAATGGTATTCAAGCACTACTAGAGAATGTTTTATCATGTCAAAACATTTAACTTAATTCATTAACTCCTCAATCAAAATGCTAAGTTCATAATGCTTACAAACACTCAAATGAAACAGTTAAGAGCTCAAATTGCTCAAAAACACTCTTTAACTAATATGACTTATTCCCAGATCATTTAATACATCAATGGGTGTTGTCAAGTAGATAAAACCACCATTAATCTCATTGCAGGTACTTAAACTAACCATGGAATCCTCAATTCCATTCCATGTTTCCCAAATTGCCCTTTAGGCTAAAACAATCACTGGAACCACTTATAGATCAAGACATCCTTCATGTTTATGTTCCAATTCCATCTCTAAAGTGTCAATTCATATCCATGAATGTCATTCACCTCTTAGATGTCAATCACCATGTAGTTATTCCTAGATTTCTTAAAATAACCTTATGGCCAAATACTCTATAAATTCAACTAGATATCATTGAATTCTCCAAGTTTTTGCATTCAAATGATGTTGTTAATATCAATTCATGATTATGAGTATCATATACTCATCAAATCCTCATATTCAAAGGATTCCATTGTTTCATCATAATTTCCCCAAAACTATCTAAATTCCATGTTTATGCAACATTCTCCCATCATAGATGTGTTTGAGCATTATAATTGGATTTATTGCTTCTAAATATCATCTAGGTCATTGAATCCATTCCAATCTAACATATAAACATGAAATACCCAATTTGAATTTCTAAGGTTCATGAGGGTTTTCACCCAAATCCTCAAATCTATTAATGAGATGAATGGATTGAGATTATGATCATCAAAACAACTCAAGGGAGGTTAGAAAACCAAGCCCCAATCATCATTTGAGACCAAATTCGATGTTGGGGTTTAACCCACTTCATAAATTTGAATTTCTAGGTTGAAAGAGAAGAAATTATACCTCGAACCACTTGATTTCTTCACAACTTGCACCAAATGTACCAAGAAGGATTGAGATCGACCCGTACGGTTTCTATTAAGTGTGAATCGCCATCCAACCTCCTCTATTCTCCTCCTATAGTTCTTATTTAGCTGAAATGAAGAGAAAGCATTCTTATTTTCTGATTTGTCATATTGGGTCCTTCTAGTTTACATCTTTTGCCAAATTTACCATTTCTCCATTCATTTTCACATTTGCTTAAACTGTTGACATAATGAGTCCTTGGCTATCCCATACTTAACATTTCTCATCCATTTAACCTTGGTGATTCAACCCTTCATCAAACATACTTTTTCTAAATTTACACTTTTGGTCCCTTAACTTTGAAATGTTAACATCTCAACCTTGAATTTTGTAAGCTTCATATTGAATAATGATATGATTATCATTTAAAGTATTTAATTATGTAAATCCTCCTTTATTTAAATATCCTAATTAATTTAAGAGCCTTAACTTAAATTATAGGATGTTACATAAAACCCAATTTTTATGCTTCTAAACCCCTCAAAAATCTAAAAGGACAATTATAATGGACTAAAGCATGTCATACTCCAAAAAGGTCAATACTTGGAACAAAATGCTCATTAATCAAGAACTTAGCAAGATTTTAGGAAATACAAGCCAGGTTTGAAACTTTATGCTTCTTTGAGGGTTGTTGGAAAGGTGAAGATCCCAAATCCAAAGCTTATTCAAGAATGTCATACTCCAAAAAGGGTCAACAATGCAAAAAAAAGTAGCTAGGGTTTGCTAAAATCGAGAGGAGGTGTTGGAGGCTGATGAGAGATAAGGGTTGAGGCCATAAAGATGTTTAAATAGGGTAAATAACCTAAAATTTAGGGTTTGAGAACCTTGCACATATGCCCTGCGTACGCGATGTACGCTTTGCATACTAAATCCTTGCATGTACACCTAGCGTACTAGACGTTGGTCTGGAATTACAAAAATGCCACTATAGGCCATTTTGCAAGCTTTCTCATACACTAGGTCTAAATACCACAAACCTTCATACTTAATGGTTAAATTTGGAAATGCCTCATCTCCGGGATGTTACAATTCTACCCCACTTAAACCAGACTTCTTCCTCAAAGTCTGTTGCTGTGAACAACTCCGGGTAATGCTCCCGCATCTGAGACTCGGGTTCCCATGTCCATTCGGAACTCTTCCGATGCTGCCATTGAACCTTCACAAAGATACAACCTTGTTGCGTAAGGCCTTCATCTTCTGGTCTAAAATTGCCGCTGGACTCTCATTCAGTCGATCATTAGCCTGAACATCATCCAAATGAATAACCACTGAATCATCAGCCACACACTTCTCCAGCTGTAAAACATGGAAGGTGTTGTGAATCTGAATGAGCTCCTCAGGTAAATCCAACCTATAATATACCTTTCCTACCCTCGCAACCACTCGAAATGGCCCAATATATTGGGGGTGGGGGGGGGGGAGAATTTTCCCCTCTTCTTAAGCGTATTATACCTTTA
Source organism: Lactuca saligna (assembly GCF_052625555.1). Lineage (NCBI taxonomy): Eukaryota > Viridiplantae > Streptophyta > Magnoliopsida > Asterales > Asteraceae > Lactuca > Lactuca saligna. Next base: position 5,481,777 of record NC_136419.1, read on the forward strand.
TAGGGTGATACCTTCAAGAAAACCATGTCACCAACCTTAAACGCCAACTCAGATCGACATTTGTTGGTATAACTCTTCTATTGACTTTGAGTTGTCTGCAACCTCTATCTAATCTACTAAATGGGCTCTAACATCTGAAGGAATACCTTGGTCCTTCCCAATACTCTATTTCTAATCTCTCCCCAACATATTAGGGTACGATACTTCCTTCAATAAAAAAGCTCGAAAGGCGGCACACTAATACTGGAGTGATAACTGTTGCTGTAAGAAAACTCAACCAAGTGAAGGTTGGAGTCCCATATCCCACCGAAGTCTATGGCAAATGCTCTTAATATGTACTCAAGTGTCTGAATGGTCCGTTCACTCTGACCTTCATTCTGTGGATGATAGGCAGTGCTAAGATGCAACCTCGTACCCAGTTCCTCATGGAACTTCTGCCAAAAACGAGATGTGAACTGAACATCTCAATCAGATACAATGAAGATTGGCATATCGTGTCGAGCAACAATCTCGCACACATATAATCGACCAATTTCTTGGCTGAAGAACTATCTCGGATGACTAGAAAGTGGGCGATCTTGGTCAGGTGGTCCATAATAACCAATATCACGTCAAATCCCATAGCTGTCCGTGACAACTTGGTGATGAAATCCATTGTGAATGTTCCTATTTCCACATGGGAACCTCAAATGGATGCAGCTTGGCATGTAGCCTCTGGTGCTCGGCTGTGACCATCCGATAGGCCAAGCGCCTCTCAACATTCCAGGATATCTCTTTCTTCATGCATTGCCACCACCACCACTAACTAAGCCTCAAATCATAATACATATTGGTGTCTCCGGGGTGTATCAAAAACCTAGACTTGTGCACCTCATCCAACATAGTCTGCCTGACCCCTCCAAAATCTGGCACCCAAACCCGTCCATACCGGGTCAATAATCCCCGACTATCAGTGACGAACCTGTCAACCTCACCCGTGATCTCTCTTTCTTCCAATTCTCTTTCTTGACTCCCTTAGTCTGAGCCTCTCTAATCATATCAAGAAGCAAAGGATCAACCTATGTTCTCATACACAAACTCTCAATAGAAGAACTAGCCGTCTTGCTGTTCAAAGTGTCCGCGACCACATTCGCTTTCCCGAAATGATACAGAATCTCGCAGTCATAACCCTTGACCACGTCAAGCCACCTACGCCGTCTCATATTCGGATTCAATTGATCCATGAGATATATCAAACTCTTGTGATCCGTGTAAATAGTATACTGGACTCCATACAAATAATTCCACCAAATACTGAGAGCAAACACCATTGCTCCCAACTCTAAATCATGAGTAGGATAACGGACCTTGTGCAACTTCAGCTGTCGAGAAGCATAAGCAATAACCCTCCCGCACTGCATAAGCACCACTCCCAGAACGGTGATGGATGAATCACTAAATACCACAAAGTTCTCAACACCTTCAGGGAGGGTCAACTCCGGTGCCTCACATAAGTTCTACCCCAGTGTCTCAAATGCATCATGCTGCCCAAGCCCCCAACGAAAATCCACACCCTTCCTCGTTAGACGAGTGAAGGGTACTGCAATCTTGGAGAAATCCTGAATAAATCTCTGATAATACTCTGCTAATCCTAAGAAACTCCTGATCTCCGAAGGAGACTTCGAGACCTCCTACTACATAACAACCTTGATTTTGGCTGGATCGACCAAAATCCCATCCTAATTAACGAGGTGCCCCAAGAACTGGACCTCTCGTAACCAAAAATCACACTTTGAGAACTTGACATACAACCGTTCTCGCCTCAAGACCCCTAGAAGATCTCGAAAATGCTCCTTGTGCTGATCCCTAATCTTGGAATACACCAAGATATCATCAATGAAAACAATAATTGTTTAATCGAGCATCGTCCTGAGCACCTGATTCATGAAATCTATAAATATCGCATGCACATTACTGAGCCGAAATGGCATCGCCACAAACTCGTAATGACCATAACGAGTCTGAAACGTGGTCTTCTCTATGTCCTCATCTCTAACTCTCACCTGATGATACCCTGAACTTAAATCGATCTTTGATAACAAAGATGCACCCTGAAACTGATAAAAGAGGTCATCAATCCGTGGAAGGGGATAACGGTTCTTCACCGTCAAATTGTTCAACTCCCGGTAATCAATGACATCTGGTGTGAATCATCCTTTTTCTTGAAGAACAATATCGTTCCTCCCAAGGGGAATTGCTCGACCTGATGAATTGCTTTCCTAATAGCTCCTGAAGCTAAGAGGAAAACACATGCATCTCAGGCGGTGTCATTTGGTACAATGTCTTGGCAATTGGAGCCGCACCTAGAACTAAATCAATCCTGAACTCAACCTGCGTATCGGGAGGCACACCGAGTAACTCCTCTGGAAACACATTGGTAAACTCCCTAACGACCAACACATCTGAAACTAATGTCTGCTTCCCAACCCGACTATCAATCACATATGCAAGATATCCCATACAACCATGGTGAATATACCGACGAGCCCTGTAAGTAGGACAAAAAGCTGATGCAATCCTGGTACCCTCTTCGTAGATGACCAATTCTTCCCCTAGTGGGGTTCGAACTATCACTCACTGATCCTTGCAGTCTATCATAACACCAAACCTGCTCAGCCAATCCATCCCCACTATCACACACATATCCCCTATAGGTATAGGAATCAAATCAATCAGATAAGGTCCTAAAAATCTCCAAAAAGCAACCTTGATAAACCCTGAATGCAAAAACACTGTGCTCGCTGGTGATAGAAACCAACAACGGACATTCTAACTCCCCAATAGGCATATCAAACCCCTAATGAACATTTAGGATACAAAATATCGACTTGCACATGAGTCAAAAAGCACAAGAGTACGTAAAGAGTTCACTAAAAAGATACCTAATAGAATCGTAAACATAAGCATATCATAAAATAAGTCGATAGAAAATACATAGAAACATACCAGTAACGATGTTTGGCACTACCCTGGCCTCTTTGGTGGTAATATGGAAAACATGACCTCGAGCCCTCAGGGGATCTGCTCTACCCTGGTGTCCATCGGTGATCCTCAAAGTGGTTGGTGCTGGAGCCTGCGCCGACTTGGCGGCGAGCAATGGACTGTTAGCCTTCACATGGCCAACCTGATCACAATGATGGCAATGGTACGAGTATATTGGGTTTCATTTTCCCCATCCCCATACCCGAATCCCTATACCCTAACCCATCCCCATCGGGGATTAAAAATCTATCCCCATCCCCATCCCAATGGGGAACGGGGATCCCCAATGGGTAATCGGGTATTTTCCCCGTTATAAAATTTTGAAATTTTATGGAAAAAAAATGCATAGTTATATATTAACCAACAAAACAAAAACTAATAGAAATAATATAAAGCACTCTTTCAAAAATAATAATATAAAGCACTATAATCACTGAATCTATTCAAACATGAACACTAACATTTAAGTTTACAAATTAAACCATTTTTTTGCCAAAAAAAAGTCTTCCAAAAATTACAAGTTTGATTTTTGAAAAACCGTACTATGACTACTGATTTACTTATGCTTATGCATTATGATTTATGGTTTGATTAAAAAATAAAAACATATATATGTATATATATATATATACATATATATATATATACATATATATATATATATATATATATATATATATATATATATATATATATATATATCGGGTACCCATTGGGGTCAGTTTTGGGTACGGGTATGGGTACCCGACAGGTAGAACCATCCCTATCCCTATCCTAGATTTTTGCATTCGGGTAATACTCATCCCCGGTCAAAGCGGGGATTTACCTGGTTAACTTGGGTTAGGGTTTTGGGTACCCATCGGGTACGAGTTTTTTTGCCATCTCTGCCTGATCACAATGGTAACAAATCCTGACATGCGGTACTAGGGCCAGCTGGTGATAATCCCTTGCAAAGTGCCCCTCCTTGCCACATTTGTGGCATTTAGCAGATGATCAAGAAGAACCCTCATGAACCTTGCCACGCTTCCCATAAGTATGGCCCCTTTACCCTCCAGACCTCGAATTACTGAACTTGAACTGCTTTGCCACAGGCTGTGACTGCACATGGACCTGTCTCAGTTCCCTCGACTGGAGCTCCATTTTAATGTACCGCCTCCTCGCGGCCTCCTGTAACTCAAAGAGTGAACCATATCACTGAGTGGACATAAACTGGCAGATATCCATATTGAGCATACTCAAGTATGGGTCATCTGAGCCTGCTCAGAAGCAGTAAACTCAGGGCAGAAAATAACCCTCTATGTAAACATCTTGGTGATCTCAGACATCGTCTCCATCCCCTACCTCAAATCCAGATACTCCTGTGTCAGTCTCTCCTTCTCCACTAAAGGGACATATCTCGAGCGAAACATCTAAACAAACTGCTCCCAGGTAACAACAACCCTCTATTTAGTAGTATACGAGCTAGTAACCAATATCCACTAATCCTTCGCACGTGAACGAAGAAGGTTCAGGGCGCACTTGACCTTATGTTCAACAACGTAAAACACGTGATGAAACAACCCTCCACATTAGTTAACCACCTCATCGCCACGATCGGATCATGAACTCCATTTAACTTCGGGGGCTTCGTGTTTTCGAAGTCCCGGTACTGGAAGGCTATCCCCCCACCATTCACCATAGCAGCAACAACTGTGGTAGTTACAACAACAACAACCTCAAAAAGAGTAGCGTTTCGATCATCAAAGAGATAAATCATATGGGTCTTGATAGACCCAAACATATTTGACAAGATTGCCAGACAACAGCAACCACCTAAGTGGCGATGACCTCTCGAATATGGTCATCAGTCATGCTCGGCTCATCCTGGCTGCTTGCTCCAGATCCAGAACCTGATCCCCACGTAAACACCATAATGAAAATAAACTAGAGCATATCAGAATTCCATAATTCATATAATCACAACCATTCATGACAAACGAACCCTCGGGGTTTGTGACTTCTTTGAGGCGCGTACATGTCTTGTGCTTTTAGTAGTACGGGCCCATACTACCTTCCACACCTACCCATAATTATCTCAACAATCATCACAACCGCCCAAAAAGATACAACAACTAGGATACGAATACATCCTATCCTTTCCCTATCAAGAGTGGCTAAACATTTCTCCTCTAACTGGATGCCCACGCAAATACTCACCCATGAAACTTCTACCAACCCTGTAGCACTCGCATATGCTAATCATACATAACACTGAATCCTATAGACAGTTGAATACTTGATTCTACCCTAAGCCCACAACCAAACAAGGAACAGGAAATAAGGCCATACGAAACATTCTCAGACTATAAAATCTTAGTTATGTATATTTGTGATGCATACACTAAGCAACTACAATAATGATGTCAATTTCACATAAAAAGTAATCCTAGGCTATCAGGCATCATATATCATGCAGTTCTATCATGCAATACCTGAAGATCCCTAGCCTATTACTAGCATGTTGTTCTACCATAATCATCATATTAAATAACAGTATGGTAACTTTGGGTATATTTTTAAGCTACGGCTGATTGTACACATCACATATTTCCTTGGTCACTTTTGAAAACAATTTTTAAAACCATTTTAAAACTTTTGCAGCTCCTTAGTTTGAGTCTGGGTTCACACGGATGCTTCTCTAATTCGCTCAGACCAAGTCTCTGATACCTTTTAACATCGAAAAAATCATAGAAAATTGTAACTTTTCAAAAAAAAAAAAAATTCAATCCATAATGTTTACAAAACCAATGTTTCAAAAGTGTTTCTTAAAAATCAGAGTGCCCTAAAAATCCGGATAACATAAAACTGAATGATGTGTATGTTTACACCTTTCCCTTGCCACGGTCCTAAGAAGTACCTGAAACAAAACTAAAATTGTAAGCCAACGCTTAGTGAGTTCCCCCCAAAGTACCACCACATAACATAACAAACAACAACATGTATATAAAGGCTTCAACATGACTTGACCGTCTCACCGGATATTCAGCATATCTGGACCGCTCTCTGGGACTTCGTGTATCATTCATCAAAATCATGCCAAATTTAAAGTTTTCAAAACATTTCCAAAACCAAAAATGTTACAAAACTTGTTTTCAAAATAGTATAATGTCAGAGTATCCCAAAATCAAATCATAAAAATCCTAAAATATGAGGAGTTGTACGATCATGCCTTTACCTTCCCGCGATCATCAGAAGTACTCGAAACAATAATCGATAAATGTAAGCTCGAAGGTTTAGTGAGTTACCCCTAAAATACCAACGCCATAAAACATATCAATAACATATAAGAAAACAACATGCATAATGAGCTTTCAGCCTGATTGGACCGTCTCGCAGGCCTTCAGTCTATCTGGACCGCTCTTCGAGCCTTCGGCACGTATGGACCACCTCGTAGGGCCTACAGCCTATCCGGACTGCCTTGCAAACCTTCAGTCTATTCGGACCGCCCTGGGTATGTTGGCCTTCAGTACAAAGCAGGACCGCCTCAACCCAACCCACAATAAAAAAAACATGTGCACATAACTATCATAATCTAGCATATATAACAGTTAAACTGATCTAACAGATCACTAATAATAGCAACATCCTATAACTAGGATACAGACCTAACTGATCACTAACATAACATCATCCCATATACCAGGATACCGACCTAACTATGTCACTAAGCATATCACCATCCTAACTACCAAGATATAAATCAATAAGCATATCATGCAATAACCCAGATATAAATCCGTAAAAGGCCAATATTGGTGCCTTCGAACCTGTTAGTATGGTGAGGACAACTCACCTCTCAAGTAGCTCAAAATGATAGTATCAATCTCCTCCAAATACAGCTGCAACACCAATGCCTATATCCACCAATGACCTAATTCCATAAGTTCCCAAATTACCAAAATACCCCAAAAATTCAACTGGTCAAACCTTGGTCAAAATCAAAGTCAACGGTCAAAGTAAACAGTCTATGTTGACTCGACTCTTCGAGTGCAACTAGCAACTCGTCGAGTTCCTTAAGAACTTGGAAGTCATCCAAAACCCTAATTGACTCGTCGAGTTTCCAACCAACTCATCGAGTCCACGTGTGTCCAAATGTCGAGGAAAACCCTAACTCACTCGTCGAGTTCATGCAGAATCAAATACAGGAAACCTTCATCCGACTCGCCGAGTTGGCTAAGTGACTAGTTGAGTTCATGCAGTCCATCACTTATACAAATGTTTTAAGCCACCTTGAAGCTCCATATTGCAGAACCAACCTCCTAGGACATGGTTTCCATGTAAAGTTGCAAACTTTACGTGCATGCGTGGTCCTAAATGCGAAAACTAGACTAAAGGAAAGGTAAAGTCAAAGGGAAAGGTCCATGATTGCCAAATCTTATAACTTTATAGCTAAAGGGACTAAGGGAAGTCTAGATCTGAAGTTACAACTTCAGTTCTTGTCCCACTACTCGAAATGACTCCCCAAATGTGCTAAAGGTGGCCCTAACCCCAAACATAAAGAGATTTAGCTAGAGATAAACCAAGGTAACGACTTCTTACCTTCAAAATGATGCAAAGATGAAGTAGAGTCAGATCTACAAGCTCCTTTTTGCTCCAAGCTTCTTATACTCCACACCTTCTTCACACAAAGCACCAAAATCACTCTTTATGCCTCACAATCACTCAAGAACACGGTTAATAGTGATTAGGGTTTCTCTCAGCTGTCAAATGGGTGGTAAAGGACTGGAGGAAGGGACTTAAGGTCCTTTAAATAGGGTGAAAACCCTAAAAATTAAGGTTTCATCTCCCAGCTCCTACTCGTTGAATCCAAGTCCTCCGACTCGTCGAGTAGATCCAATGATTCATACGAGATAACCCACCTCTACACGACGAGTTGGGAAACCAAATCATCGAGTAGGTCCATTAATATGTATATAATGCTTTTAAATTTGTACCTGGGAGTCGAGGTGTTACACTTCGGCCTGACTAGACCGCCTCGTAGGCCTTCAGTTTATCCGGACCGTCATGGGTATCTTGGCCTTCAGTATCAGCTGGTCCGCCTCAACCCAGTAAACTATAACATATCGATACATGACACTATCACTCGATAACAACAAACACATGTAGTCTTACAGATCTATCAGTCTAATCACATAACTAATAACCACATATATCCGCACAGCAACATACAATAAATCAAGATATATAATCCAATTGGCCAGCATTGGTGCCTTCGACCCGTAAGTATAGTGAGGAAAACTCACCTCTCAGTCCAGATACTGGCTGAACAAATGTCTGCTCCAAAAACCGACTCTACCTAACTCCTAATAATAAAAAATTTCTCATTCTAAATAAATATCAATTTCCCAAAATAGCCATGGTCAAAATCGGTTAAAATCAACAAAATCATCCGAGTCAACCCAACCGAGTCAATTTAGCCGAGTCAACTCAACTGAGTCGACCCAGACCTCATATATAGGGCATACTTTGGATGTATGCAGGGCATACTCACTATCTGAGGATTCGGGGTTTGAACTACGTATGTAGTTGTACTTCTTCTTAATGAGTTAAGAGCTTAATATTTAAGCTATTATGACCAAATTGTAGATCCACTCATCCAAGTCCCAAATATCATCCTTGACCATAAAGTTTTCAACTTTATGGTCTTACATGTCTAATAAGTGCTAAATGTTAAAAAACCCATCCTCTTAACCCATTAAGACAAACAAACACATACATGGAGAAGGATTAAGAGCCAATAACCTATTTTTATGCCTCTAAACCGCTCAAAACATATGAATGGATAGCTAGAATGGACTAAAGCATACCATACTCCAAAAAGGTCAAGACTCTAGACAAAATGCTCAATAATCAAGGACATAGCAAGATCTAAGGAAATATCAGCCAAGTTTGAAACTTTATACGTCTTGGAGGTTGCTAGAGATGTGAAGATCCCAGATCGAAAGCTTCTTCAAGTTTCCAAGGTGGTTCTACTTCCTCCTTTTTCCTTTTAGATCACCAAACACACACACACACACAAGGGTCAAGAATGCTCAAACAAGTGGCTAGGGTTTGCTAAAATCGAATGAAGGTGTTGGAGGTTGACGGGAGATGAGGTTGGAGGCCGTAAAGATGTTTAAATAGGGTCCAAACCCTAAAATTTAGAGTTTGAGAACCTCGCATGTACGCACTGTGTACTAAACCCTTGCATGTACGCCCAAGGTACACAACGTACGCCCAATGTACTAGACCTCAACCTGAAATTACAAAAATTCCACTATGGGCCATTTTATAAGCTTTCACATACACAAGGGCTGAATACCGTAAACCTTCATACTTAATGGTTAAATTTGGAAATATCTCATTGTCGGGATGTTACACAATGTGTTGGCTAAAAGATTTCACTGAACACCACTTATGCTAGGTGTCAAGCTCTACACAATCACAACCAATCTTCCTTCTTTCTACTTAACTTCAATCTAAACAACCAAAAAACCCCCAAAATTTGAATTATTAATTCATCATAGTTTTATAATAATAATCAGGGAACTCATAATAGTGCTCTTGCAGGTTGCATCTACTAGAAACCCAACTTCCATAACTGCCACATTATCAATATACCCTGCCAGAAACTACTATAATTTTTTTCTTATGGAATGTTTAATTAATAATACTTACATATCTTAAATTAACTTTAGCTATGAAAGAATTGCTCCAATACACTATTGCCAAAGTAATGAATCTATAATCTGTTTGGTAACATGTTTGACCAATTATTTATTTAGGATGAACATGAATTACCTCTTGAGCATCACTTGATATCTCCTCTGCTTCCTATGACTATCTGGTTACTCGTTGCACTCTGATCCTACCCCTCAAAATGACACTACAATTTTCCAAGACAATGTATTATCAGTTTATAACAATCTCTTCAAGATATAATAATTTCATAGCTATGACCAGAGATACTTTTTTGGAGTATAATTTCCTAATAAGAGGAAATAGAGAGTCCATTGCCATTATTGGGTAGATTTCATAAAGTAACAATTCCTCAATAAGAAGGAATTGAACGTACGATGTTGTAATAAAAAAAAAAAATACAAGTGCATCTTAGAGACTTATGAAATCAGGCACTTAATGCTTTTGCACAAGATTTCTAATTCTACTTAAGACACCAAGGGGCAAGAATAATGCTTATATCAACAAGATTTGTCCTCTTTGTTGTGGTTAAATAGCACAATTATCTGGTACAATGATAGTTTAACCTGAATTATGTACAACACTAAAGAAAGAAACACATAACTAATATAAGCTATAGAGGAAAACATAGTTTGATCCACTCAAAGGATGTCCAAAACAAGTTTAGTTTGATCTGATCGAAGGCAACATGTCAAATATATGTAGTGATTTTGGAATGCTAGAAACGCCCGCTGCCAGATCGATGTTAGACACATCTTTGACTATCTTCTCCACAACATTTTCCTCCTTTCCCTTCTTTGGAAGCTTGCAATTAGCAGTCTGATGACCCTTTTGGTCACAATTATAGTAGTTTTCTTGAAACTTTTTCTTGAAAGCTCCACCTTTAGCTCCCAAGTTTGAATCCTTGCCTTTCTTTTGGAATTTTCCCTTTCATTATTTGTTCTTCCCAGAATTTTGACCATGCTCCACCACATTATATTTCTTAAAAGTAACCCTATTTCTACTATTTTGAGCCATCTTATTGTCCTCTTCAAGTCGAAGGAGAACAATAATGTCCTCAATTAGGGATGAGCATCGGAACTGCGTACCCGCTTTTGGAACCAGAATCGCCTCAGAACTACCGGTTCTGGAACTGGACCTGCCTTAAGTGTTTCCGGTTCCGGTTCCTAAAGTTATGGAACCGCCTTAAGCAGTTCCGGTTCCAATTCTCATTTTTTCGGAACCGCTACCCGCTGGGTACCTACCGAAACCGGTTATATATATATATATATATATATATATATATATATATATATATATATATATATATATATATATATAAATATGTGCGTGTTACTTAGACCGGTTTAGAATATATTGGTCCGATTTTGTCCCTCTTTGGTCCGAATTAATTCGATTTGGATCGAACTAAGTTGCACTTTTATCGAAAAAAGTTAACAAACTTAATGTAACCCGGTTACCCGCTCCCGGAACCGGAACCGTCGGTTTCGGGATAGGTTCCAAAAATTTAAGAACCGCCTAGAGTGGTTTTTGGTTCCGGTTCTAACTTTCTAGGAACCGTCGGTTCCGGTTCTCGCCAAATGAGACGGGTACCCGCCTATGCTCATCCCTATCCTCAATGGACATCTTATTTTTCTTATGTTTCAAGTAATTCTTGAAATAAACCCAACTAGGGTGTAGCTTCTCAATCATGGACGCAACAAAAAATGGCTCATTAAACCCCAAACCCTCAGCATGTATGTCATGTAGGATGACTTGTAGTTCTTAGACTTGGGACATAACCATTTTTTCATCAACCATTTTATAGTCAATAAATCGGGAAACCACAAATTTCTTTGTTTCGATATTATAAGTTTTATACTTTTTATCCGATGAGTCTTATAGTTTTTTTCTGTCTTTGCTACACAATACAGATTATAAAGTTGATCAACAAGACCATTAAGAACATAATTCCTACATAAGAAATCCGAATGTTTCCAAGCGTCAATAACTCTCAAAACTTGCACATCTTCTTCACCTTCAGGCAGTTTTAGAGCCTCTACAGTTAAGAATCTAGCAAGATTCAATGTCGCAAGGTAGAATAGCATCTTGTGTTGCCACATTTTACAGTGCAGCCCGTAAAGTTTTATGGTTTCTCAGCATGATTAACAAGTATGGTTATCATTGAAGCTCCTTCAACATTAGGAATACCATTAGTCTTTGGTGGGTGAGAGCTTTCACCGGTCTTACTACATATATATAAACCAACATTTTAGTTAAACCAAAATAAAACAGTTAAAGATTATAACACAATCAATATAAGTAAAACTGTTAAATGATAGTCTTTTCCGGAAAACAGATTCTAAGAATTGTTAAGACAATTTTGTTTCCTTGAAATCTGTTTTAGAAAATAATTGAAAAAAGAAGCAGAAAAAGAAATCCACAATAGAAGAATTATGTAAACCGTCTCAGAAAACTATTTCTGAAGACAGAATCGTAAAGGAATTTTTTTTGATTAATACAAGAACTGCAACAGAAGACAGAAGCAGATTATTTATTTTCTTCAATTGACAGACGATTTATTTTTAGACTGTTAGGAAAAATATAACCCTAGGATCTGCACGAAAGAACAAACAATAAATTGTTATTGATGCCTATGTTTGACATAGTTTCCTTAAAACAAATTCACTTTATATGAGTGTTTGTTTCCCAGGATACAACAGCAGAAAACAATTCTTTTAGATTGTATGAACCCTTATTTGGCCGGATTATACATTGGTTACAACAAGGGATGGAAGATGAAGCAAAATCGTAAGAGTGGAAGAGCGATATTTCGTTTCATTCGGTGTGTCTCAATCGGTCACATATGCGTTGTATTTGTACTACACAATGTAACTGATGTAATTAAAACGAAACCGTAACTATTACAATTAAATAAGACAATTAATCAAGAAATAAACAACAATCTTTGATCAATGGCTCTTAATTCGTTTCGTAACTGTTAACTGAAATAAATAATTGCAAAAAAGGTCCTTGAACTTTTTTGGTTGACCGTTGGTGCATTCGTACCCACACGATGCGTGCTCTCACACAAGTTTAGTAAACCTAAGCAAAATTGGCTTACAGATAACCTAGCGAATCTGTTGTAGGTAGAAAAATTTGCAGTGTAATTTATATGTCTCAAAATAAAATACCATAAAATATGTAGTTTTAAAATATTATAATATTTACTTGGTTGACTATTCTTTAAAAAAAATCCATATAAATTTCACTATATTCATATAAATTAGACGAACATTATATGTTGTGCATAAATAAATACTTATAGTAAAACATAGACTTATATATATTATCAAAATATGATTAATATTATAAATGGTATTATAATCTTGGATTTCTTCTATTAAACCTATCCTGATTTCATTTTTTTGTGCAACATGCAGAAATAAGCTAGACATTATTATCTACTAGATGCTGATAGAATCTACCCTCTCCACTTTTCACCAAAACCCAAAAAGCAAATCCATCATATAATCTAAATAATTCCAAAACAATAGTCGTATACTTTTTTGAAGTCAATTTTAAAATTCATCATTTTGTTTATTTTTTTTTTCTTTTTATACCAATCCAACACTTCGTTTATCAAAGCACCATCAAGAATTTGATTGATTACATAGGTTGGAAACATAATCACTATGTTTGGTAAGCCATTAGTGTGAAGAAGATGGTTGGATATGGGCTTGGAGAAGAGAAATTAGAGATGGTTGTGAAAATGAAGAATTGCATGGATTATTGGAGATGTTGCATAATATTCAAGCAAAATCAAATCCATATCCATATGTTGGATTCAACTTTGATGAGTCCCCTATTATGAACAAGGAAAAAGAACCATAGACAAAGGAATAAAAGAAACTTGGATATTTCCTTAGACTGCTAGTATATTTCTTATTAAAGCAGAAAAACTGAATTATAAAACTTCAATTACTAACATTTTGTGTTCATGATTTTCTTTTGCAGATTTCATATAATCAAAATTGTAATGTTTTGAAAGGAAATTTTAATTAATCGTTCAAGTTAAATTCGAAGATGCATATTTTATGAAGATCAACCAAAAATATGTAATGTAAAATGTTTTTCATTTACCTCAATCATAATATTTATATATCTATCTTGGTTTCTTAAAAACATTCTTGCCCTAAGAGTTAATGCAATGTGTTTATGAATTGTTGCTAATGTTATATGTTCATGTTTTCATGTTTTTCGATTTCATATAATCAAAATTATAATGTTTTGGAAGATAATTTTGATTAATTTTTCAACCTAAATTCGAAACAACATAGTTAATAAAAATCAACCGAAAAATAGGTATTGTAAAACGTTTTTTTTTTTTTTTTTTTTTTTTTTTTTTTTTTTTTTTTTTTTTTTTTCATTTACCTCAATCATATTTTTATATATCCAAAATGAACTTTAAGTTGGATCTATACATCCTAAAAAAATATAAATAACTCAAAGTTGGTTATTGTATTAACAATGTTTATTTAAGTTATATACTATACTTTACAAAAGTAATTTTTTAGTTAAAAATTATAACTTTATAAAACTATTTTTAATGTTTGTTTGGTGTTATATATATATATATATATATATATATATATATATATATATATATATATATATATAAATAGTGTTTGGATTTATGTTATAACAAAACAAAAATAGTAAATGGTGTTTGGATTTATAAAAGTTTTAATGAGTGTTTGTATTATTTAAGATAAATAGTTAAAATTAGATAACTAGTTATAACAAAACCAATGGTTGAAGATAGTTTTGAGTGAGTTTCAATTATCTAAAATATTAATATTAATATTTTTTGTTTAAACATTTGATAAATTTTGATTATCTAAATAAATAATTATAGAAAACATTAATATTTGCACACATAATTTACCAACATATATTTCAAAACTATGATATGAATTTTAACTATACAACTCATTAATTTCCAACTAATTAACTACCATTAATTTAGTTTGCATACATTAAACTCATTTGTAATTATAAAGAAAGTGTCTCCTTTTCAATTTTCACATAAAATACATATTTAAGTTATTGATTTCACATACAAATTGATTTGAAACATATTAACTTTTTAGCTTCCAATTACTTAATTATCATTAATTAAATTTTTAGTACACTAAACTCTTTTATTGATTTGAAACATATACAACCCATTAACTTCTAACTAATTAATTATTTTCAATTTCAATTTTAGTAATTAAACTCATTTTTAATTTTAATTTTAATTCCAACTCTTCAAATCCAACATAAAATTTATTTTCATTATTGATTTCTTATATCATATTGATTTGAAACTTAAACAACTCTTCAAATTTTAACTAATTAATCATCATTAATTTGATTTTAGTAGATTAAACTCATTTGTAATTTTAAATTTTGTGCTAGCTATTCACTTTTAACATAAAATATACTTAAAACTTACTGATTTATGTCAAATAAATATGAAAAGAGTTCAAAGACTATTTTTAAACATTTTCAAATTTTCAAAGTTAGTTAATTTTAGTCATTCTCACCACCTATTACTTTTGCTCCCAACTTTAACTCTTTTCATTTTTCCTTCTAAACTTACTATAAATTTTGTCACTCCATCTCAAACTCCAGTGTTTCACTTTTTTCTTTTTTCTTCCGCAACTCTTACTTTCCAACCTTTAAAATATTTCAACCTGACATGACACAACATATTTACAAGGCCTAAACCTTAATCCGAAACCCGACACAAAACCAACACAAAAATAAACGAGTTGACGATGGGGGGCTTAGAGTGGGACAAAGTGGACAGCTGTACAGGGCCCAAAATTTTTCATTATATATTTTTATTTAAAAATACAAAATTATAATAAAGATAAGGGCCATTTTTTTCTTATTCGTCCTTGGCCTTTAAGAATATTTCATTTTTCAGGACCGACTTTGGGGTTGACACGGCACAACACGATAATTAAACGGGTCGGGTTAGGGTCAAGCCCTTTCAACCCGTTTTGTCTTGACGCGACACGAACCCGACACGACACGACACGCTTGTCAGGTCTCCCTTTACCCTATTAAACACTATACCTTTAGTATGATTTTAAGCCTTTAAACAATACTAATACTAAACATGTAATATATCATTTGTAAGTTATTCAATGTAATATATCATTTGTAAGTTATTCAAGTTGATATACAAATATGTATGTTACAAAGACTGCTTTTTATTTATAGAGTAAGTTATAAAATTTCGTTCTCGTTCATTTTTTTCTTCCTATGGTTACTTGGTTAGTCAAAAATTGGAATTTCCATGCAAATTTGGTCAATGTAGTATACCAAAATGTACAGTTTGGGTCCTTTTATTTATATGACTGTTAACTTGATGATCCAAATCTGCACTTTTTGGGACACTAAATCTGACATAAAAGTTTTAATTTTGGACTCACTATGCAAATACAAAAAATTAATTCAAACTTCATTTTTTAGTTACCAACATGAACCAATTTTACAATTTACTTAAATTTATATGAACAAGAAAGAAGATTATTTAACTTTAGTTTGATGTAATTTTTACCGAAAACCCATAAATGACAAAATACCCCTAGTTTATTTCATGTCATTAAAATATGAAAATATAAACGTTTATGGTTAAATTGAAAAAACCAAACTTAAAGAAAATCTAACCTGAAAAGGTAAACATCATTCCCTAATCAACCAAATCAACTTGTATATTCCAACCCTGGTTACATATCATAAAAATATTATACTCTAATTTTAAAAACTACCATCTTAAAATCGTCCAAGAAAATATAACATTTTCTTATTTGTTTGTGATCGATATCTTCTTTAATCTTATTAAATAGCATTTTAGACATTGGTCCATATTATAATACTTTTATAGTTTCATTAACTTTGTACCAAGCCAAACATGTGAAAGCTATGTTATTCCAAAATGATTCAACTCTTACATATGTGTAAAATAGTTTCTAAGAAAAACTCTACATATTTAACCTCATGGGCTCATGGCAACATATTCAAGATCAGCTAAAGTCATTAAGGGATAATGAAGATAATCGCTTGCTTCAATATAAGGCCCAAAACGACACAAATGAAGGCCCAATCCAAGATTCAACTACTAAACTGCTAAAGCCTAAAGCCATCATAATTCATAAACCTTCTCCAATCTCCATCATCAATTCATCATCATCATTACATAATATACGACTGATCAACCAATCAGCTTCAAAAGATCAAAAGTCAAAACGTTGACCGTGTTACACCAGAGGCCTGTTTTCTTCGAGATCGGCACTCTTTTTACCCTTGAGGTGTAATTTCACATTCGTATGCAGCCGTTGAACATTATGATGTGGCAACATCTTCAAGATCACACCCATGGCTATCAGTATTAGCCCTGACACATGTTGTTCGGTTAATGGTTTTGTAAATATCATATACGATAGCAATAAAGTCACCGCCTTTCTTGCAGTCGTTACCTGAAAATATATTGTTTGATCATTAATTATTATATATATCATCACATAAATCAATCATTTTTGTTATGATCGAATTGAAAATGGAGTTACAATCACCATAGCAGTTGTAGCAGCCCCAAAAAGAGCAACGAGTGATAGAACAGATACTTGACCCACAAAAGTGGCCACAGCTTCAATCACTAAGATCCCATATACATAAGGATGCTGTAAATTTAACAACAAATGTAATATAAAGATCAACTTTTTAATGGTTAATTTAATCTTGCAATGTTTTATTAAGTAACAAGGACTTACTTCATAGCATGAATTCCATGCTTTGAAAACTTCTCCCGTTAAGACCATTGGTGGAACTAGGAAAGGCAACCCGACTATGGTTGAGCAGAATAACATTTCCATCTGAAAGATACGAAAGAACACGAAAAGATCAAAACCCATCTAAAAATTTTCTACAGAAAAGAAAAATTCCCATTATCAATCTTGAAGTTAAAAAGACGAGTTAATTATATGAGAAATTAATTAATTATTACCTGTGAAGTGTTTGGGTTAATGGTAAAGATTGCTTCTTGCAAATTACCCAGAAAGGAATCCATGATTAACGACACACAAACCATGACAACACCAATGACGCTAAAATTAGGAGAAGAATTGGCATCGGCTAAAGTGAAGAGTATCAAACCAACAACTAAAAGAACAGCGGAAAGATATTCATGTGGTGGGTACTTCCTTTTCAAGTCAGGAATGTAGGCACCCATTATCATAACTGGTAGCACCTATAATTAACCCCAATATCATATAGAAATTAAACCCTAATTAGTAAAAAGAAGACTACAAAAAGAACAAAATTAATAACTTGCATGCATAGAACATATAAGATAGAACACTCAAAGTACCTTTGTGGATTTGAACATGAGCTGTGCAGGATAATTGAGGAAAGCCAAAGACCCTTTGGTCAATCCTTGAGAAACCATAAGAACAGCTGAGAGCTTAACATATGTTTTCCACGGATTCACCATTTGTTTAGGGGTGAAACCTTGAATGTATATGAGTATCAAGTAGATAACGCTTTGCACGAACGTGAAATACCATCCATAGCTGAAAATTTAGGAAAGAAAACCCATAATTTTTTGTACATCTTTTGGTCATAAAAGAGTAAGTTCAAATCATAATCTCATTAATATACCTGAATTTAAGCCTATTATATACGTACTCCTGCAATACAAAAAGACAGGCTTATCAGTTAGTATATATCCTATCATGTATTCTGTAGGAAATCAAGAAGTCTCACACATTCATATACAAGGTACATTAATCCATGCATTCATGAATGCATCTAAGTGTATATATCTAAATGAATATTGATAAAGTCAACCTCACAAATGCCATTAACCAGGTACCCAAAGAAGAACCCAGAAGAGCAAATGAGAAATTGTTGCCATTTTGGTCTATCTGTAAGAGAAATCCCCAACAAAGATCTTGATTTTTCTTCTCCTTTCATCTCCGAGGAAATGTATTAAGCACATAAACTGCAAAACAATGATAAAAAGAAGAGAACCAATTTCAAGTTTCTGAGAAAATTTGGTTCTCTATATTCCTTCATTAATTCCATCTCCTTATATTCGTATCTATGTTAACTAGCATGGAATTGGAAGGATGATGGCTTGAAAAAAGGAAATAGGAAATGAAAGAGTTTGGAGAGGGGTACATATGGAGTTATCAGTATCATTGTGTGCGTATACTTCACGTGGTGACCCTTTAGTAGAATTAAGAGTAAATTAGGAATCTTGAAGGTAAGAATTTGGCATCCTAAATCAGATTTAAGACGAGTATTATTAATTATATTTATAAAATGGTTATAATTTTCATAAAGTGATCCGACGATGTTAATAAATATAATAGATGAGTTCAATTCAAGTTGAAATTTGTTTCTAGACTTTGAGTTTGG
The DNA here is from genome assembly GCF_052625555.1 of Lactuca saligna. NCBI lineage: Eukaryota > Viridiplantae > Streptophyta > Magnoliopsida > Asterales > Asteraceae > Lactuca > Lactuca saligna. The sequence goes on from NC_136419.1 coordinate 5,500,971, forward strand.
TTAAATTAGTTTTACTTTTTAATGTTTCGTTGGTAAACTTTCGGTTAAATTTATTGAGGGAATACCAATACACTTAATTTATTATGGACGATGATTATGATTATTGCAACATATTTTCAATTATATTCGTAATAAAATCTAACTTCGATCTCTTAATCATTTTAGCAATTAGGATTTTTACAACCATTAATTAATCTTGATTACCTTTAGGCTTTAACTATCTCATGTCATGTGAGGTTATATACATAATTGATGATGTGGTTTGCCTAACAGTATATAGAGAAATGGATATATATTCCGAGAACGAGAAAAAGAAACAAAAGAAAAAAGAGAGAACGGAATTTTTTTTTGAGGGTAGAAGGATTTGTAAATGATAGAGTGGAAAGGGTTAAAATAAACAATTAAAACTATTTATAAACACAGAACAAAATAGTTTTAATTTAGGGACCAAAACTGAAAATTACTCAAACTTTTAACATGAAGCATGGTTACAACTTACATTTTTTTTTTTTTTAATTTTTTTATTTTATTATTATTATTATTATTTTTTTTGTAACCGTAGTTAGGCAATCTTGTTGTGATTTAGATAGAAGGCTGGGTCAAATTCATTTCAACATAACGTATATTTTGTGTTTACTTACAAAGGTTTGTGTCAATGTTTAACCTAAACATTACACGTGAGAAGAATTTCTTAGACTCACGTATCAAATCAAATAATAAATATGTTTATCTTACTTGTAACGTAACAACTATAGGATTAGGCCTTTCAGAGTTCTATAAAATTTGGTACATTTTCGTACATGATTAAGAGGAATTTTTTTTTTGCTTTAATAATATAGATTCTAAAAAGTGATTAATACTATATGTCAACATTTTATTCCTTTTCAACTTCATTTTTTTTTATGAAATATGCAACAACGTTTTATTATATATACATCAAACATGCATCATATTAACATGTATAATAACTTGAAACATGATTGTATAATTCCTTTCTTTTAATAAATTTGTTCAACAAACTAAAATTTATTGCAGACTGATATAAACAAAACTAAATTTGTTCAACAAACTAAAATTTATTCATAAAGCGACATCTTCATGGTTACAATGTTGCATGTGAATATTTTGTCTAATAAACAACTTTGCGCTTAAATTGAAAAAATTATAAAATGTTGTACATAAAGTAGCACTTAACCCAATTTAAAGTTGATTTATTGTAAATTAAGGGTAAACGCTACCCCTTAATCTACTCTATCTTGCTCAAATTAATATAGCAAAAAAAAAAAAAAAAAAACTAACCTCAATATGAACCATGATCAATGAGAATTTAAATCATGTCACAATAATATTTGTTTTCCTATATATATGAACTACATATAAAACTCGAGTAACATCTCTTCAACTAGAGAAGTGAAAACTTGGCATTCCAACACCAAACACACTTGTCGTTTTTCTACTTCATCATCATATTTGTCCCATTTGATTTTTTCTTTATCCATCTCTCTTACAAGATACTCGAATGTTATCTCTCTTGCATATCCATCTCCATTGATCCAATTCTTTGCTTCTTGCAGTAATGCGAAGTTAGAGGCACTACTTCCTTCCATAATTCGCTCTATAAAGAACCCTAACAAGACATTTTGAGTCATTATGGATTCAAATTGATTACTAGAAGACATCGTTGCTTTAAATTGTTGAAGCAATGCAGTTGCTTTCTTTCTAGTTTGATTGGATGATTCATCATGTAACAACAAATCAGGCGTTGTAGTTGTAGACTCTGATAATGCAATCCTATCTTCTAATCTGACAGGCTTTAGCTTATTATAATTTACAAGGCTCTTAACCCTTTGAACCTTGCTCATGACTTTTCGTTTGGTTCCTGTTACATGTACACCATATTTTGCATGTCATTATTATAAACATATAATAATAAACCCTACAAAATTTTCAACTGTGAACAATAAAACCTTTTATGTTTTTAGTTGGATACCATTTATCTAGTATGTTTTATATATTGGTTAGATTAAACGTTTTATGTTATAATTGTTTTCTATTATATTGAGATAAATTACGTAGAAAAAAGATAAGAGTCCAACCTTCCGCATATAAGTGAGAATGTTGGAAAGGTGAAGTAACCTCATCTTCATCATCATCGCATGGAAACTCCATCACTGAAACTGGACTACATTGCTCTTTCTTCTCACTTTCCTCATCTTTCTGTCAATTATCACCATCAAGAAATCAACTCTTCAATTTCATATATATGCTAGAGCCTAGAAGACAATATATATATATATATATATATATATATATATATATATATATATATATATATATATATATATATATATATATATATATATATATATATATATATATATATATATATATATACAAGCAAATCAAAGATTTATGGTTATGGTAAGTTACAATTATATTTTAGTAACAAATTAATAGTATTATATGGTCAAAGGTGGTCAATATAATGTCAAATGAAATTCAAATCTTAAGTAAAAGACAAATCATGATGGTTCCCAAGTAAAGTAAGCCAAATCCCAAGATTAGAATTTTTGACTTATCAAGGTCAACTCACTACAACACAAATGAAATGACACCTGCCCTTAATCACTCGATCAACTTCAAATCTTCTTACCACACTAAAACACCTTGGAATTCCATATTTCCTCAACTTCCCATGTATGATGTATCTTTTTCATTTCCCATACCATTCTGTTTTTGTTTATATACAATTTATTATTCTTATAGAAATATAACAAATCTTATTCATCAGATATCACGAGGATCGTGTACTGAAGAGAGCAGGATATCATGGTGTTCTGCAGCTTTTAACGGCACAGATTAAGTAAAGCAATAACACGTAGGCGGGATCTAAAGCAAATTCCCTAGTTTGTAGATCACGTGCATCAGATATACCAACACATGCACTTCATAAAAATATAAAATAAAATAAAAATTATACCGACCCTTCCCAGCTATCTTTACTCCTCCTTCCTCGCTGAAAAAAATTAATGCCTTTTGCCAAAAGTAATAAATAATAATAATTCAAATTTGAATAACTTAAATCTCAGTTTGAATATCAAACGGGAAAATTAATTACATTTCAAATCATCGACAATTACGGTGTAAATATTGTAAGAAAAGTAACAAATATTTCATTTTGTACCAATAAGTAATTAATTTTAGTAATATTTTTCGTAAATTTCTACTGAGATGTGAAATTTTGGAGATGGAAGAAAATCTGCAATTGGTGTAAATTAAAATTTTAAACTGAAACCTGATCAAATGAGTGTAGCGTTATCTGTGGGGGTGCGATGCATGTGATCTGTACTTACCTTTGCATTTCTGGTGATAACATCAGAATCGGTGGCGGCGGTTGCTACGCCAGATTTCATTCCGTTTGCTGTATTCTTCTTTTCCGTTGTGTGCTGCTCACATTCCACGACGTTGTTTATTGCTACATTGATCTTCGAAGAACTGTTTGTTGTAGAACAAACGGAGGTGGTGGTAAAGTAGCTATCCGACGAGGCGGAGTTGTTGCTGTTACTTGTGGAGGTGTTCACCTCCGCCGAAGTAGTGGTGGCAGCGGTTGAAACTTTAGACGGCGGACGTAGGACGTTTTTCTTCTTATTCTTCTCTTTGACAGGTTCGTCTAACGGATTCAACCTTTTGTTGAACTCTTTGTTACGACCATCGATAGTTCTCTTCCAGTTCGATAGCTTCCGAGACAGATTCTTCGGTAGGAAATTAGCTTTTGCACGCTTACCAGAACCGGAGAACTGGAAGTGTTTGAAAACATTAACCACAGCGGCGGAAGCTTTTTGCAGCACCGACGAGGATTTTGATTTGCTTCTGAGAAACTTTTTTTTCGTTGGCCGAAGATTAATATGTTTATTAAGATCGATTTCAATAAGGTAACGAACCTTGGTGCAACATGGCCGGCGCGGATACGACCTGAAGCCATTAGAAGAACACGAACTAAGATCATCGATCAGATAATCCTTGAGCAATACAGACTTCGGCAATGGCACCTTCACTAACCTTGAATCGTTAGAAAATGAAGTTCTTGCTGCAGCCATTGTTGCTCTAGAATCCGAATTAGTGTGGTGAAAACCTAAAATTGAATCAGGGGTTTTGATTAGAGATTGAGATTTGAGACCCTTCCTAAGTGTATGGGCGAAAATGTGAGACAAAATAAACACCGGTGGGGTGTAAGAGAGATCTAGGTAGCTTCTGATTGAAGATCTCAAGAATGGAATATCAGAAGCATCAGTGATGGGGAGAAGAGATCACAAAGAGATTGCTTGAATACTGCTTTTGAAATAGGGAGTTGGCTTCTTGTTTGAATATTAAGTTTACTTATTTTAATCCACTCAAAACAATATTGGGTAATGATAGCTTTGGTCCTTTATCTTTTGTTTGGTTCAAAATCAAAATGAACCATGTTTACCTATTTTTATGATCTTGCACTTTTTTTTTTTTTTTTTTTTTTATAACAAAAATAGATAATTAAGGGTGATGCGACTAAGATCTCCGGGAGGTCTTCTGAACTGTTGTTTCAGCGGGGATATATGATTACAGAGCAAAGTCGTTAGAACAACTCTATGGACCGTGCCATTGGGAGTAGGCCCCAACAATCAAGTTAGACCGGTTGGTAGATGTGAGATGGTTCATCGTAGTCGGAGAGAACAATCTTGGTGTTGGTGGTACTGTATGGATATGACGGTTGAAGGTGGAAAGTGGTGGAAGATCCTAAAGGGAAGGTCCCATGGAAAGATCCTCTCCATGGAGGAGGTACCATTCACTTTATAGGGACAATTAGGTCAAAAACCACCAAGGAGTTGGGCAAGGTCGTCCGGGGGCACCAGGTGCGATCAGGAGGTGCGCACTAGGAAAGGCTGCAGGCGAGTGCCAGACAAGGTTGGCAGGAGAGTGTTAGGCAGGATTGGCTGGAGAGTATCATACAAGGCTGACAGGAGAGCACCAGGCATAGCTGACACGCCAAAGCTGCCTAAGCCATGTGTAACATCTTAAAATTTCGACGACATTTTCATTTTTAAAACAATCACAAAATCCATAATTCACACAAAATATAGTTCCAAAGTGAAACATCCCACGATCCGAAAATTCCGTTTTAAATCGTTAATAAAAACTATAATTATCAACCATTTCGTTCATAAACAAAAATCGTTACATCAAATTAGAGTACCATCTCAAAACATGTTCTTTTTATCAGAGTAAGCATCCCATGCTAAAACTTCTTGGCGTGTGTCATGCAGTCATCCCGAGCTCTTCCCTCCGCTACCGAAAGTATATAAACCTTTCTTGGGCCTCGCTCGACATCAGACTAAAATCCGATACATATAAACTGCATCGGGCTAACCCCAACATCGAATCTAAATCCAGTATACATTAACATACATAAATCGGTCGGTATTGGTGCCTTAGACCCGTTCCTACTGGAGAAAACTCACCTCGCAAAGTTGACTATAGAATCCTGCGAATAACCCCTCGCTGCTAGCTGGCAGATCCCCGAACTGCTGATCTCTCGACTCCTCGAGCTATCAATACCAAAATATCACTTAGTCCAAATCAATAATCCTCCTTAGGGTAAAATGACCATTTTACCTTCTAGTCCAACTTGGTCCATATCTAAGGCTCAAACCATAATATAAAAAGGCCCAACACTAGGTAGGCTTCCCAAGCCCACTAGTGGCCCACTAATGGCCCAATTTGCTAAATTGGGTCCAATCCCTCTAATTGGCCTTACCCTAAGCCGAAACATCTTTTTGGCCCACATTATCTGACTTTTGATGGCCCATTAAGGCCCAAAGAACCAAAATCCAATGGTTGGCCCAAACCGAGACCTAAAATTCACAAGGCCCATCTCTGATACGTACGCTGGGTGTACCTGCATGTACGCTCAGCGTACTCCCCTATTAAGTCACTTTCGCATTAAGTGCTTAATACTCTAATCCAAAAGCTACAATCATAGATCCAAGTCCTTTTCAACGTCTTAATCCATAATGTCACTGACTTGGTGACTTTGCATGACCCTAATAAGCCTAAACTCCAAAATAGCATTCCATTCTCATAGATGATCTTAACTCATGCATGAACCCAATAAGACATTCAAGATGACAACTTTCTGCCTTAGGGACTCATTTTGAATTGAGAGTGGCAACTCTAAGTCCAGAAATCAGATTTGAACCATAAAGTTCTATACTTTGGACCAAAATGAATTCAAAACCACACTACACTAGATCTAAGCATTCTTGAAGAAAGTTATGAATTTTATACATCCAAAGAGTCCCAAATGATGATGATATCCCGGATCTATGAGCTCAAGCTACCCCAAGTCCTTCCTTGCCAACTTCTTCTTTCCTCTTCCGAGCTTAAAACCACCAAAATGGGCTTTTCAAGATCAAGATTACACAAAAATGAGAGGATGAGACGTTCTAGGGTTTTTTCTAAGCTCTGAGAGGCTGATAAAGGGCTAGGGTTGTATCCTAATGTTCCTTATATAGTGCTTGAGCATGGGACCAGAATCTTCATAGATCCTTAAATCTGGAACATATGACACTAAAATGACCACATGGTTCCATAAAGTTGCCAACTTTATGAGATCCAGCCTTCTTATTTTCACACCATGAAGATTAAGGGACAAAAGGACTATATCTAGAGACAAGTAACATAAAGATTGGATCTTAAGTACTTACCAGAGTCTAGAAAACGTACACAAGAGGGATATGGAGAGTTGCTTGCTAAAACAAAGCCCAATGGTTCCTTCTTCTTCTTCTTCTTCTTCTTCTTCTTCTTCTTCTTCTTCTTCTTCTTCTTCTTCTTCTTCTTCTTCTTCTTCTTCTTCTTCTTCTTCTTCTTCTTCTTCTTCTTCTTCTTCTTCTTCTTCTTCTTCTTCTTCTTCTTCTTCTTCTTCTTCTTCTTCTTCTTCTTCTTCTTCTTCTTCTTCTTCTTCTTCTTCTTCTTCTTCTTCTTCTTCTTCTTCTTCTTCTTCTTCTTCTTCTTCTTCTTCTTCTTCTTCTTCTTCTTCTTCTTCTTCTTCTTCTTCTTCTTCTTCTTCTTCTTCTTCTTCTTCTTCTTCTTCTTCTTCTTCTTCTTCTTCTTCTTCTTCTTCTTCTTCTTCTTCTTCTTCTTCTTCTTCTTCTTCTTCTTCTTCTTCTTCTTCTTCTTCTTCTTCTTCTTCTTCTTCTTCTTCTTCTTCTTCTTCTTCTTCTTCTTCTTCTTCTTCTTCTTCTTCTTCTTCTTCTTCTTCTTCTTCTTCTTCTTCTTCTTCTTCTTCTTCTTCTTCTTCTTCTTCTTCTTCTTCTTCTTCTTCTTCTTCTTCTTCTTCTTCTTCTTCTTCTTCTTCTTCTTCTTCTTCTTCTTCTTCTTCTTCTTCTTCTTCTTCTTCTTCTTCTTCTTCTTCTTCTTCTTCTTCTTCTTCTTCTTCTTCTTCTTCTTCTTCTTCTTCTTCTTCTTCTTCTTCTTCTTCTTCTTCTTCTTCTTCTTCTTCTTCTTCTTCTTCTTCTTCTTCTTCTTCTTCTTCTTCTTCTTCTTCTTCTTCTTCTTCTTCTTCTTCTTCTTCTTCTTCTTCTTCTTCTTCTTCTTCTTCTTCTTCTTCTTCTTCTTCTTCTTCTTCTTCTTCTTCTTCTTCTTCTTCTTCTTCTTCTTCTTCTTCTTCTTCTTAAAAACACCACCAAACACACAAAAACTCAAAGGTTTGCAATGGAGGCTAGGGTTTTCTCTTGGAGGCTGAGGGTGCGCAACCCTAGCCATCATATTCCCTTAAATAGGGGCTCACACCCCAGATTAGGGTTTTCCATTAAACAAGGGCCACTACATGGCAAATAGATGCCACGACATGGCGCTAGCTTGGTGCCCATGAAACTTTGGCCTTGGCCATGCCGTGGGAATCCATCACCACACCGTGACCACCAGAAATCCAACATCCAAAATATTAAATTAGTTAAAAGAAACATACCCGAAACTTAGTGTTACAATTATCCTCTACTTGAATCAGACTTCATCCTTGAAGTCCTCAGTTGTAAATAACTATGCATAGTGCTGCCAGATCTTTGCATCAGGTTCGCAAGTCTACTCGAAACCCTTCCGATGCTGCCATTAAACATTGACTAAAGGTAGCAACTTGTTCCCCAAGGCATTCTTCTTCTTATCTAGAATCACTATTAGTCTCTCTATATAATTCAAGCACTCGTCAACCTAAATGTCATCCAAAGGGATCACCAGCGCATCGTCAACTACACATTTACGGAGCTAAGAAACATGGAAGGTGTTGTGAATCTGACTAAGCTCCTTAGGAAAATCCAATCAATAGGCCAACTTGCCAACTCTAACAACCACCCATAATGATTTGATAAATTAGGGCCCTAATTTTCCGCTTTTCCTAAAGGGAATAACGTCCTTCCAGGGTGATACCTTCAGTATACCATATCCCTAATCTGGAACTCCAACTTGGATTGTTGTTTATTGGTGTAACTATTCTATCAGTTCTGATATGATTGCAACATATGCCTGCTCTGTTGAATAAGATCGGTAGTGTAAAGGACCACCTCAGTCTTACACATGACCTTGTGGTTGACCTCTCTCCAGACACATTGTTTATGACACTTCCTTCCGTAGAGAAGCTTAAAAGGTGGTGCACCAATAATAGAATTATAACTGTTGTTATAAGAGAACTCATCTAGGGGAAGGTAGTGATGGAAAACGTAGGTTACAAAATCTCTATACACTAAGCGGAAAACATTTAAACAATTCAAATGATTAGGGCACATGCAACCTATTTGTTACACCCCAAAACCTGAACGGCGGAAACGTTCCGGGGCGGAGGACGGCATGTACAATATCACAACAAAGCATAATAGTAAACAAGCAACAATATCATCCATTGCATTAATAATATAATTTAATACAAGTGTGTTCTATATAGTTATAAGACACCAAAAATATAAATCAAAATAAGAGATGAGTCTTGAACGGGCTCCATCTTCTCATCGGTACCTGTCTACTGATGACCTGAGAATACAAGTTATTTTGAAAGAGTTTATCAGCTTTAAAGTTGGTGAATTCATAAGCATTTTAGTGTCATTGTTTGTATGAAAATGTTTGTAAGTGTTTGAAGTATAAGTTTGTAGTAAATGTTTGTATCTCCTAGAAAATCCTATATTTTCTAGTAAAAGTAGCCTTCTACCAAGGCATCAAATGTTATGTATGTTTGTTTCTTGTAAAAGTGTGTATTTTCCCAAGTATGACTATCATTAACAAAATATAGTTTTTACATTACCGTTTATGTGAGAAGATTACAATGTGAATGCAATGGAAAAATAATAAAGTACTGTAGTGTTGTATTATAGTAACTACTGTTGTACTAACTACCTTAAGCCAATTGTTAATTAAGGTATAATGTGATATAATTGTAACCATACTTGACTAACTTGGTAAAAAACGACACTCGAAGACGTCGAAATGGTATGACATTCGTCACCCGTAGACCTACAAGTCCTACTGTAGCTAGCAAAAAGGTGTAGGACGGTCAGTCCCATATAGATCTATACACAAATTCACGCTCCCCCTCCAGGAGACTCTGGTTTTACAAAACGAGCCACAACAGTGATGCCATGCCCCAAAGTAGTGACTCACATTTATGTTATATTATTCTTGTATATGTATTGTATGTACTAGTGTAATGTATGTTCTCTTTGTCTAGTATGTAGTATGTTCTCTTTGTTTCTCATCATAATATGTTCTCTTGTATAGTGTATAGCATCTATTGTTTCTCGTTATAGTATTCTATATTTATTTCTCTTTATAGTATATTCGTTATGTTTCTCATAATAGTATATTCTCTTAGTTTCTCATCATAGTATATTTGTATTGTTTCTCATAATAGTATGTATTGACTCGTGTATGAACTGACTCTTTGTATATTTCTTTGTACTAGGAATAGTGAGTAGTGACTTCCTAAATTATACCCATTATAGTTTACTAGTAGACTTGTTTGTATAAATGAACATGTTTGTACACCTTTGCTACCCAAAGGGATTGGACTGAGATAAAAGCTTTTATGTCTATACATATATACATAATATATAACTAAGTATCAAACGACACTTGGACAAACAACAGGGTACTCTAAGTCCACAACCAAACAAGGAATAGGAAATAAAGTGAGTTATCAGTCCTAAGTTCTTTAAACCTTACTTATATAACTATATGTGCATTAGACATGGTTTTGACAATATATAAGTTTGAAAGAGTTAAAAGAAAAGGGTTGGCATATAAGAACAAGTTTGATAAAGAGGTTTGTATGTAAAAGAGTTTGATGAACATGTTGAAGTAGTTTGTTTGATAAAACAGTTAAAAGTATAGTAAATCCATTTGTTTGATAGTTATTAATCACACGTGATTGATACAATAACTATAATGTTTCAACTTGTATTCCCCCCCCCTAAAAGCATTTAAAAGTTAGGTTAAGGGGTATGAACTCAACTGTAGTGAGTGACACGAATGAAAGATCGGTTTGCAGGATGCTAAGTGCCAAGTGAAGACTTGAGCACAATGGATCCTAAATAGCATATAATGACACATATATGTATCTAATTAGTGTTTATAAAATCTAATCTTGAAATGGAACAACCTTAGGGACTAGGAAACACTTGTTATGGAGTGTTAACCCACATATGGTTGCATATAAGGAATGTAGGGCCTTACATTGGATTTTACAACCCAAATGGTAAGACCCCCATGAGTTTACGGCCCATGGGTTTACGACCCAATGAGTTTACGGTCGTAAACTCATGGTATTTTGTAGTGTGTGTTAAGGTCTTACAATCATGAAGGAAGTGATTTAGTCTCATGTCTAAGCCTTAGGAGGGATTTGTGGCACAAGTGCACGACTAATTAGGGTTTATGGCCAAGGGAGATTGTCTTGGTTGTAAACTCCTTTTGTTCTTGAATTCTTGATGTTTTCTAGGCCTTAATCCAACATCCTAACTAACTAACAAGTATAGGAGGTAGATACTTACGATTTGAAGTCAAAAGGAAGGTGTTTTCGACCCAAAACACCTAAGTGTTCTTGATGTTATTGAGGATCTTTGAAAATCTAGTCTTAAAGATGAAATCCATGTATGAATCAATGGGTTATCAAGGATAAGAGGAGTATAATCTCACAAAGGAAGGAAATCACTCACAATTTTGAAGCTTGGAAGAAAACACCTTGTGATCATTGGGAGAGAAATCGGATTCCAAGCCTTACAAATGGGAAAAGTGAAGAAAATAGCCAAGGTTCATACTTATAGGGTGGAGTTTACGGCCACCATGAGTTTACGGCCGTAAACTCATGGTGTCTTGGCCGTAAAATCATCATTTGAGGGTTTATGGCTTGTTTGATGGTTTGGTACTTAAGTTGAAACATCCAAACACTTATTCCTTTGATGTACTAGGCTCAGAATGCTCAAACAGACTCTAAAAAATGCTAAAAGTTAGCAGAAACAAGTCTGACTTTGATTGAAGTGAATGGTTTGTACAAGATAGAAATTTCGGGTTGTCACATCATCCCACCGTTAGAGAGAATTTCATCCCGAAATTAGAGTTTAAGCAATTAAGTTACAAATAACCAAGTGAAAAGTTGAGGATATTTCAATTTCATTTGATCCTTGCGCTCCCAAGTGAATTCAGGTCCTCGTTTGGCTTTCCAGCAAACCTTCACTATCGGGATACGACTTTGCTTTGTTTGCTTGAACTCTCAGTCCATGATCTCTACAGGTTCTTCCACGAAGTTGAGGCTCTCGTTAATCTCGATCTTGTCGAGTGGGATTACAAGAGTCTCGTCGGATAGACACTTTTTCAAGTTCGAGATGTGGAAAGTAGAATGTACGTTACTACGTTCGCAGGGTAGGTTAAGTTTGGAAGCTACAGGGCTGATTCTAGCGAGAAACTCAAAAGGCCCTATGTATCTTGGATTGAGTTTCCCACGCTTCCCGAAGTGTATCAAGCCCTTCCAGGGTGAGACTTTCAAAAGAACGCGGGCTCCCACCTGGAATTCCAAAGGTTTTTTGCGTAGCTTTTCTGTCAGTCTCTAGAGGCTTTCAATCTTTCACGAATCTGAACGATCTTCTCTGTCTTTTCTCGAATGATCTCCGGGCCTGTGAGAGAGTTGTCAGGAACTCGTCCTTTAGCTAACTGTGTAACACCCACCTTAGCCTAGCACAGAGGGGATCTACACTTCCATTCATAGAGGGATTCGAATGGAGCAACCTTGATGCTAGTGTGATAACTATTGTTGTAGGAAAACTCGACAAGGGGTAAATGAGTATCCCATGCCTTTCCAAAGTCGATCACACATGCTTGCAACATATCTTACAAGGTTTGGATAGTTCTCCCACTTTGTCCGTCAGTTTGTGGATGGTAGGTTGTAATCATGTCCAGACTCGTTCGTAGCGAACTTTGTAGCGACTGCCAGAACCTTGAAGTGAATCTACTATCTCTATTGGAGATAATGGATATAGGAACACCATGCAGCCGTACGATCTCCCTAATATTATTTCTTGTTAGTTTCTCCATATTGTCTGTCTCTTTGATAGGCACGAAGTGTGCGGACTTGGTCAACCTGTCAATGATCACCCATATGGTGTTGAGACCACCCGTTGTCTTGGTCAACTTGGTTATGAAGTCCATGGTGATCCGCTCCCACTTCCATTCTGGTATTTCTGGTTGCTGTAGTAAACCTGAGGGTTTCTGGTATTCGACCTTGACCTTGGTGCAAGTAAGACACTTACTTACGAAGGTAGTAATCTTTGCTTTCATGTTAGGCCACCAGTATAACTTTTTAAGATCCAGATACATCTTATCTGAACCTGGGTCGACAGAATATCGAGTGTTGTGCGCTTCAGTCATGACCAAGTCTCTGAAGCCACCATGTTTCGATGTCCAGATCAGGTCCATGAGATATAAGGCTCCGCCACCCTTGACTTCCAAGTTCTTATCCATCCCTCTCAGGGATTCTCCCGCCACGTTTTCGGGCTTCAAGGCTTCGAGTTGAGCCTCTTTGATTTGCGTGGACAGGTGCGAATGGATAGTCATGGTCAATGATTTGACTCTTCGACCAAAATATTCTTTCCGACTTAGGGCTTCGGCTACTACGTTGGCCTTGCCAGGATGATTACAAATTTCGCATTCGTAATCACTGAGTAGCTCGACCCACCGTTGTTGTCTCATGTTGAGCTCCTGCTGGTCGAATATATGCTGTAAGCTTTTGTGGTCTGTAAAGATAGTGCTCTTCGTACCATACATATAGTGCCTCTAGATCTTCAGAGCAAACGCAACTGCTCCTAGCTCAAGATCGTGTGTGGTGTAGTTTACCTCGTGCGTCTTCAGCTGTCTCGAGGCATAGGCAATGACCTTATCTCGTTGCATCAGAACACAGTCGATCCCCTGATTGGATGCATCATAATATACTACGAAGTCTTCTATCCCTTCGGGGAAGGATAGTATCGGTGCGATGCATAAGGCTCGCTTCAACGTTTGAAATGCTTTTTCTTGCTTCTTTTCCCAATCAAAGGCCACGCCTTTCTGGGTCAATGTTGTAAGAGGTTTCGCAATTTGTGAGAAGTTCTGTATGAATCTGCGATAGTAGCTAGCAAGGCCTATAAATTGACGAATTTCAGTTGGCGTCTTCGGTGCTGACCAGTTCTCAATGGCTTTAATTTTAGAAGAGTCCATGTGGATTCCTTCTTCGCTAACCACGTGTCCTAAGAATTCAACTCTTCGGATCCAAAAATCGCATTTAGAGAACTTCGCGTAGAGCTTCTCTATTTGTAGGGTTCCTAAGATCTGTCGTAGATGATCACTATGTTCCTCCTTACTTCGAGAGTAGATAAGTATGTCATCGATGAAGACGATGGCGAACTGATCAAAATAAGGATGGCATACACTATTCATTAAGTATGAATACTGCGGGTGCATTTGTCAATCCGAATGGCATCACTACGAACTCGTAGTGTCCGTAACGAGTTCGGAAGGCTGTCTTCGGGACATCCTCCTCTAGCACTCGTAACTGGTGATACCCGGATCTTAGATCTATCTTCGAAAAGTATTTCTCCCCTTGTAGTTGGTCGAACAAATCGTCTATGCGAGGTAGAGGGTAACGATTTTTGACCGCAATCTTGTTGAGTTCTTTGTAGTCGATGCACATACGAAACGATCCGTCTTTCTTCTTGACGAACAAGACCGGTGCTCCCCAGGGTGAGAAGCTTGGTCTAATAAAGCCCTTGTTGAGCAGTTCGTTAACTTGGCCAGATAGTTCCTGCATCTTCGTTGGTGCTAGCCGATAAGGTGATTTGGCTACAGGGGTAGCCCCTGGCACTACGTCGATTCTGAATTCGACTTGTTGTTGCGGAGGTAATCCTGGTAGTTCTTCTGGAAAGATGTTGGGAAAGTTGCGTACTATTGGAATGTTCTTTAGGGTTCGGGCTCTAGAAATCATCCTCTTTTCCAAAGGTGTCCCAAGCAAGCTTCCCGCTATTGGGATCTAGAAATCCTCCTCTTCTGGGTTCGCATCCTGACTCACTTACCAGCTCAAACGTCCAAAATTGAACTGCATTTGCTAAAACAACCTCTGCCCTAAACCGGGCTACAAACTACCCCCAAGACACAGTCTACAACCCGAAAAGTACAATAGGTTGCATAATCAATCCTTACTGCATGATACAAGAGATCCAAGGCAAACCAGACCTCATAATTACTTATGCCATGTAAACCCACCTGCGCTCACCGACGCTGTAATAATGCTGCCTATTCCTGCAACCAGCTGACCCCAAGCTGGAATACAACTTGATCCTGGGGTCACAAGCCTACTCACTCCTTCAAGCTCGAAAAATTGAGAGGCCACAATCCTTGCCCTACAAAACGACAGTCCAATCCATCAATTAACCATTCCACTTCCGACTGCAAAACCCCATCTGAACATAATCATCACTCCTTTTCGAAGTCCCCGTGACTCATATTTTGGCCTTGAGCAAACCCCTAAGCCTCAAATCTAAAAACTCATGTGCTATCCTCTCCTGCTCAACCCGTGGAAATATAACTAGTACAAATCATCTTCCTGATCCCAGATAAATCCAAACCTCTGCTCATCTGAATATGTACCAATAACAAGTCCTGGTAGTGGAAAAATCGACCAGCTCCTCTCCCTACTATCATTACAACTGTTGAAGCTGCTGCAGCAGCCGTCTCAATAATGGCTGCATGGCGCTCGATAAAATACTCAACCATGATGGTCTTGAACGACCCAATCATCTCTGGAATCTGTCCCTGTATGATCTCGATCACCTACTCTCGGATGATCTCCATGACACGATCCTCTGACAATACTGGCCTATCCTGGCTGTCAGCTCTCGATCCTGATCCGGATCCGGTCTCAAAACGTCTCGAATAATCCATACCATAATCATGGGACCAACTTCCAACTAAACTCCAGGGGTTGTGGCTTCCTTGCTACGCGTATGGTTCCTGTGCTTTCAGTAGTATGAGCCCATACTACCTTCCACACCTACCCATATTTGTCTCAAGTATCACCACAACACCCTAACAATATACATAAACATAGAAAGCGCTCAATCCTCACTCCTAGAGGAAAGCTAACTGTCTCACAACTGACCTACCAATCCCACACAACCCACTCATCCATGAAACTTCCACCATCCTTATAGTACTAGTGTATGCTAGTCATACATAACATTGGACCCTATAGACTTACGAATATCCAATCCTACCCTAAGCCCCCAATCAGATAAGAACAGAACATAAGGGCAAATCAAACATTCTTAGGCTATACAATCTTAATTATGTATAACCGTGATGCATACACTAAACAACTACAATAATGATGTTAATCTTATATAAAGGAAACCCTAGGTTAGCAGGCATCGTGTAATCATGCAATTCTATCATGCTATTCCTGAAGATCCCTAGCTTAGTACTAGCATGTTGTTCTAACATATCACAATATTAAATAACCATATGGTATTTTGGGGTCTACTTACTGGCTCTAGCTGATCGTACACATCATATCCACTTTTACTTATTTTGAAAACTATTTAAAATCATTTTGAAAATCTTTCCTTGATTCGAGACTGGATTCACACGAGTGTTCCGCTCATTCACTCAAGCCAAGGCTTTGATACCAACTTGTGACACCCATAAAATTCGAGCCAATTTAAAACCTTTAAAATCATTTAAAACCATTCAATTGTTACAAATAGTTTTCAAAATAGTTTAAACATCAGAGTTCCCAGAAATCATTATCATCGATCAAGGAAGTGTACGTTCACGCCTTCGCCTTCCTGCGGCCATCCGCTGAACCTGAAACAATAAACTAAAACTATAAGCCCGAAAACTTAGTGAGTTACCCCCAAAATACCAATGCCATACAAATAACCATATCATATAAACATATAAGCAATAGAATAGCCATGCATCTCGAGTCTACAGTGTGACTGGTCCGCCTGCATCGGGCCTTTAGTCCACCTGGTCCACTCTCTGAGTCTACAGTATGACTGGATCGCCCGCACCGATCCTTCGGTTTATCTGGCCCATTCTCCGAGCCTCGGCATGTATGGACCGCCCTCTAGGGGCCTTCAGACTATATGGACCAATCACTGGGTCTTCGGCCTGACTAGGTGCCCTCTTGAGCCTGTAGTTTATTCGGTCCGCCCTGGGTATTTTGGCCTACAACACGAAGCAAGACCCGCCTCAACCCAACCCCATACCAATCAAACAATCATGTGCACATAAATATCATACGCTAGCATGTATATAACAAATAATCATACCGATATAACAGATCACTAGCCTAGAAACTGTCCTATAACTAGGATACCGACTTAAATGATCACTAACATAACATCATCCTATATACTAGGATACCGACCTACACCAGGTCACTAACATAATACCATCCTAACTACCTGGATACAAATATAGCAGATTAATAACGTATCAAGTAAATACACTGATACAAATCCGATAAAGGGCCGACCTTGGTGTCTTAGACCCTGTTGATATAGTGAGGATAACTCACCTGACAAATGATGCGCTGAAGTGATAAGCTCCACTCTCGGATCACTGTCACAACTCCACCACCTATATTCATCATAAAACCATATCTATAAATTTCTAATTTTTGAAAATTCCCCTAGAAGTCAACTAGTGAACCTTTGGTTAAAGCCCAAGTCAATGGTCAAGGTCAACAGTTCATGTTGACCTCAACTCGTCGAGTACAACTATCCACTCATCGAGTTCCTTGAATAACTCTTGAACTTGCCGAGTCAATTGAGTGACTCTTCGAGTTCCTAATGTTTGCAGCCATAAACTCCTTGGCCAACTCGTCGAGTTTCCCTTGCAACTCTCCAAGTTCATGCGTGCCAAAAACCGGCAAAACCCCAACTGACTCGTCAAGTCACCCTACTGACTCGCTGAGTCCACGACAATCTTCATCGGACTCACCGAGTTAACCATGCAACTCACCAAGTCCCTTCAGTCCATTATCCACTCAGATGCTTTTTAAGTGATCTTAAAGTTCCATATTGCAGATCCAGCTTCCCACGACATGTTTATCATGTAAAATTGAAAACTTTACATGCATGCAAGGCTCTAAGGTATTATAATGGCGCATCATCCTAGTTCCGCAAGACTTTGAAAGAGCTACGATTGCTGGTCGGATCTTGAGGTCATACCTGTAACTATAGTTATTAGATTTATCCAAATGGGAGACTGTTGGATAAGGTGTCTAAGTCCATAACTATATTTAGTATGTACTTGACCTGACTTGGCATAGTCCATTTGGGTTGCATGGCATCTCAACAGTTGGATAGATAATATGAAAATAATGACACTTATGATTTGTTAATATATTCTAATATATTAATATGAAATAATATTACTTAATTAGTATTGATCAAGAATTAATTTGGAATTAATTTTGTGATCAAAAGAGACTAATTAAATATATGGGGATTGATTATGTAAATCTTTCATTCTTATATATTGGGCTTATGATCCATGATTCACTAGATTGGGCTAGGACCCAATGGGTTCTCCATGGATGCTCCATGGAGGTTAAAACCCATGGATCATGGGGGAAATGAAAAGCCATGCACATTAGGGTTTACATGGTGTAACCCTACATGCAACACACTATATAAGGAACCTCATATGGATCAAAATGGCATCTTAGACACAAGAAGTGAGGGCTAGCCAAATCATGTGCTCAAGCATACTTCTCTAAAGTTATTCCAAGAGTTGTGGTGTTGTGTGAAGTATTTAAGGCATCACATTTGGGGTGCTAGGATCACAAGGTCTTTAGGAATCCAAGAAACAAGAAAGGTATGTTATTCTACTATTTTTTTTATATTACAAGTACCCCATGGTATGTTAGTTAGAATGAGAACCTTGGAAAACTCGTATTTACATGTATATTAGAGAAAGCATAGATCCAGGGTTTCTAGGGTTGCATGTACATCATAGGAGTGTTAGAATGCTCAAAACGCAAACTAACCCATTAATCTTGTAGGCAATGTGCAAGAAGGAACAAGAAGAAGAGTGGTTAATTGATAGTGCCTGCTCCTTGTACATGATCGGAAGGTTAGAGTACCTTCGCGATTTTAGCCCTATTTGTAATGGTGGACATGTCACTTTTGGTAATAATGCAAATGAAATCATCAGGGGTTATGATGTTCTGACTACGGGAAACTTCTCAATTCAAAAGGTTGCTTATGTTGAAGGACTCAAGCATAATTTGATAAGTGTGGGTCAATTGTGCAAAGCCGGTCATAAAGTTGAGTTTGATAGTGAGTATTGCCACATATTGACAAGTGATAGAAGCACCTGCTTGATTAAGTCTAAATCCGAGGGCACAATGTATCCTATGGATGTCTCATTAATCATTGGCAAACCTCAATTGTGTTTTCTATCCAAATTCGTATCCGAAGTTAGTTGGCTGTGACACCGCAAATTAGCTCATATCAACTTCCGGTATATCAAAAACTTGGTCACCAAAGAACTTGTCTGTGGTCTTCCTATTCTGAAATATAACAATGACATTCTTTGCCCAACGTGTGAGTGTGGAAATAAAAAAGGGAAGGCATCCATTAGTTATCAGTTCTTTAATTATGGAGCCGTTGGAATTACTTCATATTGAACTCTATGGTCCATCTACCATATCCATTCTTCATCATAAGAAATACATACTGGTTATAGTTGATGACTACACCCGTTTCACTTGGGTTTTCTTCTTGACACTCAAATCGGATACACCGCAAGTCCTGATTAACTTCATCAAAGAAACCGAGCTTTAAATCAAGCTTCCAGTAAGAAGAATAAGAAGTGACAATGGAACCGAATTTACTAATCAACACTTGAATAGTTTCTAAGGGCATCAGTCACAACTTTTCAGCTCCCTACACACCGTAACAGAATGGAGTTGTAGGGTGAAGAAATCGTACATTGGTTGAAGCAGCTAGATCAATGTTAAATTTTACCAACCTTCCTCTATACTTCTTGCAGAAGCAGTTGCAGCTGCATGCTTTGTTCAAAACCGAAGCATCATTTGCAAGAGTCTAAACAAAACTCTGAGCAACCGCAAACCAAATGTCAGATTCTTCCATATTTTTGGATGCAAATGTTTTGTGATCAACAACACGGATCATCTTAACAAATTTGCACCTAAATCAGATGAAGACATTTTTCTTGGCTATTCCACCAATAAAGTGGCCTATCGGGTTCTCATTAGACGCACAAGGCTGGTAGTCAAAAGCTTCGATGTTAAATTTGATGACTATTATGTACGCAACACTGCTCCTAGAAAGTGATATCCCAGTCTCTTCGGGTCCCCTAAATATAGTTGAAATTAACTATGATGATCTATTTGACCTCGTAGAGACGGCTCATCTCTTTGAAATTCTTGTGTCTCTGGTAGCTCAACAGCAACATGCTAAACTATTTGGACCATCATTGTCCGAAGATTTCTTGAATGAAACTTCCACCTTGCCGGTTGAGGGGGAAAGCTCAACTCTGATTCAAATGACAACCATTGAGGTTCCAATTATTGAAGACGCAGCTCTGCTATCTACCTGCAGAGTCACAACTCAATCAAATGTCTCTTCAGACTTTGATGATGAAGAAATAGAGAAAATAGACACAAGAACAGATTCAAGAATTATCACTCCATCATCAATCCAGGGGGAACCATACTTGGTTCAAGAGGAACTTCCATCCGCAGTTCAAATAGAACCTCAATCAAATGCGGATCAACTTCGTACAGTCTAAGACAATTCTACAGGCTGCTCTCAAGTCGAGGGGGAACTACCTTCTCCAACCGAAGAATGCTCTGACATTGAAGATATTCCCTTCACCGTAGCAACTGATCACCGATAATCTCTCCTTCATATTTGGACAAAGGATCACCCACTGGGTGAAATCATTGGTAACCCGTCCGCAGGCTTAGAAACTTGATCTTCTAGGGATCTAACTGACCACTGCCATTACACAGCCTTCATGTCCGCAAGCAAGCCTCGAACCATAAAAGAAGCACTCATGGAGCCCTATTGGATCACCGCAATGCAAGAAGAACTAGCTGAGTTTCAAAGGAACAAGGTATGGAAGCTAGCACCAAAGCCAAAAGGCCACACAATCATCGGTACTAGATGGGTTTACAAGAACAAGCTTGACGAATCTGGTGCGGTGGTGAGAAATAAAGAAATACTTGTTTCTAAGGGGTACAATCAGTTGGAAGGCATTGACTACGATGAAACCTATGCCCCTGTAGCCCGAATGGAAGCCATACGCATCTTCTTGGCGTATGCGGCACATAAGAACATCAAATTTCATCAAATGGATGTAAAAAGTGCCTTACTCAATGGTAAACTGAAGGAGGAGGTTTACTTTTAACAACCTCCAGGCTTCGAATGTTAAGAATTTCCTAACCAATGATACAACTTGAAAAGGTGGTTTACGGTCTCAAACAAGCTCCAAGGGCATGGTATGAGACTCTTTCGGAGTTTCTTGTCATGTTTGGGTACAAAAGACGTGTGATTAATCCCAAATTATTTAGAAGGGCAAATGGTAACCACTTAATGCTCGTCCAAATATATGTGGATGATATCATATTTGGTTCAACAGACCAGAATATGGTGGATGATTTTGCAAAGCTCATGACAAACAAATATCAAAATGAGCATGAATAGAGAGATCAATTTCTTTCTAGGTCTTCAAGTAAAACAAGTCCCTCAAGGGATTTTTATTCATCAGGAAAAATACACCTCAGAGTTGCTGAAGAAGTACTAAATGGAAATTGCTCCTCAGCCAAAGTTCCAATGGCCTTTGGATACAAGATCTCTGCTGATACTACCGGAGAATCAATTGATCACAATACTTATCCAGGAATGATTGGGTCGTTGATGTACCTAACCACAAGTAGACTGGACATTGTCTTCGCTACAGACGTATGTGCTCGATATGAATATGACCCTAAAGAATCACATCTGACCGTAGCCAAGCAAATCTTCAGATACCTCAAGGGAAGCAAAACTCTAGGCCTCTGGAATCCCAGATGAAATGACTTCATCCTACAAGTCTTCACCGATGCAGATCATGTCGGTTGTAGATTAGATCGAAAGAGTACTTCCAGTGGCTGCCCATTTCTAGGAGGAAGATAGTCAGTTGGTCTTCAAGGAATCAAAATTGTGTCTCGTTGTCTACCGCAGAGGCAGAATATGTGGCCGCAGCCAGTAGTTGTTCTCAAGTTCTTTGGATGAAGACTTAACTGATGGACTACGTTTACAGAATGTTGCGAGAACCACTTTACTGTAACTCAAAGAGTTCCACTGCAATTTCTCACAATACAATTCACCACTCAAAGATGAAGCATATTGAATTTTGGTATCACTTTATCAAGGATCATATCCTTAAAGGTAACATCAAACTAATTTTTGTTCCAACTAACCAAGAAATTGCTGATGTTTTTACAAAGGAACTTGACACAACAAAATTAAATAGCTTTCTAGAAATGTTAGGAATGATGAATCCTGACCCGTAATTCCTTTTGAATTGATAGCTACCGCAATCATTTTCCTGTGAAGAACATGCTTCTTTTCTTTTCAAAAACAAAACTCTTGAAGCATTCTCTTCATTGCGGTTCTAGAACAATATATTCATCATATGTCCATTTGGTATATCTTGTATACCACAATCACATATGATCTATATATTCTTCGGGTCCTTAATTCCTTTTATTTCTAACTATTTGATCAAGTGTTTCCTCAGCTCAAGCTACCGCAACCATACCATATCTTAACCGCAATCATCATCATTCCACCACAGTCACAATAAAGGATCCCACAATTACTTCATAAATTTCTGGATAACATTGTGTGCTATTTAATGGTTCTCATTAAATAAAATTACTCATTAAAGCAAAACAATCATTTTGTAGCATACATCATTTCATTTTCTTTCAAAATCACTTTTCTGTGTCAGACCTATTTTAGGCTATGAAACAAATCAATTCCATTTCAACTTCTTCTTTTTTACAATGGATAAACCCCCTTTACCACATATTCCTTAAACGTGTGATCATGGGCCTGACAGTCATTAAATGCTCCGATCTCTAAGCAAATATTTTCTTTTTGATTTAATTTTTCGTGTAGCTGATAATGGTTAAAACCCAATGGTTTTTACTTTTAACAACTGTAGATAAGTTAATTTGGATAAAATTTTGAAATCCGGCCATATAAAATCCCCTTTTCTTCCCAAGAAGGTTTTACGCTTTCTAAACCCTTATGATGATCCTTCTCTCTTTCATCTTCTTGCTCTAAGCTTTTTGCAAGTTCCTAATCTTTTCAAAAATGGTAAAATCCGACATTTCCAAGAAGAAATCCAAGGCATTAGGGGTAGCTATCAATGATTGCGGTTGGTTGATGATTGCGGTTCATTCCATCCCAGTTGGTTGATGATCGAGTTCATTCCATCCCATCCACTGTTTGGTGAATTCGACACTTTCAATGATGTTGTTCCACTCTCTACTCTATTCAAATGCGCTTTTTCAGCCTATCGTCCCCTCCACAACCTTCAGGAAGTGCACCTGCACTTGATTGACAAATCATTGGTTGTGCTCACCAAGAACAAGTTTTTGGAAGCTATCAACCTTAGGGTTCCTTCCAATACCAATTTCTTCTCTCCGAGCAGACAAGACATCATTACCACTCTTTACCAGATGGGTTACCAAAAGAATCTGAAGGGGATCGGAGAATTTATGAAAAATTAGTTACCGGTGGTGTGGTAGTTTGTCTTCCACTTTGTCATCAAAAGTTTGTTCGGCAGAACTGGTGGCACAGAAAACATGGGGATCAAGCTTCTCGAGCTTGCATAGAGTATATTCACTAGAAACACAATCATTTTTGTCAAATTTTGTGGGATGACTTCCTATAATACATTCCAAAGTAGACTCCTCGACAAGATGCAACTGAGCTTACCTTTTCTTGCTTTTGGTCTCTGCGCATTTCTGATCTTCACATGGAGGCAAATCTTGACATGGGTGATGATTCTACACTCTTTATCACCCGCGACTTAAAAAGGTACACCCATTCTAAAGATCAATCTATTTTGGACCCCTTAGGAGATTATCTAGACACATCTTGGAGTCCATTGGACTCAATTCTCTTGAAGTCACAGATCATGTTGAGGCTACGGATGGTATTGACACATACCATTCTTCCCCGCCTCCTCCTAGTGAGTCTATCCTAGCTCCTACTGAAACCCAAGGTCCAACTGGTACCGCAACTCCTATCTCAACTTCGGTCTCTCGTACCGAAGAATCATTCAGTCAACCAAAAATCAAACGTGTCAAGAAAATTGTATCGTCCAAGAAAGCTCCCCGTAACATTGTTAACAAGGGAGAAGCTCCCTCAAAAAAAATGTAAGACCAGAATCATTGAATCTTCGGATGAAGCACCACCTTCCCCCTCCAAAACTCAAGACATACATGCTAATGTTGAATAAGACTCTTATCATGACTCCAGTGATGTTTTCAGACGCAAAAAACTCAAACTTACCCCTAGACATAACCAAATGTGTGACGGGACGTATATCGTAGTCTCTCAAAAGACTCCGGTAGTCCTTGGAGCCCCCACAGGCTTACTCATTTCTACCCTATCCAACTACTCAGATACGGAAAATATATTTGTTTCATCGGAACATGGAGACACACCCCCAGTTAGATCTTAAGGGGATCCCATTGGTACAAATCGCCCTAAGGTCTCCAGGGCCAGTCACATACATGTCTTCGAGCCTGAGGAGTTGCACTCCATCCTTCTTTCTTTAACCCAAACACTACAAACACATGACCAAATGCACGACACTTCTTCAGCTCCTGCCAGAACCGAGCCGAGGCAAAACTTGACTTTAGTTTAAGGAGACCAAGGAAGCTTGGTAAATCCTACTCCACCACCATTACATATAAGTGGTTTAGGCGTGGTAAGCACAATTATGTCAGGATCCACGAACCCGGGGGACACCCCGGTGTGAACCAAAGGATTTGATAGATACGTTCTGATGATTCCTGGACTCAATATTAACCAAGCACTGAATCCGGAATAAGGAAATATGAAGGTTTTCGCAGGGATTTCAGGCACGCAAGGCTCAACAAACTCAAAAACTTCAGCAATGGGAGAAAGATATTCAAATCGTATCTAAGTACTAGGCTGATACATTTAACAATGCGAAGATTGCTCATGATATCTTAAAGATTCAAGAATAGATGTCAAAAATGGAAGCCACGATGCAGCAAGCTCAGAATCTCCAAGATGGTGCTGATCCATCTCAACCTCCCTCTACTACTGAAAATCAAGTATCAAATGAGGATGGAACCGCAATCGAGATAAGATCATAACCGATGTTTGGTCTTCATGATCTAGATGGTAATGAAATTGATCAACCTGTGAAGTTAGATGAGTTCATGATGATATTTGAAGAAGATGAATCAAGTGGATTTGAACATTCCACTTCAAAGCCTAAGGAAAAGAAGAAGAAGAAGAAGAAGAAGCTGGAAGTGACAAGAAAACAATTTCTCTCTTTACAATCCAAAGTCGACCAAATTTTGGCCGCAGTCACCATTCATCAACAACAATAATCCAATATAGTTGGACCGTAGCCTCTGGCTGAAAGAGTGGAATGATTAGAAACCAGAGGGCGATTGGCTGTAGAGAGAATATCATTGAAAGTGGAAATGGGTATTAGAGCCCTTGATAACAGTCGTACTGCGGATTACAAATAGTTCCTATCCACTACTGAAACCTCATCAAAGAGGTGACCACAATCAAAGAAAAAAATCAAGTCTACTTTTGAAAGTCAAGCTATTCATTCAAAGAAACTGGTATAAGAGAATCACAATGCTTATGAGTCTGCTCTTTCAGTTCTGCAATCAAACATCAATGGCATGAGGCGTTCTCTTATGACAAATTCAAGTGTTGACGAGATTATGCGCTTAACCAAAGAGATCTACAACATGCAGTTCAACACATAAATTCCCTCTAACGTTCAAATCTATTACTTGATCAAGTCTCAATTTGACAAGACTTTTTCAAAGAGTGATGGCCTCGGACAGTGGTTTGAGGAGCAACAAATTGTTTCTTCCAAAAAATGGCGAAGTGAACACTCTCATCAACATCAATCTCCTCCAAGAATCTCAACTGTTGGTCATTCTCATCAAAGAATAGTGACTCCACAACCATCGCCACAACTGTCTTCCAAGACAACTTCGGTTCACTCTCCATTTCATCATCAAACTCCTCCAACTTCGGATCAAAACAAGCCTCTAACTCCACAATCTACACCGCAACCATATCCTAAAACATCAACTTTGGTGCAATATCATCATTCTCCTTCACTATAACAAGATTCCCCGCAACAATAAGTTCAACATCAATCCCCTCCTCGTCAAGAAACTCCTCATCACTTCAAGAATTTGGAATCAACAATGTCTTCTGAGCACTCCATTTGGAGAGAACATGGTTTCGACACAACCATGGATGAAAACCCTGATCAATTCCTAGGTTAACCCCACTTGAAGATTACTTGATGAAGATTATAGGCCAATTCTAACCTATGCTGAACCACCTTCGCATGGATACTGGGATATTCTGATCTCTCCCAACGCAAAAGGTTTCTCTATATTTGAACCTTTTGACCGCAACCTTCCTGATGATCAAAGGCTACCTCTTGAGTTTGAACGTCTGAATAGGTTCCATGCTAAGCATGGATCTGAATTTGAGAGCATCTGGTCTAATGATAGACCTTCATCAATTAAAAGTTTCAAGATAAGGAAGTTCATGAAGACAGACATCATTCAATATACGCTTACAAGAAGAGGCGATGACTGCATTAGGACTCAAGCAGATTTTCCTTGCATGATTCCGTAGGAAGTGTTTCTGGTTGCAAGGGTATTTCAAATCAAGTTTGAGAAACATCCGGAGATGAAGATTGCATATGAAAAAGCCTGTGAATTTCTAAAGTCAACAATATGTGATTTTGCTAAGATTGATGCAAACATTCATCCTGTACTCTCCCAAAAGTTCAATCTCCGAGCTCTTGAACCTGCACCAGTATTCATTGATGGATTCAGGAAAGGTCCTTAGTAGCAACCAACTTCCGTAGGAAGTGTTTCTGACTGCATTAGGACTCAAGCAGATTTTCCTTGCATGATTCCGTAGGAAGTGTTTCTGATTGCAAGGGTATTTCAAATCAAGTTTGAGAAACATCCGGAGATGAAGATTGCATATGAGAAAGCCTGTGAATTTCTAAAGTCAACAATATGTGATTTTGCTAAGATTGATGCAGACATTCATCCTGTACTCTCCCAAAAGTTCAATCTCCGAGCTCTTGAACTTGCACCAGTATTCATTGATGGATTCAGGAAAGGTCCTTAGTAGCAACCAACTTCCTTGAACTTGGAGTTGTGTAAAAAAGAGCCAACAATGATATCAAATACTTCATCCCAATCACCGCAATACATCGACTAACCCGCAAACAACTTGAAGTCACCTTGGCTTCAGTTCAGAGGACTAAGCATACAACTGATGAAGTGAAGTATCAGATTACGAGAAGAATCACTTGGTTAGGAGAAGTGAGGAGGTTTTGGTGGCTTCTTATCAAAATTCTGAAGCTCAATAAGTAATGAAGGAGAAGTTGAAGAGGTCACTTAGGGGGAAAATGTTAAGACAAAGAAGTGACCATCTTAAACTTGGATATCCGCAATAATTTTTTGCATACTACAACTATTTCTCTTACCGCAACTATCTTTATGCTATCACAAATAGTCTCCCTACCGTAACCTGCTCACCATAGTGAAGACTTAGTTACGTCCAACTAGCGTGATAACCTTTATGTATCCAATGGACATTGCATGGTCATACTAGTCAATAGTTTTCTCATTTGTTTATTCTGGATGTAACTTTTAGAGACTCTATATATAGAGTGCTCATGCCTTGTATCAAATTCACTCTCATCTCTTATCACTTCTTCACTGCGATCTTTTGATCTTTCTCTCTGAAATATAAATATCTTTTTCTCGTATCTCTATCTTACTGATCATCATCGAAGATCCTCTTCACTTTAAATTGATCTCACATACTAACTTATGTTTGAGTGCAAACCTTGTTATTAATCAGTTTGGTGTATACTTGATATAACTTGTCATTTACATTTCCTTTACTTTACATGACTTTTAATTCCACAACTAACTATCTAACAATCTAACTTCTTATTATTGTTGAGCTTTTATGATAATTTGAGATTAACTTATTCCACAACTATAATCTTATACTAACATTTGTTCAAGTGTTTCTCTCAATTTTTTTTGTCCTAACAGAGATGAGTCTTCTCAATATACTATGTGTGATGCTAGCTGTCATTGTGACTCTTGCATGTGAATTGGGCAGAGCCTGTTATATATGTTGTGCGATATCTGTTATGTGAATTGGGTGGGGGCACGATATGAACGATGGGTGAGGCTTGATATGTGAGTTGGGTAGGGCCCATTATGTTAATTGGGAGAGGCTTGTTATGTTTGTGAGTAGGGCCTATTTGGTTATTTGGTATTTTGAGGGATTCATTAAGCTTTTTGCTTACGGTTTTATGTTTAAATGTCTCAAGTACTTCTGGTTCTAAAAGGAAGGTCCAGCTTGACTGTACTCCATCACCTTTAGTTTTATTCCGCAGTACTGACTTATAATTTTACTTTCATGTTTGAAAACACTTTATACTCTGATGGTCTTTTGAACAAATGAATGTATGATTTTTGATGTTTGAAAATAAAATTTTCACTTGGTATTTTTGGAACAGTACATTTAATTCTCGGTTTCTCGCAATTTTCTTTCTCTCTCTCTCTCTCAACATAAATCTAAATCTAAATAATTAATATATTATTTTATAAATAATTATATGTTTATAGATAATTACAGGTCCGGTCCTGAGTTATCTTAGGCCCGGTGCAAACACGGAAAAAAAAGCCCCTAAAAGTAAGTTTATATATATATATATATATATATATATA
The DNA here is from genome assembly GCF_052625555.1 of Lactuca saligna. Lineage (NCBI taxonomy): Eukaryota > Viridiplantae > Streptophyta > Magnoliopsida > Asterales > Asteraceae > Lactuca > Lactuca saligna. The sequence goes on from NC_136419.1 coordinate 5,529,607, forward strand.
TATATATATATATATATATATATATATATATATATATATATATATATATATATATATATATAAAGGTTAACACGAAAAAAAACCCTAAAAACAGTTTATATAAAAATAATATATATATATAAAATAAATCTAAATGTCACAATGAAATTGTACGAGTAAAAACAAAATTGTTAAATTATTCAAAATGTGAAATTATAAAAGTTTGGAAGACCAAACTTGTAAGTTATGGAAGTTGATTTATTAAATGGAATTAACTACTAAATTTGAAGTGTTGATATGTAACTTCTATTTATTTAAAAAATGAAAAACAAAATTGTTAAATTACTCAAAATGTGAAATTATAAAAATTTGGAAGACCAAACTTGTAAGTTAAGGAAATTGATTTATTAAATAGAATTAACTACTAAATTTGAGGGGTTGATATATAACTTCCATTTATTTAAATAAATAAAAAAGATTGATTTCATTGAAAATATGAATAACCGTGGGATCAAACCCACATCAAACAACAATAGGCACGATTAAGGAATGTGGTTTTGCCAGCTAAGCTCACTTACATTTTTGACTTTAGTTTGAACAAAACGATATATACATACTTATAACTATATAATTTTGTTAAATTCGGAACCTATTTTTTCCGAGACCCTGTGCGGATGCACACCTTGCACACCCTCAGGGCCGGCCCTGGATAATTAAATATATAGGTACCTCAAATTTTTTGAGTGCAGTTTTCCTCCTAATATTTGCATGGTTAATTTATACGTCAGATTAAATATAATTTTCATAATATCAAAAAGAAAGTGTTATATCAAAATACTTTTACTCGATAGCATCTGGTGTATTGGATGAATGCCTTTCAACTAATTAAGGTTGCAAGTCGTGGACAAATATGTTGATTTATGATTAGAATTATGAGATGTGTGTTAAAAATAATATTTTATATAAATTTATGCATTTGCCTAATTATTTAATTGGTGGTCTAATTTCTTGCAAACCAATTTGAAACATGTTTGCCTGTCCTGACTTAATGTGAAAAATCCTAGGGTACATGCATATGCCTTCGACAGTCGCATATTCCCCCTACACGTATCCCACCCTAATTCACCTTTTATCAGTCTCTGCCCCACCATGATCTTTTTTCTTGCTCCCTTCAAATGTAATTGGTTTGGTGGTATATATTTATATTGTAAAATCCTATACTCCATGCAACCATACCAAAAATCACACTACTCTGTTGGAACATGCTTTGCACAGATCAAACACGCACCAATACTCACAATAAGAGTAACAACGTAGGATCCAAGGTGGGACAATTTTCTGTGTATCAGTCATTCATAGAAACTACAACTACTCGCTTATACTAATAATCATGCTAAGAAAAAGGAGAACTATTAGCTAAAACCACAAAGATAAGATCACTACTAAGTTCCGTTTATTGAAACTCCATCAAACCAGGTCTTTTATTAGACTAATTAAGTATTCATTATTAAATTGTGCATAAAGAAACTGGACCGACCCATTCGAACCGGTACCCGTAACCCAACCCAGCTTAACCCATTAAGATAACCCAACATTTACCACATAAATTTTGATGATTCATGACCCGTTTCTTCACCACAACATAGTCGGTTCTTCCTTTTGACATAGTTCTCATGTTTGCTGCACGCTCGTCCCAGAAGGGTGGGCGATAGGGACGACCGTCCAGAGTTCAAATTTTTTATGGAAATTGTTATATTTAGAAAATAATAAAAATAATTTTCTTTTAATTATTAAGTTATTATAAAAAACTTGATGATTTTAATTGCTCATTTTTTCTCTCGCCGTAGGCCTAAAATATATTTGGAACGGCCCTGATTTGCTGGCAATTCTTGCTAAACTTTTGAGTTCCAAAAAACGGTATGAATCTCGTTCTTGCTTCTTGCTGCTTACGTATTGTTGGAACATCCCCCTTGCTGACTGATCACTTCTTCTCCCACGTCTTTATTTTCCACCGGCCATTCTTGCTAAAATCTCATCCGGGTCTTGTTGCTGTCTCTTGCTTTGATTTCTGCTTTCTCTCCTTGCTCGCTTCTTTTCTTTCTTTCTCGATCAAAAGTGATCGCTTGCTATTTGCTTCTTCTTTATTAATGCCTGCTAACAGATAACAAACTTCTGCTGCTGCTGCTGCATCTTTCTTCTGATCAACAAACATGATCTCCCTTGTTGCTTGCTATCTTCCCATGCTATCATGACTATGATACCAAGTGTTGGAACATGCTTTGCACAGGATCAAACACACACCAATACTCACAGTAAGAGTAACAACATAGCATCCAAGGTGCAGTGGGACAATTTTCTATGTATTACTCATTCATAGAAACAGAAAATATACACGTACAACTACAACACTCCACTTATACTAATGATCATGCTAAGACAAAGGAAAGGTTAGCCATTTTCCCTGGGGGGTTTGTATGTGTTCTGTTAGCATGCCTAGCCCCTTCCTAGGAGTGCCTTTTATAGAAGTTGTGTTGATAAAAAAAAAAAAAAAAAGGATTGCCTTGTGGCCCAAGTCGATCAAACATTGTTCACGTATAGTAGCATGTTGTTTACTTTTATGTTGATCATTGAAAATTCATTCATATATGCCATCGAACAATGGAAAAAAAAAAAAAAAAAGGAAAGAAGACATGCAGCTGGAAGAAAACCTCACACCTTCACCGATCGATGAAGGGGAAGCATCGACCTAGAAATCAATCGCCAACCATCGGTCTGATCATCATAGACTAACTAATTGTTAAATAAAAATTTAAGAATGTTACATGACCCTATTACAAACAACAAAGTAAAAGAAACATAAAAAAGATAACCACAATCAATCAAGATAACGTAGTTGTAATCACTGTAGTTATCACTTGATATTACACTCCAATAATAGGGTTGACTTTCCAAATATCATAGGATTTGGAGTTTTATGCTGTTAAAAAGTTAAAACATAAAAATATAAAATTTAATTTAAAATTATATCAAAACAAGTCTTTTAGAATATAGTTTAGATTGCAGTAGGACTAGATAATTAGGGTTTGAGTTTTTTTTTTTCAACACAAATAACACTAAAAATAAAACGAAAAAAACTACTAAATAATTCGCATATGGACAAACAAGTAGGTATATAATCATGCAATTGTTTCACCCATAAATCTATTTTTATACGAATATAATAATATGCTCAATTATGGTAAGGTGGCCAAAGTATGTGTCCTACCTAAAATGGAATAATCCCTTTACAATAACCATACTTTAGCTAAAATTTCCAATTTTAATATGATGCAGCACTAATTATTGACCCTTTATGGAAAAGTAAAATAATAAAAGAACCTTGGACTTTGCGACATGAATTTATATTCATTGTATGTTATACTCATTTCATACCAATTTATTTGTAACATTGTTGCTCTTAATTTCTCTTTTTATAGATAACCTTAATATATTTTTGAGTATGAATTTAACATATCCTCTCTCCGTCCCAATATTATTGTCCACAGATAAAAAAGACACAGATTAAAAAAATCATTAAAAACCACTAAATTTATATAATAAATGACAGTTTTGTCCTTACTTTGCATTTAATGTTCCATTAAATGCTTAGTTGGTTAAGTAATAATGAGAGAGTATTTTGATAAAAATGTTATTTATTTTTAGAAATAAACTATTATTTTGGAACAAACCAAAAAGGAAAGATGAACTATAATTTTGGAACGGAAGGAGTATTAATTATTATAAACTGTAATAATTAGGCCATCTCCAATAGATTAAATTCACACGAAAGGTTGTATGAATTGTCATGTAGGAAATAAGATATACATATTCAATTTAATTCTTAAATAATTTATAAATTTTCATTACAATTCTATTGTACTGTTCAATGGTCACTAAACTCCATACTATCTCTCCTCTATATTATATTCACATTTAATCTATTAAACCTCATATAACTCTTATTGTGGATGACCTTATAACCAAGTATTTTTGAAGGTTTTTAAAAAAATAAAAGGCTTATTTAGGGGGTGTTTGGACAAATATATTTTGAACTTATTAGTTTATTGTTTATTAGTTTATTGTGGTGGGAATAAACAGTTTTTTAAAAAATGTTTGGATTAGCTTATTTAGTTTATTCCTATCACAATAAACAATAAGCAATAAACATTCTTCCCATTACTTATTAAAATCAGCTTATTTAATTTATTTCTACCATAATAAACTGATTTTTTAAGTTTCCTATCCAAACACTTCAACTCAACTTATTGTTGTGAGAATAAACAATAAATAATAAACAACCACTTTTTTCGCTATCCAAACACCCCATTAACTAACAAAGTAAAAAATAACTTCAAAAAGCCAATCAATTAGGGTAAAGACATGCCACAAACTAGTGAACACTAAAGCTATACACCGAGAAATTTGGGAGTGGGGGTATGTCGGCCATGTTTGGGGTGCTTCTTCCCTCTTGGTCAAAAACTTGATTATTTTTATTATTTGGCATTCAAGTGAAATTATTTAATAATTTTAAAACAAATTCAAGTTATATAATGTAATAAAAACTATCGGTCAGTGTATTCCGTTTATTCAATTTAAAAAAGATAAAAAAAACATTCATTTATGTTAAAGATAAAAACAAAACATGTCTTCACAAAAAATTCACAAAACCAACCATAAAAGCATCAATTCTATTATAAAAAGAAACAATGATTAGCATATTCACAATACAACAAACTAAATTAAAAGTCAGGCCGGAGGAGGGGTTAACCTCTTGCAGAATTTACTTGATAATTTTTTTTTCAAACATTAACATTCATAATTTTTTAAATCAGCCTATAATTCATTTCTAATTGTTTTGGATAAAAACACAAGTTAGCGGTCCCAATGAAGGTAGATAATAAAATATATGGGCTAAAATTAAGAATATGCTATTTTATAGGGATGAATAGAGAAAATCATTAATTCATGAGGGACCAAAAAAAGACAATACCAATTGATAAGGTGAATATCTAGTGTATTCAATGCTAAGCCGAGCATAATGGCCTCAAAAAAATCTCTTTACGGGCAAAGTTGAAGCAAAAGTGGAACTTGGACTAAATCTGTAATTTTAACTAAACAACAGAGACCAAAATTGTAATCTATTCTAAAACCAACCTTCAAAAGCTCAGAAAGTTTAGCAATTCTTCTCTTGCAGAAGCCAATTCCTTTTCCAAATGATTCTTATACAAGTACAAACGATAAACACAAATTCAAATATGTGACACAAATTAAAAAGGAATAGAAAACAGAACACTAAATTACCATAGCTTCTATTTCAGCATTAAAAGATAACTTTAAAAAAAAAAAAAAAAGTTAACAAATCAACTATAATCAGTGACCAAAAAATGTTATTAATCAAACTTTTATTAGATTAAACATCTAAAGAAAATAAAAAGTGAAAACCTTTTCCAGTAAATATTGTTTAAACCGATTTAGTTGTTGTAATGCATTGTCCCTTTCATTTGGTGTTTCTTTCATATCTTTTTCCAATTTTTACAGAGGCCTCCATTTGGTGTTTCTTTCATATATTTTTTCAGTTTTTATACTTTGTTGCAACACAGTCTATTTTCATCCCTAAAATTTCTCTAGCAATTTTGGTCGTTACTTGATATGTTTGTAACATTTTTGGTCTCTGTCTCAAGTAAAAAAACCATTTTGTTGTCCCCAAGTATACCTAATAGTTAATTTTTGCAAATTTGATCAAAAATATAGTTATTTTACATGGAATAGGGACTAAAAAAGTTACAAAAACTTCAGAAATAACCGACACTATAAAAATTTGGCACCATAATTGCAAAAATCTCCTATACTCGGAACCAGAAATATAATGCATTCTTTTATTTAATGTAAATTGACTGTGTTGTGATTGTTGACTTGTTGAGACTGACCACTTTAATTTCATAAAAGGAAAACTGTAAAAAAAACAACTACTTTGATCATTTTCCTATTTAAGGTAACTAACTTCATAGAAACAAAATTTTATTGTAAAAAACACTTATTTTATTATTATTATTAGAATTACTTTTTACTATCTTGTGGTTGTAAGCAATATTTTGACATACGCAAACGGTCTTTTTGGAAAGTAGCTAGTCAACTTGAAAGTAGCTACCAACCAAGTTGAAAAAAATAATAATAACAATTAAAAGTTGTTTACTTTAAATGACAAAGAAAAAAGTAAATTAAATTCTCAATACCAAGTAGAGCATTTTTTTTTCTTTTGCAATTATGTTCCTAATACTTTTTTTCTTTGCAATTTGGTTTTTATTTGAGCTATTTTGTCCTTGTTCGAAGTAAAATAAGTAATTTTGTTCCATAAATATAACTGATTTTTACAATTTTGGTAGCAAAAATAAAGTCATTTTTACTTGGAATAAAACAAAAGACGCCACTAAAACCTTAAACGATGATAAAAATTTCAAAGAGAAAGTTTTGAACCATAATTGAAAGAATTGAATCATGAATACTCAGGATCAAAAACTGTAATTTAATGTAATGAAATTAAAACTTTGTTACTTTAAATAAAGACAAAATTATAAAAATGGTCCATGTGGTTTATTAAAAGTCATAAAATCAATCCTTATTAATTTTTTTTTTTATGCAAATGGTCTTTGTGGTTTGCAAAACTTGCAAAGTTGGCCCTTTTTACTAACACCGTTAGTAAAACGCCGTTGGGGATTAAATCTGTAAGTGTATTTTCGTCTTTTCAAATATAAAAGGACTGAATTCGTGACATTTGAGAAACCATAGGGATCATTTTTGAAATTTATTTGAAAAAATAAATTAATTTGGTGAACGTAGGGGAAAGCTCAAGTTCACGACCTCCCCAAACTCTATTTGACCAAAACCTAAACCAGCTGTTTGGTTATAAAATCCTAAAACTAATTTATATAATAACAAAACGTTAATATTAAAATTATAAAAAACATTTTTTTACATAACTTTTTTTTTTAAATAAAACAAAAAGTATTTTAGTCGTATTATAAAAAAATTGTTTTTTACAAATAATTTTTATGTATTTATTTTACGTAAAATATTATTTTGTTTCATTAAAAGAAAAGTTTTCGTATAAAAAACATGTTTCCATATATTATATTTTTTTTATATCTTTGAAATAATAATCATTAACACTACTCATGACATAAACCGAAAAACGTATTTCATCTTTTTTTAAATACATATAACGAAAAACGATTTTCAGAAAACTGATTCCAATCGGTTTTTTGAAAATCGTTTTTCGGTTATATGTATTTAGAAAAACATAAAAAACCTATTCGGTTATATATCTTATTTAAATTATGATACATCTTTTTAAAATAACGATAATAAATAGTACTCTTGACATAAAAAAACCGTATAAATTGTTTAGATATAATCGTTATTAAGTTGTTTTTAATACATATAACCGAGAAACGGTTTTAGAACTAGCGACCTATACTTTTTAAATCACGAGTAGTGTTAATTATTATTATTTCAAAGATATAAAAAAAATATAATATATGAAAACATATTTTTTATACGAAAACTTCTTTTTTAAAGAAAAAAAATATATATTTTATGTAAAATAAATACATAAAAATACTTATAAATTATTTGTAAAAAACAATTTTTTTATAATACGACTAAAATACCTTTTGTTTTATTTAAAAAAAGTTATGTAAAAAAATATTTTTTATAATTTATCTATTATTTAAATATTAACGTTTTGTTATTATATAAATTAGTTTTAGGGTGTTATAACCAAGTGAGCAATCAGCTCAACTGGGGTTTTGATAAAATAAAGGGGGTACATTCAACAAATTAATTTATTTTTTCAAATAAATTTCAAAAATGGTTCATGTGGTTTCTCAAATGTCACGAATTCAATCATTCTATACTTGAAAAGATGAAAATGCCCTTACAGATTTAGTTCCTAACGGTGTTAGTATAAAGGGCCAACTTTGCAAGTTTCGCAAACCACAAGGACCATTTACATCAAAAAAATTAATAGGGACTGACTTTGTGACTTTTGGTAAACCACAGGGACCATTTTTATAATGTTGTCTTAAATAAAGGCATGATAGTTTACAAACCTGTAAAGGTGTAAATTTGAAAGGACTTTCGGGCCTAAACAATTGTTTTCATCAAGCCATCTTTACCATTTGTTTACATTATAACCATCATGTAAAACATTATCTGAAGCACATATCTTCGCATCGTACATAATTTACTATAAAAAGTTCATAATCTAACCTCACTTTAAATATTTGTCATAGTAAATAACAGTTATTTTGTTAAATTCCTATCTCTAGTATCATTAAACGAATGGGTATAAATGGTTTACAAGAGAAGAGGGCATAAAAAATTGAGCCATACGCCCGTACCTTAGCCAACTATCGAATACAAGAATACAAATACAACATAAATATCACTAACAACCCCTCATAGTGAGAATGGGAGGGGACTCCCGAACGTTCAAGCTAGACCGAAAATCAAGAAATAACGAGGAAGGTAGACTCTTCGTGAATATGTCAGCATATTGAGAGGAAGAGGCTACATGAAGCACACAAACATAACCTGTAGCGACCTTTTCTTGAGCAAAATAAAGATCAATTTCAATGCGCTTTGTCCGTTGATGTTGAACCGGATTGGCAGACATGTATACGGCGCTGACATTATCACAATAAACAATGGTGGCCTTGAGAGGAGAGTAGTGAAGCTCAAGCAAAAGGTTACGTATCCAACATGTCTCAACAACTGCATTAGCGACACCACGATATTCAGCTTCGGCACTCGAACGTGACATCGTGTTCTATCATTTAGAAGACCAAGACAGAAGATTGTGACCCAAGAAAACACAATAGCTAGACGTGGAATGCCTGGTGACTGGGCACCCTGCCTAGTGATCATCAGAGTAGGCAATGAGATCATGATTCGGAGATGAGAACATTTGAAAACCATGATCAATAGTACTCCTGATATAACGCAAAATTCGCTTAAGAGCGGTAAAATAAGGCTTGCGAGGATCATGCATATATAAACAAATATGTTGAACAACATAAGTAATGTCGATTCTGGTAAACGTGAGATACTGCAGAGCAGCAGCTAAACTGCAATATAAAGTATGATCTGCAACAGGAGGGACTGATCCATCAAATTTGGCAGACAGATCTGCCGGTGTGCTAGCCAGTTTACAATTAAGCATACAGGCACGATCAAGAATCTCGGTTACATACTTATGTTGAGACAAAAATAGACCTGTAGAAGATCGAGTAGCCGAAATACCGAGAAAGTAGTGAAGATTTCCAAGGTCTTTCATTTCAAACTCAACACTTAATAATGAGGTGATATGAGCCAACAGTGGAGTAGAAGTACCAGTGAGAATAATCTCATCCACATATAAAAGAAGATTGCCTTATGAGAGCCCTGGCTATAGATAAAAAGAGATGAATTTCATCTACTATGAACAAAACCAATACGTGAGATAAATAAGGCAAACCGATGAAACCATGCACGAGGAGCTTGCTTGAGACCATAAAGAGATCTCTGAAGTAAGAAAATATGAGTAGGCTTGGATGACTCACGAAAACCAGGGGGTTGTTGCATATATACTGTCTCGTGAAGATGCCCATGAAGAAAAGCATTATTGACATCCAGTTGTCGAATAGGCCATTGATGAGTAATGGAAATACTGAGAACGGTGCGAAAAGCGGTTGGCTTAACAACAAGACTAAACGTCTCATCACAGTCTATACCGGGTTTGTATCGAGAAAGAGTGCCATCTGCATTAAGCTTTGAAAGGACTTTATTAGGCAAAATATTAACCATTAGCAACCAGACGAGCTTTGTATCGAGAAAGAGTGCTATCTGCATTAAGCTTTTTCTTAAATATCTAAATACAATTAATTATATTAGCATGTAGTGGTCGCGACACAAGTACCAAGTTTTGTTTTTGATAAGAGCGCGCAGTATATTCTTCTGTCATTGCGTTGAGCCGATTAGGATCTTTAAATGCCTGAAAATAAGTTTTAGGGACAGGAGAAGAGGAATCAACAAAAAGGTTAAGTTTTCAATTTGGTTTGAAAATACTAGGTTTCGAACGAATAAGCATAGGATGTTGCGACTAACTGTGAGTGACATTAGGAGAAATAGTGGAAGAGTCAGGAGAGAAATTTGGAGGACTGTTGGTGAAGCTGTTGGGAATGACATGAGATGATGTGGTGGGGATCAATGAGGATGGATTCGAGTGATTAGGAGTAGATGGAGCCGGGGATGAGGTAGCAGACAAAATTTGTGAGGGAAAGATGGTCTCGAGAAGAGATCCACCGTTAGGAGGAGATGGAATAGATAAAGGGTTGGCCATCTCCATATTTTCCAGAAAACAATAGGATGGAGCAATATTTGGTGTCATTGATCTAAAAAGAATAACAAATTCATCAAAGACCACATGGAGAGAGATAATGACTTGATTTGTGTCAACATTGAGACAATGTACCCTTTATGATTTATGGGGTATCCTAGAAAAATGCAAGGTGTAGAACGAGGGGATAGTTTGTGAGGAGTGATAAGGTTAGGAAAGCAAAGGCATCCAAAAACACGCAAATGATCATAGGTAGGATGTCTCTTATAAAGTTTATGAAAGGGTGTGTCATTAGCTATGGTGGTAGATGGGAGAATGTTCAAGAGGTGAGTAGCAAGGTGAAGAGCTTCTACTCAATAAGTGGGTGGAATTCTTGCTTGAAAAAGAAGAGTGCGAACGATGTTATTAAGTATTCGGCCGCCACCCCTTTCACTTCCGTTTTCCGGCTGACTAGACCACCGACGATGCTTGCTGCGAATTGAGACCATCGACGCTCGGCGGAACCGAGGGCATTGGCTACTGCGGTCGCTTCCCAGTGGGGGTACAACCACCATATTTCCTTCACTGCAACAACCGTTAGCGAGGCTGAGGCTGCCGTCGAACAAGCCACCATCATCGTCGCTCCCTTGTTGCTTCTTCTTTTCGCCAACTGCTTCAACATCGCTCCCAGATGCTTGATTCACTCCACCACCGCTGTGGCCGCTAGGAATTGCTGCTGCCAACTGGAACCAGCCCCCTACCGTGTCCTTCTTCTCTTTCTCCATTTCCGTTCCGGTGTAGCGCCGTTGCTTCCCGTTTCTTGAGCTGTTGTCGTTGCCACCCACGTGAGGTGGGTGATGGGTTTATTTTTCCAAGCAGAAGTCGGGGTGCATGTGAACATGAGTTTATGTGTGTTGTTGTTTCAAGCTCATGGGTGTGTGTGCTCATCCGTATCTTACAAGCTGGTGGGTGTCTCGGGCTGCTGCTGCCGGAGAAAGGCAAGGAAAAACCACCATGGCCACCGGCCATGGTGGCTGCCGCCTGAAGAACTGCCATGGAGGGTGTGTATGTTTCTGTAGGGTGTTAATATTTTTTGTATGTGTGTTTATTAGTGGTTGTGTGTGTGTTAAGCGGATGGTGTTGTATAATGTAACAAGTGGAATAATGAAAGAAAAGTCTAAACCACCACCGTAGTGTGGTGGTTGATGCCTACTGCCGCCACCGGCCGCCATGTCGGGTGGCGGTGTGCTTTGATTGCGTTTTGTAACGACCCAATTTTCACAAAAAAAAATTTGTTTAAAAACATTACTTTAGAAAATATTAATGACTAAAACATCATCCGATCATCCATAATATAAACTGAACCATGTTCGAAAACCAAAACATACAACTACTCGGAATATCAGAGTATCAATCCCAGAAAAGCTCGTAAATGCGGAAACCGAAGAGGGTGTGTGTGTGACATGCTGCTATCGCGCCGGCTCCTTTCCCCTAGCTGAGGAGGTACCTGAAACCAAAACTGAAACCGTAAGCACAAAGCTTAGTGAGCTCCCCCATAATACCCCATACCATACAAGCATTTAACAAATAACATGCAATTAGGAGATATGGGCCCCGCCCACACTCGTGAAGATACGGGCCCCGCCCACACTTCGCTATCTGGGAGATACGGGCCTAGCCCACACTCCATTCTCGGAGAGATACGGGCCTCGCCCACACTCAACCGCCAACTCTTATCATACAAGTATCGCACAGACAACAAGTGTAAATAATGCTATCATACTGGCATATATCATAATCAGCTCAACTAATAGATACGAGCCCGACCCACACTATAATACTAACGTCTCATCTATACGGGCCGGCCTTGGTGCCTTAGACCCGTTACTACTGGAAGGAAACTCACCTCGAAATAGCTGCTGGTCTGTGTGGGAATTGATCACCTACTACTTCTGCTGCTGCTCCGGAACTCCCCGTCTGTAATTCCCACAATATACTTAATCATACACTGCTAACTGTCCTTTGGGTAAAAAGACCATTTTACCCCTGGTCTAGCCCTAAGTCAAATCGAAGTCAACTTTTAGTTGACCCAACTCGCCGAGTGGATCACCACTCGCCGAGTCCCTGTCCAGACTATTGTCCTGGGTCCCTGATTCTACTCGTCGAGTTGGGCTATGACTCGACGAGCTCACCTTCTAATCTGTCATTCAACTCCTTCATCCTACTCGCCGAGTTGTATGAACAACTCGTCGAGTTCATCTTCATCCGAAGAACACATATGCTAAGACTCGCCGAGTTGTATGAACAACTCGCCGAGTCTATTCTTGATTTATGAAGATTGCCTTGGACTCGCCGAGTCAAGGCATTGACTCGCCGAGTCCTAACATGGGTGAGTTCAGCTCCCAACTCACCGAGTCACCCCCTGTGGCTCACGGCTCAACTCGACACATCATGAAGGGACCAGTCCAGTGACTCGCGACCAGACTCGTCGAGTCACATATACGACTCGCCGAGTCGCAGCCATGCATCCATCAAATACGCCGATTTGCTCAATTCCAGTCCATGCCATTCACAGATCTGGGCTTCTAGGACACAAATCACACGTAAAGTTTCCAACTTTACGTGTAGATATTCACCAATATGGATTTTAAGGCTCAAAGTGCACCAAAAGAGGTAGATCTAGGGCTTTCATGCAATATGACCCCATAAAGGCATTAGATCCAAGTTCCAGGGACTAAATCATGCCTAGATCTAAAGGCTAACAACTTATTACAACCCACAAAGCACAAAAAAGCTTGGGGAAGAGCCCAAGAAGGACTCCTATGAAGCTAAAAGAGATTACAAGCTTGAAAATAGGGGGGAAACGAGCTATACCTCAAGGAAAACGTTGGGATGACACAAAGAAGCCTGGTCTCCTTCTCCTCTTCTTGATCTACTCTTCTTTCTCCTCAAAATCTTCAAGAACACTCCAAAAACACTTCAATCTCTCAAGGAAATAAGGGAAAAGCGAGGTTGGGAGTTCTGGGGGTGAATGGGGACGAGGTTGGGGCGGAATGAGGGTTTAAATAGGGTGCAAACCCTTGAAATTTAGGGTTTCATCCAGCAGCGGTGACTCGCCGAGTCCGGGATATGGACTCGCCGAGTCGCCAACTTAAACGTGTCCTGAGTCTTGTCCCTACTCGGCGAGTCGGACCTTATGACTCGCCGAGTCCAAGGCTAAAATAGGGAAATGCTCAAATAAAATTCACATACCGGAAACCAAGTGCTACACGTTTGGACCCTCGTTTAGGGAATGCTTAGCCAAAATGGGCCCAATGAAGCCCTAATGGGCCCAAGAAAAACCCATATTGACCTAATAAAACCCAAATGGGTCCAATAAGGCCCAAAGTGACCTAGAAGCCCAACCAATTAACTAATGGGCTAGTATGGTGTAGAAAACCCTAATTAGGGTTTGGAAAAACCTAATGGCGTAAAACCCTAATTTTGAGAATTAATCGGGATACACACGATATTATTTAATAACTTGAAATATTAGATAATAATCATTGGTAAATTAACCTAAGGCAATAATGGACTTAATGGATTAAGTCCTTAATGGATTATGTGAGAAACACTTAACCCTAATCATCATTTTATGAGAAACCCTAGTTTTACTTGGGTTTATTATTGGGCCTTCTCTTGGGCCTTGATGATTAGATTATTAATGGGCCATCCAAGATTAAGAAAATGGACTAGAATAATGAATGGGTTTTAGGATAAGGCCCATGTGAGAGACTTGGGCCCAATTTGGAAAATTAGGCCTTAGATGGGCCATAATTGGGCCTTTGTGATTATGTGATACTAGGCCTTAAGGAAAGACCATTTTGAGGTCTGGGCCCAATTTGGAAAAATTGGGCCACATGTTGGGCGTTGGACCATTACTTGACTATTGAGCCTTTAGTGTGTGAGTTGGACTTTGGGCTTGGAACCTAATTATTAATTGGGTGTTGTTTGATGTTGACAGTTCGGGAATCTGTCAACCAGCAGCTGGAGTTTTATCGGCGAGACTTCAGCAGTGTCCATGTGAGTTATCCTCACTATATTAACATGGTCAAAGGCACCAAGGCCGGCCCTTTATGGATTGTATTCGGATTATTGCATGTTATGCTTACTGATTTACATCCTGGTAGTTAGGATGGTGATATGCTATGCTTTAGTGACCCGGTTGGGTCGGTATCCTGGTTATGGATTGTTGCTACGCTCTGTGATCTATTAGATCAGTTTGATCCTTATATACATGCTAGTGTTATATGATATTTATGTGTAATGATTGTCCTAGTTATAGGATAATGCTATGTTAGTGACCGGTTAGGTCCGTATCCCCATTATTAGGATGTTGCAATGATTAGTGATTTGTTAGATGGGTTTGACTGTTATATGATATGTGCTAGCGTATGATATTTATGTGCACATGTTAGTTTGATTGGGGGTTGGGTTGAGGCGGTCTTGCTTCGTGCCTGCGAGGCGGTCCAGATGTGCCGAAGGCTCGGAGAACAGTCCATATAGACTGAAGGCCTGTGAGGCGGTCCAGTCAGGCTGACGACTCATTATGCATGTTGTTTTATGTTGGTTATATGATATGGTTAAGTTAGTATGGCGTTGGTATTTTAGGGAAACTCACTAAGCTTCGGGCTTACAGTTGTTGATTTTATTTTAGGTATTTCTGATGATCGCGGGAAAGCGAAGGCGTGATCGTGCACCTCCTCATATTTTCATGATTTATTCTGAGGATACTTTGATGTCTGAACTATTTTGGAAATAAACTGTAATAATTTAATGGTTTTAAAATGTATTAAAAAGTTTAAATTTGGCTTGAATTTTATGGGTGTTACACCAAGACTCAAATCCTTCAACTACTCTTCAACTTGTAATGGTGAGGCAATACTCTTCTTATGTTACTATTACAAGTACGCCCTTAGATTATTGAAAATAGGATGCTAGTTTTTTTTTACGTTGTAGTTCTTGCAAGTATGATGCCCATGGTCAATTTCGGAGTCAATTATAATGGTACATGGTTCTTTATAAAGAGGGGTAATACCACCAGCAACACTAGGACAATAGGGAAAAATAAAAGAATATTCTAGATCACATGTAGGGGTGCAAACGAGCTCGGCTCGTTTCGAGCCCCAAAAATAGAGCTCAAGATCGGCTCGTAAAGTAATACATCGGCTCGGGCTCGACTCGTTTTGTCTAACTGAGCTTAAACGAGCTTAAGCTTGGCCCGAGCTCGTTAAAAGCTCGTTTACAAAATGAATTCCATAATAATAAAAAAATAATAAAATAAAAAAAATAATAAACATGAATTTATTTAATTTTCAACTAGGTGCAGACTAGTAGACTACTTAAATTCCAACCAAGATGCATAAATAAAATCTTCAAATTACATAAGTTTTAAACTCCGACATACAAACCTAAAATGTAATTAAATCATCCAAAAGAAAGTCTTCCTATCATGGACGTTCAAATTACAAAAATACTATAAAAACGATTAAATTTGAACATAACATATTATCAAAACTCAAAAGCTAATCTTCCTTAAAGCAAATTCAATCCAGCAAAATCTGCATATTAAAACATTTTATGAGATGTGCAATATAATGTAATTAAAACAACAAGATTACAAGTAGATTAAATTGGCTTACACCTTTAAGTATTACTTGTCCCTGTAGGTAATAAAACCTCAATGATCATTTCCTCCTTCTGTAAAAAGAAACCACCAACATGATCAAATATTAATAAATTTAAATAATCAACTGTTAGTTCACGTGTTTTAAGTTTATCAAATGTACCTTTAATTTTTTCTTGATTCCATAACGATGTCAAATCTAATCTCCTCCACAAATCAACTTTTCAACAGTGTCTGGTGCCAATGAAGATCGGTATGGATCAATTACTCTACCCCCAGCACTAAATGTTACCTCAGATGCAATGGTAGAAATCGGGATCGCAAGCACATCCATAGCCATCTTTGATAAAACATGGTACTTCAATTTATGAACATTCCACCACTCCAAAGCCTTGAATGAATCCATTCCTTTTTGTCTCGGGTCCCTATAAACACCTTCTTCCAAATACATATCTAATTCTGACTTTTCTGGTCTCTCCAAATCTGTATTTTTTATAAACTCCCCAAAAGCCTCCCATCCGGACCCGAGTGATTTTTTTGACACTTCATTTCCTCCATATCCATTTGCAGGCGTTGCAGCTTCTCGGACTGATGCATCATGTATTTCCAAATACTCTTCATACATTTCATAAAGTGCTTTTTTCACTTCTTCAATGTTCTTTTCAACATTAGAGTATATGGTTGGGAAACTAAATTCTACTAACTTCATTTTGAATCTTGGATCTAACACTGAAGCTATAGCCATGACAAGATGGAACTGTGATATGTGTATTTTTATATATATTTTTATGCAATTTATCTTAATATTTTGGCCTTATTTATTCTATTTTAGAACTAAAAAGTACTCATAATACTTTGAATTATGTTTTGTAGCTATTCGTTGTCAATAAAGCACAAAAGAAAAGACTGAAGCGGAAACCAGACTTAGGAGCTAAAAGGAATGAAATATGCTGAAGAAGTGGATTACGCCCCACGTAAAGTTGCATTACGCCCAGCGTAGTGCTTAAAAGCGTCGTACGCCCCGCGTAATTAAAGAGTACGCGCCGCGTACTGGGTGCCTTCAGATAACTCCAAATCGCGTAGTAATCCTGTGTACGCCCCGCATAATCTTATGTACGCCCAACGTACTTAGGTCGGCTACAAAGACTATAAATGTCGATTTTCAGCTAACCAGGAAGGAGGATTCGACTTCTAACCTAATTTAGTCGACAATTAACTTCTGTTAAGCCGTTTTGAGGGTCTAGAAGGCGGCCGGAAGGCCGTTAAGCTAACGGGAACGGAAATCAGAAGGGTTGGAGAGCGGATACGTGTCGGTAATCCTATGGGCTGTTAACGTGACCATGTTTAGCATTCCATTGTGTTACTATCCTGTATTTAGTTTCTGACTTGGGTGTAAAAACCTTTTACTTTGTGTTTATGATTGAATGAAGCTTTGATTATTAGACTAATTGCTATATTAAATAGTTTGTTTGTGTTTAATTTATCTTGCCAAGCTTGTTAAAAGATCCTTATGTATTAATGATGATTATTTGCTGTTAATTGCCAAGTAAATTGAGTTGTATGAACATATGCTTGATTGCTTGTCTCTTATGATTTTGATGACCATCGAGATTATAAGTCTAGGAATAACGAATGTGAAACTAGGATTAACATGGGAATAAGTAAGTTAATGTGTGAGCCTTGTTTGATGACCATCAACAAGAGGTTAATTGAATGTTTAATTTGGTTAACTATATTTACAAGTCTTGCTTGATACGAACTGAACACTAGGAAGCATGTTAGTTTAACCAATTGATCACTGTTTGAATTGACTTGTTTGCTAAAGGATTAGTTATAGTGAACGCAAATCTAATCATTTTAGGAATCGGTGAACATGAATAAATGAATTTGTATATGCAATTGTCTATGTTTTTAAAGTGTAATTTGTCTAAACCGAAGTACCTGAAGAGATTTGCTTCCCTGTTAGTTTATCAAGAATGGTCAATTAATTATTAGTTTGAGATTTATTAAATTATTTCTTTTATTCTTTTTGTGTGACCTGTAACTTATAATTAAGTATATTAAATTAATCCACCGTTCCCTGTGATCGACACCCGACTTACCTAAGCTATACTGTAATCTGACTAGGTACACTGCCTATAAGTGCATAGTTAGTCTAATTTTGTTAGGTTATAAATATTAAAATTAATGGGTACTTTCGTGCACATCAAACTTCCCCCAATATTTGTCAAACTTCTCCTTCATCTTAGTCACCATAGTCTTAATAAAATCATTTTTTGATACAACACCTTTATCCAAAGTTTCTTTTACTCTAAACACCTCAATCAAATACATATTGGATGTTGGATAATCACTTCCAGAAATGACATTTGTGCATACCTAAAAATAAGTTGCTTTAGTTATAAAATATTTAAAATAATACTTAAATAAAGGTAATATGCACCTTGAAAACCTTCAAGATTTCACATACACTCTCCACATGCACCCACTCCTCATCATTAGGCAGGTGATGGAAATGTGGCTTGTACTCCGCAAATCTATGAAAATCACAAAAACTTAGTGATGTGCAGTATTTGAAAATCTGAAAATCACAACATTCAAAACTATTTTATTAAAATCTAATGTGTACCTTGGGAAAACATCTTTAAATTTTAATGCAGCCGACAACATATCATAGGTTGAATTCCATCGTGTTGGAACATTAAGCAATAACTTTCTATCTTGTATTTGTAGTTAATGTGCAATATTTGAAAATGTTTGAAGTCTCGCCAGAATTGTTAGTATATTTGATACCCTCACGAACTTCCCCGATAACAGAATCAATCATAGCAAGACCATCTTTCACAAGAAGATTCAAAATGTGTGCACAACATCTAACATGAAACAACGTCCTACCACACGTGAGTTTTCTCACTCTAGAAAAAATTTCTTTCAGTCTTCTCAACGCCTTATCATTGTATGCAACATTATCTACAGATATCGTGAATATCTTGTCCTTAATTTCCCAATGCTTCAAACATTTATAAATACTATCAGCAATATCAAGTCCGGTACGAGGAGGAGGAACATGTACAAAACTCAAGACACGTTTTTGTAATCTACAAAAACAAGTCCAGATACCAATATGAATATATTAAATAAAATGGACATGTCTTATTAAAAAATAGAAAAAGAAATCAGACCTCCAATTATGATCAATAAAGTGCCCTGTGATAACCATGTACTCAATCTTCTGATGAGATGACTTCCAACAATCAGTGGTCAAACTGATTTTTGAGGCCGCTTTTGTAAGAGCTTTCAGTGTTTTTTTCTCATGCTCATATATCTTAAAACAATCTGCTTTGGTTGAAGTCCTACTTGTTTTCTCAAATAATGGAGTAGCTATCTTCATCATATGCACAAATAAATCATCCTCCACAACAGAAAAAGGTTGCTCAGTACCCAACACCCAAGTAGCTATTGCTTCTCTCATTTTGTTACCATCATACTTTGCATCAGGCCTGATCAATGAAGGAAGCTTCTCATGTCCTGCATCTCCATCAGATTTAATAAGTGGAAAATTCAATAAATTCTGTTTTTCTTCGTAATCCTTATGTGGTTTGCATATAAGCAAATGCCTTTTTAAGTTTGATGTACTCCCGCTATCACCATAAGTTAACTTTGTTTTACAATGAATACACTGAGCTTTTTTGGTACCATTAGATAGAGTCACTACAGTGAAACCGTCCCATGCCTTTGATGTTTTTTTTCGTTTTCGTTTCATTACTATTTCCTCTTCTCCCGCGTGTATTTTTGCTTTTTCACTTGGAATATGATTTTGAGGAGTTGGTTGTTCATCAACATGTACATTTATGGGAGCAGATTGCTCCTTATTCTCAACCCCTTCCATTGGATCTGAACTCACATTACCATCCATATTATCTACAGCATGGTTTATGAAAAAACATTTGTTAAAATATGTACATTTAATAAGAATTCTCAATTGATCAGCATTAAACAATAAATTTTCCTGATAAGGATCTTTTAATTAATAAGCAATGAATAATATGAGTTATCTTCAGCAAAATAATAAATATGCAAACTTAAAACTAGAACTCATAATTCCAACAAGTAGAAAGATATGAACCCACAACACAATCTCATAAGAATCTAAACTTAACAATTAAAAGTAGTATTTCAATTAAATCAAGTTATTATATCCAGACTAACAATCAAAAAATAGAAAAATAGAGATTGACAACAATCCCATATATCCCAGAAGCTATCTTCAACTGAGCAGAAAAAAAAAACAGATGTTAACTATTTTATCAGTTTAAGAAAAGACAAAAAGAAGCACGAAGAAACATATATTGATCCAAACCACAAGACTGTAGATCAAGCATATGATATCTGTAATTCACTGTTTGTATATCCCAGGAGACTCAAGTAATCGTAACACATGATTGGAAATCAGTAATAAACTAATAATCACGGAACAGAATAACAAATGACTGTAACTTACATCAATATTCAGAACACGATGGAGGTAATCGGAGTTAGGGATGGCAGTAAAGATGAGTGTTTGGCGGTCGGACGGACTGATGGTGCTTAATGTCAGATGATGGTGCTCGATGAGGGAGAACGACACTCGATTGGAAGGCATACGTCGATGGGAGACGATGGGAGATCGTCGTCTGGTGGTATCGTGCCTTCGTGGTACGTGCTCACCGGCTCGCCGCCGATAACAAGCGCCTGATTGTTCGAATCACACCATAAGGGGGAAGTCGGGAAAGGACGTGAATAGTGCCGCTCCAGTTCTTTTTCTTTTGTTTTGAAACGAATGAAAGTCCCTCGTACCCTAATTCAATAATTTTCCTAATATCTATTTTAATATACAAAATATAAAAATAAAAAATATATTATATTTATATATAGGCTCGTTTAGGCTCGCAAGCCTAATCGATCTTTGTTACACATGCTCGAGCTCGAGCTTGTTTAATATTCAAGCTTAAAATTAGGCCCGGGCTCGATAAAAACCGATCTCGAGTCGAGCTTTTACCGAGTCGATCCCGAGTAGCTCGTGAGTAGCTTGGCTCGTTTGCACCCCCAATCACATGATATTCTTCAACTTGTGAAAGTATGATTAGGTAGCAATGTGTTACTATTCTAATGGTATAGAAAATGTACTTTAGTTTTCACCTAAAATAGCAATGTGAATTCATTTCCTTATCTATAATAGTAGTGTACCTTCATTTCTTAACCAATATAGCAATAAACTTAGTTTGTTTACTAATAACACCTGCACACTTAGAGTTCCTTACCATAATAACTATGTACATACGTTTACCAACATTTAGATAATGATGAACGAAATAACAAAAATTATCCTCCACGTGTTATGCTTATCACGAGTCTCAAAACTTACATAGTATGTATGTATATATATATATATATATATATATATATATATATATATATATATATATATATAAATATATATATATATATATATATATATATATATATATATAATTTTGTTTCTTTGTGAAACACATTATTTTTACTTAATAATTTTATCAAAATTTATGGTAAAAATTACTAATAAAGTATCTAGATGATGTAACAATTATATATCAAAATGTAATATCCGATTATTATCCATATCAGAATTTTATTGACTTTAACTCTTGATACATTACAAGATATCAAACTTAAAAGACCTTTTAGTCTAATGATCGTTACAAGAAATGTTGTCATTACCAACGACGCCTTTAGCGGCGACCCCTGACATTAACGTGAATGTCGCCGCTAACGCTAGGCGTCGCCTTTAATGGAAACCTAGTAGTGATTCGCATAAAAGGATCCATATCCGTCCGATTTGTTTTCAATCCAAAGGTTGTAAAGGAACGAAAAAACGCGCTGACTTTTCCGTCCAATGTGTCGTCGCTAATACCTACTTGTCGCCGCTATTAACTTCTTGTCGCCACTAAAGGTCTTTACAGATAACCCCCATCAGCTTCCTTTTCAGCTTCGTTCTTTCCTGTGTGTATCTGTGTATCACATCTCACTGTGAAATCTCCCAACCGATGACCAAGCTACAACCCGGCGACCAAGCTACAATCCGGCGACCTACATCCCAAGCTGCTCCTGCCATAAGACCGCCATACCGAACATCCATTACCGATGACCTAGAGATCGATTATCAGCGACCTATAGCTGTAATTCCAAAATTTTGACGATTAAATGTCGAATTCCTCCCTAGTTTGTATCACTCTTCTATTTTAGTGCTAATTTGGGTGATATATCGGTAGTATTCTTCTTTTTTATTGAGTGATTATCTTTGTATTTTGAGGTATGGAAAGGTTTATGCATTTTGTGGGATTATATATGTTTTTTCAGCTTTATGCAACATTTTGTATATGCTTTTCAGATTTATGTTTATACCACATTGGCTTAGAAATGAAATTTGGCATGAAATTGAAATTGGATGTATACATACATTTGTTTGATTTTGTATTTAGATGTATATATTTGTATGAAATTGAAATTGGATATAAAAATTTGTTTGAAATTAGATGTATACATTTGTTTGAAATTGTATGATTAATTGTATGAAATTAGAATATGCAAGTTGTATTGTACGTCTAAAATGAAATGAAAATTGGAATTGAATGTATTGTATACATGTATGATTATGTGATATTTAGGATTAACAGTTTGGCTTAATTAGGTTACTAATTGCAACGTGCATCTAGTAATGTATTGTACATGCTTTAAAATGCTTAATTTTGTTAGTGACTTAATATTGTTCATTACAACTTTATCTTAAGTTATTAATACCAACGTACATCTAGTAATTTTAATTTAATTATAGAAAAAAATTAAATTAATTTTAAATAAAATAAATAAAATAATAATAAATTAATTGTAAAATTAAATTCAATTAGCTTTAAAATCAAGTTAAGATTAATATGAAAATAAAATAAAATTAGTTTAAAAAATTAAACTAATAACAAAAAAAAAAGAATATTAAATTAATTAGAAAATCAAATTCACTTACCTTTAGAATGAAATAAAATTAATTATAATCAAATTAAATTAATTATAAAATCAAGTTAATAATAATATTTAAATAATTAAAAATTAATTTTTAAATCAAATTAAATTAATGTTAAGAAAACTAATAAGAAAAAAGAAGAAAATAAATTAATTATAAAATAAAATTAAACTAATTTTAAAATCAAAGTGCTTAATTTTGTTAGTGACTTAATGTTGGTCATTACAACTTTAGGTTAATTAGGTTATTAATAGCAACGTACTTCTAGTAATTTTAATTTAATTATAGAATAAAATTAAATTAATTTAAAAAAGCCAATAAAAAGAATAATGAATTTATTGTAAAATCAAATTTAATTAGTTTTAAAATCAAGTTAATATTTATATTAAAATGAAATAAAAATAGTTTAAAAAATTAAAATAATAACAAAAAAGAAAATATAAAATTAATTAAAAAATCAAATTAAGTTACATTTAGAATCAAGCTAAATTAATTATAAACTCAAATTAAATTAATTATAAAATCAAATTAATATTAATATTAAAATAAAATAAAATTAATTATAAAATCAATTTAGATTAATGTTAAAAAACTAATAACAAAAAGAAAATATTATATTAGATATAAAATAAAACTAATTTAATTTTAAAATAATAATTCTTAATTTTGTTAGTGACTTAATGTTGGCTATTTCAAATTTAGCTTAATTACATTACTAATAGAAATAAACTTCTAGTAATTTTAACTTAATTATAGAATAAAATTAAATTAATTTACAAAATATCATTAAAAATAATAAATTAATTGTAACATCAAATTAAATATTATTTAAAATCAAGTTAATATTAATATTAAAATGAAATAAAATTAGTTTAAAAAATAAAACTAACAACAAAAAGAAAATACTAAATTAATTAGAAAATCAAATTAAGTTACATTTAGAATCAAAATAAATTAATTATAAAATAAAGTTAAACTAATGCTAAAAAACTAACAACAAAAAGAAAATATTAAATTAATAATTAAAAGAAAATAAAGTTAGTTTTAAGGTCAAAGTACTTAATTTTGTTAGTGACTTAATTTTGGTCATTACAACTATAGCTTATTTAGGTTATTAATAGCAATGTACTTCTAGTAATTTTAATTTAATTATAACATAAAAAGAAATTAATTATGAAAAATAAAATAATAATAATCAATTAATTCTAAAATCAAATTAAATTAGATTTATAATCAAGTTAATAATAATAAAAAAATAAAATAAAATTAATATAAACAATTAAACTAATAACACAAAAGAAAATATTAGACTAATTAGAAAATAAAATTAAGTTACGTTTAGAATCAAATTAAACTAATTATAAAATTAAATTAAATTAATTATAAAACCAAATGAATATTAATATAAAAATGAAATAAAATTAATTATAAAATAAAATTAAATTATTGTTAAAAAACTAATAACATAAAAATGTTAAATTAATTATAAACTAAAATTAAGTTAATTTTAAAATCAGAGTGCTTAATTTTTTTAGTGACTTAATGTTGTTCATTACAATTTTAGCTTAATTAGGTTACTAGTAGCAACATACTTCTAATAATTTTAATTTGATTATATAATAAAATTAAATTAAATTTTAAAAGATCAATAAATAAAGAATAACAAATTAATTGTAAAACCAAATTAAATTTGTTTTAAAATCAAGTTACTATTAATATTAAAATAAAATAAAACTAGTTTAAAAAATAAACTAATAATAAAAAATAAAATAGTAAATTAATTGGATAATTAAGTTAAGTTACCTTTAAAATCAAATTAAATTAATTATAAATACAAATTAATATTTATATTAAAATAAAATAAAATAAAATAAAAATAAAATTAATTTAATGTTAAAAAAACTAATAACAAAAAAGAAAATATTAAATTAATTATAAAGTAAAATTAAGTTAATTTTAAAACCAAAGTGCTTAATTTTGTGAGTGAATTGATGTTGGTTATTACAACTTTAGCTTGATTAGGCTATGAATAGCAATGTACTTCTAGTAATTTTAATTTAATTGTAGAATACAATTAAATTAATTTAAAAATAATAATAAATTTATTGAATATCAAATTAATTAGTTTTAAAATCAAATTAATATTATTATTAAAATAAAATAAAATTAGTTTAGAAAATTAAACTAATATCAAAAAAGAAAATATTAAATTAGTTATAAAATCAAATTAAGTTACGTTTAGAATCAAATTAAATTAATTATAAAATTAAATTAAAATAAATATAAAATCAAATTAATATTAATATTAAAATAATATAAAATTAATTAAAAAATCAAATTAAATTAATGTTAAAAAACTAATATCAAAAAAGAAAATTTTAAATTAATTATAAAATAAAATTAATTTAATTTTAAAATTAATGCTCTTAATTTTGTTAGTAACTTAATGTTGGTACTTGTAACTTTAGATTAATTAGGTTATTAATAGAACATACTTTTAGTAATTTTAATTTAATTATAAAGTAAAGTTAAATTAATTTTATAGAAATCAATAAAAAGAAAATATTAAATTAACTGGAAAATCAAATTATGTTGTTATAATTAACAAAAATCAATAAAAAGAAAATATTAAATTAATTGTAAACCATAATATTATGTAATAGAAAATAAACAAAAGTGTGATGTTATAATTAACACAATTATGATACTTTTCTTAATTATAACATTATACTTTTTTATTTTATTTTTATCATAACATCGTACTTTAGTTTAAGATTCTTCTTCATAATCATCAAGAGCCTAGAAATACCCAGCTGAAATTGATTTAGAAATTAATTTTGGGTTGTCCCTGTTTTGGGACTGCTTTTTGAATACTTTATCATATTTAGGATGTGAACATGTATTACATGATTGTTTGTTTAAGAAATATTTGGTAGTCATCTTCTCTTTGCTCCTCGAGTATATATATATATATATATATATATATATATATATATATATATATATATATATATATATATATATGTTTGAGAGCTAAGGGGCAATGCTGCTGAATTTTTCTTAAACATACAATCATGTAATACACGTTTACATATGAGATAAGGTATTCAAAAAGTTGGTTTAGAAGCCTACCTTTGTGAATAATCTATCCATTTCTAATTATTTTTTCATGTGTTCCCGTGTTGGGGATACTTTTTGAATCATCGACTTTATAAATACTCTACTTGATTTTTGTTTACCATAAAATAAACCTTAACCACTACACTATGTTTCAGTTGCATCATGTCTATTAATAAAATTTGGACTACTAATTCACATCGTCAATCTCCCGAGTTCCAGCTAGGACTCATCTCTTTTGTCAATAGATCCATGTTACACCTAGATTGTAAAGGTGATACCAGATGTCCATGTGAGCAATGTGATAATTATTGGATTTGGTGTCTAAGCCCATAACTATAATTGGTATGTACTCAACTTCAGAGTAGCATGGTCCATTTGGGTTGCCTTCACCGGAACAATTTGATAGGATGGATATTGGAGAATGAGGTTATTTATGATTTATTAATATAGTACAAGTATGATATATTAACATGAAATCATGTTATTTAATTAATATTGACCAAGAATTAATTTAGAATTAATTTAGAAATCAAAAGAGACTAATTAAATTAACGACGACTGATTATGTAAATCAATGATATATAGTGCTTGGGTTATTGATCCATGTTGGGCTTAGTCTATGTAAGTATCCATAAGAGTTGGCCCACACAAGATATGAATCATAACACAAGTGTATGAATTAGGGTTTACCCATGACTTTTGGAATCCTACACTATATAAATGTTGCCCCTTAGCCAAAGTTGTGACCCTATGTGTTATGAGAGTTCATATAACCCTATGTGTGTTCCATATTCTCTCTCAAAAGTCCTTCATTTGTTCATGGTTTTTTTGAACCTTTTGAGGCATCACATTTGAGGTGCTAAGTTCCTAAAGGCCAAAACTACAAGCTACAATAAAGAGGTAATTCTACAACTCAATTCTATGTTGTGTATGTCAATTGTATGCTAGTTGTAGGCTTCATGTTTTGGAAACAATATTGCATGTATAATTGGAGAAAACATAGATCCAAAGCATTTAGGGTTCTATGTGCACCATAGGATGTTGTAGTATACAAAACCTAATCGTGGTATCAAAGTCTAGGATTGTTTTCTACTATATTTGATGCTTGTTAATTTTTCAAAGTTGAAAAAAAATTAGACTAGGATCATTACTGCAAACTATTTTGTAATCATAAAAACTGTATTTTCTGATTGGGTAATGATGATCCTTATCCATTTAAAAGACAATTGTCAAAATTTAAAGATTTGTATTAGTTTATATGATAGACTAATTTCTTGTAAATTATTGATATGAGTTGTTGTGACTTACGAGTTTAACTAGATCATAAAAAATTTATATGATAATTTTGGTTGGTAAAAATTTGATCTTAAATGTTTTTTAAAGTCTTCCATAACTTGTCCTAAAGTTATGGAACATGAAATATTTTTCATAAAAACCACATTAACTCATAAGTTATGGAAAAACCAAAAGTTTTCAAGAGTTACAAAACTTGCCCTCAAGTTTTGGTATTTGAAAAGTCTCAAATTATGAAACATTGATTTCTAAAACTCTTGTAATTAAAAGGTGCAACTCTAGGGCTCATAACTTCAAAATTAATTAGATAGTTTTTAATTTTGAATTTTTATATTTAGAATCTTGATGTTTTTGAATAGTTCAAATTGCACCTTATGGACTTTATTAAATTAATTAAAGTGTTTAATTAAAAGCGATTTAATAATTCCATAACGATATGGTTTAAGTTTAATTAAATTAAGAGTGTAGTTTAATTAATAGATTAAACCACTTAGTATTTTAAAAGTTGAAAATACACCCTTATACTATTATAATATTAAAAGTTTAATATATTATATGTATAAGTAAAAAGTCGGTATTACCGTTAGTAGGCCTCATTTACAAAGTCGGTCTATAAGTGGGGTATAAGGTTACTGCCTATAAAATAGCGGTTTAATGAGTGTCCACTCTCACCCAACCTTTCCTTGACTGGTGGAGGGTTGTTAGCCTAACGGGTAGGATAGGACATTAATTCTCATTAAAAGTATAATGAAAATACCAAGTAACTAAACACTTATAAATTCCCAATCTTAGTTACTTAGGAAAAATGTGAATTTGGTGCTAACCCATGAAATTGCGCTTTGCACCTTGTTAACTCGTTAGTGGAGCGCGTGTGGTTAACCGACACACTAGTATGGGACTAACAATGTGTGGCAAAGGGTAGCTTGATTTTAATCATAGATAAATGGAGTGTGTGTGGTAACTAGCACACTGATTAGGTGATCTGTAACATTAAGTGTACCAAGCTAATTTTCATGGTTATTCACAGATTGTTTGTGATCCTCGGCATCTCAGTCACAAACTTGAAGGGCGCAATCGAGATTTAAACATGTCATTGAAAAGTTCAATGAATCTCAAAAGATCTAGGAATTTCAATTCATTTAAAATTTAATAATCAATTTCGTTTTTCATGGTGGAAATTGGTAAATCGTTATTTACCTACCTTCAAATATTTTACAATTGGATTACAGAATCCCTCTACCGAATTGTAGAATATTGTGTTGGATCCTAGCCTTAATATTTCATTTGGGTTTTATATTAAGGACTTAAATAAACTAACTTGAATTTCTCCCTAATAGATATCTAGTTCTGACAACTATGGTCTTCCTTATCCTTTTGGTAAAATCTTTCCTAATGAAGATGATATCGCACATGGTGATCATGGTGAAATATTAATCCATTGTCGTGCATTAGTGGGACGGGAAATCATATTTCACTTCCTCTAACTCCTCCAATTATTCTCCCTAACCCACATGTTCAAAGACTTGAAAAGTTCAAGGTCATTCAAGCCCTATTGGCAAGCAAACACAAATATGGAAATTATGTATGTGCTTACATCTTGGAGATGAAGTTATATATTGATAGGATGGGAGGGTTAAGTGTCAAAGTCTCGAGGAAGTTGGCTGTTGACTGGGTTCTTCAATCACTTCCTGAGTCATATAGCGGTTTCATTAAGGACTATTATATGACAAACCGTGACATGACCCTTATTGATATTACCTATTTGCTTATTGTTGTTGAATCAGAAATGATTTGGCACACTGGTAAAGCAAAGTTGATTAGAAGATCTACTTCCCAAATTTCCATGGACAACCGTGATAATCCAGAAATGATTTCTTCTCCTAGGAGAGAGAAATTGGCTAAAGTCAAAAAGTTTAAACTTAAGAGAATGACCATTTCTAGAATTGTGTCATGTGCCAATGCGAAAGAAGCCATGTGTTTCTGCTGCCATTTAGAAGGACATTGGAAGCAAAGCTGCCCTGACTACCTGAGAGATCTAAGAGATGGTAAAGTAAAAATGTTTGACTCTACTTCAGGTAAATCCACTGTCTAACTCTATTAAGTTCCTATTTGGAGATTCTGAATACATGATGTATTGTAATTACATTTTGATGTTTTGTAGAATTGAAGAAAAGAAAGGAAGCTTAATGGAAGAGTAAGCTGATTCTGATCGCGAAGAGATGGATTTCGATCGCATGGCTTGATGATCATAATTTTGAGGTGCTGCTTAAGAGTTATGATAGATTGCTTCGGAATAGATAACAACATAGTTTTCATTTGTATTTGCATTGTAAGGAAAAGTTTTTCTGCAGTTTTATAAATAAAAGAAAAAAATTTGATTTTATTTCATTTTAAGTTTCCTTACAATGACATTTATGAAAATTGTTGCTTATATGTTCCCACTGATAGCAATATTGGAAAGTGGATTTGATTCTTTCGTTTGTGGTAGTGTCATAATTTACCAAATAAGGAAAGATTCCCATCACCCAAGTTTCAGTTCGATAGAAACTTGGAATCATGCAAGTTGTATTGTGTGATGAATGAGAACCTTCATCTTTGGGAAATTAAGACTATGCCCTTATTCACATGTATATGTGAGTCAAGTGAAGGACTAGGGGATCAGGTACACTTGGTTGTGCACTGGTCAGCTGCACCACAAAGAACGATATGATTATTTGTTATGATTTGCTAAAGTTTAGTAAATACGGTTATACTTACAAGATTAAGTATTATTTTGAATCATTGAAAAAGTTTCAATGTATAGCAGAACGAATGAGAAGAATCAAATTAGGTAGAAAGATAAAAGTTTCTCCAATCTGAAAATAAGGGAGAGTACTTGAGTATCGTGTTTTATGATTATCTTAGTTATTATGAAACCGTATCACAATTGATCCTTTAAGGTCATCTTAGTGCATTTGTATGGCTAAGAAGAGGAATCATGAATTATTGAAACATTTAAATAAAAAAGGTGAAGCATACTTTGTTCCAAAAATCAAGTCTTTGAGTAACACTCCAAGATCGATCCTTGAGTGACATAATCTTAAGAAAGGTTTATAACACTTGTCAAATGTAGAGTAAAATGTTTCTTATGCTTATACATTTGAAATTGGTAGGATGTGAACAAAGACCAACTAAGACTGATTGTCATAAGTGTTTGTCTTGATAAGAAACCACACTAACTCTTGAATATTTGTTTGTCAAGTAAAGTTTCTTGACAAAGAGAATCTTATATGTCAAGAGGTTAGTGGTAGTCTTAAAGAACTTGAAAACTTTCAAGAACTAATCAATAGTAAACCTGTTGTTAATCACTAGCATATGACTCGAGGTTTGTAACCTATCGTGTTGACATATTCTTGTTTTTGTGCCTATTCCAGTTAAATATGACTATGCATGTGAGTTCTATCAGTGCTAAATTGTTTGCATAAAAACTTGGAAGCAATGGTAGGCCCTTGAGCTGCCAAGTGGCAAGAAATTAAGATTGAACAAGTTCAATCCATATGAGTTTGGATTTGTCACTAACCTTGTCTTGTGATTATAGTTATGACAAATTTAGATGGATAGGAACACATACACCATAAAATTTAAGTGTCATAAGGTTTCTCTTCACTTCATGAAAATGATTGTGAGGAAACGCTTTCACCAAGTACATTATATAGAGACATAAATTATGGTATTTGCATTCTCAAATTTGATTATGAATACCGCATCCCTCTTCATAGTTCGAAGTGAGAGAAATGAAAAAGGTCTAAACATTTGAGACTTATTTTTGTAAGTTCTAAAACTGATTAGACACACATGTGAGCTATCTAAGGAAAGGTGTATGAGTTTGAGAAGCCTAGATAAAGTCTTATCGAAGCATCTCGTATCAGAAATCTGAACTTTGGTAAGGAAGTCAATAAGTATTGATTTCTAGAAGTCTAACTTATTTATGGGTACATGTCAAAGCTAGTCGGAGCATAAGTGTTATGCTCATTAGAATGTAATTATTATGCTAGTGGGAGCACAATTATTATAGTAAGTGTTGCAAGTTAGCAATATTAATTATAGAAAAAGGTTTCAATTTGCAAAGTTGCAGGGGTTGAAAAGTTGTCTTTCTATAATTAAGGGAGACGAATTATACTTCATTTCAAATCTAAAAGCTTAGATTGAGTTTTTAATCAAATTTAGTCAAGGATATATATGAATGTTATGTTGAAAAGATTTAACATAAGGAAAATTATATATATGGAAATATTATAGCAAGAGACTGGTAAAGTATCATGTCTTTATGTGAGACATTATGGATTGTATCCCATATGCTTCAGCTATAGGGTCGATTGCATATGCTATAATATTTATGTGCTTTGAACTTTCCAAATGCCTAGGGCATTAAGAGGGAAAATGGACCAGAACTGGATATGACTAAAATGGTTAAGCAATTGTCGAGGATAATAGGAGGTTTACTAAAGATTGGTTGCTTATAGACAGTTGGAAGTATAGTGTAAAATTCGAAGGGCCATGTTGGCTTACTCTGAGAAGAGGTAACTCTTGTTCCGAAGTGATAGTCAAAATGGGAATATGGAAATGTTTCCATAAGGGGAAGTTATTCTTTAAATCTGTGTAAGATTAGAAATCTTAATTAAAGAAGGATGTTCAAAGGAATGTACTTTAAATGTGAGACTTCGTTTCCATGGGATTTCTCTCCATTGGAATACTTTGTAATGTCTGTTGCCAAGTCTCCGTGACTTTTGTGCATAGTCATTACAAGAGGATCATTGCATATAAGTTTGTAATCTCACAGATTACAGTAGATGACAAAATTTGATATTCTTACATTTATAGTAAGGATTTGGAATTGTGAACTGAGTTTCATTGAAGATGTGTTCAATTAATCTATTTCACAAAGAAATGACCATAGGCAAACATAGTATGCATGCTTGGAGCATGGGGTAACTATTGTTTTAATTCAAGTATTAAGTTGATTAATCAAAACATTATACAATGAATAATGTGTAATCAATATAGTGATTAAATAAAAGGTGTTTTATTTATATTCATTACTTCTGAGACCATATTGGATTCGATTATTCTTGTTCACTTTGCATGTTTTCACTTCTCAAATAACTAGGTTATTCAAACTATCCACTATCGTTCATACTTTGGAAGTAGGTATTGAGGCAAGACTGTCATGAATCTAACTGTAGATTGTCTAGGTGTTTTAGACATAGCACAATTTTGTTGCAGTGTTCATGAGTAATCCTAGAATAAGATTCGAGTATTAGATTAGACCCACGCTCATCTGAATCACTTCATAGATTTTATCACGAGTGATTAGTGAGACGATAATATCTTATATTCTTGAAACTAAGACATGTGAGTTGTAATTTACAGGTCGGTTGCACATCGACATATGTAGACGCACCATTAACTTGGTGTTATAGAACATATTGGTGTGTGTGATTTGATGAGTAAGTACAAGAAAGAATTTGAGTTTAAGTTTATCCATTCCTTTTACCTTTAGAGAGATAAAAGCGATATCTGTAGGCCCCTTGATGATTTAGTGATGACAACCCTAAGTGCTTGTCCAAGCCCGGACTGATCTGATTTCTTCAATTTGTCGGTTATCATAAACCTGAAATCGAGAAACAAAATATGAACAAAGAGAATGATTATAATCCATGTCTTAGTTCATACGATATCTAGAATGGAGAAATATATGATCCCTTATCTAATGGACACGTCATTTGACTGGGTCAGCGTTCGACAGTGGCTTTTAAGAGCTACGATTGCTAGTCGGAATTTTGGAGTCATACTTGTAATAATAGTTATTAAACTTATCAAAGTGGGAGACTGTTGGATTTGGTGTCTAAGCCCATAACTATAATTGGTATGTACTCGACCCGAGAGTAGCATGATCCATTTAGGTTTCCTTCACCAATAGGATGGACATTTGAGAAAGAGGTTATTTATGATTTATTAATATATTACAAGTATAATAAATTAATATGAAATCATGTTATTTAATTAGTATTGATCAAAAATTAATTTGGAAATTGAATGATCAAAAGAGACTACTTAAATTAACGGGGACTGATTATGTAAATTAGTGATATATAGTGATTGCTATTGATTAATGTTGGGTTAGGTTTATGTAAGCATCCATAAGAGTTAGCCCACATGAGATATGGATCATAACCCAAGTTTATGGATTAGGGTTTACCATGACTCTTGGAATCCTACACTATATAAATGTTGCCCTTTAGCCAAAATTGTGACCCTATGTGTTCTAAGAGTTCATATAACCCTATGTGTGCTCTATATTCTCTCTCAAAAGTCCTCCATTTGTTAATGGTGTTTGTGAACCTTTTGATTCATCACATTTGAGGTGCTAAGTTCTTAAAGGCCAAAACTACAAGCTACAACACAGAGGTGATTCTATAAATCAATTATATGTTGTTTATGTCAGTTGTATGCTAGTTATAGGTTTCATGATTTGGAAACAATATTGCATGTATAATTAGAGAAAACACAGATCCAAAGCATTTAGAGTTGTATGTGCACCATAGGATGTTGTAGTATACAAAACCCAAAAATAATTGTTACTTCATGGATGCAAAAGCAATGAGACGTCATGTTTTTATATATGGTTTCAGTCAGTCATACAGAACGTGGATATATCACGGTGAACCTTTAATATCTCCGGTTGTAGATATCATATCGCCAAGTAAAGAGATGGATGAAGTTATTGACGATGTTATGTGGGAGTCGAGAGAAAATGATACCAATATCAATAAAGGAAACTCGAATACAGGGGGTAGTGGTGTTGATGATGACTTTGAATAGTTGTTAGAGGCAATGAAAAGCAAGTTATACTTATATCATGGTTGTACATTTTCTTTCCTTGATTTTTAGCAAAGGTGATACATATCTAGGTCAACAAAAAATGGACTGATAATTCATTTAATCAACTCCTTGATTTGTTGCATTCATCATTTCCACAAGATAGCAAGGTTCCCCGTTCATGTTATCTAGCTAAAAAGAAACTAAAAAAGATAGGTTTGCGGTACAAGTCAATACATGTGTGCAAAAATGATTGTTTTCTTTGCTGGAAGGAACACAAGCTATTGCAAATTTGTCCCGTTTGTAAAAGAGATTCGGTGGTTTGATAAAAACACCAAGGGTAAGAAGGTGGCTCATAAGGTGTTACGATACTTTCCAATCACCCCTAAACTACGACGTTTGTATTGTTCAAGGTACACCTCCAAAAATATGATATGGCATAGTACCGAGAGATCGGAAGAAGGTGTGATGCGTCATCTCGTTGATGGAGAGTCTTGGCAAAAATTTGATGTGGATTACACTAACTTCTCGAGTGAACCTTGCAATATATGCCTGGGGTTAGAAGCTGATAGGTTTAATCAATTTGGTAACATGTGTAATCTGCATAGTACGTGGCCGGTTGTACTCATCACATAAAATCTACCACCATGGCTTTGTATGAAATAGTCATCATTGATGTTGGCCTTTTTGATTCCCGACCCTAAAGCGCTTGGAAAGGACATAGATGTTTTCCTTAGGCCGTTAGTCGAAGAGCTTAAGTTTTGTGGCACTCAGGCATATGTATTAAAGACGCAACGACAAACACATTCTTCATGATGAAAGCTATGTGGTTATGGACAATAAATGACTTTCTAGCTCGTAGTAGTTTGTTGGGTTAGAGCGGACAAGGGTATAGAGCATGTCTGACTTGCAATGAAGACACTCCCTTGTACCGTGCAGTAAATAAATTCGTTTATATTAGTCATCGTTGTTCTTAGATGTTGATGATCCATTAAGGATGACTTTGAAATTTAACGTGACACCAGAGATAAGACCTGCTCCGAGACACTTTACTAATAAAGACATACAATATCGAATAGGTCGTCTACTACTTTGTAAACTGGGTAAACATCCTAACACTCTCAAGGAAAACATGGATCGGCAAGGATTCATGTTGAACTGGTCAAAACGTAGCATATTTTTCAAGCTCGAGTATTGGTCTTCTCTGCAGCTGAAGCACAACTTTAAGTTATGCATATCGAGTAAAATATGGGTTAGAGTCTTTTGGGTACTTCTGTGATGAATGATAAGAGTAAATGCACATCAAATGTACGTGAGGACGTGAGAAATCTAAATATCCGGCGTAATCAAGGGTTGCAAAAAAGGCTAACAAGTTCACTAGACCACATGCAAGCTACTCATTCAAGAAACTTGACAGCAAAATCTTTTGTCAATTTATAAGAGCTGTTAAATTGCCTGATGGGTTTGGATCTAACATTAGTAAGAAAGTGATAGATAATGATACTAACATTATTAGGTTTAAATCTCATGACTATCACATTCTTATGCAACATTTGATACTGATTGGAGTTAGAGCGTTATTGGAAAAAGAAACTTCTACACCAATTGTAAATCTTTGTATGTTTTTCAAGAAAATTTGCTCCAGAATAGAAAAGGTGGAGGATATGAGAAAAGCAAAAGAAGACATAATTAGACTCTTGTGCAAGTTAGAGTTGATTTATCCTCCAACATTTTTCGACATTATGATTAATTTAGTTTTGCATTTACATGATGAAGTGATTATTAGAGGCCCGATATGTATGAGATGGATGTATCTGTTCGAAATGTATATGAAAAAACTAAAAAAATATGTCAGAAAGAAGGGGAGACCGGAAGGTTGTATAACCGAAGGTTATGTTGCTGAAGAAGTTTTGTCATTTTGTTTGATGTACCATCGAGATGCGCATACTCAATTCAATCGCCCTAAAAAACAACGACGTTGTCTTTGAAAAAATAAAGTTTTGGATGTTTGAGTGCAAGTGTCAACCGGCCAATCCAACACAAATCAAAAATCTTGATAAAATGTTTTATACTAAATAGTTGTCCAGAAGTCAGACAATACATCGAGTAAGTGTTCTTATTTTTAATTATTTTTCATTATTTTTTTTCCATTCATCAATCAATTATATATATATATATATATATATATATATATATATATATATATATATATATATATATATATATATATATATATATGTTTTTGTTATCAATATAGAAAATTCAAATATGAACATCCTGAAAGTGACGAAAAGACAGAATTTCCCAACTGGTTTCTTGAAAATGTAATAATATATAACAGATAAATATGTTTGATAAATATAACGAATCAAGAATACATAACACATCAACATATGTTTAATAGGTTTTTCAGATGGAAAAAAGAAAACTCTTTAGAATTCCACAAAGAGTTGTTGGCCATTTCAATGGGTTCATAAATGCATGTTTATACTTACACCGCATGCATAGTCAATGGTGTTAGGTTTATGGTACTTAGTCGTGAGGTTGGTGAGAATGGAGAGAAATATTATGGCCAGTTAGAAGAGATTATGGAGGTGTGATATCCATATGATTATTCGACTGTAATATTTAGGTGCAAGTGGTTCGATACGTGAGATATTCCTGATGATAATTTCATCATTATTAACACAGAAGAAGAAGCATACCAAGATGATCAACTCATATATGCTTCGCAAAC
This sequence comes from Lactuca saligna, assembly GCF_052625555.1. NCBI lineage: Eukaryota > Viridiplantae > Streptophyta > Magnoliopsida > Asterales > Asteraceae > Lactuca > Lactuca saligna. Next base: position 5,566,688 of record NC_136419.1, read on the forward strand.
CAAACAAGTGTTCTACATCCGCGAGCCTGTTAATCATCAAAGAAACCAAAACAACTAACCTTGTTGTGTTGTCGAGCATGTTAATCATCGAAGTATTTGGGATCTACCCTCTGACAATGCTCGTGTCCAAAATGCTTATAGTGACTTTGTCCAAGATGTCGATAATGTGGAAGCCGAAAATGTTGACATAGTTCAAACAACTCTTCATCTGGAGCTAGAATTTTTATCGATTTCTCATAATACTTTCAAAACAATGTTGATTATGATGATGAGGACGAGACTTAAGTACATCCGCCAACGGGTAGAATCAATAATGTTTCCGAGGAAGAGATGGATTATGATGATGACGATTCTGATTATGATACTGATGAAGAAGACACTTAAGTATATGATGGAGATTCTGATTAAAAAAATCAAATGTTTTTTTTTTTGATAAAGACTTTATTTGAAGAGTACATTTTATTCATATTGTTTGTCTAACTTTTATTTATGTTGTTTGTCTATATTGTATACTTATAATTTTCCAGGGTAACTAACTTTTATTTATATGGTATTTCTATATTGTACATCTTGTAATTTTACAGGCTACATATGAGGTTTACTTGGGCGATACTCTTTGCCTTTATCGCCAATGTTATGAGGCTTGGACATTGAGGTGATGGAGCCTGGGATCCACCACCTATAGTAGGCTTTAGTTGTGGTCAACATGAACAGGATGATAAGTTTTATTATGATATATTTATTAGCTATTTTTATTAATTTATTATAAGTTATCGTGAATAATATTTTTAATTGTATTTTTTCAGCCGAGCTTCCGAAAAAAAGAAGGGGCTTGTCAAAAAATATCGAGCTAGGAAAGTGGATACGGAAAAACAAGGGAAAGCCCTTGGATTTGGATTTCGATAGTGAGATTACATATTCCCCTGTCGGGAAACCTGATAATTGGTTTACACATGAAATTGGAAGGTATTTGTGGAATAATGTCCCTTTCAACGTATCTGGTTGGGATAATGTTTCCCCCGCATTAAGGAATGCAACAGTTGTGCATCTAAAGGTAACTTGGATAAAAATTTAAGTTTAGTTGTGATTTTTATTTAATTAACTAACTTTTTTTTATTGCAAAATAAGTTGATTTGGATAAGGTTACCTTGGATCTGGAGCATGCTCAATTGTTGCAGAGCATTGATTCAAGTCTTGTAAATGTTTACAGAGGCTGAAAAAGTAAAGTCCATTCTTATTTTAAGCAAATTGAGGGCCTGCATATATCTTAGCCGCATTAGACAACCCTCCAATGGTATGTCACACGAAAATTGGGCGAAGGCAGTCGAACATTTTCAAATGCCAGAATTTTGAAGGTGTTCGGCGTCAAACACAGAAGTCCATGCAAAACAACTAGTTGTAAACAGAAGGGGGTCGAGCTCGTACATCAATGCATGTTTCAAAGAAGTAAGTTATGATATATATTTAAAGGTTTATTTAAAGTATAAGTAATATGATTTTTAATGTTAAATAGGATATCAGTCAAATTGAAGCTTTTCGTAAGGCTAATTCTAATCGCTAAGGGGTATTTTATAGTCCTGCAGTTGAGCAACAATACGTAAGTGGTTAATTTGTATTTTCATATAAGTGTTTATATCTTCAAGGGTATTTAGTAATCTATTTTTTTTTTCATTTTTATTATTTTTTGAAAGTACATAATGCTTTACTCCAGGAGATCAACCAACAAACCTAAGCTTCTTCTGAAGCAAGACCAACTGATATAAGAAAATGTTTTGAAAGAATATTGTTTGTTCGACGCAGACATATCAGAGGCATTGGGCGTAAACCTCCTATCATTGTGTCTATGTATGATCCGGAACAACCGGTGACACCACAATCACATGTAATTGTTAGTTTAAGTTGAAAAGTATAATGCTATAATGGAAAAACGAAAAAATTAGGATGCTATAAGGATATGTTGGTAATTGTTTGTTTAGTGTATAGTAGCTATAATGGAAAGTAGAATGTTATAATGATATATGTTGGTTATGGTTTGATATGTTGATATTTTATAGTTTGGTAATTTTTGGAAAGTACAATGCTATAATGGAAAGTAGAATGCTATAATGATATGTTGTGTATGATGTATATGTTGGGTTTTGGTCATAAAACATCCTATGTGCTCATACAAACCCTAATGCTTGGATCTAGGTTTCTCTATTGTACATGCTTTGAATCCAAGACTATAAACCCTAATTCTAGCATAAAAGTAATCATATTAACATGAGAATAAGTTTATAGTGTTACCTTGATTGTTATGTAGCAATAACAATCCCAAATCTCCTTGTATTGACTTTGGAAGGCTTAGAGTCACAAGTGTCACTCCTCTAATGGCTCACAAACACCATAAGCAAGTGGAGAAGGTATAAGGAGAGAGGTGAGAGGTTAGAATTCGTATCTAGGACCTCTTGGGAAGGGATATACGAATTCATGGCCCTAGGGGTGTTTATATAGGTGTAGAGATAGGGTTTCAGTCATTATCCTTATCTAGTTGATTATCCATTAAGCAACCAATAAGATAATCCTTGAATCCTTATCATACTCGAATTCTAAGGGATTTACACCTCAAATTCGTTCACCATATATATAAGATAATTCTTACCTTATTTTGTAACTATCACATAATTACAAATCAGCCCCTCTAGTTTAATTAATTACATTTTATCACAAAACTAATTCTTAATTAATTATTGACCAATATTAATTAAACAAATATGATTTCTCCTTTAATATATTATTCTTATAACATATTAATAAATCATATTATCCTCTCTCTCTTTATTCATTTCTCCAATCAAGTTGCTTTGGTGAAGGCAACCCAAAAGGACCATGCACCATCGGGTCAAGTACATACCAAAATAGTTATGGACTTAGACACTAATCCAACAGTCTCCCACTTGGATAAGTCTAACAACTATTATGCGTATGACTTCAGATCCTGATCTGCAATCGTAGCTTTCCAAAGCCGCTGTCAACTCTGATCATATCAGATACGCGTGTCCTTAGATAAGGGATCATATATTCCTCCATTCTTGATATCGTCTGAGACATGATATCTAATCATTCTCTTTGTACTACTTCTCGATTTCCGATTTATGACGGCAGACTAATTGAACAAATCAAATTAGCCCTAGCCCGGCCGAGCATTTACGTATGTCATCACTAAACCATCGAGGGGCCCAAAGATATCGCTTTTATCCTACTTTGGATAAAAGGAACGGATAAACTTTGATACAATGCTTGCTTGCACTCACTCACCGAATTACACACAACAATATGTTTTATAACACCAAGTTACTAGTGCGTTTACATATTATCAATGTGCAACCGATTCGCAAGATACAACTCACACATCTCGGTTTCAAGAATATAAGATGTTATCGTCTCACCAATCACTCGTAATACAATTCATGGAGTGATCCAAGTGAGCGTGGGTTTAATCCAATGCTCAAATCATATTCATAAGCACTCATGAACGTTGCAGCAAACATTTGCTTATGTCTAATACTCTTCTAGACAATCCACACACCAATTCACGACAGTCTTCATTCATATCTACTTCCAACATATGAACGACTGTGGCCCGTTTGAATAATTCGATTATTCTTAATAAACTCAATTATTCTGGAAGTCAAAACATGCAAGGTGAAACACAAGAATAATACTAATCCCATATGGCCTCAAACCTTTGAGTATAAACAAACACGTTTTATTTATCACCATATCGATTACTTATTATTTGTCGTTTCGGGTAATCAACTTCGCATTTGAATTCCAACACTTGTCCCATGCTCCTAGCATGCACACAATGTTTACCTATGGTTCTTACTTTTGCGAAATAGACAAATTGAACACATTTCCAATCATTCTCATTTTACAACACCAAATCCATTTTCTTAAGTGTAAGAATGTCAAATTCTTGTTACTTATAGAATACACTAGATTCTAACATTTTATGCAACGATCCTTTTGTAATGTCACTGCACCAAAGTCTCAAAGACTATTGCCAATGATATTACAAATTCCTCTATCGAAAATTGTTACAAGACAATTCCTTAGATATGATGTCTCTCACTCAAAGTACATTCCTTTGAACATCCTTTCGCATAAAGTTTCTAATCTAGACATAGATTTTACTTCCCAACATGGACACACTTCCATATTTTCTATATGACAACTCATTCTTAATAGAATCTTATCTATTCGTAATGATGTCGATATCGTCCATCCAATATGGAAACACTTCCATAATTTCCAATACTATACTTCCAACTACTCGCAAGCGACCAATCCTCGTCGAACTTTGGATTGTCCTTTGATAATTGTTTAATTATTTTAGTCAAAACCAATTCTAGTCCCTTTTCCCTCTAAATGCACTATACATTTGGAAAATTTTAGAATGGTCAAACATTAAAGCATTCGCAATCGATCCTATACCCGAAGCGTATGGGACACGACGCATAATGTTTTATTTGCTATGTTCTCAAAACTCGAATTGCGAAGAGGAATGCCGTAATCACAATCAAAATTTTAAGAACACACTATGTACCTTTGACTAAATTTATTAACATTCCACAACCTAATCCTTTAGATTTGAAATGAAGCATAATATTCTCTCCCTTAATTATAGCAAAACAACCTTTCAACTCTTACAACTTTGCAAAGTATGACTCTTGTTTTCTATAATTAATATTGCTAACTATGCAATACGTGCCTTAATAATCATACAATCATAACATTTATGCTCCCACTATCATGATGATTATTATAAAACATAACACTTATGCTCCCACTAGCTTCGACATGTATTCATAAACATCTTAACTTTCAGAAAAACAATACTTATTGAATTTCTTAAGTTCATGTTTCTAATACTTAGTGCTTTGATAATCTTTTATCAAGGCTTCTTGAACTTATACACTTTTGCCTTAGATAGTTCATATGTGTGTCTTAACAATTAAGACTAATTGCCAAACCTCACAATTCAAATTATGGAAAGGGATGCCGTAACCATGATCGAATTTGAGAATGCAATTTTACAATCACTATCTTTTAAAATCTTTCTTAGTGAAAGCATTTTCTCACAATCATTTTCATGAAGGAGGAAATCTTATGACACTTAGATTTAAACGGTGTATGTGTTCCTATCCATGCGAATTTGTTAAAACCAAAGTTTACGACAAATTCAAACTCATATGGATCGAAATTTCTTAATCTTGATTTCTTGCCTTATGGTAGCACAGCTGCCCACCACGTCTTCCAAGTAGTTAAGCATCTTACCTTTTTCCTATCAATGTACCTTTCATTGATCAAGGTCCTTGCCTTTTACGCATTCAAATGAGAACTCATAGGACTCACATGCATAATTAACTCGATTGGATTGGCACAGAAACAAAATAATGTCTTTACGATAGGTTGTAAACCTCAACTCGTGTGCTAGTGATGATCGATAAGGTTTATTTGATTTGTTCTTGAAACTTTTTGAGACCATTAAGACTCCCACTGACTCCTTGACATATAAGATTCTTTTGTCAATAAACATTTCTTGACAAACAAATTTTCAAGAGTTAGTGTAGCTTGTATCAAAACACTTCATAAATTGGTCATAGTTGGTCTTTGTCTTATCCAAGACATCACAACTTTCCACATTTGATGAATGTTATAAACCTTTAATACTTTTTACTCATTGTCACAATCTTAACTTTAAGACTTGTTATTGGAACAAAGTATGATTGTCTTCTTGATTTGACCATTTCATCAATCTTTGATTCCTCTTCTTGGACATACAATTGTACCAAGACTCACTTAGAGGATCAATTGAGATATGGTTCTTAATCATTAAGACCTATCATAAAGCATAAAAGCCACTCTCCCTTCTTCTTAGAATGGAGAAACTCTTATCTTTCTGCCTACATGATTCTTCTTATTCGTTCTACTATTGATCTAAACCCTTTAATCAATTTAGAATTACACTTAATCTTGTAAGTATAATCATATTTACTAAGCCTTTTAGTAAATCATGACGAATATCTTTGTTATTCTTATGGTGAACTTGATCAACACACAACTTTGTGTACTTGATCTCCTAGTCCTTCACTTGACACTTTGTCAACGAATTAGTCTAATTATCAAATATGAAATTTCTCATTCATCATGCAACCAAGTTGCATGATTCCAAGTTTCTGTCCAATTGAAACTTGGGCGATGAGAAACTCTCCCTATTTGGTAAATTCTTGACTTTCCATAACACAATAAGAAACAAATCCATTATTGCTAATAATTTTAACATCAATTTTTCATACACGCCATTGTAAGGATAAATAAATAAAATCAAAATTTATTTTATTGCGGAAAAATTTGTCCTTCACAATGCAACTCATTGAAAAACTTATGCGAATACATCTTTCTTAGCAATCTAATTCTAACTCTAAGTAGTAGCTCAAGAATCTAATCTTCGAGAAACGCAATCGAAATCCATTCCTTCACGGTTAGATTCTGCTCACTTCTTCCCTTAAGCTTCTTTTCTTTTCTTTGATCCTTCTAAACATCAATTGTAATCTTATCACATTATGTATTCAGAACCTAGAATGAAGCTTAAAAGAGTTAGTCAATGGATTTTACCTAAATTAGAGCCATACGTTTCGACTCTCCCATCTCTTAGATCTCTTAGGTAAATAGGGCAGCTTCGTCTCCAATGCCCCTTCTCTTGGCAATAAAAGCAAATTGACTCTTTTTGGAACAACACATGGAACTACTTCAGACATCGCCTTTCTCTTATGATCAAACTTTTCGATCATTGCATGTCTTTCATTGCCATTGTCTATATCCACAGAGGTCTCGAAGGCAGATTCACCAATCAACTTTGCTTTTCTATTGCGCCAAACCATTGCTGATTCAGCAGCAATAAGCATATAGGTGAGATCTATAAGGGTCACGTCACGGTTCATCATATAGTACTCTCTTACGAACTCACTATATAAGTTAGGAAGTGATTGAAGAACCCAATCAACAGCCATCTCTTCACCGACAATGGATCCTATCATTCTTAGTCTATCAATGTGCGACTTCATCCCTAGGACGTGTGCACACACCGACTTTCCTTCTTTATGTTTACTTGCCAAAAGGGCTTGAGTGATATTGAACTTTTCAATTTTACAATCTTGTGGGTTAGGGAGAATAATTGGAGGAGGAGGAGGAAGTGAAGCATGATTTCTTGTTCCTCGATCGAATCGTGGAATATCATCTTCATGTGGAATGCTTGTTCCACGGGATTGAGAAGACCATAGTTGTCGAACTTTGACATCGGGAGAAAAACGAATTCAAGTTAGTTGATTGATTGAGTCCTTGGTAAATCACCCAAATGAAATTCCAAGGCTAGGACCCAACACAATATCCTACAACTCGGGAGAGGGATGCCGTAACCCAAATCCCAGAACATTTGAAGGTAAGTGAATGACGATTCACTAGTTTTCACCATGAAAAACGAAAAAGAAATTTAAGTTTTAAATCTATGAAAACTCCTAGATCCTTTGAGATTCATTGAACATTTCAATGGCATGTTTAAATCTCGATATGCCCCTCTTGTTTGTGACTGGGATGCCGAGGATCACAAAGCGGGTGTGAATAACCATGCAAACTACATGGTGCCCTCACATGTTACAATCACCTATTCGATGTGCCGGTAAACCACACACGCTCCACCGAACTATGACAAACATTGAGTCACCCTTTGCTACCTTTGCTTAGAACCATTTAGTGTGCCGGTAAACCACACACGCTCCACTAACGTCTTCGCAAGGGCACAAAGTGTAATTTCATGGAATTGCATCAATTCACTTTTGCCTAAGTAACTAAGATTGGGAATTTGCGAAACATTTAGTTACTTTGTATTTCATTATACTTATAATGGAAGGTTTCGTCCTATCCTACCCGTTCGGCTAACGACCCTCCACTAGTCAAGAGTGCGGTGGGTAAGAGTGGATACCCATTCAATCGCCATTTTATAGGCAATTTCCTTAAACACCCCTTATAGACCAGCTTCGTGAATGAGGCCTACTAACGGTAAGACTGACTTTTACTTATACATATATATAATGTTAGACTTTTAATGTTATATATAGTATAGGGTGTACTTTATACTTTTAAAATACTATATGGTTAACTTTAACAATTACACTTTTAATTCCATTAAAAGGTTAACCTAAACTTTTATGGATTTATTAAACCTCTTTTAATTATACTCCTTAATTAATTAATAAAACCATAAGTAGGTGT